>NC_138192.1:24394267-25594267 GCF_964194105.1 Spermophilus citellus | reverse complement strand
CTATGCTAAAACTCAGGCTAGCATTATTCTAAATGGAGAAAAATTGAAGGCATTCCCTCTAAAATCTGGAACAAGACAGGGATGACCTCTATCACCACTTCTATTCAATATAGTTCTCGAAACACTGGCCAGAGCAATTAGACAAACAAAAGAAATTAAAGGCATAAAAATTGGAAAAGAAGAACTTAAATTATCACTATTTGCAGATGACATGATTCTATACCTAGAAGACCAAAAAGGGTCTACAAAAAAACTACTAGAACTAATAAATGAATTCAGCAAAGTGGCAGGATATAAAATCAACACGCATAAATCAAAGGCATTTCTGTATATCAGCGACAAAACTTCTGAATCGGAAATGAGGGAAAACACCCCATTCACAATATCCTCAAAAAAAAAATACTTGGGAATCAACCTAACAAAAGAGGTGAAAGATTTATACAATGAAAACTACAGAACCCTAAAGAGAGAAGTAGAAGAAGATCTTAGAAGATGGAAAAATATTCCCTGTTCATGGATAGGAGAACTAATATCATCAAAATGGCGATATTACCAAAAGTTCTCTATAGGTTTAATGCAATGCCAATCAAAATCCCAATGGCATTTCTTGTAGAAATAGATAAAACAATCATGAAATTCATATGGAAAAATAAAAGACCCAGAATAGCAAAAGCAATTCTAAACAGGAAGTGTGAATCAGGGGGTATAGCGATACCAGATTTCAAACTATATTACAGAGCAATAGTAACAAAAACAGCATGGTACTGGTACCAAAACAGGCGGTGGACCAATGGTACAGAATAGAGGATACAGAGACTAATCCACAAAGCTACAACTATCTTATATTTGATAAAGGGGCTAAAAGCATGCAATGGAGGAAGGATAGCATCTTCAACAAATGGTGTTGGGAAAACTGGAAATGGAAATCCATATGCAACAAAATGAAACTGAATCCCTTCCTCTCGCCATGCACAAAGGTTAACTCAAAATGGTTCAAGGAGCTTGATATCAAATCAGAGACACGGCGTCTGATAGAAGAAAAAGTTGGCTACGATCTACATATTGTGGGGTCTGGCTCCAAGTTCCTTAATAGGACACCCATAGCACAAGAGTTAATAGCAAGAATCAACAAATGGGACTTACTTAAACTAAAAAGTTTTTTCACAGCAAGAGAAACAATAAGAGAGGTAAATAGGGAGCCTACATCATGGGAACAAATTTTTACTCTTCACACTTCAGATAGAGCCCTAATATCCAGAGTATACAAAGAACTCAAAAAATTAGACAATAAGACAACAAATAACCCAACCAACAAATGGGCCAAGGACCTGAACAGACACTTCTCAGAGGAGGACATACAATCAATCAACAAGTACATGAAAAAATGCTCACCATCTCTAGCAGTCAGAGAAATGCGAATCAAAACCACCCTAAGATGTCATCTCACTCCAGTAAGATTGGCAGCCATTATGAAGTCAAACAACAACAAGTGCTGGAGAGGATGTGGGGAAAAGGGTACACTTGTACATTGTTGGTGGGACTGCAAATGGGTGCGGCCAATTTGGAAAGCAGTATGGAGATTCCTGGGAAAGCTGGGAATGGAACCACCATTTGACCCAGCTATTGCCCTTCTCGGAATATTCCCTGAAGACCTTAAAAGAGCGTACTACATGGATACTGCCACATCGATGTTCACAGCAGCACAATTCACAATAGCTAGACTGTGGAACCAACCCAGATGCCCTTCAATGGATTAGTGGATTAAAAAAATGTGGCATCTATACACCATGGAGTATTACGCAGCACTAAAAAATGACAAAATCATGGAATTCACAGGGAAATGGATGGCACTAGAGCAGATTATGCTTAGTGAAGCTAGCTAATCCCTAAAAAACAATTACCAAATGTCTTCTTTGATATAATGAGAGCAACTAAGAATAGAGAAGGGAGGAAGAGCAGGAAGAAAAGATTAACATTAAAGAGAGACATGAGGTGGGAGGGAAAGGGAGAGAAAAGGGGAATTGCATGGAAATGGAGAGAGACCCTCACTGTTATACAAAATTACATATAAGAGATTGTGAGGGGAATTGGAAAATAAACAAGGAGAGAAATGAATTACAGTAGATGGGATAGAAAGAGAAGATGGGAGGGGAGGGGAGGGGGGATAGTAGAGGATAGTAAAGGTAGCAGAATACAACAGTTACTAGTATCGCATTATGTAAAAATGTGGATGTGTAACCGATGTGATTCTGAAATCTGTATTTGGGGTAAAAATGGGAGTTCATAACTCACTTGTAGCTAATGCATGAATATGATATGTCAAGAGCTTTGTAAGGTTTTGAACAACCAATTAAAAAAAACAAAAAAACAAACAAAAAAACCCTAAATTTTCTTGTGTGAATATTCTTAAACAAGTTAGTTATTTTAGGACTGAATTTTCTCATCGACAGAATGGGGTTATTAGTAAAACATGTCATGATTTGCTGATTAGGATTGAATGAGAATATAAATTAAAATATTGATAACAGCGTGACTCATTTCAAAAGTATTAGCTACAACTGTTGATCATGAGTCTTTTTTTTTTAATTGTGGCGGCTTATAGATTTCTTTGCAACCAAAAGAAATTTGAAGATATGCTACCTTACACTGATTTCTAGCTCCTATAACCATTAGAGTTCTTTTTCAATACTTCACTGGTTGGTACTATGCTTTCTAATTTCCTCAAAATCTTTGAGATATCCTGACCTAGAATTTGGGACAGACTAGGCACCACGTAAATCATTAGGGAGGCCCCATAAATCCTTGTTCCTATGCTCTGTGATATTTACCAACCCTAGTGTCATCCAATATTCATTGGTTATGGCCCCTACTTCTCTGATACCACAGAGAAACTGGTGACACACTGAAGCAGAATCCCTGCCTCACCAATTCTATGGGGTTAAAGGCCTTCATTTTAGGCCAGACCCTCTCATTTTGGGTCTAGGATCAAGGCACTTCCTCCATATGGACCTACACATAGAGCAGGTCTATGTTCCTCAATGTCAACCCACAGATTCAGCCTACTGTGAGTCAAAAATATTCAGTACAAAATGCATCTATAATGATTATAACAGTTATTTATATAGCATATGCCTTATATTACATAATTTAAAATAGACAAGAGGATGTAAGTTATATGCAAATACTATGCTTTTTTATTTTTTTAATTAATTAATTTATTTGTTCTAATTATTTATACATGACAGCAGAATGCATTTTGATTCACAGTACACAATATGGAGCACAGTTTTTCATTTCTCTGGTTGTACACAAAGTAGAGTCACATCATTCTTATCTACCTACATCTACCTAGGGTAATGATGTCCATCTCATTCCACCATTTTTTTCTACCCCCATGCCCCCTCCCTTTCCTCTATCCAAAGTTCCTTCATTCCTTCCATTCCCCACCCCCAATTATGGATCAGCATCCACTTATCAGAGAAAACATTCAGCCTTTGGTTTTTGGGGATTGGCTTACTTCATTTTGCATGATACTTGCAAATGCCATGATTTTATTCTCTTTTAATGCTGAGTAATATTCCATTGTGTGTATATACCACATTTTCTTTATCCATTCATCTATTAAAGGGCATCTAGGTTGGTTCCACAATTTAGCTATTGCAAATTATGCTGCTATAAACATTGATGTGGCTGCATCCAGAGATTCTGGAATGAACCCTTCAAGAATACCAAGGTGCAACTATATGTTAATGTGGTCTATAGGCCTCAAGTTGAGCCTGAACCGACCCAGCCTTACAAAGTACCAAGTGAGAGGAGTCCCCAGAAATTGACAACTTTTTTAAAAAAATATTTTTTTTACCTGTACTTGGACATAGTATCTTTATATTTTTTTATGTGGTGCTGAGAATGGAACCCAGTACCTCATACATGCTAGGCAAGTGCTCTACCACTGAGTTACAACACCAGCCCAGAAATTGACATCTTGACAGACAAAACAACTCTAACTGCCTGGGATTTCTACTGCTATCTTTTCCTCAATACTCTTAATGCACAACTGTCCCAAACCACATATAGTCGGGACCCTTCATGTTAGATGCTAGAAAATTCAAATTGCAACTAATTAATAGGATATATCCCCAAGTAGATTAGGCACATTTGGCCCAGGTGCTCAAAAAGCATTTCCCATAATAACTTTTTACGGGAGTCAATTTAGACTCTACTTTTCTTTAAATTGGATTTACTCTACAGTGGCCATCAGCAGCTCTAAGCATGCATTCTATCAGTTTAACACCCTAGTAAAAGATAAGAACTCACATCTTATAGTTCCACCCAAAATTCCTGGGATGATTCTCAGGAGTCTGGAGTGGGAGTGGGCACCCAGTTCTGAGCTGTAATGTTAAGGTGCCCAGCAGGTGTTAATGTGCCCCCAGCCCCATCATGCCAAGGCCAGGGAACAGGTTCAGCCCCTCAGAAATCGTGTGGTTAGAGACCACGACAGCACTATTCTCTGAAGACAAATCAGAGTGCTGCCATGCAAAGGAGGAAGAGAGGATCTGAAACCATGCAGAGGAAGAGGAAGAGGGACAAACACAAGGGTTTGGCTGTGCCCACCCCACATTATCTCCCACTCCCCGTCTCCTCATCTCTGACTGTACTTGCCCCATTGAGTTCTTGGATGCTCAGCTTCTCTTGAATCTGTTCATGTTCTTTGGCTACATCATTCTATCATTTCCCTTCCCTCTTTGATTCTCTCTCTGCCTCCATCTCTGCTTCTAATTTCCTGCCACAATTCTTCTCCTGCGTCTTACAGGCTCTCTAACACACCACCTGGTAGGTAGGCTGTGACCTAATAATACCTTTTGATGAATCAAAAGAAGAATATCTCCAATGAGAAAAGTGTTTATGGATTTGGCGGCACACATTTTGGCTTTCAAGAAATACCGTCATAATGAGACTTGGGAGACTACAAAGAGGGAAATGAATAATTGAGGTCAAGACCAATGAATGCTTATCCTAGGAAATTCATGATTTTAGGAAAAGGCGTAAATCAGTAGGCATCTTAGCACTGTAAATTTCCAAAAAAAAAAAATGTATAGATTGATAAAATAAGTGTAAATGGAGTATTAAAGACGTGATACAAGAACACATCTCTTCAGTAGTGTCCCGTGAAAATATCCATTAGGGATCTAGGAAACATTTGGCATCTACTGAATGCCAGTGAGTTGACCTAAGAACAGAGAGACCAAGCAAAAGCAACTCACAGTTTTCTGTACATTTAACAACATTTTCATTTAGGTATTTGTAAAGACAATAAATTCTAGTAGACCCAGCCTCTAAGTCCACTTTCATTTAACAAGACTTGAAATCTTTTCTGTAAATCACCTATATGATTTCAGGTGCCTAGATCACCAAGCTTTAGTATTGCTTCCCTTTTCTCTGGTGGGTAAAACCAAGTATATAAAACCCTCGTGTTCCACTTAAAACCATTAACCCAGCAGCTACAACATCTTGGACAACAGAGTTATTTTTATTCACCAGAAAGTGTACCTCAGGCTTCTGAGATGGGCCAAAAAATCTCAGTGACCTCTGTAGCAGATGCACATATATTCATCCAAGCTAGGACGTGTTCTGACTGTCTGGGTTGGGGGAAAATAACAGGAATGGGCTCTCTGGCCTGCATTGTTCTGCAGACTTATTCTATTTTTTTTATAATGAAGTCCAAATAATTTGATTCTAAACCCTTGCAATTATTTTAACAAAGCTTTGACTCTACCAGAATTTCCATATTACAAATCTCAAGACCTTAACCATTTTGAATGCATCCTATATTCATTCCTGAGATACTAATTAAAAAGTATAAATTAGTTAGGGACAATTGCAGGGGAAGTTCTTTATGACAGTATAAATTAAACTTGGCCTCATCTCACAATATATTCTTAAGGTCTCAGTGTTTTACCTGGTGGACACAATCATGGGGCAGCATTGATTTGAAATAGAGCATTCAGAGACAAAGTTTAAAAAAATTGAAGAAAACTAACCTCTTTGAAAGGATAGAGATTACTAAGACATGTGCATATATATAATATATATGTATGTATATATATATATTTTTTCTTATATGCATATGAGAAAGCACACACATGTATTTTACATACAGGCATATGTGTGTGTGTGTGTGTGTGTGTGTGTGTGTATGTATGTTTCTTAAGATCAGAAACTAATATTTACTGCGATTAAAAAGAAAAATAAAATCTCTTTGGAAAGAAAAAAAAATAAGCCTTCTATGTACACATTTCAAATTACTTCTGATTAGGCCAAATCCAAACTTAAGTTAAAAAAAATAGTAAAGGAGATTTAGAGACAAGGCTCAATTCAGGCTTCTGCTAAACTACTTACTTCTTGGTTATGACCAAATATCAATTTTTCTGAGCCTTAGTTTTTTCCTCTGGAGAAATAGTTGGGAAAATTCCATAAGAAATATGAGGAAATATTTATTAAGCTAAAAGTTCTATATAAAATGCAAGTACTTAATACCAATAGAGGATTGAATTCAGGGAACAAAAGATACCACTATCTTTGAAATGGAAATTTGTCATAAAAATTCACATAGGGAAAAGTTAAATTCAAATGTTTAAAACATTTTTGAATAATAGGTTTTACTTATATCTGTATTTTGTATCTGTATGAACAGAATCATCTTTTTATCCAAAATTCATAATTGGAATACACTACTGTTATAAATTGGTTAACTAAATTTAACATCTTATTTAAAAAAATGTTAGACTTTTCTATTCAGACATATCCTAAGCCTGATAATAACTTTAGGTGGGCCTTAAGAAAAATCAAGTGATTTTATTGATAAGATCACTTAGTCTGGTGGAAGGAGCACTGAGGTTTTATCCTAAAATAAAAATTAGAGTTTAAATGCTGTTCTGACACTATCAGGAAGAATTCAGGCCAATAATTCAACCTCAGAGCTTGAGTTTTTTTCATTTTTGAAACCTATTTTTTTTTAAAGTTTTGAGCAAAAATTGCTTGGAGGAAAGAATGACAAGATGAATACAATAAGACCAAAATAAGGTAATTTTGGATGATGGCAGTTTTAATCTGAAAATTCAGATGTTCCCAAGGAAGAAATAGGAACAGATGAAACATAAACATAAATAAAATGTACAGTCAAGAAAAACTGAAGAGAGTTAATAAAAAGATGAGTTACTGATGAAATACATTCACAATATTAAAAGTAGAGCCTAACGTACAGAAACCTAACTATTCACATAATGATGTATATTCTTAAATACTGGATAAAGGAAAAGACATTAGAGGTTATGTATCAATCATATATAAAATCATGTCATGGAAAGTTTTGCCCTGTATTGAAATCTATCATACATGGTATAATAGACAAGTACTAATTTAAGCAACATGTTTGTAAAATGTTTTTAATTAGAGAAAAAAAATAAATTATAAAAAATTCTGTGATTAGATGATGCAAAATTTGAAGGAAAAAAAACAATATGCTAGGACAAAAAGAATTTTATTTTGGAAGTCAAGAGAGTCTTCATTCCCTCCAAACTCTTTATTTCAGTCATTAAAAACAAACAAATTTCATTAGGTACTCTCTATGCCTATCATGCAAATATGCACTTAACCTGCATAAAGTACACCATAAAGAGAAAATAAACAGAGAGCCTGTTCAAGATCTAAGACTATGCTAATATGTAAAGAATGCTTATGATACAGCACAGGTTATGCTAAAGGCTTTTACAAATAGTATCTTGTTTAATCATCACAATAATTTGTTGGAGTTTGGTTTATTGTTGGGGAGCACGAGTATAAACTGAATTAGCACATTGCTTTCCAGCTTTGGAGTTCTAACAGATGGGAAAACAGACACAAGAAGGTCAAGTGAAAGCCAAGTATTGGTTTTATTGTTGAGCAAAGATATTCCTAAAGAATAGGCCCTTGGCTAAAGATGGATGAGAAGACCTGGGTGAGAACTGAGGTCAAAATGAGGATGTCTTTGTTTTCTTTGGCCTACAGTGTAAACCTAGCACTGTGTTAGCAAGTGCTGGGTCTACAGACACATTCCCAGCCAGCTGCAAGTGTAGCCCTGGATTTATACACACCTGTGAAAATGCATAGTGAAAGTATCTCCCCTGTATTTCTCATGCAATTGCTTTGCTCCAAGTGTGCTTCAGACTTGGCAGGAGGAAATGGAGGCAGACCATCCACTTCCCCTGAGCAATCCTGGTCCAGGAGTAAGCAGTCACTTTTAGCACAGTAACTCTACCCAGAGTGAGATATGACCCAAGAAAGCTGAATATTTCAACTATAGAACCAGATATTCCTCTCTAGTTGAAGATGATAGGCAGACAGGGGTCTATGTACAAGGCACATCGAGAGCACTTTAGGAGAGGTATGAATGTGGCATGGTGAAGCGAGGGGTGGTCTCCTTATGGAAGCCATCAAAGTCAAAGGCAATATACTACTCCCACTTTCCACAGAAGGAAACAGAAGTAATTATGTGATTTACCCAAAGTAATACCCCACTAAGCTGTGACACAAGAAGACAATTATAAACAACTAAAATCTAAATGCGTGATATTGAAAAGAGGTAAGGAGTTCAAGAAGAAAAATTAGCACAGACTGCATTGGGTAGGTTAAGCTGGGTTGGAAGCCTAGGCAAAAAGAGAAGGTGGTATAACCAGCTGTGTCCAGGACAAATGGAATCAGGTGGACATTGTGTCATTAACCCACGCAGCATTCTAGTTTCTTCCAGGAAAGCCAACACTCCAAATCCTCTAGTCATTAACATTCTAGGAGATTAAAGAGTTAGAAACCTCAACACATAACAAATACACAATGATAAATATTGCTGTACAGTTGAAGGAGGTTAAAAAGGAAGGATAAAGTGGACCTGATCATATGCTGATAATTATCCACCTTGAGGAACTCACTGCTTTTTTGTTTTGCTGTCTGTGTGGGACAAAATCAAGGTTCTTTCCCTGAAGTACATCTGAGCTTTACACAGTCTCTTTATAGCATTAGCTAATCAGATCCCTCTCCGTGTGGAAATAATCTCTGTGTACTTGGGAGTTTGAAAGACATCAGAACAAATGAGAAAAAACAACAGAGTAAGGAGAGAAAGTGCTCTATTAAACTTCCCTCTATTACTTATATATTAAAATAAAGGAATCCATTTAAAAATTTAACATACAAAGGACAGACAGTACCCTTTTCAATGGAAAAGCAGTCCCCAAAATTGTCATGGGAGAAAGATAATAATTCTAAATGGTCACTTACATCATTTTTAATACATATAAGCGGTGCATTCAATATAGGAACATCACAGCAAAATATGCCATAATAAGAAAACATAGGCACATTACGCCACAATCCATATCATTATTATGATTGCTTTGCAACTATTCTATATTTAGAGGAAACATCTCTCACGATAATGTGCAATTCTTCTGCTTTATGACAAGATGGTCTATGGATGCAGCAATATAAAAATAGCAAAGCTAGAAAGAAAAAAAAAACACACATGGCCATCAAACGTTGATTATGTCTGTAATATCATATTCTGAAAATGGCCACACAGCATTCAAGGGCCTTTTAGAGGCCAACAGGAGTCAGAATTCACAATTATCTTCTTATGTCCAGCAAAGGGTCAAATGTACAAAATCATTAGGGACTTAAAATATGACAGGAACGGTGATATAGCATCAGGGATCAAACCCACATGCAGGAATTCTACAAACTACTGATGATGGTTACAAATCAGTGCCCTCCCTCTTTGATCCCCAATACTAAGTTCAGGCTCTGGCACATAGTAGCTCCTTCCATAAGTCTTTCTTGAATACATTTGGGAGTGTGACTTGAAATTGAAGTTTACACAAAACTTCAGAGAACTGGTGGACAGAGAATGGTACTTAGGGCTTGAAGCAGAGCTAGTGCCAAGCCACACCAGAATGAGAGTTGGGGGTGTACGGAGGAGGGCCGGACAGGCATGGTAGAGGCTGTTGTATAGTTATGCCAATGGAATTTAATAGGACAGAAAGGAACGAGAAGCACATTGGTTATATTGAGATCCAGTCAGACCCCTTTCAGAATCTCTTAAATCTAATAAAAATGAGTAACATCCTCTTCAGTTCAACACAGAAACTTTTATTTTGTGTATGTACCGTTTATAAGGTACTACCACAACTAGAATACACAGAGGTGAGTGATGCATGAGTCTTTCTCCCCAAAGAGGTTTCCATCCATTAGGGTAGATGAGCATGTCATTATTGACCTTACCAAAAGGCAGATTGAAATGTGGTGTTGTTAGAGGTTCATACAAATCTTGATGAAATTTGAAAGAGTGATTTGATTTTGACCTGGGAAATCTAGAACATCTTTAACAAATAGATGGCATCAGCTTGGCCTTAAAGAATGAGATTAAGTGATTATAATTACCTAAAAAATGGTGATAATAAAACAGTATTTGAGACTGAGGAAATTGCATAATGGTTTAAACATATTTTAGAATTATAAATCCCTTTAAGAAGCTAAACATATAAACTTCCAAAAAAATTACTGAGAATTCTTGGGCTTCCAGAAGCCCATCTTTGGATGACTGGATCCCTGGGCCCCAGATTGAGAACCCTTGAAAGACTATGAACACTCAGCACAAAGCTCTGGAAACACAGATGACTGAGTACAGCACCTAGTGAGGCTGCAGGGGAAGTTTGAGGCTTGATCAAGGAAAACCTTGAAGGTCACATGAAATATAAACAAAAGGAAAATTAAATTTAGATTTGCTAATAATAGTATTCCAAATCTACCAAGTGCCCATCTGTAGGAAGAATCATTTTGGTGTCTACGGGTCCATAACAGCTTGACGTGATTTCAAATCAACATCCTGGATAGACTGAAACTGGTGAGTGAATGAGTACAGTAAAAAAAGCAGGAAAGGTCTCTTTGAAGATGTTTTAGTCAGCTTTTCATCATTGTGACCAAAAGACCTGACAAGAACAATTTTAAGCAGGAAAAGTTTATTTGGGGCTCACGGTTTTAGAGGTCTCGGTCCATAGACAGCCAGCTCCATGGTTCTGGGCTTGGGTGAGGCAGCAAGTCGTGGCAGAAGGGTGTGGAGGAGGAAAGCGGCTGGGAACCCTGCATTGGGAAGCAGAGGGAGCCCTCCTCACCATGGACAAAATAAAACCCCAAGGCATGCCCCCTCTATTACTCACCTCCTCCAGCCACATCCTCCATTTCTACAGTTACCACCCAAAAGCCCTATGAGTGGATTAATGCACTGATTAGGTTAAGGTTCTCATAACCCAATCAATTCAACTCTAAATTGTCTTGCATGGTCTCAGTTATGAGCTTTTGGGGGATACCTAATATCTTGACTATAACAGAAGTCATTTTCCAGAATCATCAGGGAACTTCTCTTGATAGGGGAACCGCATCTCCCTCTCCCTCTAAGTTATCACCCACTGTTTTCTGAAAGAAAAGAATGTGGACAAACAATATGGGGGCACACCCTATGAATTACCTGCTGACCTTGAATTTTGCAGATGGGTTGTTCCTGACCTTGGGGTTTCCTACTGTGCCCACTCACCTCCACAAAATTTTTGGTGTTTTTTTTTTTTTTTTTTTTTTTATCTGCTGGCCCTTTGACCTCCCACTCTAATTTATATCATCTAGCTGAATGAAGACTCTGGTTTTTTGGTTGTTCACCTGTTCTTTGTCCTCTTTCTGGATGACACTGTTCTGTAAGTCTATCCTTATGGCTCTGTTTTACCTGGCCCCTGATAATCCCTGTTAACCTTCACTCTTTCAGTTTCTTCCCAACATCTGTGTTTCTTACTCCTCTCACAGTAACTTGTTCTTCTTCCACCTATCCCCTGGTATTAGGGCAAGAACACCCACCCGGTCTGTCTGTCTGGACCATGTTCCACCATAGCAAGGGGTTAATATACAGGTAAAGTAGGTACACTTTCATGGTTAGATCCTAATGCAGTGGAGCAGGACCTTTGTTCCATTGAGATGTAGGTGTGACCAGGTATGGTGGCCCCACGGCTGTAATCCCAGCTACTCGGGAGTCTGAAACAGGAAGATTGCAAGTTTGGGGCCAGCCTGAGCAATTTAGTGAGAAACTGTCTCAAAAGTAAAATAAAAAGGGGTAAGGATGTGGATGAGTAGTGAGTAGCTAGGCACTTACCTAGCATACATGTGGCCCTGTATTTTAGTCTCTGTAACACACACACACACACACACACACACACACACACACACACACACACGTCTAGAGGAAGGAATCTTTTTTTAATGGGGACCGGGCAGTGGGAAGGGAAAATAAATGAGCTGGGGCTAAAATTGTTCATCATAGGATGAACAATAGGAACCAATGGTTAAATAAACAGGAAAAGGGTATTTAAAGAAAAGGGGAACACTTTTTTGAGAGAAAAATGGAAGGCAAACATTGACAAAGAATGCAAAATGTTTTTCATTCTCCTTCTTTTCCTTCAAGGTGGATTGAGACCTGCAAAATTACAAATCCTAGATTTATTTATTCACTCAATGTTTTAGAGTGCCAGCTATGTGAAAATATTTATTGATTGAATAAATATTTATTTATTCACTCAATGTTTTAGAGTGCCAGCTATGTGTTCTACAATCTTCATCCTAATGAAGATCTCTTGGTTCACAGAGCTTTTATTCCAGCCAAATGCTCCCTTCCTGACCTCCATTGTCTCTTTCACATTTAAAAGGAATCAAAGTTGGGCTTTGGAATCCAAAACCTGGGTTCCAATCCCAATCTCCCAGAGTCTAGTGATGTGAATGCTGACAGGTCATACAGAATAATTAAACGATTCAGATTCTTTATCTATAAAAGGTTTCGGTGATAATCGCCAATGGGTTGGATGAAACCTACTTGAATTAATACATGAAAGCAGTCTGTACAATACCTAGAAGACTTTATTCGATAAAATTAATTATTGCTGTTATGGATATCTGCTGAGACAATTTCTAATTATATCTGTGATCCTACTTACTTTCCTAGATGCCACAAGGGTACATGTCATATATGTGAATTATAGATAATGTAATAAATTTTAGAAATTAAAAAAAAATCCAAATTTAACCATTGCCTGCAAGTTGCTATGTGTTCTAGTCCTGGCTCTTTGCCTGATATCATTTCAAATACTTCTCTGTGCCTCCTGAATTCCAGTCGCCATGGCCTCATGGGAAACCTAAGTACTCTCCTTCCTCGGGGTCTTGGTGCTTATTGCTGCCTTTGCCTCGGACTCTCTCCTTCCTGGTCTTGAAATGACCACCTCCTTCCCTAAACACTCAATCTATAGCTGCATCCTGTTTCTTGATACATATCCCATGTTTTTTAACCACATCCCAGATTTTTTTTCTTCATACTACTATCACTCCCTGAAATGGCATTACTTATTATTTATTTATATGTTCACTTGATTCTTGTCAGTCCCATTATACATTGGATCTGGAATGTCCCCCATAGGCTCATCTGTGGAAGGACTGGTCACCAGCTGGTGGTGCCACTGGAAGATGGTGGGACCTTTAGAAGGTGGGGTTCAAGTAGAAGAGGTGGGTCACTGGGGGTGTGCCTTTGAAAGGTATATTTTGTTCCTGGACCCTTCTCTCTCCTCCCCTCCCCTCCCCTCCCCTCCCCTCCCCTTCCCTTCCCCCCCCCTCTCTCTCTCTCTCTCTCTCTCTCTCTCTCTCTCTCTCTCTCTCTCTCTGTTTTCCCTTTACCATAAGTAAGCAGTCTGCTCTACCAGATTCTCCATCATGATTTTATACCTCACTGAAGACTGAAAGCAATAGGGCCTAGTGACCGTGGACTGAAACTTCTGAAACTGTGAGTCAAAATTTCCTCCTTTAAATTGATTTTCTCAGATATTTTGTCACAGTAATGAAAAGCTGACTAACACAATGTTTCACAAAAATGTAAGTTCTATCCATGTGAAGGTCTTGACTGGATTATTTTTTCTCTAGCATCTAGAAGAGTTACTTGCACATAGTATGATTTAAAAAAACGATTAAATGAACACATAAGTAAACGAGTAGATACATGAATGAATGATTTGTTGGGAAAGAAATTTCTTCAATCCTATTGTCTTCCTAAGGTGCTATGACAGTGGCATTTTATATCAGCTGCATAGAGGGGAACAGCCAACACATAAATGTTCACTACCACTGTAGATCTGTGTGCTTTCTCTTCCTTTAGCACATTATTCTGAAAGTGTTTGTTAATTTTACTGGTTTAGTTATTTATTTTGCAGGAAATAAGGATGCTTTTGGAACAACTGTGAGAAAAACTCTTGATGCAACCACAGGATTAAATAATGCTTAGCTGGACTTTCTTGAGAGGCCACAGAGACCATTAGCACGCCACCTTCGCTTTTTAAAAAAATAAAACTCTGAGGAAGGTCAGCTGCTAGTCAGCTAATCACATATATTTTATAGATGTGGAAGGTTGTCCTTACAGGGTCTTATGAGGTTATCTAATGCAGATCCCTCACTGAGTTGAATAAACTGCAGTCCAGAAAGGGTTAGGGATTGCCAGTGACCATGTGTCTATTAGAGGTAGGAATGAGGTCAGAACACTGACCTCCTGATTCTGAGGCCAGGGCCATTTTACTGATGCCATATGACAGAAAATGAGGAAATGTTATCATTGTTTTATTGATTTAAAGAGCCGATATCAGAGACCTAGAACAACAGTAATTCAAAATCATCAAATGAAGAATAAATCCTTACAAATATTCAAACCCTTGGGGGCTATGGCTACTCGATAAACATCCATTTAACTAGCGTCTATGATTTTCATACGTGCAAATAGCGCTATCTTTATTTCTAGGACTTGGGCAACAAAGGGTAATAAGGAATTTCACATGTGTAATTTGCAATAGATTTGTTTTCATCAGCAGTTGAAGAAAAAAAGGTGAGACTTCTCATAAAATACCAATCAACGTTTAGAAGCTCAGTGCTATTGTAATGAAAAAAGCCACTGTGTGTGTTCTGCTTCAAAGACAAGTTGATTTTTAAGAAGTGATTTTCATGAGCAGAAAATTGCTAAAAATGAGACCATTTTATGGGTAGGAAGCCATAAAAATTAGTCCATTTAAACCCTGGCTTTATTTAAATTTCTATAGCTTTTTCTCACATGCATTATTTATTATTGACAGACTCTAAGCAAAAATGATTTGGACCAATCACAATATATTTTATATAAAAATCAGAAATGGAAAGACATTTGTGTTCCCTTTTGTAACAATGGAGGGGTCGTAGGCTTGTGTTGAAATATTCTGTGACCTCAAGTTTCAGTGAGTGGGAATTAGGATCACTGAGCTGTGTATGACCTTACCTTGCAAGGCAGGTAAGGAGGTAATGAAATGTCAACAGACCCTTAAGAACTAGCTCACTCCAGGAGGGTTACTAGCAGTAAGTTCTTATCAACCTATCTAATTTTGCTTTTGTATTCATTTATGGGTTCCCTCACTCTCTTGGATATTTTACAGGCTGTGAAAAGATGCTTGGTTATTTAATTAAATGACAGCCTGAAGAAGCTGGTATTCCATTATTACTTAGGAAAAGTCTCATTTCAGTTAGTGGATGTAAAACCAAAAAAACAACCAAACACAGAAATGATCAAGGGCACAGAAAAGATGCTAAATTAGCAGCTTAGATATTTTAGATTTTTGTTCTTCTTTCTTCTCCACCTAAATAATGTCAATTATCTAATCAGACATGTAACAATCTTTTTTCATTATCCTTAATTATCCTTCTCCATCTCTCCTTCAACTTTTTCTTTTATCTCCTATGCATTTATTCCAAGAATTTCTGCGGAAGTATTTTTCAGTTTCTGAGAGATGGAGTAGAAAGAAAATGGCCAGATCTTAAATGACAATAAAACTCTGACCTGCTACTTCGCAGCCACAGGCCGGGGAGCCCAGCAGAAGGGAAGGCAGGCAGACTTGAAATCTCTGTTTAGATTTTGTGTTTGTTGATGGAGTTTGAAAACAATGGTCCAAATGTTGTAAATCAGGAGGCAGAAATTTTTTATACAGGGTCAGATAGTGAATATTTTTTAGGGCCACTGAATTTCTTTTGCAGAGACTCAGCCCTACTTGAAAGCAGCAGAGACAGTAAGTAGACAAGAGACTGTGGCCATGTTCCAGAAAGACTTCATTCACAAAAACAGACAGCAACCTCGATTTGGCCCTCGTGCATAGCTTGTTGAATCCTGTTCTCTGGCGCAAGACACATGCTCAGATCACAGTGCATGTCAGAATGTAAGCCTTGAACATTAGGAGCAGTCTGCAGATATTTTTAGGACTAGCTTCCTTCATTCAGCAAATATTTCTTGAGTCAGGTGTTGTCCAAAAAGATCAGCAAACAAAGACAAAAATCCTCACCCGAACGGAGTTTATATGGAATTGGGGATGGCTGATAAAGAACAGGAAGTAGATTAAACAAGTAAACTTGAATGTGTTGGAAGTTGAAAGTGTAAGGTGGAAGACAGCACCTAAGGTGAATGGAGAATATCTATGGGGGTGTAATGAGGAATGAATGGTTAGATTAGTCTCGAGAGAAAGTGGCATTTGAACAAAAGTTTGTGCCTCTTCTCAGGGAGAGACCACATCCTGTGGCTCTTTCACTTGCAATCCACTTTATAGCATTGGAGTCCTGCTGGTGCTGTATCAAGGTGTGTTTGGGGGAGAGGATCAGATATCATTTTTATTGAATTCTAGTCTTTTAGGAGTCCTGGGTCTTGAAACTCTGACCTTTGCAAGTGTATCTCTCATGGTCCAGCTTTTGCTTTTTCTTTCTCTCTCTCTCTTTCTTTCTTTCTTTCTTACCATTTAAAATGGTATAATTTTTTTACTGATTTTATTTTTTAAAATACATGACAGCAGAATGTATTACAATTCTTATTACACATACATACCACAATTTTTCATATCTCTGTATATAAAGTAGGTTGACACCCAATTCGTGTCTTCATACATGTACTTTGGATAATGATGTCTATCATATTCCACCATCATTGCTAATACCCTGCCTCTTCCTTTTCCCTCCCACCCCTCTGCCCTATCGAGAATTCATCTATTCCTCAAATGCTCCCCCTCCCTACCCCACTATGAGTCAGTCTCCTTATATCAGGGAAAACATTCAGCATTTGTTTTTTTGGGATTGGCTAACTTCACTTAGCATTATCTTCTCCAATGCAATCCATTTACCTGCAAATGCCATGATTTTATTCTCTTTTATTGCTCAGTAAAATTCCATTTTGTATACATGCCACATTTTTTTTTATCCATTCATCCACTGAAGGGCATCTAGGTTGCTATCTCCCCTTCTTCCTTTCTTTGCCGCTAGAGTTCTCGATTTATTTCCATGACCTCTGATGAATATGTTTTCATCGTAGATGAGACAGGAATGCTGGAGGGAACTGGGGTGGGAGGGATAGAACTCTCTAGTCAGGATAAGAGTCTATTTTTTTTCCCCAGAGAGCACCTTTGATATGGAAAATGCTCTTGACATATTTCACAATTATTCTTCCTTGCCAGCTGCCCAAACCATGAGCGGCTCTTTCTCAGATCTTCACCATGACGACTTGATGGGGTTCTTGGAGGCAAAGCCCCCAAGAGCATGGGGGTCCACTCAGACTGCCACCCTCAGGAGTATCTTACATTCAAGCTGAGCCACCTTGGTCTGATAGTCCAGGTATGTAGATCACAGCCATGACGCTCTGTATGCATCTGTGACTACAGATTTTGGGCTGGCAGTTTGCCCTGAAACATGTTTTGTAATTGGTTTAAGAAGTGTAATTGATTTTCAGTTTGTTCGGTTTTTAGTTGTAAAATAAGAGTGTCTACTTCCAAGTTCCTTACACATTAGATCTGAAACTGGACATCTTAAAACTCATAAAAACAAATAAACAAACAAACTTGCAAAATTTTACATCTACTCCCATATATCATATGTCATTTGCCCAAACAAGTTTTTTAGTCAGTTTTTTTTTCTGTGACCAAAATACCTAACAAAAACACTTAGAGGAGGAAACTTGTATTTGACTCATGGTTTCAGGCGTCTCAGTCCATAGCTCTGGGCCTGAGGTGGGGCAGAACACCATGGCAGAAGAGCATGGTAGAGGAAAGCAGCTCAGGACATGGCAATCAGGAAGCAAAGAGAGCTCTGTTACCCAAAGGCATACCCTTAGTGACCTAATTTCTCTAGCCACGCCCTACCTGCCTATAGTCACCACTCAGTTAATCCATGTGAGCAGGTTAATCCACAGAAAGTCACAGTTCTCATAATCTAATCATTTCACCTCTGAACATTCTTGGTGAATGTCTCATACATAAGCTTTTGGGAACACATAATATCTAAACTGTAATAGCAAGTCAGACAGTCATTCCTAAAGTAAATTGTGGACGCACACTTCACCTAGGCTGAGGCCATGAGAAGCAAATGGGTTCAGGGAGGGGAAAGAATTGAGACCACTCACCCAATGAACAATATTTCCTTGTTTCATCATGAACTTTCCACCCCTTCCATTGCCTCTGAAACTTTTATTGTATTAAATTCTCTACTTGAAATTGCTACAGTGTATCTCCATGCCCCCCACCCTAATTCCCTGCCCCACAATGGGCTTTGACTGACACAATCTGTTATGGTTTGTTTAGATGTGGTGTCCCCCAAAATCTCCTGGGTGAAACACAGCAAGAAGGTTTGGAGGAGAAATGATTGGGTTGTAGCCTTAACTTAATCAGCAAATTAATCCCTGATGGGATTAACTGAGTGGTGACTGGAGGCAGGAGGAGTGTGGCTGGAGGAAGTTGTTCATTGGGGACGTAGCTGCAGGGTTTATAATTTTGTATCTGGAGAGTAGAGTCTCTCTCTTTGCTTTCTGATCCCCATGTGAACGGATTGTCTTTGCCACACTCTTCTGCCACGATGTCCTGCCTCACGTAGAGGAGAGAATGAGCCTGCCATCTATGGATTGAGACCTCTGAAACTGTGAGCTGCCCCTAAATAAAGCTTTCCTCTTTTACAGTTGTTCTGGTTGGGTCCTTTAGTCACAGCAGCAAAAATGTTGACGAAAACACAATCCAAGTTCAGCAGGAGAGGAAGGGGTATTATTAAGTGTCCCTCTAAAGCCTTGACCCTCTGAATTGTATACTCAGTGGGTTTAATGAAGCTTTCTGCCTTTTTATGGAACATAACCATGGCCTTTTACTTATGTATTATCAATGGCTACATTTGTTCTTCAATAGCAGAGCTGAAGAGTTGCAAATCTGAAAATGTTTACTATCTGTCTGCCTCTGGAAAAAGTTTCCTAACTCCTGGTATTGAGTGGAAGTCCTGCACGCCATGCACAGTGGGTCACTGCAGCCACTGGGGTCTGTGTGTGTCTCCAGCCACACTGGAGAATATCTTCCATGTGTGTATGTATGTGTGAGCATGCATGCATGCACATACACACATGCACGCACAAGGTGTGTTCAGGCAAGTTTAAAAGATTCAGAAAGAGAGGGAAAGAGAGAAATTAAAATCTTAGTTATTTTGCATATTAGTTTGTGACTCTGGTTAAACTTCTTAAACTCTCTGGTCCTTGGTTTCTTCATCTATAAAATGAATAAATTATATTAGATTTCATTATGGGGTAATGAGATAACTTATTAATAACTGAGTGAACATTAAAATGTGTTAAATAAATGTTATAATAAATAATGCATTTGTTTTATGTGTGTTGAGTACCTATTTTAGAATACTGCCCACTCCTCTGCCCCTGAATGGCTCCTAAATTTATGATAGTACTAAGAGCTGGAATTATTGAATGTCTCCTACATACTCTGTTCTAAAATAGTTTTAAGATATATATTAATTCATTTATTTACCACAACACTTTGAGATATGTAATACTATTGTCAAATCTATGTTAGAGATATGAAGACCAAGGCACGGAGAAGTTAAGTGAATTATCCAAGGTCATACAGCCAAGAAGTTAGGCAGAGCTATGTTGATGCACAGATCAACTCTCCTTGGTAGCAGTCTTCAAGGCTGCACTGAGCATCAGCCCTGAGGCATGTTTAGCAGTGACTCATCATAGTCCAGATGGTCGCCATCACTGAAGGTGCTGATGTGTTTGGGAACTGTGTGCTGAACTTAAGGGACTCCAGGTACATCTTTTTGTGCAGGGTCTGTGGAGGTGTCTGGAAAAAGCAATGCATGACCAATGCATGACCAATGCAGGAAAACCCCATGCCTACACTTCAGAGATGTGCAGCAATTCTGAGTGATGTGCGGATGGGGTGATCTGACACTGGACTTCAGGATGCATGTCTGTGGAGGGGAGGCGGGGGAGATTGAGAGCAAATGGAACTAAGTTGCACTGGTATATGTTATGGAATGAATTATATCCCCAACAAATTTATATATTCAAACATTAACAGTGAGTGCCTTAAAATGTAACTATATTTGTAAATAGGGCCTTTATAGAGGCAATTAAATTAAGATGAGTCCTTTAGGGTAGACCCTAATCCAATAGCATTGGTGTCCTTCTATGATAAGGAAACTTAAGTACAAAGAGAAAAGTCCCTGTGATGACAGAGAAGGTGAACATCTTCGGGACCAGGAGAGGGGATCAGAAGGAACCAAGCGTGCTGACACCTTGGTCTTGGACTCCCAGTCCCCAGAACTCTGGGAGAATGCTTCTCTGTTGCTGAAGTCACCCAGTTTGTCGTCTTTGTTAGGTCATCCAGCACCTTTAGAGTGTAGCAGCAGGACTCCACTGGGCCACTGTCACCTGATTTTAGGACAAAGAGAAGAGGAGGGAGAATTTTATTGTCATCCTGCCACACACCTGGAAACAGATGTGACTTGGGGTATTTGTGTGTGTGTGCCACCAGCGGAAACAAGCTTAGCTCAAGATCAGCAAGGAATACTTTGTCAGAGAAAGGCCCCTATGGTGGTGTCACCTGATGTGCCAGTGGAACAGCCACAGCCACCTCCAGGGGATTTGTTGCACCCTGGAAAGCAATGGTGGAGATAAATGGGCCCACAGAGCAGCAGGAGGAAAGGGCTCTGGCCAGCAGAGGGACACCAAATCCATGATACGCCAGAGCATGTGGCACACGCCACTGGAGATTCTAAGGACACTTTTTAAGAGGGGATTTTCAGGAACTGGGGTTTTGTGCATTGGGATTTTGAAGAAATGAACCAGAGAAATTAGGTGTTAATATCAGCACTCCCACAAATGTGCCCAGTGGCTGGTGACACTCAGGGAAAGTTACAGTTCCACATAGCTGATCCCAGAGCAGGTATCTATGAAGAAGCTAAAGATGATAGATCGGAAGAAAGAGACTGAGATGCAAAGAATGGTGATTTGGAAAAAAAGAAAGACTGGGGATTTGTGCAAGTATAAAGGAAGGGACCAGGAGAAGTAGATTTAAGCCCACCCAATCACTTCTCAGGGTTTTTAAGGAAGATCTAATTAAAAGGACTTTGTAAATAGAAAGTGTTATGTAGACTTTTTTTTTTATTAAGCTGAACTTTATTCAAGATGATCACAGGCAGGAATTCAATGGCATAGATAGAAAATGAACTTGGAGCAAAACAATTAATAGACTCAAGAAAAGAAAGAAAAGGAAATCAAAGTGGGCATATTAAAAAAAGGAGGCAGTTAAAAATAGAAGGGGGAGGGGAGGGCCCAGTTACAGCATGCTAGAGACAGAAGGAGAGGAAATAGTAATAATTTGGTGGTTTTCTAGAGAAGGAACGGATAGAGTGTGAGAACCCATTTAACTGCCAAAGATGATGATTGACAGAGAGAAGGCTGATGTTCTCAGTGGAACCAGGGCCCTGGTGTGACAGGTGGGAAATTGATGGAGACACCTAATCCTACCCTCCCCTGGGAGTGAGGCCTTCTGTCTTCTAGCCACCCATTTTTAATTAATGGCAATCAGTGCAAACTGGAAGCTAAAGACGAGAGTCAAATGTTCCAGTTTCCTTTCATCCAATAACTGGATGAGGGTCTCAGCTGGAGGTGGTGGATGGCTCATTGACTGCAAACAGCAAGTCTTCCTTGTACAGTTGCAGAGGCACTTCCTACCCTTTCTCCTGTATCTAAAAAGGGGAGCACAATAATGGAGGAATATTCACAAAAGGAAAAATATGATAAACAGGGAGAGCTAATGAGAGAAGAAAAATGCCAGGATGATGTCATACAGCAGACGAAAATTGTACCCATGAAATTACAAAATTAAAAAAAAAATTAAAGCAATCACCCCTTCATCACTGTGACCAGAGAGCCTGTCAAGAGCACTTCCAGGAGAAGGAAAGGCATATTTTGGCTCATTGTTTTAGAAGTTCATGATCAACCGCCTCCATTGCTCTGGGCCTGAGGTGAGGAAGAACATCATGGTAGAAGGGCAAGGCAGAAGAATACTGCTCAGCTCATGAAAGCTGGGAAGCAGAAAGGATGAGATGAGAGAGAGGGATATAGTCTAAGGGCATGCCTCTGGTGATCTACTTCCTCTAGTCATGCCCCACCTGCACTCAGTAGTCCATTCAGTTATCAATGGATTAATCCAACAAGTGGATTAATCCACTGATAAAGCCAAAGTTCTAATCATTGCCTAGACTCCATAACTCACTCTAAACCTAGTTGCATTGGGGATCATGCTTTCAACATATGAACTGTTTGGGGGACATTTTATATCCAAACCATAGCAACTTCTAGGAAATAGCAGTACTAGATAAAGATTCTACAGCACAGAGAGAATTCCTAGGGAACAGAAGCAGTTGAAATATGAAGGGATAGAGTTCAGAACAATGTAGAAGAAATGATTCTTCAAAACCATGACAATAAGTCTTAAGTAGATAAAGGGAAAGTAAATGATGCAGAAATAATCAATCCAAATGTATATTTAAAAATAAACAAATTGTATTGTGTTTTCTTATGCCAAATAAACAAAAAATTCTAAAATCATAATAATATCCTCTTGGGAACACTTTAGTTTATTTTTTATTTTTTTAATTATCAAAACTGTGTGCTATCCTGGGAGGTAATGCAGAAAACCTTCAGTGATCATCAGGATTTTAAGCTGGTTTTCTTCTCTAAATTGTTCTTGGATGTTATATCCTTGCTATCTCCTTTGATTTAAGTTTTCTTCTCATGCCCACTTCTGCCCTCTGTGATTCCTTATTGCTTTCTTAGGGTCTATTTTGTGCACACTTTCCTTTATACATTCTCTGATGTGTTTCTTTCTTTTCTTCTTTTTTTTTGAGATAAAAATACCAGATAGCCAAATATAACCCCAGGTAATAAATAAAATCTGATAATCACTTAACAATATCCTTAGTCCTAGCTGGTTTATTTGAATGTGGCCTTGGTGACAGCACAGAGATTTTCAGGAGCATTTTTGTTTGAGGTGGGGTCCTAGATAAGAGGACATGAAGAAAACTCGTGTCTTGGAAAGGAAGCACTGCTTTGTTATAATATTTACAGTGAAAAGTCTAAATGTCTTATTCCAGACATGGTTTTTCTTATTGTTGTTTTGCTTCAAAATAAAGAATACAACCTTATTATATAAGGTCTATAGAATGTTGTGAAAGAAATTTACAAGTGAATTTTTAGAAAATTATCACATAATACCCAGGAAATACAATTTGACATGGGTCTGGATGATATTGTGGGCACATATGAGTTAGACACCAAAGCTGTCTGGAGTCAGGTCTGGTTCTACTGCTTACTGGCTAGAAGGCCTTGGTTGAGTAATTAAATATAAATTTCAGTTTTCCCAACTGTTCAAGAGGAAAATAAAAGTATCTGCCTCAGAGGATTGATTAGAATTGCTGACTGATACTAATGCATCATTAGCATTTAGTGGATTGTCTTATGTAGTCATGAAAAACATGCACTAGATGCCAGTAAAATTATTCAAAGTGTTGCAGACTAACTGATTTCATATTACTATTGTGAAATAATATTTAATAAATGAAACCATATCATGAGAAATAGGTGAAAAGCTTGGGTCCAGAAAAGTGAGATGTTAGAAAACATAAAAGCAGAAGAAGGCTTGATCACAATTTTAGTTCTATTATTGGGTCTTAGAATATGATTACTCTCCATCAAGGAGTTTGAGTTCAAAACTGTGGGTTTCCTACTTAATAGGGGATTAATACTCAGAATATACAAAGAACTAAACAACAACAACAACAACAAATTAACACCAAAAATAAATAACCAATTAATAAATGGGCAAAAGAACTAAACAGAAACTTCTCAAAAGAAGAAACACAAATATTCAACAAATATATGAAAAAGTGTTCAACATCTTTAGCAATCACGAAAATGCAAATCAAAACTACACTAAGATTTCTTCTGGCTCCAATGATCAAGAATACACACAACAGTAAATGCTGATGAGGTTGTGGGGAAAAGTTAAGCTTGTACATTTTTGTTGGGACTGCACATGAGTATAACCGCTCTGGAAAGCAGTTTGGAGATTCCTTAGAAAACTAGGGATGGAGCCAGCATTTTACCCAGCTATCCCACTTCTTGTTATTTTCCCCAAAGATCTAAAATCAGCATACTACAGCGTCACAGACACATCAAGGTTGATAGCAGTACAATTCATAATAGCTAAATTATGGAATCAACCCAGATGCCAGTTGAAGAGCTGAATAGATTAAAAAGTTTTAGTACATATATACAATTGAGTTCTACTCAGCCATTAAAAAAAAAATGAAGTTATGGCATTTGCCAGTGAATGGATGGAAATGGAGAATATTCTGCTAAGGGAAGTTAGCCAAACTCAGAAACTCAAAGGTCAAATATTTTCTCTCATATGCAGAAATTAGAGTAAAATAAAGGAAAAGGGAGGGAAGGATAAGATAACATAAAGAACCAATCAAACACAAATTAATAGACGAGGGAAAGGAAGTCTAGCAGAGTAGAGGACGGAGAAGGGGAGGGGGAAGGGAGGGTGGGTAGGAAAAGGGGGAGGAAGAAGAGAGGATGATGAACTGAAATCAATCTCCATACATGTAGGAGGTTGTCAGGATGAACATACTATGTATAACCAGAAAGCTCTAAAAGACAAACCCAAACACCAGAAAAACAGAACAACATAAACCTGTGGGCTTTCTAATTCATCCTAAGAGCAGCCTGTTCATTTATTTATTTATTTATCCTTCTGGCTGATAGAAGAGAGATGAAAGGAACGAAGTAAAATGATTCCAATAGGGTCTTGGAAGAGAATGTAGCTTAATGAGGAGGCTAAGGGAGTAGTGGGAGCCAGGGAAAGGAGAAAACCTCTGGGATGACAGCTCTCTGCCGCATCTGACAAGGAGGGAGAAGAGAGCTTGTAATGTGCTTTGCATTAGTGTCTTTCAACTGCCAGCTGAGCTGTGCTATTGTTGCCTCAGAAGGAAAGAGCTGATTCTGACTCAGCTGACTGAGTGTGGAAGGGCAGAAAGACCCAAGCACCCCTGATTGTGCTGTTTTATCAAGAGCGAAGGATTGAAGAGTGTAATCTATCCCAACGCATTCTTAGGAGGTAATGCAGGATGCCAGCCCTCTGAAAGAGAAATCAAAGGCTCCCCATCAGCAGCTGCTGCTTACAGGCATTTGTTTATTTTGCATTTTAGAAGCCTTGAGTAGAGGGAGGCAATGAGACCTCAGGGAGAAAGCTCTGGAATGAGAATCTTGGGGCTCCCACGACTTTGTTAACTCATTGTGATCTTGTGTTCTTTGTTTCTCCCCAGACCTAAGTTTCTGCATCTTATACAAGGAAAAGGTTGAAAGGTTGTCCAGTAGAACCTTGAAATCTCTTTTCAGCTGGTAAAATTTTACTGTGTGTGGTTTTGAAGAGGACCAATCTTCATCCCACAGATTGCTCCTTCTCTTTTCCACATAGTTCTTACCTGACATCTCATCTCTCCCTGCTCTTTTTCTGAGCTTGTTCATTGTGGGTCTACAGTGCACTTTTATCCCTTCACTTTGCTTGATCTGTGCCCTTCACGGCTTCTGCTTTTACATTTAAATGCACCTGTCTTTGGGACTCAGCTCAGGTGTCTTTAACACCACGTGGTATTGTAATGACTAGATCCGATATTGTCTTCCGGAGTAGCAAGTGCTGTAAACCGTCCAGTTACTGGGCCCACTGGGGACAGAGATACGCCAGTTATTATAGCATGCCCCAAGCCCTCCACAGGAAACTGTCCCAACTTTCTCACTTCTTTCCCTAGGATGCTTTATATCCTTTCATTCAAATAGTTAGAAGGTTGTAACCTGGCAAAGCAGGGTCTCCACTGTCCAAGTTTAGGCTACGGCTTTGCCAGAGTCCATGTTGTCCAACTGGTCTGTATCTCCCTGCCCTCAGACTCTTGTATGAATTTGCACATCATGAATGATGAGTAAGTGTCAAACGAGAAGAGGCAGTTTTGTTCCAAGACTGCAACAACTATAGGAACTGTCTCAATGGGTATGGGAGGGATCAGAGAAGGGATTTTGTTTCACGAGTCAGTGTTTAGGGCTTGTCCTCTGGCCTCAAAAGGCACCTAAGCATTTTGGAAGAGGGGTGGCGGTGAGCATAGGCAGAGAGGGAAATTTTAAAGATATTAAGCACCATTGAAGTTGGCTGAAATATGTATGTAACTCAGTAATGCACTGATTCTGAGTTTGGTGGCAGGCTATTTGAGTTGGGGCAGTATTAAATGATGTTGCCTTCTCCTGATTATACTAAACTCTGTTCCTTTTCTCTCCATCTCAGGATTGTTCTTTTCTCCTGACTCTAAACAGAACTTTTCCTAAGATTTGGCCCCTTCACCCTCTCCTCTGTATATTCTTTTGCTATAATGGATAATTAAATTTAGCAAGGCTGCAGACTACATGATCAATATACAAAATCATTTGAGATCCTATATACTAAAAATAAATAATTGGTAATCAAAAGTAAAGTATCACCAAAGGAATGAAATCTAAGGTATAAATTTAATACAGTCTGTGCAAGATCTCTGTGCTCAAAGCTACAAAACACAGGTGAAAGTTATCAATGAAGACATAAATAAGTTGAAAGATATATTGTGTTCATGGGTAAAAAATATATTTAAGATGTCTGCTCTCACAAATTGATCACAGATTCAATGTAATTTCAATTAAAATCCTATTCGATTTTTTTTTGTGGTATCACTAAGCTAGTCTTAAAATTTATATGAAAGGAAAAGAGCCCATTATAGTCAGAGCAATTTTGTAAAAGAAGAATAAAGTTGGAGAACTTATATCACTGACTTTAAGACTTACCAGGAATCTTATCTGTAACATACTGAATTATAATAATCAAGATAGAATAGTATTAGAGAAATGATATATAGTTATATTAATGGAACAGAATAGAGAGTCCAGAAACACATATGCAGAAGTACAGCCAAATTGATTTTTGACAATAGTGTAAAGGCAATTTAATGGATAAAAGATAGTTTTTTTTTACAACAAATTATATTAGAACAATTGGACAAGGAGCCATGAACAAAAGAAGAACCTTGAGCTATAATTCACACTTGTGTAAAAATTAATTCAAATTGGATTATGAACCTGAATGTAAAATTTAGAACATAAATTTTTTAATAAAACAAGAGGAAAATATTCATGACCTTAGTTAGACAGAGTTCTTAGGTAAAATCACCAAAAATATAATCCATAAAAAAAAACACTGATGAATCTGATTTTCTAAAAAAAGACACTTGTGCTTTGGAAAGGTGCTTGTTGAAAATATGTAAAGAGAAGTAACAGTCTGGAAGAAAATATCTGCATATCATACTTCTTTTAAAGCATTCTCAAAACTCAACAATATATAAACAAACAAATCAATAAAAATGGGCAAAAAATCTGGAGAAATATTTCAAGAAAGAAGGCAAATGGTTACAAAATAAGCACATGAAATGATGCCTACATCACTGGTCATTAAAAACATGCAAATTAAAACCCAAAGGAACTACCACTGCATAACTCTTAGCATGCCTGAAAGAGAAAAAGAAAATGAAATTTGACAAGACCAAATGATAGCAAGAATGGTGAAAAAATGGAACTTCATATTTTGTAGATGGGAGTGCAAAATAGAAAAGTCACTATGGAAAACAATTTGTCAGTTACTTTTAAAGTTATGCATATACATTCTTTGAGGCCAAGAAATTCCACTTCTAGATGATTACACAGATAAATGAAAGGACCCATATTGATATGAATATTTGCTGAAGCATAAGACTAATATCAGTATTGTCCAAAACTTTAAATAACCAGTTGTCCCTCAATTATAGACTGTGTTATGGGTGAAATAAAATTCACCATATTTGTTATGTATGTGCACAAGATTTACAAATGGGTAGTCATATAACACTCTGACAATGAAGATACAAAGCAATTACACAATTACACTCCAGAACAAAGAAGAATCACTTAGTATACTCTGGTAATAGCTAATAAACTTGAATACATATACATACGTGTGTGTGAGTGTGTGTATGTGTATGTGTGTGTGTGTGTGTATGTATAATTTTATTTGATTCCTTTATTTAGACTCTTAGCTATGTCATCAAGAAAAATGCACTTTAGGCCCACATAAAGGTTTGTACAAGTATGATCATTGCAACACCATCTAGAAAATACAATTTCCATCAGTAGCAGAAGGAATATGACAGAATAACAAGACAGATGTTAGAGTAGTGAGACTGTGGTGTTTCCATGTAATGGAATAATATAATGAGAATAAGAAAACTAAAATCATACACAATATGGATGAATTTCACAAACAAATTTTAGTATTTTGAGTAATGTAGTTCGTCACCAAAGAATATATAGTATCTCTCAGATCAAAACAGGGAGAGTGGTCTTTGGTACTGAATGTCAGTATACCCTTAGATTTTCTTTGAAGAAGCTGGGCAGTGGCTAGAAGGAGACACTGGGGATGGGCCTTCTGTGGAGCTGCCATGTTCCATTTTATAAGCTGAGTTTCAGTTACATAGGCATGTTCAGTTTAAGAGATTTATCAAGCTGTGCACTAGTGATTTGCATATTTCTCTGTACATTTATCCTTCAATAAAATGTTTACATTTAAAAGAACAGAAAAATACTTCTATTCTTTAAAATGTATTTAATGTACACCCAATTTTATAGGAACATAGGGAGGGCCTGCATAAGCCAAAGTCACAGGAGGCTCCATAGGGAAAGTTGGAGGAAGGTGGTATTTCTAGTTGCTCTGAGATTTGGGATTCAAGTAGCAGGAGTACTGTTTCTCTGTGAAATTGGTGAAAAGAAACTTCACTAAAACTCAATGTTGGGCTGTCAGAGGGTCTTAGAGACTGGAAAATTTGGATACATTATACAAAGAAGAAAGACTATGCTGGAGCCAAGCTGGGTGTGGCAATACTTTTTACTTTGTTACTTCTATTTTTCTCCTCTTTCTTTATAATGATCACATGCTACATTTCTTCTACATTCTCTTTGTTCACTTTATGTAATTGTAAACTCTTTTCTACCTTCCTATTCCATTTTCTTTTCTCTTAATTAATTGTATTAGACCACTAGTGGTGGTGGCACTGATTCAGCACAAAGGGAAGGAGAACACAGGGAAACACAATCAACAGAGTTAGTATAAAAAACCCTGAGGTCAAAAAAGCAGTCCTTAGTTGATCCAGGGGCTGCACTGTGCACTGGTACATGAAAAGTTCCCTATGTTTCCCACTTGGCCATGGAGACCTGAGGCAGGAGCCATCATGAGGAAGCCATGCTGCAGCTGCTGCTGTGAGAGCTGGGAAATCTGAGCAAACACAGCTACACTGACCTGACGAGGGCTTGCCACATGACCTAGGGTGTACCTAGAAACAGGCACAGAGGATACTTTACCCAGGAGGATTCAAGTTGGAAAAGTGAAAGAGTCCAACTGATTTTTCCCTTTGAGTCTGATGGCTCATGTGACCTGCTGGAGTGGGGAATCTGAACCTGCAGGAATGAAGAAACCCAGATACTAAATCTGGGAAATTTATTTAGAAAGGCTGGGTTCATGGGCATAAAGGTGATGAAAGCCTCTCCCAGCATGAGGAGAATCTTGGGGAGACAGCTGAGTCCAGACTTCCAGCAGAGATCAGCAACAGCCAAGTCTTAGGGGTGTGTTCATCTAATCTTTCTAGAACAGTCACCACCCAACAAAGCCCCTGAGACCTGATTAGACCTAAAACCAACCTACAGGAATACCATTCAGAGAACTGTGAGTGCATCAATCTGGTCTGTGCAAACAAAACTCCAACTGATAGCACTTCCCATTCCATCCTATCTCATCCTTGGGAGAATTATTTGAACCAACTTTAGTCTTGTGTCATTCCAACTGGCAGCTTGGTGAGGATGGTTTTAACAATCCTCAACCCTTGCTCTCACACTCAGTATATAACTTGAGAAGAAATGGAAAGAAAGTCCAACTGGTCATAGACAGTAAACATCTATTCTTATAGACTATTTGACCACCTCAGTGTAAATAGTTACTTAATTTTTCATTTAGAATCTTTGTGTGTGTGTGTGTGTGTGTGTGTGTGTGTGTGTGTGTGTATGGGTGTGTGTTTGTGTTTGTTGTGCTGATTGGTTCATGGTCATCTGTACTATAAATATTTATTTCTTATTTACTCATTTTTAGAATTTTAAAAATGTAGTTAATTTTCCTTGCCTTGTCTTTGGAGAGTTACAATTTTTGATTAGTATATTTTGGTTTTGTTTTGTATTGTTTTTCATTTGTCTGTTTATCTTGTTTTTTTTCTCTCTTTTCTTCTGTTAATAGTCAAATTCTGTTCTCTCTTTCACTGTTTTTTTTACTTTGTTACTTCTATTTCTCTCCTCTTTCTTTATAATTATCACATGCCACATTTCTTCTGCATTCTCTTTGTTCATTTTTTTGTAATTGTAAACTCTTTTCTACCTTCCTATTACATTTTCTTTTCTCTTAATTAACTGTATTCTCATCTTTTAGCATTAATTGGTTTATATTACATCTGCCCTCCACATTAATGTTGTTGCAATTATTACTGTGGTGGATGACATAGTTGACAACTGTTGTTTGATTTCATTCCAAATATAGCTCATGAAAGCTTGTTGTTTTTGCTGTGGGCAAGTGGTATCCCTATTATTTCTGGGTTTTGTGTGTGTGTGTGTGTGTGTGTGTGTGTGTGTGTGTGTTTGTGTGTGTGTGGCAATTAACATTATATATGTCATAGTAGGAACCAAGTACTTAGTTTAATGTTCCACATTGTTTGTATTGGTTGTTGCTATTGTTTGTTTTTCCCCATTTTATGAAGTGCTGGGAACCTACAGGGACCTACAACTTCACAGGGTAGAAACTCTGCTGCTCAACTAAACTCAACCAAAGACAGCACACCTTGCTCCATACACAAATTAGTGACACTCAATATTCAGGTATACTTTAATGCAAAGAATAGAAAATACAGAAAACAATGACCAGGCTCCAAGTAGAAATGGCTACAGGTGGGCCTAAGGACATACATTGCAAAGCAAAAACAGAGAGAAATAACATAAAGGCTGTTGACACTACACCTATGAGAAGGTCTCAATCCAGATCACTCTCAGACATTCTAACAAGTGAAGAATGTGCCATAAAAAGGCCCACACATCATTGTGGAAGATAAATCCCTTCCAACAGATGTATAAAACCCAACACATGTAAACAAGAAATATAAAAAAGCAGCTAACATAACACTTCCTAAAGGTCATAATTCAACAGCAAATGATCCCCAAAATATTGAAGTGGATGAAATATCAGATAAGGATTTCAAAATAATCATTATAAAAATAATCAATAAATTTCAAGAGAACACAGAAAAACAACTGAACAAATGTACGAAGTCATTACAGAACATGAATGAGAAATTCAGTAAAGAGATAGAAATATTAAGGAAGGACTGAACAGTAATCTTTGAAATAAAAGACACATTAAATCAAATAAAATTTCTAGTTGAAAACCTTTCTTATAAAGTAGACTATGTTGAAAGGCCTGGAAGTAAAAGTGGCCAGCCTTGAACATTCAGACAATATTTAAGATAAAATAAGTAACCATGATCAGAATATACAAAAACTCTAGAACAACATGAGGAGATCAAATTTAAGATTTACTGGAATTGAGGAGGCCTCTGAGATGCATGCTAATAGAATGGATAAACTCTTCAGGGGAAAAATAAAAGAAAAATTTCCAAACTTTCAGAATGAGATGGGCACCCAGATACAGTATGCATTCAGAACCCCAAATAGATGAGATAAAAAAGAACCTCTCCATGACACATTGTAATTAAAATGCCTAACATGTAGAACAATCAGGTCACCTTTAGAATCGAGCCAGTCAAAATCTCTTCTGATTTCATAGCACAAACTTGACAGTCCAGGAGGTCTTGAAATTATGCATTTCAAGTCTTGAAAGAAAAGTAGAAACAGTCAACCAAGAGTGCTATATCTAGCAAAACTATATTCAAAATAAAAACAAAAACCTTCTAAGATAAGCAGAAACTATGACTACGAAACTGGCATTACAGAACTTACTTAAAGAAATACTGCACACAGAAGAAATACAAAACAAAAGCCTTAGAGCTCACATTAAAAAAAAAAAACTCATCTGAAGAGTAGCTAAGCAAATAAGAAACAGAACCAAATTAAACATGATAAATAGATAAAAAGTGGAAATTAATAAAGATCTCTCTAGAATAATATTGAATATAAATAGCCTCAACTTTCCAATAAAAATTCACAGGGTGGTTGAATGGGTTAAAAACATAACCCAACCATATATCATTTGCAAGAGACACACCCTAAAGGCAAAGAAAGCCACAGGTGGATAGTGAAATAATAAAAATTTATACACCATGTGAATAGAACCTGAAAACAAGCAGGAGTAGCTACTCTCATATCTCATAAAGTAGATTTCAGACCACAATAAATTGAAAGAGATAACAAGGTCACTTTATATTGGTAAAGGGAAAAATCTAACACAAAGATATAGAAATAATAAATATTTATGTCCCAAATGTGAATGAAATTACATAAAAGAGACACTGCTCAAATTGAAGGCCTAGGGTATATAATAATAGTGGGTGATTTCAATACAGCTCTCTCTCTCCACATTATGTAGATCATCTAGACATAAACTCAGTAAAGAAGTTTTGGGCCTGAAATATTATAAATAAAATGGAATTAACAAACATCTATAGAATATTTTATCCAACCACACCTGAATACACTTTCTTCTCAGTGGCTTAGGGACTATTCTCCAAAACAGACCATATTTTAGGCTGAAAAGCAACTCTTAGCAAATAAAAAAAAGTTTGATATAATTTCTGTACCTTTTAAGATCACAATGGAATGAAATTAGAAATAAACAAAATCCAAACCCAACAGAAGGAAGGGAATAATTAAGATAGAACCAAAATCAATCAACTTGAGAATAAAAATAAAACATAAAGGATTGATTAATAAAAGAGTTGGTTCTTTGAAAAGATTAAGCAAGATTGATAAAGCTCTTATCTAAATTAATCAAAATAAAAGGCAAGAGAAACCCAATTAATAAAATTACAGATGAATAAGGAGAAATAACTACAGACATTTCAGAAATCCAGCAGATCATAAGTGACTCTTTTGAAAACTTATACTGCAATAAATTGGAAAACTTAGAAGAAATGGATACATGTCTATAAAAATGTAATCTGCCAAAACTGAATCAAGAGGACATAGAAAACCTAAATAATCCAATAACCTGTAATGAGGTACAAGTAGTAATAAAAATCTTTCCAACAAAGAAATACCTAAGATCAGATGGAATCTCAGCTGAATTCTAGCAAAGCTTTATAGAAGAACTAATGCCAATATTCCTTAAATGATTCTGTGAAAAAGAAAGAGATGGAAAGCTTCAAGTTCATTCTATGAAGTCACTGTCACACTCATAGCAAAACCAGATAAGTACACATCAAGGAATGAATAGGCCAGTATCCCTAATGAACTTTCGATGCAAAAAATACATAATAAAATGTTAGCAGATCATGTTGTAACAACGTATTAAGAAGATTGTACACCACAACCAAGGTTTTATTCCAGAGATGCAAGGATGGTTTAATATATGCAATTTAATAAATGCAATTCATCACATTAGCAGAATAAAGAACAAAAAAATCACTTAGTAATCTCAATAGATGCAGAAAAGGCCTTTGACAAAATTTAATACCCACTCATGATAAAAACACTGAAGAATGTAGGGACAGAAGGAAGCTACCTCAACATTATAAAGACTATTTATGAAAAACTCAAAAGCAACCTCATAGCAAATGGAAAAAACTGAAGGCATTTCATTTAAAACCTAGGATAAAACAAGGATGTCCATCTCACCACTCCTATTAAATATAGTGCTAGAAATTTTAGCCTGAGGAATTAGGGAAGATAAGGAAATAAAAGGGATAAAAATAGCAAAGGAAGAAGTTAAATTAATACTGTTTGCAGATGATATGATTCTGTAAACTAGAAGATCCAAAAAACTTCACCAAAAGACTGCCTGAGCTAATAAATAAGTTTGGCAAAATAGCCAGTTACAAAATGAACATACAAAAAATCAATAGCTTTTGTTTATATCAACAACAAATCTGTTGAGAAAGGAATCAGAAAAACAATTTCATTCACAATTGCCTCAAAAAACAAAACAAAACAAAACAAAAAAGCCTAGGAATAAATCTAACAAAGGAGGTGAAAGACCTCCGCAGTGAAAACCATAAAATATGAGAAAACAAATTGAAGAATAAAAAACTCAGAATAGCCAAAGCAGTCTTTAGCCGAAAGAGCAATGCTGGAGGCATCACAATACCTGACTTCAAATTATACTGCAGAACTATAGTAACAAAAACTACATGGTACTGGCATAGAAACAGACACATAGACCAATGGTACAGAACAGAAGACACAGAGACAAACCTACACTGATACATTCATCTGATCCTTGACAAAAGTGCCAAAAGCATACTTTGGAGAAAAGACAGTCTTTTTAACAAATGGTGCTAGATAAATAGTTATCCATATGTAGAAGAATGAATCTAGACTATTATCTCTCATCCTGCAAAAAAAAAAAAAAAAAAAAAAAAAAAAAAAAAAAAAAACTTTAAATGGATGAAGGACTTAGGGATTACACCATAAACTCTGCAACTCCTAGAAGAAAATATAAGGTCAACACTCTAGCTTTTAAGCACAGGCAACAACTTTCTCAAAAGGACCCCTAAAGCTCAGGATAATGCCAAGAGTTCATAAATGGGACAACATCAAATTAAAAAGCTTCTGCACAGAAAAGGAAGCAATTATGAATATGAAGAGAGAGCCCACAAAATGGGGGGGGGATCTTTGCTAGCAACTCTGACAGAGAATTCATATCTAAAATAAAGAACTAAAAAAAAATCAAATGATCCAGTTAATAAATGGGCAAATGAACTAACCAGAAACTTCTCAAAAGAAGAAATACAAATGACCAAAAATTCATGAAAAAATGTTCAACATCATTAGCAATTAGGGAAGTGCAAATCAGAACTACACAATTAGGGAAATGCAAATCAAAACTACACAAAGATTTCATCTCATACTAGTCATAATAGCAATCATTAACAATAAAAATGATAATTTATCTTAGAGAGGATGTAGAGAAAAAGGAACACTTTACACTGTTGGTGGGACTATAAATTAGGACAACCACTATGGAAATTAGTATGGAGTCTTTTCAAAACACTAGGCATGGAACATGATATTACCCAGCTGAATCATTTCTTGGTATTTATCCTGATGGATTAAAGTCATCTTATTACAGAGGTACTTGCATACCAATGTTTATAGTAGCACATTTCACAGCAGCCAAACTATGGAACCAGCCTAGGTGTCCATCAACAAATAGATAAAGAAAACGTGGAATATATCCACAATGGAGTTTTATTCAGCCATAAAGGAAAAATGAAACTATGCAATTTGCAGGAAAATGATTTGAACTAGAGACCATCATGTTAAGTGAAATAAGTCAAACTCAGAAGAGTAAGGGTCATATGTTTTCTGTCATATGCCAAAGCTGGAGAGGAAAAAGGAAGACAAAAATGGGGTTAAATGTCCTAAAAGTCAAAAAGAGATCAGAAGAGAAAAGTAACCAAGGGGTGGGAAATATGAAGGGAAGGGGGAAGTGCTGGGGAGTGATCTTGGCCAAATTATGTTGTTGTATTGTGTGCATGAATAAATATGCACCAACAAATCCTATCAATGTGTACAAATATAAAACACCAATAAAAAAGTAGAAAAAAAGGAAGTCAGTGTGGGATTAAAAAATATCACATCTTCTTTGTTGTCATCTTGTTATTATTATCAAGTGTTATTTCTCAGTTCAAGCCTCTGCTCTTGCAGAGCTGTCTTTTATTCATGAGTTGAACAAGGCTCAAGGAAACATCCGTCTGGTTGCCCTTTTCTAAGACTCAACCATTTCCACACAGCAAACCTGATGCAGAAGAGAAATGAAGGGCTTTTCTGTAACGTTCCAAGGTATGGGAAGGCTCTTACTGGTGTCAGCAAAAGCACATTCAGCTTCTATATTTTTTAGTAGTTTCAGAAGATGTATCAATCATAGCTGTAATATTTTGTTAGGCATGGCATTAAAAGCCAGGCAAGCAATGCATCACCAGAGGAGTCTTATCCCCAGACAAGCATTCACCAAGTCCTGGTCCAGGTAGCATCAGTAGGTGTTCACTCTGCTTCTCTGTCTCTTATGCACCAACACTGAGATCTCTATACTATTATTATGCTCACAAAATCTAAATAATTTTCATCACCTATCTGCCTACCCATCAATCCTTATTCTACATTGATGGAAGCAGGGATCCAGGAAAGGGGAGGTGATGCTCACTACACCCAGGAGCAGGTAAGGTGAGTACAGAGACATTTATATTACTTTACCATGATGCAGAAATAGTAGCATCTCATTTATTTCACTTTGTAAAGAACTTTTGTAATATTATTTTTTCAAATGACAGAGGCATCGATTTTTCTTTAAATCACTTTTGATATGAATATAATTCAAGAGAATTTCATACTCCAACAACATTCAGAATATCAGTCAAGGTTTGTTGTCAAAACTATTACTACACTGTTGCCATGTTAGTTCAGGAGTTATTACTAAAAGCTTGACTCCAACCACGAATGACCCTCCCACTACTGTGAACTTGCATGGTGGCTATCTTCATTTTTTATTTTCTATCTTCTCCTGAAGTGTCAATCAATTGTCAGTGAAATTAAATTGAAGGGAAGCCTTAGAATATGTTGGTGCTTTATCAATGTTAGTTCCCTTCCTTCATGATATTAGTGTGTTTGTTTTCATACCCTTTCCTTCTTGCTATTTTCTGCTTCTAATTTTCTCCAGACCAGTAAAATATATATTTCTGATCAACGAACAATTTATTTATAATCTTTCCTCTTTCAAACAGTAACCAAAAAGCAAAAGCCAAAATTAAAGAAACTCAATAATAAATTTTACTGTATTAAAATGTAAAATATCCTGATATCCTACTATGCTAATAACTACCATAATAATGTTAAAAATCAAGTGTTGGACTATAGAAAATATTTGTAATATAGGTAACAAAGAGTTATTAAGTAAAATAGTTGAAAAATTATACACTAATAAGAAAAAAGATAAACAAAAAGTAGAAAATTGCAAAAGACAGGAACAGAAAAATTCATACAACAGGAAATACAAATTGCTAATAAATTTATGAAAAATTACTCAAATTCCCTAGCAGTTAGGATTATGCAAATTATAATAAAAACAAAGTATTTTTCTTCCATAGATTAGAAAAAAATATCAGGACTTGATATAAAAATATTGGCAAGTGCCTGAGGAAATACTTCTATATTATTTTGTTGAAGATAACATAAATTGGTCCATTTCTCTGGGAGGAGATTTTATAACATCTCTTAAAATTAAAAACATGCATCTCTTATGAGACCCAGATCTGTAACTGTTCATCTCTGTGTTTGAGATATACTTGCACCCATGTATAAGAAGCCAGCTATAACAGATATTTTCCACTTTTCTGTGTTTTATATTGGCAATTAAATTCTTTTTTAAAAGTATTTTTTAGTGATAGATAGACCCAATACCTTTATTTTACGTATTTATTTTTATGTGGTGCTGAGGATTGAACCCAGTGCCTCATATATGCAAGGCAAGTGCTCTACCACTGAGCCCCAGCCCCAGCCCTTAAATTTTTAAATTATTAAATTCTTTTAATACTCATAAATTTCTGTTAATCTCAGGTAGTCTGGATCCAGAAACTGTTCTTTCCCATTATGCTGTTACATCTCAAGAGAATTGCTCTTTACAGAAGAATACTCGTTGCAACACAGCTTATGACAAAAAATAAAGTTATATCATTAGGAATGTGATGAAGCCCTAAAAGGGGAATGAGGTACTTCTAGATCAATGGCTTTAGCCAGGAAGAATTGTGTTTCCTAGGGGATAACTGGCACTTTCTGGGGACAGTTGTTGTTGTCACAACTGTAGTGGTGAGGGGAGGAGGGATGTATAAATGGTAACTAGTGTGTAGGGATTAGAGATGCTGCTAAACATGGTGCATGGCACAGGACAACTCTACCACAAATAATTGTGTGTTCCAAACTCTCAATAGGGCTGAAGTTGAAAATTTTTGATCTAGATTCTTCTTTTCAAAATGAATGTTGTTGATTTCAAAAAAGCAACATGTAGATTATCTCGCTTATTAATAAAAGACCCATACATTCACATAGAGAAGTACATATTCTGAGTGTGTGTATCTTCTTTTCTGTGTGTAAACATAAGCCTTGGAAAAGATCTAAAATAACACACATAGACTCTTAAATGTGGTTGTCTTTGAAGCGGGAATGGAAGGGTCCAGGATTGTGGAGTAAGAATGGGCAAAGGGAACATTACAGGACAACAATGTTTTAAAAGTTCTACTTTAACACTCTGACCAACCACTGTCTCTTTCATTTCCTATGAAATATAATTTTAAAAGACATCATTACACTCCCACTTATATAAAATGAAATCATAGAACCATTTGCTTTACATCGGTCTGTGTCAACGTGCAAAGGTCTTGAAGAAAACACACCAAACTGAGAGGACTCTTCAGTGAGAAAAGTGGGATTTATCCATGACCCATACAGAGAGTTGGTTTGTCTGCCTTAGGTAAAGACTTTACAATAAGTTTGTTTCAATGTGTTACTTCAGTAAATAAAAATCAAGAATAAATTCATTCAGCAAAAGTGTGTAAGGATGTTATTGCTATGACATTATTTAAATTAAAAAAACAAAAATTAAAACATGATTAAATGAAAAAAGGCAATAACAAAAACAAACACAAGGACTCTGTATTTCATTATTTCAAGAAAAATAAGCATAGAAGGCCACGTATGAAAGATGACGTATCAAAATTCCCAGAATGACCTCAGGGTGCTGGGACTAGAAGTACTCTTGTGTTTTCTTAGTTATGATTTGCTCATTGCTCAAATTTTTGTGCTTTCTATTTCTATCATAGAGAAATTTAGAGTATAGAAAAAATAAAATGTTTTAGACAACATAATGAGTCCAGGTAACACAATAATAAAAAAAAAATACTTAAAACGACTAAGAAAAACAGTGGAAATGGGAACTAAAGTGAGAAGGAAAAAACCAAAATCAGAATTAAAAGACAGAGCAATTTACAGTAGCTTTGACTTCAAATTTGTCTCTATTGTTTGAATGAAGTGACTGTGGACAAGTTACTTGAATGATTTGAATTTCCATTTCACATTAAATGTAACAACTGAAGCAAATTTTCAGAGTTGCTGTGAGGATTAAATGAGAAATTAAACTAACATACTGAAACATTGTATAGTACAGAAAACCCTTCAGAAGCTCAGCTGAGATAAATAACATTTACTGTGATTTTTTAATTTCATTTATTTATTTTTATGTGGTGCTGAGGATTGAACCCAGTGCTTCACACATGTGAGGTGAGCACTCTCCCACTAAGCCACACCCGAGCCCTACTGTGATTTTTTCCAATGTATGTAAATAAGTTATTCATTTCTCTAGATTCCTAAAGAGTTGAATAGTCACGTTTTGGAAATTATTCTCTGATCTATACCCAGAGCATATGAAGTCTCTAGCGGTGTTATTCAAGGTAGTCAAAGAATCAAGAGGGTGCCTTGGAGTTTGTTAGAAAATCCACAGTTTGACTTAGCCCAGACCTACTGAATTGAAATTTTCATGGGAATTACCCTATGCTATTGGTAAAAGTTCTGTCGACCAAGAATCCTACACCCTGGTAAACTGTTCCTCAAAAGTGAGGAAAAAAATAAAGTGAGGAAAAAAATATTCAATACCAGTTAAGAACGAAATGTCGAGCTTAATAGTCAGGTGAGATGTAGTTGGACTGATGATCACTTGTGAAATTCAGGCATCTAATAAGGGCATATGACTGGTGTAACATCTGTCCCACTTCCAGTCAGAGGGACTAGTATCGCCCATTTTGGCCTTGGGTTGAACTACAAGGTAACTGTTGAAACATTGTTCAGCATAGCTGCATAGTATGGCCAAAATATATGCATAGAGAGAAAATTATCATTAATCTGTGAAATATATTAGAGGATAGCTCCATTGAAGTACATATTAAAGGTATTCTTGAAAGATGGTAGAGTAGGAAGAGCCAGGAATCTGTATCTCCACATAGACAATTGTACTGGCAGAATCTGTTTGGAGTGACTATTTGGGAATTCTGGAATCTATTGAAGATCCACAACTTTGAGTGAAAAGTTGTTCTGATAAATTGTGGTTAAATACACTTTTAGGACTTAGCACAATAGCAGCAATCCCTGCATACTCCCAAGCTCTGGGGCTGGCAGCTGTGCACAGGTTCTTAGTTCAGCTTGCAAACAGCTTGTAGGAATCAGGATGGGAAATTAGGACTTGTCTTTCAAATATTAGAGATCTAGGTTCTGATTGCTAATTGTTATTTCAGATTTCAGAACTACAAAGAAGCAGGTGGATATTTTTGTTGTAGCTCTCCACACAGTTTAGATCTCTGTCCTCTGTGGAAGAAGTGATTTCCATGGATGTAAAAGGCCAGGATGCTTATCTTCCTTTAATTTTATCTTTTTCCTCTTTCAGGGAGATATTAAATACTAGGACATTAAAAAGCAAGTACATTGGGCTGGGGTTGTGGCTCAAGCGGTAATGCACTTGCCTGCATGCATGGGGTGCTGGGTTCGATCCTCAGGACCACATAAAAATAAAATAAAGATGTTGTGTCCACTGAAAACTGAAAAATAAATATTAAAAAAATTCTCTCTCTCTCTCAAAAAAAAAGCAAGTACATTTACAAGGAAACTTAGAATGTTGTCACCTATGCCCAGAGAAAGGCACAGACTCAGAAAAGACCAGAGAAAACCATAAATTTACATCTCAGGCTGATCCTTAGCATAAAAACAATCCACAGAAAGAATGAATAAAAACTAGTGATAAAAAGCAGAAAACTCCATGGAAGGGGAAGAACATAGTTTTTATGAGTTAGAATGTTATTAGGTTCAAATGTCCAGATTTCAACAATAATAGAAAAAAATCATAAAGCATACAAAGAGATGGGAAGATGTATTTTGTTCAAAGGGAAAAAATAAAGACTTGACATCTGAACAAAGGCCTAATGGCAGATCTAAAGTTTTTAAAACAGTTATATTAGAGATGCTCAAAAGATAAAAGAAAAAATGGAGAAATCTCAGAAGATAATATATGAATAAAATGAAAATATCAGTAAATCATTTTAAAAAAGAGATTCTGGAGCTGAAAAGTATAATAACTAAAAGAAAAGCTCACTAGAGGGATCCAGAGGGGGATTCATCTAGCAGAAGAAAATAATTAATGAGTTTTAAGATAGGACAAAAATTACTGAGTTTGAGAAACAGAAAATATTGGGGGGGAAATAACCAGAGACTGAGCTATTTGGAGGACACAATCAAGCAGACCAAGTATGCATTGAGGGAGTCCCAGAAGTGGGGGGGGGGGGAAGGACATAAGAAATATTTGAAGAAATGATGACTGAAAACTTCTCCAAATTTGATGAACTACATTAATATAAATATCCAAAAAGCCCAAGAAACTCCCCATAAGAGGAGCACAAAATAGTCCTACATTAAGCTGCATTATAATCAAAATTTAAAAAAGAAAGAGTTAATCCTGGAAGCAACAAGGGAGAAGAAATCTGTCACATATAGGAGATCCTCAAGGAGATCATTAGCAGATTTTTTATTAGAAACTTTGGAGACCTGCAGACACTGGGCTGATGTATTGAAAGTGCTATTAGTAAAAGTTCTGTCGACCAAGAATCCTACACCCTGGTAAACTGTTCCTCAAAAGTGAGGAAAAAAATAAAGAGATTTTCGATAAATAAAACTGCCATTGATCTATATGCAAGAAATACTTAAGGGTTTTCTATAAGATAAAATGAAGACACACTATAGGGCAACTTGAAGCCAAATGGAGAAACAAAGATCTCAATAACGGAAAATACATAAACAATTATAAGAGCTAGTATAAATGGAAAATGAGATCAATCAAATTATGTTATATGCATGTATGAATATGGCATAATGAATCCCACAATTATTTATAATGTGACAATAAAAATTACGAAAATAAAAAGGTACTGTAAAACAATTGTTTGTATCTCTACTTATTTTGACATGATTTAAGAGGATAAGGCATTGAAAACACAATCATTAGTATGTATATACTATTATTGTAACTTTGGTCTGTAATTCAGCATTTTGATTTCAACATAATTTAGGATACTAATGCATTTAAAATTATTAGGTATTTGGGGTCACACAATGCATAAAGACACAGTTTTGTGATGTAAGCAATGAAAAATATAGGGATGGAGCTGTGAGAAAGCAGTTTTGTACATTATTGAAGTTTATCTTATATTAATTCAAATTAGAGTGTTATAGCTTTAGGATATTAAATGTAATTCCCCATGGTAACCACAAAGAAAATAGCTACAGAAAATATACAAAAAGAAATGAGAAATAAATGTAAATATTTTATTGCAAACTATTAGCTAAAGAAAAGAAGACAGTAATGCAGAGATTAAGGGACAAAAAAATTGAAGGTAGATATAAAGCAGACATCAAGGGACTGGGTATATTACAGTGATAGCGTAGTTGTCTAGAATGTGTAAGGTCCTGGTATAATCATCAGCACAGAAAAAATAAAAAGGAAAAAAAGATAAAAATAAAATAAAATGGAAATATGAGAATTTTATCCTTATGAGGAAGTACCTTAAAAACAAATGGATTAAATTCTCCAGTTAAAAGATAGAGATTGGCATAATGGACCTCAATACATGATTAAACTATATCTTATCTACAAGAAACTTGCTTTAGGTCCAAAGACACAAATAGATTGAAAATGAAAGGAAAAAGATATGCCATGCAAAAGTAACCAAAAGGAAGCAGACATTTACGGTAACATGAGTCAAAAAAAAAAAAAACAAACAAACATTGGATCAAAAATATTACAAGAGACAAAGGACATCATATATTTATAAATAGTTCAATACAGCAAGAAATATAACATTAATAAACATTTATGCACCTAATGACACATCTCCAAAATGTATAAAGCAAAAACTAACAGGATGGAAGGGAGAAACAGACAATACTCAATAGTATTTGGTCATTTCACTGTCTTTTTGTTTCGTTTTGTTTTTGTTACAAGAGATTGAACCCAGGGTGCCTAACCAATGAGCCACATGCCCAGCTCTCTTTAATATTTTACTTAGAGATAGGGCCTTGCTAAGTTGCTAAGCTGGCTTTGAATTCGTGATCCTCCTGCCTCAGTCTCCTGATTATAGGTGTGCACACTGTGCCTGGGTCAATGTCCCATTCTTAATAATTGATTAAAAAAATCAGACAGAAAATGAGTAAGGAAAAAGACGATTTGAACAAAACTATAAACCAATTTGATCTAGCAGACATATATGGAATAAGCCATAGCATGAACAGTCTTCACAAGGGCACATGGGCCATTTTCTAAGACAGATGAACTATTAAGCCATAAAATAAGTTTTTATAGATTTAAAGCCTAGATTATAAAAGATTCTTTTTAACAATTATATGTCAACAAACTGGATAATGTAGATCAAATGAACAGATTCCTAGAATTGAAAATTTCTAGGAATCTGTTCATTTGATCTACATCTGAGTGTGGTGACTCACACTTGTAATCCCAGCAGCTTGGGAGGCTGATACAGGAAGATCACAATAGCTTCAGAGGCCCTAATTAACTTAGAACCTATCTCAAAATAAAATAATAATCATCATAATAAAAGGAGATAGAATCCATAATAAAAACTCCTGTAACAAAGAAAAGCCCTATACTCAGTGATTTCACTGTTGAATTACTCATAGTTTTAGATAAGTGATTCCAATCCTTCCCAAACTATTCAAAAAATTTAACAGTTACAATCACTTCCTAAGGCTTTTTGTGAAACCTGAATTGTCCTGATACCAAAACCAGAAAAAGATACTGCCAGGTAAGTACAGAACAATATGCCTTATGAACATTATCACAACAGTCAAGATATTAGGACCCCAATTTAGCAACATATTAAAAGAATTATACTCTATGATCAGGGGGATTAATTCCTGGAATACAAGGATGGTTCAACATATGATAATTGATTAATAGAATGCATCACATTAACAGAATGAGAGAAAAACAAAATACAGGATCATTTCAATTGATGCAAATAAATCTTTTTCTTAAAATTCAACAACCTTTTATGCTAAAACTAACTCAACCTAATGAAAGTGTTATATGAAAATCCACAGCAAATATGCTCAATGATGAAAGACTGAAAATGTTTTTTCTTCAAGATCAAGAGAAAGATAAGGATATATTTCACTACTTCTGTTTAGAATAGCACTAATGTTCTAGCCAGAGAAATTGGATAAGGAAAAGGAATAAAAGAGTTGTAAATTATAAAGGAAGAAGTAAAATTTCTCTATTCACAGAAAACATTGTTTTATATGTAGAAAATTCTAAAGATTCCACCAAAGCACATGTTTGAAATAATGAGTTCAACAAAGTAACACAAAATAAAATCAACATCATCAAGTCAATTGCATTTCTATAACTAATAAACAATCTGAAAACAGATTATAGAAAAATTCTGTTTATAATAGTATCATGAGAATACATGAAATGATTAGTAATTAACCAAAGGAGAGAAAGTTATAGAACAAAAATTTGAAATATATTGTTTTTTTAATTTGCTGAACAACAAAATAATTTGAATATTTAAATGACATAAATATAAGAAAACATCCTCTTTTCATGGATTGAAAGACTTAACACTTGTAAAATGTCAATACTACACAAGTTATTGACAGAGTCAATGAAATCCTTTATAATCTTCTGATATATTATAGAGTACTTTTTTTCTTTCTCTTTTTAAAAAAATTAAAACCCATTCTACTATTCAAATGTAATGTCAAGAGACCCTTAAGAGTCAAAGCAATCCTCAAAAACAAAATAAAACAATAAAAGGGCTCCAGGGCTCCAGGATTAGTATGTCCTGATTTCCAAACTTACTACAAATTTACAATAATCAAAAAATCATGGTACTGGCATAAGTATGGACATAGAGACCAGTGGAATAAACTACAGAGCCCAGAAAGAAACCCTCAAATATATCCTGAAATGATTTTGACAACGGTGCCAAGACCATCTGATGGTAAAAGTTCAGTCATTTCAACAAATGGTACAGAGAAAACTAGGAATCCATATGAAAAAGTATGGAGTTGGACCTTTATCTAGCATTAGATACTTTTGGTTTAAGTTATTGAGCTTGAATTGCAATCATACCAAGATGTATTCCTAATTGTTCTGATACTATGAAATTGATCAATGATTTCTTCACAAAATCACAAAATAAACGATAATGCTCAAAGATGGATAGAGGGGCTCATTTTAGTTGGTCAATAACCGGTTAGTCCTCTGATCTCGGTCTTGGCAATCTGGTATACTGTCAAGGCTTCCATCCTTTTAGCTTCTAGCTGATTGGGAGGAGGATGTTGCAATTATTATATGTGCTACAGGTTACTAACATCTAAGGCCATCCTACTTTTCAGAAAAGGTGAAAAGGTCCATGTGCCCTTCTTTGGACTAAATTGATAAAAGTATTCTTTTGATTAATCAAAATCAGTAAACAGCACTAAAAACAAAACAAAACAAACAAAACAAACCCCCCAAACACAAGGGTACAAATCATGTTCTGGTACTAGGCTGTACTGATCATGTACATAGATAAGTCCCTTAGTCACTACAGGAAAAAAAATGCCCTATGGACGTTTTTGGAGAATTGATGTTTGTGACTTTCACATTTTTGTTTTTCACATTTTTTTTATAGGAGTCTGTATTTTTTAGGTTTGTCTTAAGGTTTCTTCTAAAGCACATGAATTTAGAAGTGGTGGAGGGAGGGAGTGTCACTAGTTTGCCATAATCAAATGACTAAGAAGGCATTAAAATAAATGTCAGGATACTTAATCTGGCCTGGGCAGTGGAGGTTAAGGAATGGATAGAAAACTTTGTGGCATGAGTGATTTCCACACACCCTGGAAATAATATTCACCCATAAATGCCGGTGGATACAATGTATCAATGGTTTTGAAGACTGACAAGGCTCTGGGGTGACTTGTCAACATAACTGAAGCCACATTAAGACGAAGCCAACTCCAAACCAAAGAAACACCAAGGGTATCTGTCTAGAGTTCTAGCTGGCCATGGTTCTGTGAAATTGATATGACTATTTCCTGAAAGATGTGCCTTCGTAAGGCCACAGACAGCAAAGCAAGGTTCTTTGCCATCTGTGACCAAAGAGATGAAATTCAACAGTCTCTCCAAATGGCACTGTAACCAATGCAAATCAGTTTTTGAGGACAAAAGTCTGTACCAAAAATTATGAAATATTTTGTAGTTCTTTCTATTTGCTACATGACTGCAGTCCCATTGGAACTAAACCCAACATTCAAGGTAAAGGTTGTTTTTCTTTCTTGTGCCTTTTGAAGCCTCATCTTCCACTGGAATGTCATCTGATTGCCTTTATTTAACAAAACCTGAAATCATTAAGCCTGGAGCCATCCCAAAGTCCCAGGATGCCTCATTCTCTGATAACAAAAGCAGCTGTTGCAACCCACCAGCCCCACACGGATCAAACGCTCTGGCAGGTTTCCCTCCTGCCCCATCTAAGTTAAATGAAAGCTCCTTAGCATCCCCAAATTTTATGCCACCTGCCCCGCCCATGCCAAGTTGGCCACCAGCCCTAGCGATGACTATTCCAACCAACCTTGGAGGAAATGTTGCTGAGGAGTTCGATGATTCTCATTACCATGATGCTTTACCTGACTCCCTTTCAAATTCAGAGCACTTTTCCCGTTAGACTCAGGCTTTTGTGTACTTTTCCTTTATTGGAACTGGCAACATGAAGCTATTTAAACACAGCTCCATCTGTCAGAGTCGAGTCCTGCAGGTAGAGTGTCGTGTTTGATTTCAGATTATCATTTGTTGTGTTGTCAAGCAGGGCTTGGGGGAGGAAGAAAAAAAATGCTTGCATTCAAACAACTCTTTGGTTAAAATGCACAAATAACTCATTTGCAACTTTGACCATGACTCTGATCAACGTGCCTCATGTTTGTAATCACAGCAACAGTCTCCGTGACATTTCCAAGGTGGCCCCCTAAGAATTGGTCCACAATACAAAGCCCATCTTAACCCTGAGATCTGGAGATATCATGGATCATTTCTCATCTATGTGGCAGAGATGACTGACTTTCATCCGATCTCAGCCCTAAAGAGCAAAGATTGTCCTCAGTGGGTAAAAGCATGACTTTACACAGAACAGCAGCCTCTTGCTTAACCCAGTGACATGTGTAATGCTTAAAGATGGGATGGCACTGCATCCCATCAGAAATTCTGCCTCTGTGTGTCTGTGCCCCAAAGGTGGTCCAAATATAGAAGACGTCTTAAGCATCATTCTTCACAACATACTTACAACTGTAAGACGTTAAAAACCATATAAACAGTCACCAATTAATAACAAAACAGAAGAATGTCTGTAGTTGTTGAAGCTGAAGGATGGGTTACTGGTGGTTCATTGTGCTGTTCTCTGTTAATAATATTAATAATAAAAGCAATATTCAGCAAAATAATAGAAATGTTACAGGCGTGTGATTAGAATGTGCATTAAAATACAATGACAAATGACAGACTAATCACGTACCAGAAGGAACTCTCATCAACACTATGCATGATCCGGTGGTATGTGCTCTAATTTCTTAGTGCAGCCACCCAGCCACATTACTGAGAACATGAGTCATGTTTCCAGACAGATCCTGCATTTGACTTATCTGCTTGGGAGTGATCTGTAGCAAAATGTCAGTCTTAGGAAACAGACTTCAAGAAATGAGTGAATGGGAGGTAGAGGGGTAAAACTTGTCACAGTGTGGAAAGAGGACTGGGCGGGAGGGCATGGAGACACCTGTTATGTGGGATGGATGTGCAACCTATGTGTCATCTGATGCACAGCAGGAAAATGATCCTGTGTCTCAGACACAGATTTGAAAAAGGGCTTTGTTATGGGACACAGGTGTTTTCCTTCACAACTCCACAACCACCAGCAGCCCTGTGTCACGATCCAGGCCCTAAATAAAGATCAATCCAAGCTCTCCATTGATAGCCTGAGTAAAGGGGTCCTGGCCCCATTTTCTCTGATGTTCAAAGGTTTACTTACTATTTTGGTTTTTGATCTTAATGTGCCATCTCTTATTTTTAGGCCACTTTACCAGAGTGTGGTCTCTAGTTGTGATGCTTCTTTCACACTTAAGTTCTAAGTTGGTGCTACTTCATGATGCCTTGAGGCAAAACACCTTCTGATGTGCCTTGGTTTCTCAGTGCTACCCCATGGCCACAGGTCTAATATGATGAGCAAGAATCATGCATACACACGAGAGGGGTAGAGTGATCTGCATTTATTTGGGGCAAAGGACACAACCTTACTAGCTCGCTTCTAATCCTGTCACAAGAAAGAGTTTGGGAATAATATATCCAAGAAACTCCAGATATCTCTTTAGTTCTTTTCTTTATTTTCATTAGGGCTTTTGATGAAATCATTAATACTATCAAAGAAAGTAATTGAGTCCAAAGAGGGGAAAATAGAGTTTGCCAGGAAAAAAAAACAGAGTAGTGTTTGTTTGTTTGTTTTCCCAGTGAAGTTGAATTTTGATTGACAAAGTTCTGGAATTGTGGCAAGCAGGTGTACCTGCTACATAAGAAAATGAATGGGTTCACAAGAAAAAGCTCAAAGATGATTCTATGAGTAATTCATTAGGGAAAAGATATATGTCAGATTATGAATTTTTCAAAGACTTACTTTGTTCACTAATATTTCAAGTTACATTTGATATATGTGTTCAATTAATTTCAAGTTATTCCTATTCAGAACGGAGAAGAAAGTCCTAGAAATTCAGATAATAATTGGTAACTCAAAATTCAGTATTTCTGTAGCTTTTCACAAAGCCACTGACCACCACCTCTGTCTGTACAGTGTGAGATTATCACTTCAGGTTAGTGTAAGTATTTTACATTGGATTTATTTCACATGGGATTTGGTCAAAACTATTTTTTTTTTGTTTCCACAGGTTTCAACTGTCATTTAAGTGTTTTTATGAAAAAATCTTCAGGATTGCAAATAGGAATACACCTCTTCTCGCTTCTGCTGCATTCTACCTTGATTCTTCCCTTGAAAACCTTTTAGTTTGTCCAGGAACACACCAGGGTAGTAAAGCAAAAACAGACTACATGATTTGGTGTAAATATCTTGAATTAGGGAGGAATGGAAAAAAAATCAAATTATCATGTGTTTGCCAATTTTGTGTTGCTCCTGTGTTAGTTCCATGTCTATTGATTTAATATCTATGATTAACCAAACGCTTGTATTTTACCATGAATTATTCAAAGGTCCCAGTGTGTATTAGCTTATTTTATTGAGCTTCTTGTGGGAAATATTATTATTATTATTGTCTCTATTTAATAGACAGGAACTCTGAGACACCTTGCCTTAAAATCCGATAGTTGGTCAGAGCAGAGCTGGGATTCCGTCAGTGGCTCGAACTGTTCATCTTGGCCCAGCAGCTTCCTGGCAGTCTGTGTCAGACGATGTGGCAGAGATGACTGACTTTCATCAGATTCCAGGATGTTCTCATAGAACATTCCCAAGTTCCAGCTGGCCAAGTGGATGCAGAAAGCAACATTTTCTAGCCTCTTTTGCTGTAAGATTTAGCCAAGTGATTAAGTTAGGCATGTTAATAGAAAGGAGATGGGAAGCTCCCGTCACCCTGAGGACAGTTGCCTGGTCTTTTTCCTCCTTGCCTTCTGCCGTTTGCAGGGCTGTTTCTGGAAGTGGTTTGAAACTTGCCATTGAGGATGGCACAGCTGTCCTCAGCCTGGGATTGAGGATAACTTTGAAAAGCAGAGACCCTACCTTATCTTAGGAATTATGTGTGAGAGAGAAATCAACTCTTGTTTGGGTCATTGAGCTTAAGTTCTCTTTGTTATAGCACCTTATCACATGGCATTCTAACAAATTCAATTTCTTAGGTAATGTTGTGCTACAGCAAGATTTTACAAGCTCATCACAGTTAGCTATTTGATAGTTAGGAATTTTTTGAGCTGATTGCTAAATTGTTTATGCAAGTGCTTAAAGTATGAAAATTGGAAAATGTTACAAATCAGGGTGATATTTTATTTTGAAGAGCTGGTTTATACTATATAAATAGTATGAGGATTCAATGAGAAAATCCATATAAATGCTTGGCAAAGTGATCAGAATGTAGTAAATGCTCAATTAATGCCAAATAATAATAATAACAGGTAGAATAAAATGCAGATTAATTCACTAACTCTTCATATAGAAAGAAAAACAACCATTCATACCTAATTTTCTTGCCCCACATCAAACAGTTCCTTCTTTGTACAAAGGCAATCCTTAATGATGCCACATTATCCCCCACTCATGTTGAGTATAATGGGTGAATGAGCTTATAGCAAGTTCTCCTTTTTTCTTACCTTTCATTGCTCATTACCAACTTTTCAACAAAGTTCTTTTTCTTCTCACATAACTAAATTAGAAAAATGCAAGTAATTTGCTAGCAAAAAACATGGTCTTTAAGTCTTATATATACAGAAGCAGAGTTTTTCTAAGTTTCTAACTTTCTCACTTTAGCATTTTCAATTTTGAAGAGCTTTCTGGAGTAATAAAGTTTTCAGTGCAATAGCCTCATCTTTTATATTGTGAAAGTTTCAGAATTTCTAGAATCAATTCAATTTCAAAATTGCTAAGTCACTGATAATGAAAAAAAAAACTTTGAAATTTGTGATCACAAATTTATCAGATCTTACACTTTGAATGAGCCACAGATATGAAGTACATTGCATAGGTGATCTATTGACTTCCTTCTAAAGCATACTAATGGGACTGTTCATTCCTCATCAGTTACAGAACACTTCCTGCTAAACTTGGATAGTACTTTAGGATCTTTATCAACAAAGAATTCCAGACAATCATCAATCAGATTGAAAGTTCTTTACCATTTCATTATAAACGAATCCCCTTTCTACTACTACAGGAATCCTAGGACTAAAGTCTTGACTTCTGCCCAAGTCCTGAATGGGGAGGGAGTGGGTAACCATTGGAGGTATGGGCCAGGTGGAAATAAAAGCCAGACAAGTTATATTAAAAAAAATAAACACAAAAGACGAGAATTATATATTCAAAAGCAGGGGCATTGATGAGTTAAATAGATCTGATGGGTCTGATCCTTACAAAGAGAAAAACCTGCAAATGCTTTATTTATAACTGTGTACACCAAAAGGAACCAGTAAGGAGCTTCTTCAGAAAACAGGATAAGCGTGGGGAAAACAGGTTGTTTGGTGCTTGGCAGGTTACACCCATCTCTGGGTGGTTGTGTTTGATCCTGGGGCTGTGAGCTAAGGCAGGGCGCCAGCACTCTCCAACAGGGAATTTCACCTAGGAGTTCCCAGAAAAGCAGTTTCCCTGCCTTAATGGCTCAAACAAAATCCATAGTTCATGCACAGCTTCCTGCACTTAAACCAGTACTTATTTGCACAGCGGGGTTCCTTAGAGCTGGCTGAGATTTCCTGATCCCACCCTTCCTTACACTCTTGGTTGGTCCTGACTTTCCACTTTCCATTGTTTTGGATCAAGTCCAGATTCCCTAACCTGGCCCAGTGTTCTTTAGTGATTTGGCCATAGCCTGCTCTCCTCATCCTGCACCACTCTTCCCCTGGTGCTAGTTAGCCCCCCTCCCTCCTGGACATACTCTCCCTCCATCTCAACCTGCTCTGAGGCCTGGGATGCTGGCCTTGCACACTACATCACTAGAGCTCTCTTGGGGTTTGAGCAGTTGTGTTCCGCTCTCTGTTATCACAGTTCTCATCAGAAAAGATTTCTCCCAGATCTGCATCTCTTCTGGGGTGACAGGAACTGCCCTTACATTGGTACTTCAGCTTTCACTCCCATTGACCCCTGTGTTCTCCCCAATTTCTTATGTGTCCATCTGTCCCCATCTCTGTGAATAATCCCTTCAGTAAACTCTCTTTAATTGTGTACTTTTCAATAACTTGTATTTTCCTTTCCAAAATTTGGAAGACACACTTTTTTTTTATTCCAACACAAACACACACACACACACACATACACACACACACACACACACACACTCTATTCCATTTTACTCTGGATTTCTTAGCTAACTTGTCATGTTCTCAGGAAACTGTCTCTGATCTCTTTCAACCTATATCACTTAAAGAAGTCACTTCTATTTTAGAGTCTGTATCAATAAGTATATAGTCATTTTATAATTATTTCATTAATGATCTCCCTTTACTAATACTTATCCTGCTTGATGGCAGTAATCAACTCCTCATGATGACCCCAGCATCTGTCACCATGGCATACAGTAAAGCTAGACCTTGGGAATCCTGACTGATCAACCTCTTCAGGCCAGGCTCTTGGATCTCACCCCAATAGCATAATCTCCCTTATGGCCTCTCTGGCCTCTTGGTGTCAGTCAAATATAATTAATCCAATCATGCCCGAAACCAAGTCCAGATTTCAATAGTATCTTCTTATATCTTTTTGTTAGTAGAGAACTCTGTCTCATACATCACATAATGATGAGGGTAGGTCTATTGTTAAAAATACTTCCTTATAGTGAAATGGAATATATTTCCCAGCAGAAACTTTCAAAAGCAGTACGGAAGACTTCAGACCATCTCCTTGAGACAAACTCTAATTTTTGCACATAGACCTCAAGTTCATGTTTTAATTTTCTTCTTCTTTAGAAGATCACCTTTCCTTACATCCATTCTTCTTTTTGGTGCCAGTATTGTTCCCTGTTAATGCCCTATAGCATCTACCCTGATGGGATGGCTAAACTTCATTCCAATTTCAAGACCAATTTTTTGCCTTCTTTGTTCTGCAGAACTTCAAGTGTTTCATTGCCTGAATCCCTTGTCTACCACAAGAATCCTGTGCTGGCCAGATTGCTCACTCAGAGTCTAGGTAATTGACAGCTGAGGCAGATCCTGAAGGCACCCACAGCTGATGGCTCTCAGTTGGCTGTGCTCCTCATGGAAGTTTCCATCTTGATGGAAGATGAGAGTAATGCATCATCAAAGTGCCTACACTGTGATAATAATCAATAGATGTGGTCAACAGGAAGTCAAAAATGTTAGGTAGGTGGCAAGTGTCATCTGCAGATTTTCAGTGTCATTTAAGAGCTCTCTAGGAATGCAAACTCTCAGACCCTGCCCCACTGAATAAATCAGTATAACCAGGCTGCAGGTGACTCTTGGTACCTTAAAGCTTGGGAAACACTGGCATACAGGTTATTGTGCTATACTTCTGAACACATGAAGGCTCTTTCCTTGAGAACTATACCTGTCCACCCTCACATCCTGCCACAACAGCCCTCTTAGTACTGTAAGGACCTCTGTTTAGCCATGGTTGTTTGATCTAGGGGTGGATGCTGGACATAAGGTAGAAAAATCAAATTCTGTAATTGCAGAATCCACTGTATTTGTAATTGCAGAATATCTGTAAGTGCAGAATACAATACAGTCAATCCGCTGTATTGAAGGTTCAACCAATTTCAGATAAAAAATATTGGGAAAAAATGTGTATATACTAAACATAGATAGATTATTTTCTCATTATTCTATAAACAATACAATATAGCAACTATCTGAATTATGTATGTTGTATTAGGTATTATAAATAATGTAGACATCACAAAGTGTAGAGGAAGATGTGTGTGGACTATAATGCAAATACTTCCTATTTTTGTATTAGAGACTTCAACATTTGTAGATTTGGGTATCTGGAAGAAATCCTGGAACCAATTCCCCTTGAATACTTAGGGATTCATGAATTTGAAAAAGCAGAGGAAAGATTTCAGTTTATGATGTACTGAGATACCTTGAATTGTGGGGTTGCCATATTCCACTCTGTGCTCAGAGAAGTAGAGAAAGCTGATCTACAAATAGAGGAAGTGAATCATGTATTCCTTGCTTTCCTTCATGATTCTGTTTGCTCGCTTTTGTTATGTTCATTTATTGATCTTTAGTTTGTTTTATTAATTGCAACCAAGGAGTATATTCACTGAATAGTTAAATATAGGTGTATAACAGCTAAACTGTTTGGGAATAATATAAATAAGATAGGGTTTCATGGTAAATGATTAAGAAAAACCAGCGGGTCTTTTTTATTTTATTTTTTTAAGAGAGAGTGAGAGAGGGGGGAGGGAGGGAGGGAGGGAGAGAGAGAGAGAGAGAGAGAGAGAGAGAGAGAGAGAGAGAATTTTTAATATTTATTTTTTAGTTCTCGGCAGACACAACATCTTTGTTGGTATGTGGTGCTGAGGATCGAACCCGGGCTGCACGCATGCCAGGTGAGCGCGCTACCGCTTGAGCCACATCCCCAGCTCCCAGCAGGTCTTTAATGTTAAGCTCATGCAGCACCTTTACCCTGCTGAGTTATCTAGCTTTCAGGGTCTGCCTGCTCATTACACACAAAATAAAACTTTGAATTTTTAAAAAATTTTATTTGGGGGCTGGAGTTGTGGCTCAGTGGTAGAGTGCTTTCCTAGCATGGGTGAGGCACTGGGTTTGATTCTCAGCACCACATATCTATCAATCAATCAATCAATCAATAAATAAAATAAAGATTCATCTACAGCTAAAAGAGAAAAATTATTTCATTTTTTGAGTTATGACAAGTAAAATAACTGACCCAAAACAATAAAATAATTGGTAATCATTCACCAACCCTAATGCTAACTTATACATTTCTAGGAAAACAGAATTGGCAAGCAGACTATCATCAAGCCAGGGAAATAATGAGAAAAAATAGTATTTTATATTTATACATATCTAACAACATTTGCATAACATTCTCATAGCCATTTGCCACAGTCTTGGCTGGGCACAGAATCAGGAGCCACCACACACCTTGTAGATTCAAACAGCAATCTTTATTCCCGAACTCACACTGGCCTCTACACACGTTCTGGGGAAATCCAAGTTCTGCTGCCGCCCAATTCACCTACTCCATGAGGCTTTTTTCTCCAATACTTTCTGAATCTCAGGAGAACTCAACGGGAACTCAAGGATCGGCATGCCTGAGGCAGCAGGATATGCCCTATTCCCCCTCAGGGTACACCTTAAACCTGGAACTTCCCTAAATCCAAGTCTTAAACCGGGAACGCCTTAAACCCAAATTATCCTAAACTGGGATACTTCCTAAAACCTGCAGGATACACCCTAAACCTGGATCCACCCTGGTCCTTGAGCAGGGTCACCTTTCTCAAACACACATGCAATGTCACAGCGAATTTCCAAGGCAAGTCCATCTAACATGGGGTACGCTGGCAAGGAAATTTCCATGTGTCATTCCTACTTGGCAATGGCCCTCAGCAGCCATTGACATGTTTTGCACCTAAGATACTAACTTATTGGTAAATTTATATTCGTGGCTGTTTTTTTCTTCCAGAATCCTTGATGATCCCCTTGTTACTCCCTTGTTTGCAAACGTGCTTCAGTTGCTAACTTAAGTTTTAGATTGGAATTATTTTGGTGGGTTTTTTAGGAAACTGTCATCTGTTTACAGGTCATTTCATAGGTTGAGCCACTGTGGGGAAAGGCTCTTCTCTGATTATATGTAAATTATTATAACAATGATTATTATTCAAATTAGGGAGATAATTACCAATCTTTATCTGCATTTGAGAGAATGTACTCTATTTGAGTCCCTCAATTCCTACTTTTAGAAAACATTTTTAAATTGTTAATATTTGGCCACACACCATGAATTATTGGCAAAAATAATGCAAGCAATTAGAGGTGACACTGTAAAGGTAAAATTTCTAAGCTGATTCTAAGCTGCAAAAGCCTGAATTAAAATGTAAAAGACTGGGCATTGTAAAGCTTCTAAATTGCAAAGCCTAAATTAGAATGTAAAAGACTAGGTATTGCTAAGTTCCTCTGCTACACCCAGAACCTGAAATTCCTGAGATAGTTAAAACAATGCCCTACTGGCCATTTAGCCTAGGGCCCTGTGCAGTTTGTCACAGGGCCCAAACCAATCAGTTTGAATGTGTAACACCCCTCCCCCCCCTCCCCCCCCCCCCCCCCGCTTAGGAGTGACCAATCACCCCCGCCCGACCTGTTCCTGCCAATGAATGTGCTAATCATGTCTCAGAGTTGTTGTTCAATTTTCCTGCGCCTCATAATGATTTGTTCTGACGTATGCAAACCCCCCCCCTCCCCAAAAAGTGTACTTAAGCTCTGCTTGACCTCTGCTCTGGGCTCTGGGCCGCTCTCCCTTCCTGAGTGAGCCTTGAGCCTCAGCGCGCTGAATTAGGATCCTCTTCAATAAACTCCCTCCTGCTCATTGCATGAAGCTGGTCACTTGTGGTCTCTTTCTCCAACGATTCGCTGGACCCTTACAACGCTTCACCTGTCACCAGTGAATCCTTCATGTGACTTGCTGCTGTAAACTGGAGCACCATTTTCCTGCATGCCATTGGTGTTCCTTTTGACATTAGATTCTCATTCACCCTTTTGATTGCAATGATGAGAATATGTGGCTGGGCCTGTCAGATGAACAGAAGGCTTCACTATCTTGAAATTTTGTTCTACTTAAGGATCTCCATTCTATCTTCTTTACTTTTTCCCTTTTGACAGAAAGACTGAAGCCATTTGTGACCAAGTAGGTTGATTTTGTCTATACCATCCAACAGCATTATGCTAAAGACTCCATAGAGCACATCTCTGATTTCTTTCATTTTTTATTTTTTTCTGCTGTAAGTGTGAGTAAAAGGCATTTGGTTGTTTTTAACCTTATACCCACAATTAGGGACTACTCCTTAGATGTGGTATATATAGATCTAAGCCACTGTCTCATACTGATCTTTAGTTATCTGACCCTATTGGCTTCTTTTTATACATTTATTATCTTTTAACCTCAGTGCTCACTGGAGAACTAGCTGGACACACACATTAATTTTTGGTAGTCTAGTTAGAGTCATTCCTCTTTTGAACTAGAGATTAATTCAAGAATGAACTTTCTAGGATATTTCAAACATTCTCAAAGCAAGTAGGTTATAAATATATACAGATGCCTAACCCATCATCATCATCCAAATTCTCCATTTCTATAACTCTCTCCTGCCCAAATGACCAATTATTGCTTCTCTAATACCCTCTCCCCTGCATACTGTTTTTTTCTTTCCACATTTTTTATTGATGCATTATAGTTATACATATGATGGGATTTGTTGTTACATATTTGTATATGCAGATATATAACAATATAATTTGGCCAGTATGACTCCCTCCCAACTTCTCTACCTCTCACTCTTTGATCCCTTTCCTCTATTGCTCTCCCTTTGAGTTTTAGGAAATACACTCCCACCTTTGTTTTCCCTATTCTTCTCTACCTTCTGCATATGATCCTTGACTTTCTAAGTTTGGCTTATTTTGCTTAACATGATAGAGAGAGCCTAGTGAATGGTAGAAGATCTTTGCTAGCCACTCTACTGACAGACAATTAATATCTAGAATACATAAAGAACTCAAAAAACTTCAGAGTAGCAAGCCACATGAATGAATCACGTGGTGACAGGCGAAGTGTCACCTCTAATTGCTTGCATTATTTTTGCCAAAACTTCATGGTGTGTGGCCAAATATCAACAATTTAAAATGTTTTCTAAAAGTAGGAACTGAGGGACTCAAATAGAGCACATTCTCTCAAATCCAGATAAAGATTGGTAATTATCTCCCTAATTTGAATAATAATAATTATGATAATTTACATATAATCAGATAAGAGCCTTTCTCACCACAGTGGCTCAACCTGTGAAATGACCTGTAAACAGTTAATAGTTTTCTAAAAATTCCACCAAGATAATACCAATCTAAAACTTAGGTTAGCAATTAAAGCACGTTTGCAAACAAAGGAGTAACAAGGGAATCATCAAGGATTCTGGAAGAAAAAAAAGTCACAAATATAAATTTTTCATCCATTTTCCTACAAATGCTAAAATTTCAATTTTCTTTATGGCTGAATAAAATTCATTGTGTACACATACCACATTTTCTTTATCCACTCATCCATTGATGGATACCTAGGCTGAATACATAGTTTGGCTATTATGAATTGTGCTGCTATGAACATGGGTGTGCATGTATCACAGTAGTATGATGACTCCAATTCTTCAGGATAAATACTGAGGAATGGTGTAGCTGGGTCATATGGTGGTTCCATACCTAGACTTTTAAGGAGCCTCATGCTGATTTCCACAATGTCTGTACTAATTTACAAAAGTGTTCCTTTTTCTCCACATCATCTCTAGCATTTATTATCATTTGTATTCTTGGTGTCTACCATTCTGACTGGTGTGAGATGAAATCTCAGTGTAGTTTTGATTTGCATTTCAAATTTCTAATGATGCTGGTCATTTTTTACATATTTCTTGGACATTTGTTTTTCTTTTGAAAAGTATCTGTTTAATTAGCATAGGCCCGTTTATTAATTGGGTTATTTGAGTTTTTGATGTGAAGTTTTTTGAGTTCTTTATGCAGTCTAGATATTAATTCTCGGTCAGTAGGGTAGCTAGCAAAGATCTTCTACCATTCATTAGGTTCTCTCTTCAGTTTCCTGATTGCTTCTTTTGCTGTGCAGAAGCTTTTCAATTTGATGCCATCCTACTTATGAATACTTAGCATTATTTCCTGAGCTTTGTGGGTTCTATTGAGAAAATTGTTGCCTGTGCCTAAAAGCTAGAGTGTTGAATGTACATTTTCTTCTAGGAGTTGTGTAGTTTATAGTCTAATTCTGAGGTTTTCGATCCATTTTGAGTTGATTTTTATGCAGGATGAGAGATAATGGTCTTCTACATATGGATAACCAGTTATCCAGCACCATTTGTTACAAAGACTGTCTTTTCTCCAATGTATGTTTGGGCCGTTTGTCAAGGACCAAATGACTGACTGTATCCACATGGGCTGGTCTCTGTGACTTCCATTCTATACCACTGGTCTATCCTTCTGCTTTTTCTTTTTGTTGTTGTTGTTTTTAATGCCAGTAGCATGCAGTTTTTGTTACTATAGCTCTGTAGTATTAATAAGTCAGGTATTGTGATGCTTCTAGTATTGATTTTTTTTTTGAAAATTGTTTTCTGCCATTTTTAAAAATTTCAACCCCAAATAATTAAGATAAGACTCAGAAATTTACATAGATTAAACTGGAAGAGTCTAGAATTCAGCCCTTTAATGGTTATACTCCAGCTACCTACTCATAGAGGATTCAATAGGAATTCACAAGTTTTAAGTAAGTCCTCTCATTTTTTTTCTAATAAAGAAAGCACTCCATCAGGTGACTCCTACTCATAGGTCAGTCAAATAATGTTTTTCAGATCTCTCAAGTGAGAGAAGCTGGAGATTAAGTTAACAAACTTATCTTCCTATGGATTTCGGGGCAAGGCCAAAGTCCATGACTTTACTTTAGAAGTCACATTCTTACTCATATGCTGCTACCCTCTCAAGTGTCTTTTATTTCCTTATAATTTATCCCTTTGGCCAGTCTCACATGTGTTATTGATTTTCAAAATCACCATGATGTCCTTTTGTAACCTAGCTCCTGTCCTTCCTCTGCAGAGGATGTCTCCATGGACTAAGGAGGAATTCTTCTGACTAGTTCCTTGTCTACATGTTTTCTCTACAGTTCCTTCCCAGCTGCTAACCTAAAATACATTCATTATTTTACAGGGGAGTGAGGGAATGCCAAGCGTATGATTTAGTTGGAGGTTGACACTGCATTTCTATACAACTGCATTAGGTTTAAAGCCCGCTCAGACAATGAAGGTCGATTCAGGGGTAACCAACTAGCAATGGTGCTAATTTCTTCATTAATTACCCTCTGTCTCTCTGTCTCTCTTTCTTTATTTCTGGACATTATTTTATTTTATTTTGTATTGGTTCTTTTTAGAATATATGACAGCAGAATCCATTTTGTAATAATTATACAAGTGTGGAATATCCAAACCTTTCTCTTTTAAATGAAGTTGTTGGACAAGATATTTTAATATTTTGATCATTACATCATTCACTCTTATTTTTTTCTTCTTTGGTGATATATCAAACATTGCTTTATAGAACCTTTTGTAGTATTATGATGAACTATTTTTATTCAGGTATACTTTTTATATACAATAAAACTTATTTTATATGTAGAGCCTTCTAAGGTTTAACAAAGGTATGAGGTCCTGTTGCTAACATGATAATCACTACACAGAATATCTCCATTGATTCCCAAACCCCCCAAGTTGGTTTACAGCCAGTTCCTTCCCCAGAACTGTAGCCCTTGAGAACCACTAATTTATTTTCGGTAGCTGTATAATTTCCTTTTCTAGAATGTCCTAAAGAGAAATCATATAATATGTAGTATTTTCTAGTCGACTTCTTGCACTCGCTTTTGAAATTCATCCATGTTGTTGTATGATTAGTACTTTTTTTTTAAATTGGTGAGTATTGATTCATCATATGAATATACAATTCTTTATTCAGTCACAAGTACATGGGCATTAGAGTTGTATCCAGTTTTTGGAGAATAAAGTTTAACAATGAACGGTCATGTGCAATTTTTTTTTTTAATAAGACACATGTTTTCACTCCTCTTGGGTAAATACCTAGAAATGGAATACTGGGTTACATGGTAAGTATATATTTTTATAAGAAATTGTTAAACTCTTTTATAACTGGCTGTACCGCTTTATATTCTCATCAGTAATATTTGACTGTTAGGAGGTATTCCATATTCTTGCCAACCTGTTTTCTAAGTCTTTCATTTCTTAGGAGTTCTAGTGTGTGTGTGGTGGTTTCTCCCTGTGGCTTTGATGAACATTTCCCAAATGACTGAGCATTCTCACTCTCTTTTCATGTGCTTATTTACCATTCATATGTCTTGTTTAGTGAAATTCAATATTTTGCCTATTATTTTGAAATTAAATTGTTTTTCTTATTGTTGACCAGTTCCCATATTTTGGATACAAATTCTTTATCAGATATTAATTTTTCGAGCATTTTCTCCTTTCATTTTTTTCAGTGGTCTTTTTTGAAGATAAAAACTTACCATTGTGGAAAAATCCAATCTATTAATTGTCACTCAAGGTCACCAAGATTTTTCTCCAGTGATTTCTTTTTGATTTGTTATAGTTTTAGCTTTATAATTTAGGACTAGGATACATTGTGAATTATTTTTTTATGTGACATGAAGAAGTTTTTAACTGAGGCTGTTGTTTCATTCCGTTTTTCCTTATGGATGCCCAGCTGTTCAGCATCATTCCTTGTAAACACCACCCTTTCCTCATGTGATTACTTTTAACTCTGACAAAAAGGAACTGACCTCGAAGTGTGTGTCTGTATCTGGATATCTGGCTCTCTGCTTTGTACCACTGATCTTTACATGTGTCCTGTGCCACTATCCCCTGACTCTGTTAATATCATAGTAACTGCAGCAGGCAGGTGGTAGGAGTCTTCTATTTCCATTCTTTCCTCCTGTACTTGTTTTATTTTGCTTTGAACTGTTAAAATAAAAGCTACCAATACCTGACTGATTGCCAGACACTTAGTTAAGTACATAATATGTTGTTTGTTCCTTTAGTCATTCAGTGATAGGAATCCTGGAAAATTTATAGACTTATTATTCCCATTTTCTAGATGAACAATTTAAGGCTTAGGGAGACCAAGGTGACATTTGATTGGTAAGTAGTAAATCCAAGATTTGAATCCAAGTCAGTCCATCTCCAAAGGCTGAGAATTCCTGTACTCTGTTGTATTTATTTTATCTCTTACGTTCTCACACTATTTTTTCTCAACTACCATCATGGTCAACCTAATCTAATACAATGCAGGAGCTAAATAAATATTATGTTTGATGAATTCCCCCACAGTGTTTAGAATAGGGCCCCATGACCAGGTACACCACCTTTAAGTTAACTTATTGGAGATGGGGTCCCTGTTGTGGTGTTTGAAGGTAGAACCAGCATGTTCTCAATATTGTCATCCTTCTGTAATCCTTGACACTCCACAGTCTGGGCTGCCTTGGGAGGCTCTGAAGCAGAGCTGAAAGGGCAGTAATGAAACTCTAATGCTAATAAAGTCCTGGGCCAGGGGCGGTTTTTGCCCTAGCAGAGTGTGATCTATATTTTCAGTAGCCTCCAATGCCCTTTTCAGCAGTCACTTTACAGCTCATTGGTGGGTAATAAGTCTTGACCAGTATTGGTCTTTGACACAGGTAGTAAAATACAATCTAAAAAGCACCCAGTGGAGTATAAAAGTCAGCATCAGGACAGAGCAGATGATTTCTGATGTAATATCTTTCCCATCTTGGATCATCAGGTACAAGATCCAGGGGGCAGACATTTTGCTCACCAGGCTAAATTATTAGTTGGACAAAATCATATTCTGGTTTTTTTTTTGGATATGGAAATTGACAAACAATTTTTCTTTTATGAAATTTTGCACTTGAAGTAAGTATCCTCAAAATAAATAAAATTATCAATTTCTAGTTCACATCACCTATTTGTGGATGATTTTGAATATTGCTGAGGGAAGCTGACTTAGATGATAAAGGTCTTGGAATAATATACTTAGGTAGATTAGAAGGTACTCAGATTATTAGGCAAAAGGAAAAAAGACCAAGCTAAGAACACGTTACCTCCCTTCAAACATCTGAAATGGTCTTTTTAGAATATTAATGGTGTCCCCCTCTCCAAAAAAAAAAATCGTGTTATAAGCTCAGAACCTCAGAATGTGACTTTATTTGGAAATAATCTTTGAGGATGTATTTAGTTCAGATGAGGTCACACTTGAGCTCTAAACAAAAGGCTTCTTTATAAAATGAAAAGCCAAGGAGTGTCAAGGAGCCATTGGAAGCTAAGTGGAAGCCTGAAGGCGTTTTCCCTAGAGACTTCAGAGGTTCCATGGTCCTGCTGGGACCTTGATGTCATACTTTTGTCCTTCATAACTGTGAGATAACAAATATCTGTTGTTTTAAGCTACCCAGTTTATAATAATGTGTTATGACACCCTTCACAAATTACTAAAGTATTGAAATAGAATTGGCAGAAATTTTTCTAAGTTTCTAGAATTAAGGGCCAGAGGAGGAAGACTCTAAGCTAACTTTGCCAGTCAGCCTCATGGAGCAGTACAATGATCTGCCTCGTGTAGATGGAAAAAAAAAAAACACCCTGGAAACATAATATAGATGGTTCACCTGTAAGGCATGTGGTAGACAAATGATTTCTAGACTTGGATTTTGGAAAAGATGGGCTCATAGAAACTTCTAGAATTACTATTTCATGAATTAAACAAATTAATACATTATCTCTAAAATTACCTTTAAAACCCAAAATCACAATTTTCTAAAAGTATTACAAAGTAACTAGAGATCCTTGATTAAATCCTTTTATTAATCTGTAGTTCCTTGCTATAAACCATGAAGTTATTTTTTTTTCTTATAAGAAATACTTAAAATCAACCATCTATGGCTAGCAGTTTCTCTTCTAAAAAGTGAAGAAAGATTTGCATCCTTATAAAGAAATATTTTTGTCTAGCAATTATGGTACAGAATATATATAAAAAGTGTTCTTGCTTTAGATAGGAAATGACTTTTGTAATTAGAGATCATCATTAAGCCTGCTCATGGTACATTTGATTATTGGCCCTAATCCTTTAACTCTCTTTATTACTACATCCTTTGCTAAAGGAAGTGGAGTGAATTTGGATCTGGCCATGTTAACTTTAGTTAATAGAACTCCAACAGACCTGGCAACAGTAAGGGCTTGACTCCTACCTGCTTGGTTAGATGGGAACACCATTTCTGTATCTGCCTCTCTGTTGAAAAGTATAGGTATTGGCTAGTTCATTGATCCATGGAGAATGGTAAGCATGTGGAACAGACTTTTCAGACTTTCATCATGGAGCAAGTCTGGCTGAGTCCAAGTCAGATCATCCAAGTCTCAGGTAATCTGCAGATATACAATTAGGGTAAATAAGGGTTGTTTTATGCTAAAGAGTATTGTTAGATAGCATTAGTCTGAGTAGTTGGCTTTATCATAATATTAAGAGAATAAACTGAAAGACTTCATGATCCTATAATTATCCACCTAGAATGTATAGTAAAGGAGATCAGACAACCTCTTACTGCCGTACCTCACTTTAACTCAAAAGCCCACGGAGAACTTGGCTGTATTCCCAAAGACAAACTCTCTATTCACTTCACTGAGTATGTTATGCCAGCCTGAAACTGTGGCAAACACTGATGTCAGATAAATACCCATTCTCCATTCTTGCTTATTAAGAGATCTGCAATATTGGGGTTAACAATGTACCAAGTTAAAAATACCCCTAGAGCTTCCTTATTATTTAATTCTGTGAAACGTTCAACTTTGATCAGAAGGATGGAAGCCACCTGCTGAAGATGGCTGCATAGAAAACAGAAGTCTGACTCTGTAATGACATCATGAATGTGACATTTTTATCTCTTGTTTCATGAGATGATTTGGTTAAGTCACTGTGCTGAGCTTCTGTTATATGCAGGCATATGCATTTTAACTAATATAGAATTTGATGTTAGATAGGAGTCAAAAAGTTATAAAATACAGGACGTGCAATTAGCTGAGTGAAGGAGCTGAGCTTTGGGTGGTGAGTATCCAGCTATTGGAAGCTGGTGATTTTTTTTTTATGCAAAGGTTTTAGATATGAAGAAAATATGACTTTGTTAAGGGAGATACTTCCTGCCTATGGCTTACAATATCAACTGACTAAGAGCCCCATGATCCTAAGGCTTTGCATGGAATGTAAACTATTATAAGCACTGCTGTGTGGTTGTGGGCAGTGGCAGGAGATTAAATTGCCATTTCAGCTTTTTTTCAGACACCTTGTATCATGAAATTTCTTCTAGGAGATAAACTGAGAGGCAAAGGGCATGCTTTCTGAATGGAGCTTATTTTGCTTTGCTCAAAGTAACTAAGTCAAAGGCTTGGGGGAATGGACAAAATCCACAAGTTGGCTGATAAAATGTACATGTCTTCAGGATAAAAGAATGTTTTATTGCATGTAGCTTGTAATTTACCTAGGATGAGACAGAACCATAGAAAATCTGGGCTTGCCCATATTCAGCCTTTTTGGCTAATCCTGAAGCTCGGAATTCCACCTATAAGAAAGGTCATTAAGACTCTGGACTCCTTAGGAGGGGCATTTTCTCTAATTTCTATTTTAGATATTCCTTAGAGCTTTGCAGACTTTCTGTAGAGGGCCAGAACCAGGACAATGGTAGATAATGAATGAGAGAGATTTGCCCAACAGCAGAATTGCTGTAGAATCAACTAAGCACATCCTGGAGTTTTCACTACTCCTGTCCAATAGGAACATTTGTTTCCCATTCCTTTTTCCAATTGGGAATACTTATTATTGTGTATCTGGCTCCTTCTCTGACACTGTATTTTAGTTAAGTTGGAAGCAAATTACTTATCTTTTCAGGCTGAAAGATCAAAAGAAAGAATTAGCATTAACCTAAAGATCTGGACTTTGAATAGGAACATACTTTACATACAGAGTTATGAAAAATTGTGCTGTGAATGGATCATTATGATTGTAATGCATTCCACTATTGTCATGTGCGTAAAAAATAAAAAAATAAATAAAATAAAATATCTTGACTATACAAAAAAAAAAAAAGAAACTGAATGAAACTTTGTCTCCTTTGGGAGGGGATGTGTTTGCCTCAAAAGATAGGTTGTATTAGACCCTATTATTTTTGTAATCATCACTGATGCTCTTATTACTTCTGAAAAAAAATCCCTGATAGTATTGCAGATGGCAGTGTGCTGAATTAAAACTCAACACCTACCTCTTTAGGCTGTTGTAACTGGGGATGATCCTGCATCCCAGTATTAGCATCTAAGATAGAGCGGGTAGAGATTCCTGAAGAGCTATCATTTTCTTAAAAGAAAAAGAAAAGACAAAAAAAGAAAAAAGAAGAAAAAGAATGATCTGGTTGTCATGCACATTTCCTCTTTTGCATATATTCCTATCTTCCTTCCTGGAACACAAACAGGCAGATTAGCCATCTTGTCCTTGTAGGATGAGAGACATACTAAAGATAATGGAAACACAACATGGAAGAACATGAGCTCCTGGTAGCATTGGGGAGCCACTGCACCTGGGTAACCTGCTTTCCTCTCAACTGCATGTCACATTAGAAATAGATACTCTTGCTTGTTTAAGTCAGTGCTGTGTTTTCTCTTAGGTGGAGGTGGATATAGACCTGATAGAAGAATTTTTGGATATTTGAGCAAATAATTTGTGCTCTACAGCATTGCATTACTGTGACCAAAATACCTAACAGTAACAATGAGAGGAGGAAATCTTTATTGAGGCCTACATTTTGCATTCCACAGAGGGCTGAATTCATTGACCTGGGTCTGAGGTGGAACAGAAGGTCAAGGCAGAAGGGCATGGTGGAGAAATGCTGCTCAATTCATGGCAGTTGGGGGAGAGAAGAAGGAGGAGGAGAAGGAGGAAAAAAAGAAGGAGGAGAAGGAAAAGAGAGGAAAAAAGAAGAGGAGAGGATAGAAAAGAATCAGGAACAGATAGTCTGTAGAGCCACACATCAAATGACCTACTTCCTGCAACTATGCCCCACCTGCATGCAGTTACCACCCAGCAGTCTGTTCAGGTGGATTAATACACTAAGTGGGTTACAGCCCTCATGATCCAATCATTGCCTAAAACCCCCCACCTCTGAACCTTGCTGCATTGGGCACCATACTTTCAACACATGAGCTTGTATGGGGGACATTCCAGATCCAAACCATAATACCTTAATTCTGCCTCTTCTAGGCAGAATGAAAGCTTAAACACTGTGTACCAATGTAATGTATAGGAAATAATGGAACAATGAAAAATAAAACAAAAACAGCACATAACACTTGCAGTTAATATTCTTTCATGATGTTCTACAATATCTGCCAAGTGCAATAAAAAGGATTTGAGTGAGATTTCCTTTAATGAGAGGATTGAAGTCATCATGTTTGGTAGGTCTTGGATCCCTCCAAGTAGTTATGCCTTTAAATGCAGATAAAGGAAAGAGTTCTGAAGGCAACAGTTTAGCACCATTCCAAACTGACTGGTCTTCCCTCGTTATTTAGTATGTGGGGCATGTCAGCTTGGATCCCACAGGCCAGGGGGAAGTTCTTTCCAAAGGCAGATAAACCAGATATCTATATTATCAGATAACATTGTTAGCACAATAATATTCTTACATTCTTATTTCAGAAAACCCAGAGGGTGTAATCTACATTATCCTTAGGCCTCCATTTCCAAATCTCTTCCTAATCTCTTTCCACTTTGTTTAGGGGCACATTAGTGATAATAAATTGTGATGACTGACCTTCTCACATGGTATAAATACTGGGTGTACTGCCTTATTAGAAAACCCCCAAAGGGCTTTTCTGTGTGGCAACCCACAAACCATGCTTATTACAAATCAACTTCTAACTTCCATGATGAATGACAGATTGAAAGCTCTCAGTGGAATCTCTCTTGCTCATGAAAATGCATCTATAGAAAATGGAAAAGTTCTGTAGCATCCAGTGAAAATGGCCAGAGTTTTCACTAAGGTTTTTTTCCCCTTTTTTACAGGGTTTCCTTGAAAGCAGGCACTGAGTGAAGTTTCAGGTAAAAGTAGATCAAATTTAACAGACAAATATGGTTACATAATTGGCTGCAACAGATCTTGAGCAAACTATTGCTCTCAAGACTTCAGTTGATGGAAGGCTGTCTGGAGGTGGATATGATGTCACAGCTTCTTATGTTTTTACATTTTGTCCCTTTGGTGTTTGGCTTCTGATGAGAGTGTGAGTGAAAGTAGGGCTACATTAATGCTCTTTTAAAAATCTCAATTCACTGCTTTAAAAACGTGTTTTGGATAATCTTCCATGATGGTTTCTATTCAAGTAAATTTGTCATTGTCCATAAAAAGAAAATGCTAGAATTGAAAGTATTATACCCTACAGTCAGGACTAGCCTGGGAATCTTCAGGTGTGGTAAAGATGAGGAGTGAAGTCCCAGAATGATTTACAGCTGATACAGCATCTAGAAGACTCGGGAGCCCTTTTGGACATTCAGGGCACACAGAGATCAATTAATTTAGACAGATCTACAAATCTGTCTCATCAATTAAACAAAGGGAAATGAAGGAAATGTGCTCCATTCAGCAAGTGAAATCTCTGTATCTTATGGATATGATACAGAACTTCTGTGATTCAAAGGGAAAACTTAAAAAGTAAAGAGAAAGGGGCCCTGTGTTCTCAACCACATGGTTATGCATTGACCATGGAATAAACTAAAAGACATTCCAAGAAACAGAGTGTTCCAAGGATGAAAATTTATAGCTATTGATTTAATCAAAGCCTCTAATTTTACTGAAGAGGTATCAAAAATGTATGCCTAAAATTTGCGCAGTACTTCTAGTCATTCATGTATTCATATGCTTCATTAGAATTTTCTAGGCATCTGTAAGAATCATCTCCTTCCAATAACAACTGCTTTCTTTAGAAAGTGGAGACCCATGAAAAGGAAGAAATAATCAGGTGTCAGAAGTGGCTCAATTAGAGAAGGTACGGGGAACATTTTCTGGTTCTGGGGAGTGAACTCCGGATTTAGGATTTCTGATGGGAAACGGGATGACCACATGGTGCAATGGGATATAAAAAGCATGAAACTGCAGCTAGCCTAATCTGTAGTCAGTAGGAAAGACCAATATGAAGGCTTCTCTGAGGGAGCCCAGGGTATTACAGTTCAACAGGCAGTGCCAACATGCCACCAAACGGACCCAAGTGGCAGAAGAAGCACTTCTTGATGCCAGCAGCCTAAAAACTAGACCACTTCCCATCCTGCCATCCTGGGTGTCTACAGGAGACCAGAGGGGAGGACCCTCAACATGATAGAGACAGAATTTCTTTCAAGTCTCAATGTTGGACTAATTTGAAGACTATTGTGGAACAAATTCACAAGCCATTACAATGTGAATAGTATTTGAACTGTATCAGTTAATTACACTTAAAGCTTTCTGATGGGGGTCTTACTCTGAGGGTCTTGAAATCTTTAATCTCAAATTTATGTTTCTCGGGTGAACTCCTTTGATGCTTCTCATTTAACTGAACTTATTTTATGCAGTGGTTGTTTTCTGAGCATTCTTGAGAATAGTGCAACTTGTTCCATTCTGTTTGTCTCAGGGGCATTGTTTGAAGCTATGTTATACCCCAAGGACAGAGACTTCTTTTGCAGATAAGAAGACACCTAGGAATCATTGTGGGAAGATAACTCTGTGTCTCCATGATGGACCACAGCAAAGACAAAATGGATATGTCTGTGGTAATTCTATTAAACAATGGGAGATAAAGACCATATACTTCATCTTCTCCAAAAATTCAGAAACTCACAGTGTTTAATGACCTAGACAAATTCTGGGGACAGATGAAATGATATCAATGAAAAACTTGAGAAGCAAAGAGCATCCAGTGGAAGTCACTTATTTTCTAAGCAATGAAGTCATTTGTCTCATCTAGGAATATATCTATCGATCTGTTGTTTCCCCCTGGGGGAAGAGAGAAGCAATAGTCTTCAGCGAAGGGGAGGGGACCCCAGATGCACAATAGATCTCACCTACTCTGGCAGCTGTGCTGGCCTGGAGGTTTCTCTAGCAGCTTTGGAAGATAAATTCGTAGCAAAGGTGGAAACACCTCTGTACTTTATGACATTTTCTGAAGCTGCAGATTGCCGATGCCCAAACAGGGCAAGACAAAAATCCCTTACTCTAGCAGGAACTTGTAGTAGGTCTACCTGTGCTGAGAGGCTAATGCCATTTCAAATTTTGTTAACACATATTTTCCTTTATAGCAATTCTGTTTTTTGGAATTTTTGTAGTAAAAGTATTCTGGAATATAACAAATACTGTATGAGAAGAAAAGCAATAAGTAAAATAAACTAGATTTTATTCCCATTGGCTTTATCAAATCTTTGTATTTTGTCATGCTTCCTTTTTTAAAAAAATAGAATATTTTACTACAATATTTGTCCTCTGTACATCCCTCTCTGCTCCCACTCCCTTACCATGATCCTTTTCTATAGTGGATCCCTGCCTGATTTTTGGTTACTGGGATCATGCATAGCTGGTATGTTTTTATATACTTGTACAAATCTCCCAAATTATATGCCTGTTTCTGCTATTTTAAAATTGAAGACTGTTGTGTATGTTATTCACTAACTTAGGGTTTTTTTTTTTTAAAGAGAGAGAGGGAGAGAGAGAGAGAGAGAGAGAGAGAGAGAGAGAGAGAGAGAGAGAGAATTTTTAATATTTATTTTTTAGTTCTCGGCGGACACAACATCTTTGTTGGTATGTGGTGCTGAGGATCGAACCCGGGCCGCACGCATGCCAGGCGAGCGCGCTACCACTTGAGCCACATCCCCAGCCCTAACTTAGGGTTTTTGTTCAATATTTTGTTTTTGAGAGTTGGTTATTATCAATTATGTACAGTTGATCACCTTTGATTTGTTTTGGTATGTAAAGATATGGGTTTGTGTGTCTAGTAATTACCTTGACAATTGTTATTAATGTTAATACTTAATCTAAATAGTTCTCTTGGATTTGTGATGGCAATAATTGAAAATTTGTAAATGTTAACAATTTTGTTCTACTTTTAAACTCTAATACTTTTCTTTTTCATTCCTTTGAATCATGGCATTGGCTAGGATTATAAATGATAATAGAGGGCATTTTTCATTTTTTCTAACCTTAATGTGAATGTTTTGGGGTTTTATTATTTTATATGATATCTACTCAAGGATTTTGATAACCTTTATTGGGATAAATAATTCTTTTTATTATTTTGTTTAGAGTTCTATCATGAATGGCTATTGTATTTTATAAAATGCTTTTTTCATGTGTATATTGAAATTTTTGTGACTTTTTTACTCTCTTAGCATGGTGCTATTTTTTTTTCTGGTGGTGAGATATGAACTTTGCTTTTTCTATGGTGAATAATATTTAATAATAATTTACTTTAGAATTTTAATCTTTAACAGTATTATTCAATATTGCAATTAATCCAACTAATAAATGAGCAAAAGAACTAAACAGACATTTGTCATTAGAGTATATGAAAAAAAGTCCAATATCCCTAGAAATTAGAAAAATGCAAATAAAAACTACATTAAGACTTAATTTCACTTCACTTAGAATAGCAATTAGCAAGTATGAAATAATAAATTCTAGTGAGCATGTAGAGGAAAAAGGTATACTCATATTGTGTTGATGGGAGTGCCAATTAGTATAACCACTCTGAAAAGCACTATGAGGATTCCTTAAGAAATGAAAATGGAATGGAATCAGAATATCCAGCTATCCCACTCCTTCATATTTATCCAATAAAATAAAATAAAATCAGCATACTGTAGGGATATAGCTAATCAGTGTATTTAGCAACACATTATGGAACCATCCCAGGTGCCCATCAACACATAAATAGAGAAAAAAAAGTCTCTCTCTCTCTCTCACACACACACACACACACACACACACACACACACACACACACACATACACACACACACAATGGATTTTTACTCAGCTATAAAGAATGAAATTATGGTATTTACAGGTAAATGGAAGAAACTAAAGAGCCTCATGCTAAGTGAAATAAGCCACATTCAGAAAGTCTAGGGTCAGATATTTTCTCTCATATGTGGAAACTAGAGGAAAAAAAGGAAAATAAGTGTCTGTGGGTGGGGGGCAAGAAGAGGGAATCTTGGAAAATAGAAGGGAGACCACTGATAGGGATTAACTGGGTGGGAACTGTAGGCAGGTAGAGTGTGGCTGGAGGAGGGGCATGATTTGGGGGTTTATATTTTGTTGGTGGTGAGTGGAGCTCTCTGTGCTTTCTGGGTGTCAAGTCCTGAGCTGCGTTTCTCCACCATGCGTTTTGCCATGATGTTGGGCCTCATGTTGGGACTAGAGATATGGACTTAGCTGATCATGGGCTGAATCTCTGAAACTGTGAGTCAAAATAAACCTTTGCTCCTCTACCTCCTTCTTGTCACACCTCTTGGTAACAGCAATGCAAAAGCTCACAAAGACAAGGTCTTCAAGACATTTTGAGTTGATTTTTGTACAGGGTGAGAGATTGGGGTCAGGTTTCAATCTTCAGCATGTGGATACTCAACATCCTTTATTGAAGACATTACCCTTTCTCCTATGTGTGTTTTTGGTACCTTTATCAAAAATCAGTGTATTGACCGTGCCATGTTTTTTTTTCTGGGTTCTTTATTATCTTCCATTGATGCATGTTTCTGTTTTTATGCCAACACCAAGCTGTTTTTATTATTTTATTATTGTGTCTCTGTATTATGTCTTGAAATTTGGTGTTGTGATTCTTCTTTCTGGTTTTTTTTTTTTTTTTTTTTTACTTCAAGATTGCTTTGGCTAGTCTTTTTGTGCCTTGCTATGAATTTTAGGATTGTTTTTCTCTGGTTCTATGAAGGATGTCCTTGGATTTTTTTTTATTAGAGCTTTATAGTTATACATAGAAGTTTGGGTTCATCCTGGCCAACTCATGCATGCATGGAATTCAATTTCAGTTCAGGATCCACCCTCCTTTCCATCCCATTCTCTTTCCTCTACCCTATTAGAATTCCTTTTGCTCATCTATTATATTCTATTTGCTTGGTTCTTTTTTACTTATGCATTAAGGTAAAATTCCCTGTTGCCTATTTGTATATGCACATAACATGATTTTTAAAATAATTTTTTCGATTATTTTTGTAGGGCATGGTGGTGCATGCCTGTAATCCCAGGAGCTTGGGAGGCTGAGGTAGGAGGATTGCAAGTTCAAAGCCAGCCTCAGCAGCTTAGTGAGGGCCTGAGCTACTTAGGAATACCCAGTCTCTAAAAAAGTAAGAAAAAAAAAATAGCTAGAGATAAGGCTCAGTGGTTGACTGCTTCAGGGTTCAATTCCCGGTGTCTTCTGACCCCCATTAGAAGAATTCACTCTTCATTGCCTCCCCTTACTAATTCTAATCTACCCTTCATCTTTATGTTATTCTATCATTCCCTACCCCTTTTCTTTATTTTACTCTAGCTTCCACATCAGAGAGAAAACATTCGACCTTTGAGTTTCTCAGTTTGGCTTATTTCATTTAGCATAATGGTCTCCAGTTCCATCCATTTTCCTGAAAATGACATAATTTCATTTTTCTTTATGGCTGAATAAAACTATTATTTTTTTTCCTTTTGAGCAATATGAGTTACCTAGAAAATAGCTCCACAGGAGTGCAGCTGTGAGCTGAGTACTGATGTTCGTCTCTCACACTGAGAAATGAGGATCTAGTTGCCATAGGTGCAGATCCTCTCTCATGTGGGTGTAGTCTGTCCTGCTTTATCTATTTATTTTTCCTGTAAAGAAGAGAATATGCTAAACAAAAAAAATCCTTCTGTTATGTGGAAGATGTACTGTGAATTGATCAAAGACACAAACTTTCTTAGAGCCCTCACAAGAACAGAGCAAGGCTCTTACATATGAGTCCAAGTGAGGATTACAAAGATAATTAATTGTCTGGATGGCTAAGGGCATGTGCTCCAAACAAAATGAGATAACAAAGTCAACAAGTTCAATGTTCCAAACTTATATTTCACAGGATCCTGAATACTGACAAAAATATGCCTTTCAGAATCAATCTATCCCTCAATAAACCTCTCTACAAGACCCTTTATTCTTTAATTCAACTCATATTTGTTGACTGCCTACTTTGTGCCAGATATCACATGTAGTTCTAGAGAGTCACCTGTCAGCAAAAAGCCACAGCACTCCGTCCTGAGCGATAGCTGTCCTTTGAGTGTCAAGCATCTAGGAAAACCCATGTTTATATGCAGGAAGACAGGATATAGTGCATTCCAGAGTTATTCTAGAAGAATACGCTAAAGGTAAACATATCAATCCAATAGGTAACCAGCTAAACTTCAGAAAAAATGGTGATAATCATCAAATACATGTGGTTATAATTGCAAGATTAATTCAAAAGAGGATACTGATGTAAAGGCCATATATTCACAAAAATACAAACAATGAAATGTCAAAATCAGAGGGGAAGGGAGCAAAAGAGAGGAAAAATAGAATCATTTCTTAATGTCTGTCACAGAGCAAACAATTGTAAGTTGGAGTCAGCAGCTATCACTTAAAACTGACAAATCAACTAGCAAAACCCTAAGGAAGGACTGATAGTGTTATAAAAGATCATATGGGAAAGAAACCACTATAACCAAAACGTAAACCCTCTTAAGAACGAAAAGTGAAAAAAAAAACAACAACAATGCTGCATATGAGGAACATAGTTAATATAATCTAATATTTATGTAAATATAATTTAATATCATTGGAACTGAGACCAAATATTTCATTCCTATGAATGAATGTAAATGTTTTAACTTACCTCTTCACATAAAAATATTGTCAAATTGACTAACGAAGAAAAAAACTCAGCTAAACTCTATAAACAAAAACTATACCTGAATCAAAATGGTTCAGAAAGGTGAGAAAATGAAGGTGTGGGCAGAGTTGTATCAGGTAAATAGAAACAACAGGAAAATAGGTGCTAAAGCCTGATACCAGATAATGTAAAACTTAGGCCCCACAACATTCTATGAGATAAAGAACACATTTATACTACTAAAGAGCACAATTCAAAATGACTTTATGAAAGTTATGAATATCATGCATTAGTTAATTTAGGAATCATCTTCATAGGGCAGAAGCTACAAGAGCTACATAAGTAGTAATTGGAAGAAACAAACTAATAAAAAAACAGGTCAAATGAACTAAAAAAAGGAAGACAGCACACATCATGGTCAATATAAATTACATTTACTGTGCTGAAACTGTCATTCAGATGGCTTGTGAGAGCTGATTCTATACATCTCATCCCTACTCCATATTCAGGAACAGTATATAGGGACACAAAACTGACCATGGTTTAGCATCACAGAAATTTGCAAATGCTATAATTAGGGTCTTTTTTTTTCTCTAGAAGGCCATTTTACCAGCATACCTATGAATACATATATAAAATCTACATTCCATAATAAAAACCCTTTTCAAATTCACATTGAACATTAAAAAAAGAATCGATTATACACTAGGCACAATTAAACATAACAAAAATAGAGAACATATTACCTTTTTATAAAACATTCTTAGGTAATAGGGGAATTTCAAAAAATAAGTGCAAGTTTTAAAATTTATAGGATGCAATCAATGATTTGAAAAAATTAATAACCTTATATACTTATGTCAATCAACAATTTCATGCATATAATAATAATTAATAAAATAAATTCTATTAAAAAGTTAATAAAAGAAACATCAAAATAAATAATAAATAAGGAATAAATATGGCAAAAATTGTTTAATCAAAATATTGGTTCTTTGAAAAAATGTTAAATAAAATAAACCCCAAGTTCACTTAATGTTGAATAAAAGGAGAAGGCAAGCATAAACAGAATATAAAAAATAAGAGAACCAGGGGAAATTAAGAATAATAAATATTTTGTCTAACTCCTTATAAATACATTTGAGAATCTTGATGAAAAGAATATTTTGGTGTATATATATATATATATATACACACACACACACACACACACACACACACACACACACACACACACACATATATATGTTACCAAATTGACCGCATTAGAAATTGAAATCTTAAATATATAAATTTTCATGAAAAGGAAAGAATGTCTCAAACAAGCAAATAATAGCAATGACAGGCTACTCTTCAAACTTTACCAGAATTTCAGATTAGTTAATCTCAATGCTACAGAGACACTTCCAGAATATAGAAAATTATTTATACATGAGAAGTACAAAAATGACACCAAAACCTGATAAAGTAGCACAGAAAGAAACGTGCGTGTCAATTTAAGGATTTTTTTGGTGGTGCTGGGTATTCAACCCAGGGCCTTGTGCATGCAAGGCAAGCACTCTACCAATTGAGCTACATCCCCAGACCACCAATTTAATTTTAATTTTGAATTGCAATGGGTATTTAAATAAAATATTAGTAAAATAATATACCACTTATAATGTAAAACTCAAAAGAGTTTACATTTATATTTGCTGTTATCTTTTATGCTATTGTTACCCTCTATTTTTATGTATATATTAACCCAAAGTTTACTTCAGTGTATCTATTCACTTTTAAAGAATTGAGAAAATACATATAAACATTATTTTATATTTCCTCACATATTTCCAGCATTCTTTCTTTCTTCTCCATATGATTTCCCATCTGGCATAATTCCCCACTATCTGAATAAACACCTTTTTGTATAATGGCTTGCTAGCAAAAAATTTATTGCTTTCATTTATTTTGAGAATATATTTTCGTGGATACAAATTTCTAGGTTGAGACAACACAGGTATATATTTTTGTAGTAAATGAATGATGTCAAAATGTGATCTTCTGACCTCTATTATTCCTTTCTATATATTGTGTCTTTGGTTTTTCCAAGGCATATTATAAGATTTTTCATTTTGCCCATATTTTTTATGCATCATTAGTATACACTGGATTTTTCTTTAGTTCTAAAGAAAACTGTTAACACTTTTTATGTAGTTTTTACTTCTAAGGTGTGATCTCACAGTTTCAATTGACGACTCAATATTTTTACCAAGCGCCCTTAATGTGATGGGACTATAACTCCAAACTGTATGTCTCTCTGCCTAAACCTCTACTCCACTAATTCAGGCTTTTAGTTGTTGTTATTTTATTCTTGGGGGTCTGTGGTCTTTCCCAAACATGGCTAATGATTTGTGGAATTTATAAATTGATCTGGGGAGTCCCTGATGTTTCTTTCCTTCTGGAATTTACCTTTCAAGTTTGCACAACTCTGATCATCCCAAACTCCTCCTCTGACATCTCAGACCAACCAGACTTTGGCTTCCTGCTTGAATACTTGCAGTCCTGTACACTGTGGTTGGGGTATTACCAGAGGAAGGTCAGACATACTTGGATCTCACTGTGGTTCTCACATTTCAGGGTTCAGATACCCTCTAATTTCCAAATTTATTCTAATATTTTCCTCATTACTTATTGTTGTTATCTGTGGAAGGACTAGTCAAAACCAAGTTATTTCCTAATTACTAGAATCAGAAATTAAATTGAAACATACTGGATAAGAATAATTTTGAGCCCTTATTGTTAGTAAAGATATACATATATATGTATGTTTCTGTACATATTTCATATATGTATATGAGTGTGTGCGAGAGAGAGAAGAGAAAAATAAAATTGTTATTTTCTACAGAAATTTTTATTTTCTACATGAGCAATTTAGAAAATTGCTACTTTGCAGTTCCCCAATAAGCAGATTGCTTCAGACACAGGTTATTAAAGATAAAAAGATGTAGAAGAACCAGATATGTCCATGATGTTAAAGTAAGATTGCTTCACTATTATTTCTTTATTAAAAATATTTTTGTTAACAAGGTCATGAATTATTTTTATATTTTTAAACTAGTTTAAAAAGTGACTATTGTTTTGAAATTATCATTATCCAAAATAATAAAATAGTATGCAGTAATAAAAAGTAATAAGACTTAGACGTACATATTAATTTAAAAAGATAGGCACTGTATATTGCTTACAAAAAAAAACCAATATTACTTACTCATTACAATTTTTAAAAAGAAAATTAGGTAAACACAAAAAGAAAATTAAATCTGAATCTAATCATGACAAAACAATCATACAAATTTTTACTATAGTTTCAGAGAGTAAAAGAGGAAAAAATGTTATTTGCAGAGGTTTAAGAATCAGATTGATAACAGATTGAACACCAGAATATAATATTTCAATATTTTAAAAATATGTTTTTAAAAAATTGAACCCAGAATTATATTTCTAGGAACGTTCTTGGACAAGTTTAAGAGCAAAATATAAAAAAAAAATTTTGACATGTAAGAATATAGAACATTTTTCTCCTAGACATTCTATATGAAAAATATACTTTAGCACACGCTTCAGGAAACAAGAAAAAAATAATCCTGAGAAAGAACCATATTAGATACTAGAAGCAGTGGCAGTTAACTGTGTCCCAACGGAAGTGAAAGAACTAAGAAAGAAAATACACTATTCTCCAGATACAGAGGCTTAAAATTTTTTCCTTAAACTAATAAACTGTTAGAGTATAAAATTGAAAAATCATAATAAAAATGTTGATTTTTTTTTGGTTTATTTGAAGAGTTTTAATCATATCCTAAATATAAAATATGAGAGATTAGTCTCACATGGAAATATAAATATTATACACACTGAAAATGTAAATATAGGGACATTGAAATGAGGAGTACATTGATCAAGAGAGGTAGCAACAGAAGATTAACTAGGCTTAGTTCCTCCGTTTTGATGACAGGATGTCAGCAGATACTCTGAAGCTGGTAAATACTGTATACACGGCTAAGTGTTTTATCTAAAGTCATATGTATGCAGATTGGAATAAACGAAGACAGAGTTTTGGCAGAGTTATTCCTGGAAGTGTGAGGAAGATTGGGGAAAAGGAAGATTGTTTCACTATTGTTTCTTTGTTCAAAATATTTTTGCTAACAAGGTCATGAATTGTTCATATATTGTTTTAAAATTATGGTTATCCAAATAATAAATTAGTATTCAGTTATAAAAAATAATAAGACTTAGACGTACATCATAATTCGAAAAGATAGGCACTGTATATTGCTTACTAAAAAACAAACAAACAAACCATTGCAAAAGAGAATCACATATTCTCAGTGTATAAAGATCACACATATAGGGGCTAGGATTGTGGCTCAGTGGTAGAGTGCTCGCCTAGCATGTATGAGGCCCTGGATTCGAACCTCAGCACCACATAGTGTAAAATAAAGATATGTGTCCACCTAAAACTAAAAATGTATATATATATATATATTAAAAAAAGATCACACATATAGGCAAATGTGAGAATTTACATATTTCATATAATATATATATTTTAACTTAAGTAAACAAGCTCCAAGATGAAAACTCAGGACCATGTAGTTATTAAAAACCTGAGGATTCCATTGTATTATGGCTCCAGCCCATCTCGACCTTCTGAGATCCCAACAGCCATGGGAATCTTCGCTGCTTACTCATCAGTATTGATTCCTAAATCTTCCTTTTTTCTTTTTTTTTTTTTCCCATTCTTGTGCGCTGAATTTTGCTGTGTGAGCTAGTAGCTAGTAGCCTATAACTCTGCTGGCCACATACAAATTTGAACCCTCTTCCCTTTTTTGTGAGCAGCTTCCTAAGTTTTCTCAGATCAATGATTAAACATGCCTTTGGTTTTATTCTTCCTATAGGAACTGGGAATAATTAAGAGGTACCCTTGGCTCAGTAAATGCACCTCTGTGAGCCTCGATTTCCTTATCTAACAAACTGGGTGTCTGGGTAGGAGACTGTCTCAGATCTCTTCCTGCTTCCCAACCTTCTGATGGGGCTCTGCTTTGTGCAGATCTTTAAAAGGGCTTTGAGTCTAAAGGACACAGTTTAGAAATGATAGGAAGGTTGGTCGGAAAATAATACAGAACAAAACAAACTTAAGAAATTCTACCAAGAGCTTTTCAAATATCCTACAGGAAAAAATAAAAAGGGATGTTACATCCACACCACAATAAGACCAGAGAAGAAATACTTGGCTCTCGGCACTTGTTCAAGCCGCATTAATTTGACAGCAGGCGTGAGCTGTTGACTGCCTGCCGAAGTCGTCCACCGTCTGTGGTTCGTTGAGTGCACAACAGCTCTGATCCAGAGTAATTCTGCGCCAGGCAGCTGTGGAATGAATAAGTGATACCCAGCCAAGGAGACCTGAAGCCTCATCAGCTAATCAATGGGCTCCATGGGAGAGAAATTAAAGTGTATATAGAACGAGGAAGGTGATGAAGGAAACAAAGAAGTTGATATTCAAAGATGACAAAAGTCATGGGAAAATGTGTGCATTTTAGTTAAGAAACAAATGAAACACATTTGGCTCCAATTGCAGAGTACAGGACTCAGATATGAAAATGAATTTGGCAAGGCAGGTGATGAGAAGCTTCTGGAAGGTGAGAGAGAGTTAATGAAGTTGTTTGAGAGTGCTTAATGAATATGCTGATCGAAAATACATGAGACACCAAAGAAAACTGAAATACAGTCTGCATTTTGTACATTTAACATTCATTTGCTGGTTCCTCATTGAGACAAGACAGAATAGCATGGGCTCTGAAGTAGAGGTTCAGTTTATATTTGCAAAAGTCTATGTCTTACAGCAAAGATCTTAGAAATAGTAAATTAATAGGGTAGTGAGATGATTTAGTCAATATCAATATTTAAAACCATAATTATATGGGCATGTATGGGAGTTCTGATGTTTGAACGCATCTGGGTCTAAATAGTGTGGCTATAAAATATTAAGATAATTTTCTTGTGGGTTTTAGAAATAGCTCTAAATCCAATTGCAAAATAGGCTTTGAAAACATTTTGTGGGTTAATAATATCGTTTATTCCCTAGCTCTGAATGGGAAACTTTAATGTGTATATATTAATTCTGTTACTTGAATTGAAGAAAAAAAATCAATCATTTTATGAAATTACCGCATGTACTTTTCTTATCCTTAACTAAAGTAGTTAATAGGAAAAAGATATAGTCTTATGGAGTTGTAGTTTGTAGTATCTTACACAGGAATCGTGATTAATATCACAGGTTCTGTCTTGGCCAAGCATGAAGATAAAGATGGAGTTACAGAAATGACTGATAGGCATATGATTTTGCAGGTGAAATTTCAGTGTGGATTTAGCATGCAAAGGAAGGTCTACCAGAGTTTCTTCTTGAATAGATCAAACAATATATGATGAATTCCATCAACACATGAGAAACACCAAGTTTATGAACAATGGCATTCGAACATGCTCATATAAGTGCCCTAGCAAGGCCCAGGGAGCTTGACCTATTTTTAAATATAATTTACCACCTTGCTACCTTTCTTTTCCAATTGATTTATGTATGAACTGTATTTCACAGAAAAAAGCATGCACTTTAAAGTTATTCTGTTTTGTAACAGAAATGGATTTTTTCTTTTCACACATTCTGCATACTGGGTAAGTTTTCTTTCTTATTCTTCTTTTTGAAAATAAACTAAAAGCAAAACCTACCCTGTCACATTGAAATTCAGTGACTGAACACAACATGCCAATTCTCATCCTTGGGCCATATGTTTTGAAAAGTTCTTTATGTCTTTCTTAACCTATTATTCCAGGGCAGCTTCATCCTGATGGACAAGAATTTCTAAACATAGAATAGATATTTGTGACCATAACAAGCAAGTAAAGTCATGTTCTAGTGATAAGGTGGGCGTCAAAGGAAGGACATTCAGCTGCCTAACAGATTTAAATTTTACTGCATTCTGGAACCTAATACACATAGATTCTGTAAAATTTTTAGATTTTCCTTTCTTTTATTCATTCACCTCTTCCTCCTTCCCTTTCTTCCTCTGTCTTACCTGAGAGTGATCTCAGAACACAACAGCCTGATTCTCCAGATGCTATAAACAGAGGATGTAAAAAGGCATTGAAAATGAACTAGAATAACTTCCAATCATTAAATGAATGGTGTGGTATTAATCATACACTTAATTATATAAATTCTAATTTTCTCACTTATTGGAGAAGTAATATAATATATAGTACAGGGTTCTTGTGCAAAATCATGCATGATAAAATTCTTAACACAGTCCTAGAAATTATCAGTGGTTTAGTGAGTTTAGCTTTTATTGTCCTGTTGATTATTTACTTCTCCTTATAGGAATAGAGTAACTCAATTCTACTTATAGGAATAGAGTAATATGTTAGATGGAAATACCAAGTCTTCAAGCAATAACAAACAAGTAAATATTGTAACTTCCTATTTAGTAAATTATTACTACTTTTTCAGAAAAAAAAATAGAGGCTATCTATTTCAATGACTACTCAGCGTTTTAAAGCTGAGTGCTAGACGTACAAACTGTAGACAGATCTCAGCTAAATAGGAGGCTTGGCACTGGTTCTCACATTTTAGTGTGCAAGATAATCACCTGATGCATTTGCAAAAATATAAAAGCTTGTCTTGCTTCTTTGTGCATCTGATTCTACAGTTCTGCTATGGGATCCAGAAATGCCTTTTTTTTTTTTACAAGCATTATAGAAAATTCTAATGAAGGAGGTCCATAACTTGTTTTGAGAAAATGAGGAAACATATCATTGAATTTTGTGGGTAAAAGGCATAAAAGAACCCTTTTTCAAATCACCTGTTGCTGGAAAACACTCCTGATACTAGATGATTGAGTCTAGTTTTATTACCTAGGATAATAATGTTTTCAAAAAAAATTCTGACCCCTCGTATAAATAAAAGACCCCCAAGGAAGTATCCTTTCCCTGTTTGGTTTTGCAAAGCCAAAACTGATAAAACTCAAGCTCGGTGTGAATAGCACCAGCTTTATTCAATGGCCCAAAAATGGTGAAGTGGGAGCTTAGTTCACAATTCAGTTTCTCAACCCGTTGGGGTTTGTACAGTCACAGATAATATGCAGCAGAAATTAGGGGAAGGAATATTCATTTGGTTTTCAAGAAATGGTGGCAGTTTTCTAGCAATACAGGCATCACCTGTTTTATTTCCTTACATGATTCTTTCTAGTTTCTGCCTTGGTGATTGTAAACTGTCATAGTGCTGACATGTGTCATTTAGCATACAAATGGAATTAAAATGTGTTTTGGTCTGTTAGAGGTCATGGAGGTGGCCACATTGGATTTGGTCAGTTTCAGCAGATTATCACAAAGAGTAGCTTTTAACTTCCCAGCATTGTGCTCTAAAAGATAAGAACAATTAGAACTCGGTAAGAGATAAGTCAGGCTGTGTAGATATTTTACTGGGTAATAATCTTATATACTCATAGGTGATAGGAAAATTAATTTGGGCTGGGGATGTAGCTCAGTGGTAGACCAGCTTTTGCCTAGCATGCCCAAGGCCCTGGGTTTGCTCCCCAGCAGCACAATATAAATAAATAAGTAAATAATTCATACAATAAATACAATTTTTGACATTAATTGATGCAAGATTCTCCACCCACCTCTCTTCAATTTAATGTCATTCTTGTTTTTTAAATTCAAAAAGCTGATCTCAATGATACCCAGGCATGTTTTGGTAAAGCTATTTTGAGGCAAATTCTTCCACTTTCCTACCACACTAGACAGAATCATTCCAACTGGAGAGAGGAGGAAAAGTTGAAGGAGAAGCATTCAGTGAGATGAAGGAGGGCAGTGACTCTGCACTCTCCTAACTTTGGCCAAATTCTGGGGGAAGAAGCTGTACCAACTTCTGAAGATCCAAGTGCAGAGAAAGCCCATGACTTTCCCTTTAAGTGAAGCCAAGGGAGGCAACAAACCTCAGGATAATTCCCACATGCTAACATGAAGTACAGTAGGATGGAGTTGTAGCCTCTTCCCATCTGGAACTCTGGCCAGGAATCATCTTGCATGTCTCTTCCAGGAAACAAAGGTAAAGGTATGAATGATAGGGTAAGAGGCCTTGAAGATAGAGGTGTCAGTTTATCCAAAATAATAGCTAAACTTTACCCAGGCATCCTAGCACTCAGTAAAAGAGAAAGACTGGAGGGGGGTGGAGGGGCAGAGGAACAGGAGGAAGAGGAGACCAAGGGAAATAGGGAAGCAAGAGGAGTCTGCTCACCATTGTACCAAGGATGTCATCATGCAAAAGTGGAGGGTCACAAGATTACAGGTAACAGCTCAGAATATTTTAGTGAGGCTAGGAGAGGTTTACAACTGAAGTCCACGAAAGGACAGTTTTGCAGCTGAGAGAATCTTAGGACAGGACAGCTTGGGTCCTGATGCTCTATTTTCTGCTTTACCTGCATGTCTTTCCTTGGAGATGCAGTCCCTAACCAAAGAAAAGTAAGTGACCTCAATCCACAGCTTATGGCTTATGTATAACTTGAAATGACTGAGCGTTCCTTAAAGTGGTTGAATTTAAGTAGAATTGACCATATCAAGATTTTTGCGAGGAGGCAGAATCAATGTAAAGAGTGTGAGGTAGGGAAAACGATTGATATCAGAAGAACTGATCTTCTGGAAAACAATCTGCAACAAGAGAATGGTCAAGTTGTGTGAAATGAGTTTGTTGTATGTGTACATTTGTCAACAGCCTAAGGAACTCTGATTTCTCTTCCTGTTTTGTCAAGTGACTTCATTACCTTTAACTCAACTCAGTGGTTCTCAAACTTGACTGAATATTAGAATCACCTGGAGAATTTTTAAAAATCTGGAGATGTCTGAGCCCAATCTTCATGATTTGGTTCATGATGTGTGACTTAAACTTAATTAGTTTTTAAAGACTCCCTAACTTCCTCTACCCTCCCAGTGAAAATGATGTGCAGCTGGGTGAAGAACTCGCTCTAACCAAACTCTGTAAAAAATCTCAGAGTTTCTTTCCAACTCCTTTAGGATAGAAAGAAGCCTGCGACACCAGAATTGGGCATAGGCTCTGGGAGCCCTGCGAAGCTACTCAGAAGGACTGATTAGGATGTGAGCAGAATACTGGTGCTTGCATGGCTCATTGGTTTTCCAATATTATCTCAGAGACTCTGGGGAAAGATGTGCAAAATATTTCTCTTTGGTGTGGAGATATTGGTGACGGGATGTTTTACTTTTATCTTTGCTTCATTTTTAGGAAATTCATCTCTCCTAATAGTAGAACCCACCTATCACTTCCAATGGTAGCCATGAGAAAATCATGAAGACCCTGAACACCCACCTTGTCCACAGTGTTCATTTTGAAATTGCAGCCAATAACCTGACTTGCCAGGGGAAGGTGGTGCAGATTCAGCTTTACCCTCCTCTGCATTGCATTATTCACTTTTCTCGCCACTCTTTCATCTCTTGTCTCCTCCTACTCTCCTGTCACGTGGAGTGAGGCTCAGGAAAACAGATTCAGGATCTCAGCAGGTGGAAGAAGATGCAAAAAGCCGGATAGTAGACATGTTTCATTCAGAGGTTCAACAGCCTCCAGCTTACAACTTTAGCTTCAGCCCCCAGCCTGTTCCATTTTGCCCCCTGACCTTTTTCCGTAGATCTTTTTATTTTCAGGCCACACTGCCAAACTGGTTACATCAGTGGGTGCATGCTCACAACCAAATGTTTATGACCTTGAGTACAGACACTGAATCTGGCCTTGATTGCACACTGACTATAACATAGCCTTGGTTACACACTAAAGACATAACATAGCCTGCCAAAAACTCCAGCATGGGAGCCTAACTGTAGACATTTGGAGTCTGTCCCCACATCTAACAAGAGGCTGATTCCAGAGGAAATGGAGGAATCTCTGGACAAATCTCTGGAATCCAGAGGAATTGTTGAAAAGTGTGTTTTTGCATACAGAGAACTGAAAGGAACTGGAATAAAACTGGTGGAGGGGTGGATTGGAATTGAGTGCTACTGTTCTTTGGGACCAGTATGTTAGTGGAAAGAACAGAGGTTTTAGATATTGTGTTATGGGAAAGATGCTGTGTCCACCTCGGAATGCATTTTCCAGTTGGCAGGCAAAATGACCTCCTCTATAAGAGTTACTATACCTAAAGAAAAAAAATATGTGGCTTAGAAAATATAGAGAAAAAAAAAACTCATCACAAAGTGATGTCTATTACAAGGTTCAATAGATCCCTGAGCATGACAGTAAGATAGATTATAATTTGTTCTGGAGAAGAATATGAATATGGTGCATATTCATTATTCATATATGGATAAGGTGAAGATGGCTCTTTTGTAGTGCTGACTTTATGATGATTTTTCCATATTGAGAATGCTCTTCAATGTTGCCACTTTGTTGTTTCACAAATAAGATTTAAAGCGATATGTTCTTTTATGTCAAAGTTCAAAGTCAGTTGAGAGAAAGACTAGGCATTGGCTTCAAATCTGTGCTGAACTTGCCTCCAAACCTTTAAAGCTCCGGTCTAAAAGGTTTCCCTCTGCTATGGACAGTGTCCCACAGCTAAGTTATGGTTTCTTTCACTGGGCCTTCTCCCTAGATCTTTGGTCCTGCTCAACAATGATTATTTAGCCTGAAGCAGCACTGACAGCAGAAATAGTTTGCCCTGTGGAGGCATCGCTTAGGTAGACAGATGTGATGACATCTATCCTAAAATTCATGTTCTTTCAAACAACATGCTTTTATGTTCCTTGAATTCTTTCCCAATGGAGTTTGAATGAAGAACATTTCTCTGTGCTATAGAATCCATCTCGGCTCTCTGAAGCTTTCAGCACACTCAGAAATAAATGTGCTGCTGCTGTCACTAGGTCCGCTCGTGTGTTTATTTCTTCTTCCCACAACCAAGAAGCATGTGTGTGTTGACGGGTTTTATATATATAACCCGTCTCTTAGTACAGATACCTATTCAGTCAACCTTTCATATCAGGGGTTTCTGTGTTTGTGGATTCAACCAATTGTGAATCAAAAATATTCTAAAAAAAGTTGCATCTGAACTGAACATGTACACACTTTTGCATTTTTATTGTTCTCTAAATAATATAGTATAGCATCTATGTACATAGCATTTATACTGTATGTTATGGTCTGGATATGAGGTGTCCCCTAAAAGTTCATGTGTGAGAAAATGCAAGAAGCAAATGCAATCAGCAAATTAATTACCTGATGGGATTAAGTGGGTGGTGACTGAAGTGGGTGGGGTGTGGCTGGAGAAGATGGGGTACTAGGAGTGTTGCTTTGGGGTATATATTTTGTATCTGGCAAATGGAGTCTCTCTCTGCCTCTTGATCATCATGTGAGCTGCTTCCCTCTGCTATACTCTTCTGCCATGATGTCCAGCCTCACCTTGAGCCCTGAGGAATGGAGCCTGCTATCTAAGGAAGGAGATGTCTAAGACTGTGAGCCCCCATATAAACTTTTCCTCTTCTGCAGTTGTTCTGGTCATGTCTTTAAGCCACAGCAGCAAAACAGCTGACTAGAACTTTGTATTAGGTGGTATAGGTCTTCTAGAGATGATTTAAAGTATACAGGAAGATGTGTATAAGTCATATACAAATGATATACCATTTTTTATGGGGACTTAACCATCCATGGATTCTGGAATTCTTGAGGGTTCTGAAACCAACCTCTCACAGACACTTAAGGACAACTGTATATATTTCACTATCTGTTTACTTTTAGTTATTTAAGTATTTCATTTTGTTTTCATTTATTATCTAATTTGTGTATTCTGAATTTGTATGTATTCTTGAAAATGATGTCATATATATATATATATATATATGAAATTAACATAAACATATGGCTGTATAGACCTTATCCAGCTCCATTACTTTAGAACTCCCTTTTGTGTGTATATATGTAATGTATCTCTGAATTGCTGTCTCTTAATTTTCTCCTGATGTCCATTCAAATTTCATACTCATATGTTGATGTTGAACATTTACACTGCCTCTACCTCCCCACCATACAAGTCATATCATGATGTGCAACCTCATATATATCCACTTTTGGTCCTGTGTGACAGTGAAGATGCTGGTCATCAGTTACACATAGATTTATTATAAATGAGCTTATCATCCAAAGTGTCAGTAAATTCTCCTTTTAGCAGCCCATGTGATTATTTTTTTTACCACAATATCTGACAATATTGCATTATCACACTTCATTTTTTGCCAAGATGATGGCTGTGAATGTCCTATTGTATTTTTAATTTTCACTTCTTTGAATATAAAGTTTCCACCATTTGTATTTCCTTTTTCTTATGTTGTCTCTGATCTTTTTGCTGGTTTTGCATGATTTTCTTGCACCTCTCATCAGTGTCAGGTATCATAAAGATCTTTTCTTAGTCACCATTCCATATATTAACTTTATCTAAACTGTGGCTTGTAATTTTAATAAAATCCATTGAATTTTTTGCTGATTGTATATATGATATATTTCTCCATCTCTAGGAAACAAAATATTCTGCTTTATTTTTTTCTATTAGTTTTAGAGTTTTAAATTTCACACTTAGATTTTCCATTTGTCTAGATTCCATCATTGATGTAAAGTAGATATCTGTATTTAGTTTCTGTCATAGAGTTTTCTTTGGAGGCAACATTTATCTTTGTGTCCCCATATATACATGAGTCTACTTTTGAACACTCCCCTCTTTTTGACACTGAAAGTTCAGTTCTTGTTCATGATGCCAATCCAGTAATAGGACAAGGTTTTGAGAGAAAAGAAAAAGAAAGTTTTATTGATTTGCCAGCAAAGAGAATACACAGAGGACTCATGTTCCAGAGGCTATAATTCTAACTGCCAGGGTGATCACTGAACTTTTCAAGGGGGAATATGAAGGTTAAACTCCAGGTATGTGTATCAGAAGTTATAATTCATATCCAAGCAGTAACCAGGAGAGACTACTATGAGACTACTATTTCTTATATCCTTTGATACCAGCTCCCAAGTCTGGACTTCATTCCTGTTCACAGTAAGCTATATGGAGGCAGGGAGAAGGACAAGAAGGAGGAAAAAAAAAATATATATATATATATATATAAAAGAAAAAACTGCCAGGGGCTAGGAGCAGGGTTTATGTTCAAAGCATGGAGTGGACCCATGTAACACTTTGTATTGCATTTTGTCTTTTTTTTGAAACACACCATTTTTTAAATATACACATACAGTTTGTTTTCAAAACAGATAAAAAACTTTTTTCTCTGTTTTTCTTAGTTAGATAAGCTTTTGTAAAACTTTATTGCTTTATACGACTTTTAGAATAAGTTTATCCAGTTCATAAAAATTCAGCTGTGTCTTTTTTCTTTTCTTTTCTTTTCTTTCTTTCTTTCTTTTTTTTTTTTTTTTTTTTTTTTTTTTTTTTTTTTTTTTTTTTTTTTTTTAGCAGTACAGGGGATTGAACATGAGGGCACTCTACCACTGAGCTACATCTCTAGCCTTTTCTCTGTTATGAAACTGGGTCTTGCTAAGTTGCTGAGGCTAATCTTGAACTTGCCATCCACCTGCCTCAGTCTCTCAAATACCTGGAATTACAGGTATACATCACAGTGCCTAGTCTGGTAGGAATTATTCTCAAAAGCACCCTGAATTTGGAGATAATTGTCATCTTCATAATTTTAAGTAGTTTTATACAAAAGAATCAAAATCTTTCATATATGAAGACCCTCACATATATTTGATTATTCAGAAAGTTTCTCCATATAAACCTATGCATTTTTATTCTTAATTTCTAGATAATTTACCTGTTATCTATTATAAATGGCATCTTATTTTCTAGTTGATAAAATATAGTGCAGATAAACTTAGTGATTTTCATACTTTGTTAAAGTACAAAAACATTGGTATGCACTCCCATGAGTTTGAATACTTTAGTCGTTCTCTTGATTTCTCTGTGCAGATAATCATAGAATTTGCAAAAACGAATATTTAATATTTTCACGTCATATTTTTACATATACAGTTTGCTTTTACTTATTGTGATTATTAAATTTATAGAAACATCTGGATCATTAGGTGGAAAATGGATATCCTTGTTTGTTTTGATGTGAATGGAAAGAGAGCTACAGTTTATCTTAAGTATGATTTTCAATGTATATATATATATATATATTTTTTTTATTTCATGACCTTTTAAAGTTAAGAAATGTCAGTTGAATTCCCAATTTGCTTTGAACTTTTAATGTGTTGGAGCTTCATCAAATGCTATCACTGAATCTATTGAATTAATAAGGTCATTTACATTGATAAATTTTCTGATGTTGAACCAATTTTGTATTCCTGGAATAAATTCCATTTGATTATGATGTAATCAGTTTTGAATTTAATTAGCTAATAATTGGTTTTAGTAAGTAATTTCATGATTTTGGGGTCCAAGTGCATAGGAAAAATGGGTTTATAATTAGTTTTCTCATGTTTTAATTTTATTCCCGTGTAGCTGCCCACCACATCAATTGGGTTTTAAAAATTAATCTATTTTGTACTAGACTGTAACAATTTCCCCCTTTCACTTTATTTTTTGCATATTTTCTTGAATTTTTAATAGATATTTTTCCAAGGCCATTGATTACTTCAAACAAATCATCTTGGTTTTGTTGATCTTATCTATTTTTGTCCTTTTCATAATTGGTTTCTGTCTTGCAGTCACTCATTTCCTTCTTTTATTTGGGATATATTTTTAATGCATTTATCCCATTTAAAAATTTAATACTAAGCCTATTTATTTTCATTTCACGAAGAGAATATTAGAAACTAAAATTTCTTCTAAGTACTGCTTTAATTAATTCTACACATTTTAACATGCAATGGTTACTTCTAAGTATCGTATAATTTATTTTTAATCCAATGATTTTTAAGTAGTGTTATTTAATTTGAGACCTTGAAGATTTTTAACTTTCTTTTTTCTTTGCTATTAATTTTTAATTATTGGCATTAGGATGGAAATATAGTGATTGTGATTTTTTTCTTTGTGATTTATTAAGGTTCCTTTTTGTTACCAAGTATGTGGGAAGTTTCTTTGAGAGTTTGATAAATGCTAAAAAACAAAGAATGAGAAACAAACAATGAGAATACTCTCATTGTTCTAAGTATGAATATTCTAGTATTCAGATTGGCTACAAATTTGCTAGTTTTTAATCTGCTTCACCTACTGTATTTTGAGGGGAGAATATTAAAAGAACATTCTATTGATTTATTTCCTTCAGAGATCTTTCAGTTATTGCTTGGTGCATTTTGAGACCATATTGTACACTACATAATATTCAGCATAATATTCATAATAACTTTTATGTTGTGAGCTATTTTTCTTACCCTTATGAGATACCTTGTAAACTTTATCACATCTTTTTTTGAATTACTTTTGCCAGATATTAATATTATTCTCTATAATAATAATTCCCAGGTATATCTTTTTCCATTCTTTTGTCTTTCATCATTCTGAATCTGATGGGGGCTTGGGCAATGTGAGGGAATCATATAGTTCACCTACTGACTTTAGGCATCCATTAATATATCCCCCTCTTTGCAGATGCATCTGAATTCAGATTGAAGAATAAAGACAGACTGAGGACTCCATATTTTATTATTTTTTCTAGTGTTTTCTCTGAAGAAATTTCAATTTGATAATCTTAGAGCTTATTTAGAACTCATTAAGTAAATGCCACAGCAGAGAGAGAGAGAATTCTATAATAAAAGTCTATTAAAGTCAAAATATTTTTTTAAAAACTAAACCGTCTTCTTGACAAATTTTCGTATTTTGAAATCCAGAACTTCAGAAAGTGTGATGGTTTTCCATAATTGTGTGTCTTTGTGGGAAGTTTGGAAATTTTCTTGGACTCTTTCCCAAATTTATAAGTTTCAAATCAGAATAGAAATATAATATAATATATATCTGTAAAAATATAGTAATATAATAATATATAGTACCATCACAATTACTCTGCAAAACCATCTCTTGCTCATGTTTAGATATACAGTGTTTTTCTTCTTTTTTTTTTCCAATGGCACATAATTGATAATACTGAATGGTTGAGTTCATTATGTCATATTGGTGCATGTGTAAAACATATTTAATTAATTTTACTCCCCAATACTTCCCCTTACTCTCCTCTTCTCCATTCCCCCATTCCTCTTCTTTTATCCTATTTGTCTCTCTCTTTCCTCCTCTATTATCATTCTCTTTTCTTCATTAGCTTCCACAATGGGTATGAGTCACTTTACTTAACATGATGATCTCTACTTCCATCCATTTCCTTCAAATGAATTAATTATTCTTCTTTATGACTTAATAAAACTTCATTTCTACAGATACCTACTTGCTTTCAGACATCTTGGCTGATTCCATAATGTGTCTTTTGTGAATTGTGTTGTGATAAACATGATATGCATGTATCTCAATGGTATGCTGACTTCAATTCTTTTGCATAAATACCAAGGCATGGTATTGTAGGGTTATATGGTACTCCTGTTTGTAGATTTTTGAAGAACTGCCATACTAATCTCCATAAAGGCTGTATCATTTTTTATTTCCTCTAATAGTGTAGAAGAATTCCTTTTTTTTCCCATATGATTGCCAGCATTTATTGTTATTGGCATTCTTGCCACGTGACTGGAGTTAGATGGAAACTCAGTGTTGAACATTTTTTATATAATTATTGGTCATCTATGCTTCTTTTGAGCACTGTCCATATTTTTTTTGACCAATTATTGAATACATAATTATTTGGGGAGAGCTAACATTAACGTTTTGAATTGTTTTACGGACACTGATCTTCTGTAAGAAAAGTTGTTGGTAAAGATTTTCTCCCATTCTATAGTTGTCTCTTTATTCTATTAATTGTTTCCTTTGCTGTATAGATGCTTTATAGTGTGATGTCATCCATTTGTTGGTTCTTACTATTCTTTTCTGAGTTACTAAAGTTCTATTCAAGAAATTATTGCTTGTGCTTATATACTGATGTATTTTTCCCTATATTTGGTCTTAACAGTTGCAAAGTTTCGAGTCTTACAATTAGATTTGGGATCCGTTTTGAATTGAATTTTGTACAGTTTGAGAGATAAGGATCTAGTTTCATTCTTCTACATTTGGATTTCAGTTTTTCAGGAATTTTATGTTTCTTATATAATGTGTGTTTCTTTTTTGTATGTTTTTGAAATCTTTTTGTCAAAATCACAGAACTCTGTGTGGTTTTGTCTTTGAGTCTTTTATTCCATTCCATTGGTCTATGTGTCTCTTTTAATGACAGTAGGAGATAGTGATGTCTGCCCTGACCAATGAGTAGTGGACAAGTACCTTCTTTCTTTAATAGCTATTCCCACCAAAGATTGTGTGGTCAGCCCCAACCAATGGACAAAATCCTAGTACCCTGTGTCAGTGACGAATCTCAACAAATCTCTGTCTGTTCCATGTGTCTGCTTTAGGTTTTGATTCCTGTGTGCCCTTCTGAGCATGCAAGTAAAAATCTTGCCTTGCCAATAAAGCTGATGAGTCTCCGAGTGTTTATTTGGTTTCTGGGTTACCCAGGGCCCCAATACTTCCAAAAAGAGCCTTAACCAATCAGTGAATTAATTCCCTGATAGGGATTAATTGAATTGTGACTACAGGCAGGTAGGGTGTGACTGGAGGAGGGGGATCAATGGGGATATGAAAGTACCTGTGGGGTTTACATTTTGTTTATGAGTCTCTCTCTCTCTCTCTCTCTCTCTCTCTCTCATTCTCTGCTTCCTGGTGCCATGTACGCAGCTGCTTTCATCTGCTGCACATTTCCACCATTATGTCCTGCCTCATCTCAGGGCCCAAGGAATGGAGTCAGCCATATATGGATCAAAACCTCTGAAACTATGAGCCCCCACATAAAATTTTCCTCCTCAAGTTGTTCTTATCAGGTCTTTTTGGTCAGTGAAAAAGCTGACTAACATAAAGATATTTCTTACTGGTCTTTCCAGACAGATTCCACCAGATGTTGGGAAGTGTAGTAGGTATCCAAGCCTCAGTTATTCTTCCTATCTTTGGACACGGAGGTACTGACAGTAGTAGCTATTTCCATACTATTTTGGAGGACTGTGCATTCAGCATTCCCTCTGTTTAACTTCGCTTTCTGCTTCAAAAACTGCACAGAACTCAGGTCCTGGCACTTGTCCATACAGACCTCATCCTGCTCAACTCTAGCATGAACCTAGGTGGTCCCATAATTCCTTGGCATGCTCCAAGGAAAAGTACCTAAGGGATCTCTATAGGTTCAGGGAAAATGGCCCCTTATTGTCTGTGGCCCAGTAGCCACCTGGCTGTGACTGCAGACTTATGTGCCTGCTTGTAAAGACACCACATGTGCCCAGGGCTATCCAAACAGACCTGTTCTAACCTTTTATGGTGAGGCCCATGTGGCTCAGAACATTCTGTTATGAATCCAGCTACTCGATAGTTCCCTATTTAGGGGAGATTAAACTGTGTTGGGCTGTTGTGGGTGTGTGCGCAAGACCCCACATAGTTTTCATAGGGGCACTCAAGGTGGAGGCACACTGTGTGTGGCAGAAGCCCTGCTCCTGTACTCCTGGAAGTATTATGCGACTTGCCTGTTCTGCTCCACTCCTGCCTGTCGCTGATTGTGTGTATGTGTGTGTGTGTGTGTGTGTGGGGGGGTATTGGCAGCAGCTTTCAACTCCCAGCAAACCTGCTGCAGTCAGATGGCCCTGTTCAAAGGTGTTCCCTATGGCAATATTTGCTGGTATGTTTAGGTAGGATAAAGCTGTAGGGATTTAATTCTTTCCAGAGATGAAAACGTAGGTGTGGTCTTTACAAAATAGATGCCTGCCACAGCTCTCCACCAACAAATTGAGAAGCAGATCATTTCTCACATACCAGGTGGTTTTACAGCTCTTGCCCCAGCATAACCACCTCTCATTTTCTCTTCCACTACTGCTTCCTAAGTAAGCTTGTTTGCTTTGCCCATCCCTCTCTCTCCTCTCTATGATGCCTCCCCCAGACCTGCCCTGCCGGATGCTTCAGGTGCAATAGGTTCAGGGCTAATATATTCTTTGCTGCTTTTTTCCCCCTCAGTTAACTCAGAAATTCTGAGTTTCTCCAACTCTCTGACAGTTAATAATTGTTTTCCAGTTCATTCTATTTCTGACCTTGCCAATCAGCATTTCAATTCCAAACCATGGAGGAGCTAAAATCTGTAGCCTACCTCCACTCCACCATCTCGATTCCTCAACAAAGGACTGTATTTTCACAGAAATTCTGCCCTTCCAATTTCCAATTATTTTTGTTTGTTCGTTTGTTTTGGGTGAATGAATTTTGGTAGACTTTCTCAGTACTGAATATATTTAGCAGTGTGGTCTTCTGTATGTAAAACACAACTAAACTGTTGTTGAATGTTTTTTCACTCTAAAAACTGCACTAGGCTTTAGGAAATTGGACTTTGGTCCTATCGTGTAAGAATTTCCAGTAATTATGTAAGAACAGTTTGTATTTTTTTAAAAAGTTAAGTTGTCTTAATATAATTTCAGTTAGGTTTTGAACTGCAGCCTTAGCACACTGAAAGCAAAAGTTAGATTTTTCTAATGACTAATTGGATGACCTTAGTTAAGCCTCATAAATCTGAATATTGATTCCTCGATTGACAAAGGATAGTTAAACTTATCTTTTAGGACTATTTTGATGATTAGAATGTAACTATATAAAGTGCTTCCTTGTGTCACAATAGGAAATCAACAAATGGTTGATTTTATTATCACTCCATTCTTTTTTAAGGGGAAATAAATTTCATATAGGTTCAATGTGTCAGCACTAGGAGTAACTTTTCAAGACTCAGAGAATTGGTTTCCTAAAGTAGTTATGTGTTTCTTAACTTCAGATCTATTTAATCATAAATTTAATGTCACATTGACCAGAAGGTGATAGAAGTGATTACATTGTTTACTAATAAATACTTAGCCCCAAATTTGACCTTTACTGTCTAGCCTTGAGATTCTCTTTTTTGATTCCAGGCACCTTTTAGTATTCCCTGAAAGCAGTCCCTTGAATCCATATCTGCTACTATATGTATGTACTTGCAAAACAGCAGCAATGGTGTAAATGCCTTTATGTGGGATGGCTCCTGAGACTAGAACACAAGACTAAAAAACGTTCTCAAATAAAAGGTAGCAGTTGTGTGTTGCACTTTTCCAAAGTGTTTTAGCATTTATCTTCTAATATCTTGCCTTTTAACATCCCTGAACAATTGTAATTTAAGTGCATTTTTCTAAAAGGAAAATGAAGTATAGAAGAATGAAGTGATTTACTCATGATCAGATTATAAATTATAGTAGAATTGGGACAGAAATTCATAACTCTTTTCTCTGATGATTGCTCCTTGCTTAAATGAGAAACAATGGCTTAGAAGAGGCAAGAGGCACAAGTGAGCTTTCAGTCTAGGTCTCCTGAGTATGGCTTTATTTTTCTTGCTGCTGTATCACTACACTTCTGAGCACTCTTAAATGATTTATTACATATTCTTAAATGGATGACAATGTTGTTATTCACAGAGGTGTTCAGCAGGCTAATTCATAGAGAAAATGTCCTGAAAATGCTTCAAAGCAATTTAAATATAAAATATTAAAAATTTTTATTAATATTTTTATGCTGTATACAGGTACCTGACTCATATAGTAACTCTTGGATTTATTTATGCCACTTGGGATTTGATGAGCTCCTGAAAACAAATAGTCATACTTTTCACTATTATAGGAAAATTTCGACCATTATTAGTCTCATGATTCTTCCTTATTAAAATAGTGATTAGAAACACATTTGAATTTATTATATCCTCCACATTTCTTAATCTCTTTTATTGTTAAATTTATAACTCTCTTTGCTGTATATCATGTAATTTCTGCAGACCGACCTTTCAGTTCACTGATTTTCTTTTTGATGAAACTCTTCTGATGTTTTAATCAATTGCTTTAGTGTGTAACATCAGTGATTGTAACTTCTCTATTCATTTCTTTTGAAAACCACCATGATTTTCATTCTATATTTCAATCTCTAAATATTAACATCGAGTTTATGTTTCATGTATGATAAATCCAGTTCTTATATCCTAAAGGAATTTGTGGAGTATGTCAGCTGACTTTCACTCATAATGATCTCTTTTCTTGAATGTTGGGAATATTTGATTATGGGCTCCTATTCACATTTCCTGACTTCATTGTGGGAATGCTGCAGGGTCTGAATTGAAAGGTCTTCCTTAAGATAAATTTATTTTAGTTCTTATCAGAATTCCTCAGATGCTACCAATGTGGGGAAACTATACTCCCTTCTCATTTTGAGATTTCCAGAGGCACTTATAGTCAGTGTAGTTCAGTAAACCCAATCTATGTCAGGACAAGTTATGGCTAAAAATTCTCAGGATAGTTTTCCTCCCTCAAGAGTTTAATATAAGATAGTATGCTTTTTTCCCCCCTATAGAGCTTCTCTGAGATAAAATTAGTATACAGAAACCTGCCTGGTACTCACTAATGAAGTCACTAAAAAAATCAACATAAGTAACATAATTCAATCACAAACATCTCTTTGTGCCTTGAAAACCCCCCCTTTTTTTTGCTTAGACAAATACTCAGGAGTAAAATAAGTGGTATATAAGGTAAGAGAATCTCTAATTTTTTAAGAAACTATCAAACATTTTTTTTCCAAATGGCTCATGTCAATCTTTATTTCTGTCAGAGTGTTTGAAAGTTCTATTTGTTACATATTCATGTCAACATGTGATACAGCTAGTTGTTTATATATTTCTCTGTGGTTTTATTTTATTTTTCCCTAGTGATTAATGATGGTATTCATCCTCTCATGTGCTTATTTATCATCAACATATCTTCTTATTTGTACATTTTGCTAAATTAAGGAATCACAAACATTTTAGCATGAGCATAAGCTAATTCGCATAACATCTCTTTAGTGTTTTATATTAAAAAATTAGTGTTAGTATGGCACATATAGTCCTGTATTTTTAACCTTTTATGTTTCTAGATATAAAATGGATTTGTACACAATATCTATTTGGGTGTTTCTTTTTAATCCAAAGCAACAATCTCTGCCTTTTTATTGATGTCAGCATATTGGTCAAATTTAATCTAATTATAGATCTATTTGAGCTTGACTCTTGATATTAGTTCTCTTTTAGTACTATTATTTTTCCCTTCCCAAATTTCCTATTTTTTGTTCTTTTTCAGCTTGAATACTTTTAGAATATAATTTATTTATTTTTTTTGGGGGAGCTTATTACTTATAACTCTCTGAATATTGTTTTATTATTTCATTTAAGTCTTAGAGTACACATCCTTACTTTGAAGATCTCTTCATGTGATTGTGTCTTGTTTCTTGTACAGTAAAGGAAACTTATAAGAATGTTTTTCCATTTTTTCTTTGTGCTATTGCCATACAATAATGTGGTATAAATCCCATAAATGGTTTTATTATTTTTGCTCCTACTAGCCTGTTGTCTTTTAAAGAGATTCCAATAATTATAACCATCTTTAAAGCAGGTATCCTGCAGTGGCCATTTCTAGTGTTCTTCACTACTTTATGTAGATCTATTAGGTACTTTATCTACTGAAAGGAATAATGACATGTGGCTCTCATACAATGCAAGTCTCATTATGGTTCTTCCTGTGCTTTCCTCAATCAAAAGTAGGATTTTTGTGCTATGCATAGAATGGTGATCCCCAAAGTATGTTCCACAGAAGAGTAAACCCAAGAGAGACAGTATATTTGGTGAAGTTTGGAACTGTTCCTTGGGCATATGCGTTTTTGAAACATTGCACCCTAGAGCATATGTTCAGGGTCCAAGTATACATTTTTATGCATAGGTTCTGAAATACCCTGTAGGAAATGGATTTATTTAAGTTTGTTAACCCAAGTTTCCCATATTTATTTAATCACCCCACATTTTTATTCACCTAATGTTTGTTACTGTCCCTAGAATGATTTTGGGATGTACCAATTTAGAATCCTAATTCATATAATAGGATGAGAGAGGGTGCTGGCTAGTGCAGAACTGGCACCACCCGGAAGCTCACATGCAGGTATGAGTCTTCTGGGGTGTGTTCACTGGCAGACAGGAAGTGAGCTGTGTCCAGTGTTCCCTGGATTGGATTTGGCAATACAATCCTGCTTACTGGCTCAGACCAATTATATTACCCTTTTCTAACAGATCATACACTCGCAATGTCATTTTAAATTAACTTCGTGTGTAGCTATTGGTTGGGCTTAGCCTATCACATTTCCAGCAAGACTTGACCTTGCTAGTGATCCACATGCATGGCTATTAATTAGCATCACCTGAGACATCTTGAATGGTATAGACTCTGTAGGGTCACTACTGAGATCCCACGGGGAGGCCTGAGCAGGCTCTAGGCACATGTGCATACGTATGTCCTATCTATTAACAAAGGCCCAGGAAAATGTCAGCAGCCACTGAGGAGGCCAGCAACTGAGTTCTTGGGCACATCCCAATTTGTCCTCCTCTCTGACTTCCTTTATTTTCTGCCACGGTCTCAGGCCACGTTCATCTGCTCATAGAAAATTAATTTTACTAATTTTTTTCCTAGTAAAATTTTATGAGCCATGGTAGTCAAATACTTTGGGAAGATCCCAGTACACAGTTCATGATGCATTTTCTTCATTACTTTGGAAATGAGAGTTGCACAGCCATAGAGTTTGTTGAATATAATTTGTTTGGAAGAATCCTGTGCAATTTATATCTAATGATTCCTCTTTATTTATTTCCTTTTTCATTATAATGTGACAGAACAACTCAGACTGACTTTGGATTTATTAAGCAGTGATTTCTTAGATACTGTTTTGTTTTGGACAAAGCCTTAATTATTCCCATTATTTGTACATTTTGCTATAATTAAGGAATCCCAAACATTTTAGCATGAGCATACGCTAATTCTCACAACAACTCTTTAGTGTTTCATATTTCATTATTATTTGTCTTTAACTTTTACCTGTTTCTAACCATATCAACACTTCTATCTCTAGGATCAAATTAATTGAAAATATAATAATATAGTTAGAGAATGGGTCTAATATCTCAGGCATTTTCAAGGCTATGTCTAAGGCATAAAATCACTCTATAGTGTAATGTATTATTAACTTTTTAAGGCAAAATAGCATGGTGACATAGGGCAGAAAATCTTGTCTCCATGGAAAAGATAAGACTATTGAAGGACAGAGAGATGAAATTGATTTGAGATCATTCAGAGCCAAAATAAGACCCTAGTACTCCTTGGGTGAAGATCAGAACTCTCTCTGAAATCATTGACATGAATTGGTGCCCCCAACCAGACTTTAAAAAGAAAGATTCTCTAACCCATTGGCAGCAGAAAACTCTGTTTAAGGATTTCTTTTGTGTGGGAAGGCCACTGCTTCTCATTGTTATAATAGAGGTTATACAAAATGGGGAATCTAGGCCAGAAAGCAAACAATATAGAATTGAGTAGTTAGGAGAGGAGGTTTGTTGACAAAGTTGATTATATCAAGTATAAAATCACTCTGTGATATAAAAATAAAAAATAGGCTCCATTTTAATTTCACTTATTAAATTAAAACATATGCCCACCCAGAATCTCATTAGTGGAATGAGTAACATGTCTCCTCACATGAAAGTTTCATACTCAGAGACATCAATAGTATATGAGAATACTTTCAAACTTGTTTCTTAAGCATAGGTATTAGAGCTGAAAGGCAATGCTTAAAAGCTATTTTGTTCTTTTCCATTGGAAATATCTAAGTGTCATAGGTTTGGTTCTCAGAAGAGATTGAGATAGATTATTCTGCTTGTCAGAGTTTTCTTCTAATTAAAATATATGCCTGGGACTTCATATGCCTCCTTGTTCAGTTGTATGTGTGGGACATCCTGGGGACACGATTACCTCAGCTGGGTAGCCCTCTGCATCTGAAGCAGATCTTGAAGTGACTAATATCTGAAACTGCTGGTTACATCTGCTGAAACTGGGTAGCCCATATATCCCTGAAGTAGGCCTAGGAGGCACATTTAAAGACCTATCTCATTCCATGTCTTATATGTCTCTCTATATATATATCCAGGGAACATTTTCTTCAGTAGAACAATGAAGTTATCATCCCAATAGAAAGTGTATAATAGGTCTCTTGTCTACAATTAATAGTCACTGTCTTCTTTCTACACAATCAATCCTGGAGTCTCCTCACCCTCAGCTATCACCTCTGCTGGCCTAGATAGTTACCTCATAGTTTGATTCACATATGGGGGATCTGAAACCCCACCCTAAATAGACAGGGATCACTAAGCCTCTGTTCCAGGCCAGTGATATCATAAGTGTCTGTCTAAAGTAACAATTAAGCAAAGTGGTAACAAGAGTTGCTCAAGTTGATTCCAGTAATTGAGAATATTGCTTACTAGAGTGATTATTTACTATTATCTACCAGGATATGCCTGGTGTTTGCAAGGTCCATACTTGTGAAATAAATGATGCTATAATAGGTACTTCAATGGTGAAAGAATGAAAATTTTCCCCTTAAGATAAGGAGAAAAACTGCTTTTACCATTACTATTCAATGTTGTACTGGATTTCTTACCAGTACAATTAGACAACAGAAAGAAATAAAACTTACCTATATTGGAAATTTAAAAAGTAGAATTATCTCTATTTGAAGATGACATAGGAATTAATTAGTTCTACTTATAATAAAAGAATAAAATTCTTCTAACTAAATTTAACAAAGCAAGTCAAAGACAACCCCTGAAAACTATAAAATATTGTTGGAAAAAATTAAAAAATACATAAACAAGTGGAAAGACAACCCATGATCATGAATGGGAGAATTAAATATTGGTAAAATGTCAATACTATCTGAAGAAATATACAATTTTTTTGAGACCTATATCAAAATACCAATGGTATTTTTTTTTGCAGAAATAGCAAAGATGATCCTCAAGTTCATATGGAATTGAAAAGAATCCTAATTAGCCAAAGTAGTCTTGAAACATAACAAAGCTGGAAGACTGACAGTTCCTAATTTCCAAAGTTAATACAAAGATAATCTCATTAAGATAATGTGCAACCAGCATTAAGAATAGACATATAACTTAGTGGAATGGAATTAGGACCTCAGAATTAAACTCATAAATTTAAGGTCAGTTGATTTTTTTTACATGGATGACAACACTATTGAAGAAATATGAATAACTTCAACAACTAGGTCTGGAACTCCTGGATTTTTGTTTGAATGAAATTGAGTTCTTACCTTATAACATATATAAAAGTAAACTCCAAATGGACTAATGAAACCAATATAACATAATGAAACCATCAACTTCTTAGGAGAAAACATAAATAAATCTTCATGATCTTGGATTTGGCATTGGATTCTTATATATGATACCAAATGTATGAACAACAAAATACAAAATAAGGTGGACCTCATCAAAATTAAAATTTCTGTACATCAAAAGATATTATCAAAAAATAAAAAGACAACCCATATGATGGAAATTTATTATATATTTATTTTTCTTTAAGTTATTTAATAACCCTTTTGAAATTCTTGCCAGCAAATTTCATCATCTCTATCTTTCCTGGGTCTATTTTAAAGAATAAAATTCTTCTAACTAAATTTAACAAATTATTATATATTTCTATTTCCATTTACCAGCTTTTCTCAGTTATGGGTCACATTTTCCCATCTTTTGTTTGTTTAAATTTTTTGATTGAATGCTGCATATTATGACTATTAAGCATTTGGATTTTGTTGTACTCCTTTGTACATTATTAAATTTCATTTTGGCAAGCAGTTAAGTTACTTATATATTAGCCAGATTCTTTCACATCTCATTTTTAAGTTTTTAAGGTAAAACTTCACTCTAAGCTTTAACTCTACTAATAAGATATGAACTTCTGGGGTCTGTATTCCATGCCTTAGGTTTTCACTGGTATCTCTCTACTCTGACTAGTAAGAAATCCCATTTCTCCCAGCTCTTTGTGATCTCTGGTAATTGATCACTATCTACCCTCAGATTTGTGAAGTTTCACTTTAGTATGTGCAGTTTGCTATTTAGTCAAGTATTCACTAGAAAGATTATTGGAATTTTTACCTGATGGACTTATTTCCTAGTATTCCACCTTCCAAATAGCAGATCCCTGAATGTTCACAGTGTTTTTTTTTTTAACACAATGTGACAACCAATATCTTCTTAAGTTATATATCTGTGCTCCACTGTCTAGAAAGGGCCTCTTGGTAGAAATCTGTAAAAATCACAGGGATCACCTCATTAGTTTCCCTTGTCTAAGGGATCACAGCCCCATATGGCCATTGTTATAATATTTTTTAAAATATAGTTGTTTTATACATCTTATCAAATTATCTGGAGAAGAAATATGGTACTTTATTAAAGCTGCAGATGTTAAGTGTTCACTAAGGAAATATTACTATGAAATTCCTGTCATTTTCTGATTTGTTCTGCCTTTCATAATGGAAATAGCTTAAAGATTTTTAGTCATCACTTAATTCTGATGCCTAGCGTGTTAGTTACATTTACACTGCTGTGACTAAAATACCCAAGAAGCACAACACAGAGGGAAAAAAAAGTCTATTTTGATTCACGATTCAGAGATTTAGTCCATGGTGGGCCAACTCCATTGCTCTGGGTCCATGGTAGAAGGGGAGAACTGCTCCATGAAAGAGGAGACAGGGCCACAGGGAAAAACCACCCTTCCGGGGCATGCTCCCAGTGACCCACCTGCTCCAGCCATGCCCCATCTGCCTACAGTTACCACCCAATCGGTTCATTTAAACTGGGATGGACTGATTAGGTTAAAGCTTTCATAATCTAATGATTTCATCTCTGGATATTCATGAATTAATACAGGAGCTTTTGGGAGACCCTTCCTGTCTAAACCTTAACACCTGACATAGGATTTGATGCATACTGCTTTCACAATGAATATTTGTTGAGTCATTAGATAAAATGTTTGATCTGCCATAGGTGTGCAGCATTTTATTCTCTTTAATGACATTGTTGTGTTCTTGTCTTCTTGAACCTAAGCTTACATGAGTTTAATCTGGAGTAGAAAAAAGAAGTTTTGCTTTTATAAGAAGTCTATGTTTTAGTGCTTATTCTTCCACAGATTTGCAGCAACTTGGGCTCATGATTTATTTAAGTTTTTTTTTAATGCCTGTGAAAAGAGAAAAATCTCTACACTACTTATTGCAGAAAGTTGCCTAAAGGACCAAAAGAGCTGTTGGACACAATTCATCTTTGAAAATTAAAATACAGAAAAATTATAATCTCACTAGAACATGAATATTATGCCTTTATTTTTAAATCCTCCACCCCATTGTTATGCAGAATTTTGATGAATGTCCTATTAATATGAAATGTTTGATAGAAGTTGAATTAATTTGAATATATGCACAGTTCTCAATGAAACTGAAGTGGTCTTTACTATGCTTTATGTTATTAGGGATACTATGCTGAAATGAATACTTATATAAATTTCTTATCAGGTACCTACTCATATTTGGTTCTTAAAATGACCTGAACAACACAGTATACAAAAAGAATTTGGAAAGGGTTATTATTTTTGTTTTATTGATAAAATAAGAGATGTTTATAAAAAATTCATAATTGGCAATATTATCCCTATCATTAAGTGAAGTGTGAATCAAACAATGAAAATGAACATTGTGAATGTTGATAATAGTTTGCAAATTAAACTTTTCGAGCCAAGTCAGAGGAACAGAGTGTATCCAAGGGGAGGAACGATTAGATCGAACGTGGGAGGTGTGTGCTGGAGAGACAAAGCAGAAAAGGGAAAGGCTGTCAAGGTGAACTGCTCAGAAAACTGATGAAGTATAATTGTTTCTTATTTTACCCAAAAGGGTATTTCCAGATTGCTGACTTGACACCTTTCTCTTTTTTTTGTTGGCACATTTCAATGACTATTACTTTTCCAACTATGCACAGTTTCCTGGGAACTTCGTACCCTATTGGCTTTTATCAACCTTCCAGCTGGTACTATAGGGGCATTTATCAAATGCCTGCTGTTGTAGAAATTACTTTAGAAGCATTGGTCCACCTTAGGAGGACTTTTAGAGAAGAAGTAGTCCTACCTGCTCATTTTCAGTTAAGGAAATATACACCTAGTAAAGGATACCAGTGCTCTCAATGTCTTAGATGCAGTTAATTAGTGAAAGAAGAAAGCTCTAGTTTCCCACTATTCTGTGCTACCTTTATATGCTATAAGATGAGGGACAGTCAGCTATGAAATGAGAAGACATTACTTTCTTTGCTTTCTCTTTTTTCTTTTGTGTCTTCCCTCTGTTCTTTCTTTCTCTTCAATAATATTTATTTAATGTCCATCTTACTATTGGTTTGCAAAGAGCTTATGAGAATATTTGCATTTCTCTGTGTTAAATTCATACTTTTTGTGATATTTTTATAAGTATCAGTGTTTTCAGGATAGGAAAGGTAGAAACTGTTATCTTGCATAGTAGCTTTTCTTTCCTTTTGGCACAGAGCAAGCCTGTGAATCTAAACTCATAAGGGATGTCTAAAGGATCAGTTTACTTGGAAACTGGAGTGTTCTCCTCTATTTTCAGATTCATTTCACTTTGATATCAAATAAAACCCATTTGCTGTAGAAAATTAAAGTAGCTGCGATTTTTTTCTCAGTATAGAGAAATCTTTTATTTGCCTCTAACCCTTTCCATTTTTCATGACAGTCATTGCATTTTCTTCTCTAAAACACAAACAAGTCAATGTAAGCATGGCTGGCAGGCTAAAATGATTATAGGATAATTTGTGTTTGCCAGACCAAACAAAATCAATCACTATTGTTTAGGAACCCACAACATTAAATGGATATGAGAGAAAATTTCTGGACTTTCATGAAATAGGTTTTTCGAACGCTGATAAGGGAGCAGATCATCAAATACCCTGTAGTATAGTTTGTAATTTTCAAATTTGTACCCCCAAAATGTGAACTGTATGTGTGGTGGCTCTACTCCACTGCCTAATGCAAACTACAAAGCAGGTTGGCAGGGTCGAAATGATTGTTCCAGTTACAGGTTTCCAATAGGCAAGAATATTTGATGAATGTTTATGTAAAGCTTGAAATAACCATTCTACAAAATTAGCTTGCAGACCTATAAGGATGGATGGAGGATGACTTAACAATGGAATGGAAATCAGAATAGAATTGATGGAAACGAGTAGGCATGTCGTCTCAAGTCATTTGTTTCTGAGTATGCTCTAAAGATATTTTTTCAGGGTGAAGTTTTGTGTTTTCTCTCTTGTTTTGGTTTGATTGCTTGTCTGTCTATTCTGGTTGTGTGCTCTGTCAGGGACCCCATTTCACCCTAATTCTTTTCTATGAAAGTTCTAGTCCTGCTCTTTCCCTTAGGATGGGTATTGAGCTGCCAAGAATTATTGCAGGAAGCTTGGTGATAGTTTTGAGCTGATAAGCATTCTTTTATTTGGACTTTTAAGGATCAGAACTGATTCTTCATCATGCAAAATAAACGGAGTTGGTTTTGACCATTTTTTGGTAAAGCAGATGGATCATCATAACCTAGCAGAACACAGCTCAAACCATTTCCTCTCTTCTCAATTACTTTCAATCTTTGGAGGGAAAAATGTGGTTCTGTATATTTATAGCTAGGGAGATCTTGAAAGAAAATAATCAAATGAACAAACATCCCTTAGGTCTGTTTTCTAAGGTGGGTATTTTTGTTTAAATTAGTTATTAAGTAGCAATATGAGGTGGAAAACCTAAAAGTAGGGAAGGGAGCCAGGACAGATTCATCCTGTTCCCAGGAGAAGCTGTGAATAGTAATAGCATCACAGATTGTCCCATCTTGAGACCAGAGGTCTGGCCATTATATGCTGACATCAGATATTGGCTACAGGTGACCACATGTTAGTCTGGAGCCTCCCAGGCATTACCTGGATGAGGTGGAAGATCTCAGTGGTTAAGAGTGATTCTCTAGGGAAGGGTGCAACTGAGATTATTTAGCAGCTGACACTCGTCATATTTTGGGCATATGTTCACCATCCCAGGGAAGAGTTTTTAGGCAGGACTCCAACAGTGTGTCCAAAAGAGAAAACAACATGTTAATACACGTAACACTTCATCATTCCTATTTTTTTAAACTATGATACTTTATACCATGGTATTCTCTTGTATTTTATTGATTCATCTCTTAATTGATAACCATTAAATGGTTTTCGATCTTTTTGAGTTATCATCCTAAATACTGTTATGACTATATTTGCCATATTGCCCATTTTGACATAGTCCTACATGCTGAACTAATGGATCAAAAGTCATGTGAATTCATTTTGTTTGGTTTTTCCAGATTGCCTTTTATGGAAATTTTGCCAATTTTTATTTGCACCATCAGTGTAGAGGTTTTTGTCACCATATGCACACCACAGGATATCATCAAACTTTGTATATTTGCCGATCAGATGAAAAATATCCAGGTTATTTCCCAATGGCCATTCTCTCTGTCTGCTCTGTCTGTAACCCTCTCTTTCACTCCTAAAATTGCCCATTTAATTTTTTATCATTTCAACCTCAGGCAGACATCCTTTAAAGAGAATTCTCTGACCTTCTGTCTTAACCAGGTGCCCCCATTAATGCTCATAGATCACCATGTATTTTTATTATGTTTTATAAATGTTTGTATTTACTTTTTTTGTCTTATTTACAAATACCTGGCCCCTTTTCCTCACTGAACAGTGAGTTCTATTAAGGTAGGAACTAGTTTGTCTTGTTTAATTCTATCTCTAGCTCATCCATATGGAGCCTGATAAATAATTGTAGAATGAGTGATAAAATAAGCAAGTAAGTTATATTACTATGAGTCAAACTGAGAAGTACCAGATCACAGGGCTCATGTTCTTTCTGCTATGGAATTCTGCCAAGATGAGATTTTTTAAACCTGAGAAATTGACATCCTAGTCAATGAAGCCACAGAAACAAACTGCCTAAGATTTTAGATTATACTTCAATCCTTCCTTCAATTTTTGTGAAATGAAAATATTGGCCAAATTTTTTTCATCCTTTGGTGGAACTCACTGATTCTCTTTTATTGACAAAATCATCCATCTTTTGGTGATTTTTTTAAAATAATGGCTCTACTTTTTAAGACACGATGGGAATTAAGATCCCTGGTTAATTGTACAGATTTCAAGCACTACATTGATTAAGGGAACAATCTTTTAAGGGGAGAGTTCATGTTTATCATGCTGAGCTAGAACAGTCTACCACTTTGACCATTTTATTATCTGGGGAGCGTAATGACTAATTGTTGACTGAAAATATTTTCATTTCCTTGATTACTTAATTAAAGATTAAGCAATGCAAGAGAATATGTATGCAGTGTATATGTCTGCCTTCTGATGTCTGCCTATTTTTCAGGGAGATGCAGAAAAAGCATGGTGGCCTCAGCTTTATGAAAAGTTAAGAATTTGCCTGGTCAGAAGGTCTCAGAAATAAAGTTCCCTGCATTTTTTATTCCTTTTTAGGTTTGAGAATTGTGTAGAAATAAGTCCGTGTTACAACTATCATCCAAATTTAATGGCATAACTTTTGACCTGGATGGCAGTTATATGAGTTTGTTACTTCTAAAATGGTTTCTTTCTACATCACTGGGCAACTTGATCCTGTAGGGAGGTGGGCCTGGCTAGGTCTATCATAGTCTCTTTTACAGAGAGAGTCCATATGGGAAGAAAAACAACACAGGCACTGTCTCGTATTACCTATGATTGTAACAGATCCTGATAATGTGAAAAATTCGTGCATTTAAACCTAGTACACTTTTAATTGCAGCACACTATTTCATTCCACATTAAACAGCTAATAATCCAGAATAATTTTATGCTGTATAAATTGCCAAGTGAATATATCCTGGCATAGATACTGCTTTGGCAGTAATGGTGGTATAACTTGACTCATTCATCTTTTTGCACTCGAACCATCATGGTATGTAGACGTACTTAGGAATTTAATTCAACTCACTCCCCACAGTTCATGAACTTGATGTTGATCTGCCCCATCATGCAATTCTTCAAAATTTTTATAGCCAAACCGTCACTGAATTATTGGACTATATGGATTATAAACCTCTTGTGTTTATCAGATTCCTTGAGACTAGTTCATAGAGCCTTGAAACTATACCCTTAAGGTCCAAGGTCACTTCTAAGTGATATCACATATGTTTAAACAGCTTTTCTTCCTGCATTTCTTGTTTTCTTTATCTTGCCATAGCTGCCTGCTACCACCTCCTATGGCATTGCTTACTTTGTATTAAGTGATAAAGATCTCCCATTTTCAATGTTACTCTCTGGCTGGACAATGTTAATGTATCTTTGTACTGTTGCATCTGCTTTGTTTCTTTCGTAGCAGTATTTATCATGTTAATTTTATTATTTGCATATTTTCTTGTTCTGTCTCACTCTATCTCTCTCACTGAGATGATATTGGTGGCCATGTTTGTTACCTTCATTGATCTATCCCTTTTTCTTATCATAGGCCTGGCATAGACTAGTACTAAATCAAAATTTGTTGAATAAGTGTAGACTCAAACTTTGTTAATTCTAGCTCCCATCTGTTTGTTTTTTCACCTTATGGTAGTTGGGCCTTTCTAAACTCTTCCCCGAATCAGTCAAAATTTCTTTTGGTAGACATGGTGTAAATGAGCTGCTTGTATCTGATGCATCTGAGATCTGAAGAGTCTTGGGAAATAATAGGTAATCTGCTAAACTGATTTTTACTTGTATCTTTTAGGACTCTTTTAGTTGCTTTGATGATTCTTACAAAAGTGAAGTAAAATATTTAAAGGCTACATGGGCATGTATAGCTAGAATGTCACAGTGGAAGGGTATGGCAGAGGAAAGCAGCACAGGACATGGTACAAGGAATTAGGTGCTCATGTTCCACTCACCAGGAATAAAATACATACTCAAAGTCATGCTCCCAATGACCTACCTCCTCCAGCCATGACCTACTTGCCTAGAGTTACCACTCAGTTAATCCCTATCAGAGGATTAATGCACTGATTAGGAGATTAGATTAAATCTCTCTTAACCCCATCATTTCACCTCTAAATTTTTTTGCATTGTCTCAAAAAGGGGGACACCACATATCTAAATCATAATATTATGGTTATAATTATACTGAAAGATAAAATAAAATGTTCTTTTTGGCTTCTTAACCAGAGTTTTTAATGCACTATCACAAGGACAAACAGAGTAATAGATAAATTTATACCAAACCATGATAAGGGATAGTTTTGAACAGAGGAGGCCTAGCAGCATCTTTACATTGTGCTGTGTAAGCAACCATTGCCTTTGTTTATGCATAAGTTCTGGTCAGCAGCTCTTAATAAGTTAACATTCTAAATCATCCAGCATACACAAAGTGACTTGCATGCAGATGGTGCTAAATAAGCTTGTTAAATGCATGAACAAGTGCTATATCACACAGTTCTGTACCTCTTGCTGTTGTATGTAGACACATACTTCCAGAAATAGGACCAAAAGAGGCTCATTTGAACATTTCTCATGCTCCAAAGTCTTGCTTCCTTTCACCAGAATGAGGGTGATGAATACATATTCTCATATGCAGGTGTGTGGAGTGTGACACTTGAGCTCACTTTGTCTTAAAATAGAGTGGAGTACAGACCTGGGGTTGTGGCTCATGAGTAGAGGGATTGCCTTGCACATATGAGGCACTGGATTTGATCCTCAGCACCACATAAACAACAACAACAAAAAATAGAGTACAGTTGGCTTTGCACCTCTGAAGCTATCAGTTCATAAATTACTTTTTCTAAAAAGATTCAGTAATTTGAGGGATAAGTAAAAGAAAGGAAGAAGAAAGAAAAGAAAAGCTTTGTGTTTCATGTTTTTAATTCTGTAGGGTTTTTTCAAGAATTATATTCAGGGGTGCAGGGGATTAGCAAGGATGGTGGAATGTGATGGACATCATTATCCAAAGTACATGTATGAAGACACGAATTGGGTGTCAAACTACTTTATATACAACAGAGATATGAAAAATTGTGGTATATATGTGTTATAAGAATTGTAATGAAAAAAAAAACAAGGTACATGAATAAAGGCATGAATTGATGTGAACAGAGTTTATATACAAATATATGAAAAATTGTGCTCTGTATATGTAATAAGAATTGTAATGCATTCTGCTGTCATGTATTTAAAAAAATAAAATCAATTTTTTAAAAAATAATTATATGAAGAGATTGTTGAGCCTAAAATTTGTCATTTTTGACATGCTAACCAATTAGAAATTTTGTAAAACCTTATTAGGTTGCTGTAACTAGTGAAAATGGGTATGTCTGGATATGTTTTTAGTGTGATTTCTAAAAAGAATGAAAAGGTTCTTTGTCTTTTCTTAGAATTTCCATTGTTCCAGCTGAAGTTATTTAAATTATTTAAAAGAAGATGGTTAAATACTTTTCAAGGTGCTGTGCAATAAGAGAGACGGTACGTGACCTTGAAACTTCTCCTTTAGATTGAAGGTAGAGAATGGGAGCTTGTATTCAGCCTCCCAGAACTTTAAAGTATTGCCCTAGGCAAAAATGGGTTGTCACTTCTCAAAATCTGGCAGACATCTGGAGAACAGGAAGAGATCAAACAGTCCAGAATTATTATTTCTTCAGAAAGAAATAATAGAAGTGGAGCTTTCACCTAACGTCTCAACATTTCAATGCACTCCTTTGGGGAAAGTGGGCTGGGAAGATTAACAGAGGCTTGCATGGTTCTATGACATTTGGAGAAGGTACATAACCCTGAGACTTCTCTCATGAGAAAGGGGAGGAATGGAGCATGCCCCAATCCACAGAAAACATTTGGGAATCTGTAGCTTGAAATTTAGCTTGGCACTCAGCAGAGGTCTTTTCCTGCTGAAATCACTGGATAAACACTGAAAGAGGTGGCTGCTTCTTCAAATGTGCAGATACTAATGCAAATCTGTGACGAACAGGGAGAAGCAGTGAACTCTGATGCTACAAAAATAAATCTTCAATAACTGTCTTAAAAATAGATTTTTGAATTGTCTGACAAAGAATTCAAAGTATGTATATTAAGGAAATTCAATGAGTTATAAGAAAGCACAACTAGACAATTAAATGAAATCATGAAAACAGGCATAAAATCCCAATGTAAATTATGATATATAGTAGAAAACAGTAAATAACAAAAAGAAATTCTGACATTGAAGACTACAAAGCTGAAATATAAAGCTCAATGAAGACTGTCAACAGAAGACTTCACCAAGCATAAAAAAATCAATATACTTAAAGATAGGTCATTTGTAATTGTCTAATCAAGAGAAGCAGAAGCAAAAAGAATGAAACTATGAATGAAGAAATTTTATACAATTTATGTGACACAGTCAAGTGAACCCATATGGTATCATGAGAATTACAGAATAAGAGAAAGAAAGGTTGAAAAAGTTTATTTTTTTTAAAAAAAAGGACTGAAAACTCCCCACATCTAGAGAGAGAAATGGATATACACATTTTTAAAATTCTATTTATTTATTTTTTTAATTTTAATTTGTTGTATATGACAGCAGATTGCATTACAATTCATACACATATAGAGCACAATTTTTCATATCTCTAGTTGTACACAAAGTAGAGTCACACCATTCTTGTCTTCATACATGAACTTAGGGTAATGATGTCCATCTCATTCCACAATCTTTCCTACCCCCATGCCCACTTCTTTCCCTTCCCTCCTCTTTGCCCTAGCTAGAGTTCATCTAATCCTTCCATGCCCTCTGTCCCTCACCACATTATGAATCAGCAATCTTAAATCAGAGAAAACATTTGGCATTTGCTTTTTTGGGTTTGGCTAACTTCACTTAGACTTATATTTTTCAACTCCATCCATTTACCATGGATGTAAATGCCATGATTTTATTCTCTTTTAATGCTAAATAATATTCTATTGTATATATGTATATCATTGATTGTTTCTTTTGGTGATAAGAAGCTTTTTAGTTTGAATCCACCCCATTTATTTATTCTTGATATTAATTCTTATGCTATAGGAGTGTTATTGAGGAAGTTGGGACCTAATCCAACATGATGGAGATTTGGGCCTACTTTTTCTTCTAATAGACACAGTGTCTCTGGTTTAATTCCTAGGTCCTTAACCCACTTTGAGTTGAGTTTTGTGCATGGTGAGAGAGAAGGGTTTAATTTCATTTTATTGCATACAAATTTCCAGTGTTCCCAGCAACATTTGTTGTACCTTTTTGGTGACTTTGTCTAATATAAAATAACTGTAATTATGTGGGTTAGTCTCTGTGTCCTCTATTCTGTACCATTTATCTACAAGTCTATTTTGGTGCCAATACCATGCTGTTTTTGTTACTATTGCTCTGTAATATAGTTTAAGGTCTGGTATAGTGATGCCACCTGCTAAGGATTGCTAAGGATTGCTTTTAGCTACTTCTGGGTCTTATTTTTTCAGATGAATTTTTATGAATGCTTTTTCTATTTCTATGAGGAATGTTATTGGGATTTTGACTGATATTGCATTAAATCTGTATAGTGCTTTTGGTAGTATGGCCATTTTGACAATATTAATTCTGCCTATCTAAGAACAAGATAGATCTATCCATCTTCTAAGATCTTCCTTAATTTCTTTCTTTAGTGTTCTGTAGTTTTTGTTGTAGAGGTTTTTCACCTCTTTTATTAAGTTGATTTCCAAATTTTTTGTTTGTTTGTTTGTTTTTGGGGGGGGGCTGTTGTAAAAGGGTATTTTTTCTTATTTCCCTTTCAGAGGATTTGTCACAGATATACAGAAATGCCTTTGATTTATGGGTGTTGATTTTATATTCTGCTACTTAGCTGAATTAATTTATTAGTTATAGAAGTTTTCTGGTGGAATTTTTGGGTCTTCTAGGTATAGAATCATATTATTGGCAAATAGTGCTATTTTGAGTTCTTTTTTTTCCTATTTGTATCACTTTAATTTCTTTGTTTCTTGCTCTGGCCAGTATTTCAAAAACTATGTTAAATAGAGGTGGTGAAAGAGGGCATCCCTGTCTTGTTCCAGATTTTAGAGAAAATGCTTTCAATTTTTTTTCTATTTAGAATGATGTTGGCCTGGGGCTTAACATAGATAGCTTTTATCATGTTGAGATATGTTCCTGTTATCCCTAATTTTTCTAGTGTTTTGAACATGAGGGGGTACTGTACTTTGTTGAATGCTTTTTCTGAATGTATTGAGATGATCATATGATTCTTATCTTTAAGTCTATTGATGTGATGAATTACATTTATTGATTTCCATATGTTTAACCCACTTTGCATCCCTGGGATGAGTCCCCTTTTACATGATCTTTTTGATATGTTTTTGTATCCAATTTGCCAGAATTTCATTAAGAATTTTTACATCTATATCCATTAGAGATATTGGTCTGAAGTTTTCTTTCTTTGATGTGTCTTTGCCTGGTTTTGGAATCAGAGTGACATTGGCTTCATAGAATGCATTTGGAAGTGCTTCCTCTTTTTCTGTTTCCTGAAATAAATTGAAGAGTATTGGTATTAGTTCTTCTTTAAAGGTCTTGTGGAACTTGGATGTGTATCCATCCAGTCCTGGGATTTTCTTGGTTGGTAGGCTTCTGATGGTGTCTTCTATTTCATTGCTTGAATTGATGTATTTAAATTGTGTTTATCATCCTGATTCAATTTTGGCAAGTTATATGACTCTAGAAATTTGTCGATGCCTTTAATATTTTCTATTTTATTGGAGTAAACATTTTCAAAATGATTTATAATTATCTTCTTTATTTATGAAGTATTTCTGTGATATTTCCTTTTTTGTCACATGTTAGTAATTTGAGTTTTTCTCTTCTCTTTATTAGCATGGTTAAGGGTTTGTCAAATTTATTTATTTTTCAAAACACCAACTTTTTGTTTTGTCAATTTTTAAAAATTGTTTCTTTTGTTTCAATTTCATTGATTTCAGCTCTTATTTTAATTATTTCCTGTCTTCTACTGGGTTTGATGTTGATTTGTTCTTCTTTTTCTCGGGCTTTAAGATGTAATGTTAAGTCATTCATTTGTTGACTTTTTCTTCTTTTAAGGAATGAACTCCATGCAATGAACTTTCCTCTTAGTACTGCCTTCATAGTGTCCCAGAGATTTTGATATGCTGTATCTGTGTTCTTATTCACCTCTAAGAATTTTTTTTTTATTGGATGTTCACAACATTACAAAGCTCATGACAAATCATATTTCATAGATTAGAATCAATTGGGTTATGAACTCCCATATTTACCCCAAATACAGATTGCAGAATCACATCAGTTACACATCACATTTTTACTGCCATATTAGTGACTGTTGTATTCTACTACCTTTTTTAATCTCCTCCTTGATGTCTTTTGCAAACCATTGTTCATTCAGTAGCATATTATTCAGTCTCCAGGTGTTGTAGCAGCTTTTATTTTTTATTTTATCATTGATTTCTAATTTCATTTCATTGTGATCTGACAGAATGCAGGGTAATATCTCTACTTTTTTATATTTGCTAAGAGTTGCTTTATCACATATTATATAGTCTGTATTAGAGAAGGTTCCATGTGCTGCTTCGAAGAATATGCATTCGCTTGTTGAAAGATAAAATATTCTATATATGTCTGTTAAGTGTAAGTTATTGATTGTATCATTGAGTTCTATAGTGTCTTTTTTCAGCTTTTGTTTGGAAGATCTATCCTATGGTGAAAGAGATGTGTTAAAGCTACCCAGAATTATTGTGTTGTGGTCTATTTGACTCTTGACCTTTAGAAGAGTTTGATGAGTGTAGATGCTCCATTGTTGGGGAATATGTATTTATTATTGTTATGTCTTGTTGATGAATGGTTTCCTTAAGCACTATAAAATATTCTCCTTTATCCCTTTTGATTAACTTTGGCTTGGAGTCTATTTTATTTGATATGAGAATGGAAACCCCTGCTTGCTTCCACATTCCATGTGAGTAGTATTATTTTTACCAACCTTTCACCTTCAGTCTGTGGATGTCTTTTTCTATGAGATGAGTCATTTGGAGGAAGCATATTGTTGTGTCTTTTTTTTAATCCAATATGCCAGTCTATGTTTTTTTGATTGGTGAGTTTAGGCCATTATCATTCAGAGTTATTATTGTGTCATGATTTGTATTCCCAGCCATTTTTGTTATTTAACTTGACTTGGTTTATCCTTTGACTAGTTTTTCCTTTAGCATAATATCTCCCTTTGCTGATTTTCAATGTTGTTTTTTTTAATTTCCTCTTCATGGAATATTTTGCTGAGGATGTTCTGTAGTGCAGTCTTTCTAGTTGTAAATTCTTTTAAGTTTTGTTTATCATGGAAGGTTTTTATTTCATCATCAAATTGAAAGCTTAATTTTGCTGGATATAAGATTCTTGATTTGGTATCCATTTTCTTTCAGAGCTTAGTATAAGTTGTTCCAGGATCTCCTGGCTTTGAGGTCTGGGTTGAAAAATCTGCTGAGATATGAATTGATCTCCCCCTGTATGTGATCTGATTTCTCTCTCTTGTGGCTTTTAATATTCTATCTTAAGTGATTGGAGGGGAGGGGCGGGGTTGGGTAGATAGAAAGGATAGTAGAATGAAACAGACATTATTATTACTGTGTGTATATATGTGAATGCATGACCAATGTGATTCTGCAACCTGTATACTCAGAAAATGAGATATTATATCCTATCTGATTCAAATATATGCTATGTCAAGGTCATTGTACTGTCATGTGTAACTAATTAAAACAAATAAAACAAATAAAAAATAAGCAAATAAAATATAAAATGTTAAAAAAGATTATAACTTTATTCTGTATGCTAGGCATTTTCATTATAATGTGCCTTGGTGTATATCTGTTGTGATTTTGTACATTTGGTATCCTGTATGCCTCTTGTATTTAATTTTCCAATTCATTCTTCATGTTTGGAAAATTTTCTGATATTATCTCATTGAAGAGATTGTGCATTCCTTTGGTTTGAAACTCTGTGCCTTCCTCTATCCCAATAACTCTTAGATTTGGTCTTTTGATGTTTTCCCATAATTCTCGGATGTTCTGCTCATGGTTTCATTCCATCTTCTCTGTGCAGTCAACTTTGTTTTTCAAATTGTCTACTTTTGTCTACATTATTTGACATTCTGTTTTCTAAGTGATCTAATCTGTTAGTGATGCTTTCTATTGAGTTTTTTATTTGGTTTGTTGTTTCCTTCATTTCAAGGATTTCTGATTTTTTTTTTTCAGAATCTCTCTCTCTTTCTTGAAGTGATCTTTTACTACTTGTATTTGCTCCTTTACCTATTTGTTGGTGTGATCAATGGATGCCTGTATTTTCTTTGTAATCTGTTTATTGGTGTCAGCAATGATTGCCTGTATTTGCTCTCTTATCTTTTAGTTTGAGGTGATCAACTTTTGCCTGGATTCATTCATATAGGTCATTCTTTAATTCAGAGATCATTTTAATTATGAACATTCTGAACTCCTCTGACATTTAATCAACTGTACTTTTCATGGGTTCTGTTATTATAGTATCCTGTTTTGTTTGGTGCACTTTTCTCCCTTGTTTTTTCGTGTTGTCTATGTGATTTCCTTTCTTGCAATGTGGATCTGAGGTATTATATTTTTTACCCTACAATCATATAGTATCTGTATCTCACTTTGGTGTTGGGCTTCCATATCCTACCGGTATCCCAGGATGGATGCTACTGCAACTATGGGCGGTGGCAGCAATAACAGGAGTTAACTTGAGGTAGCAGTGGAGGTGCCCCAAGATGGATGCAACAACTTTCAGAGATGGGGCTGTAAGGGTGGACCTTAACTGGCTTTGGGATGTCTGCTTCAAGATGCAGCTGCCTCTAGGCCCTGTATGTTGTCCCAAGGTAGAGGCTACTGCATGGAGAAAACTATGGGGATAGTTGCAGTGTCTCAAGATGAAAGTGGGCTACACCTGGGCTCCCAGGTGGTGATGGAGGGGTGGACCCAGGCCTACCCTGGTCCCCGGCTCCACAGAGTTCAGTGAGGCAGATCTGGGATGTTCCTGAGCCCTGGCAGGTGTCTGCTAGTGACGGGATGGACTCAGACCTACTCTGGGCCTGAACTCCCTCACGGGTCTGGATATACACACTTTTGAAGTCCCCCAAATATAAACATGTTAATTCAAAAGAAGTATAAACTGAGACACATAATAAAATTGTCAAAGGTTAAAAACAATGGCAATTTTTAAAACCTAAAGAGAAACATATCTCTTCATGGGCAGGACAACCCCTATGGACTATCTGTGTATTTCCTGGCAAAAACCTTGCAGTTCAGAAGGAAGTGGGATGACACATTTAAAGTATCGAGAGAAGAAAATTGCTATCCAAGAATATTATACCTGGCAAAACTGTGCTTTAAAAATTAAAGAGAATTAAAGATTTTTCTAAACAAACAAAAGCTGAAGGAGTGCTTCACCATGAAACCTGCTTAATGAAAAATGCTAATAAAATAGCTATAAACAAATAGCAGAAAGATCATTAAAGTATAGGAAGGAAATGGGGGAGGGACGAGAGGGAAAAAAGGATAACTGGGGACTGAATTAGAGCAGATTATATCCCATGCTTGTCTAGTTATGTCAAAATGAAGCATAAAATTATGTGTAACTATAAAGAACTAATAAAAATGACAGTTTAGTCTCAAGTTTTTAGGCAAATTTAGCTTGAAAAATAAATATAAAGCCAAATGTAAATTCTAGATGGTGATATCAGAATTACACCTCACAGAGGTATGAAACAATTCAATGGAATGTTCAACAAAACATTTTTAATAAAATGGTAATTTTTCAACAAGCTTTCCTGCAATAAAAAGTGATAAACAGAACTGCATTAACTTTCAGAAATGTTTTTGTTCCTAGGTTCTTCCTGTTACATATTTTCTTCGTAAGTAATGTTCAATACTCTATTTATTATCTCATTTAAAATGACATTAATTTTGTCTTATATATCATAATAGCCCAAACACAAACTTTCCTATAAACATATAATTTGTAGAGTATTAAACATTGTGTTATAAATGTTAGTGTCAAAAATTCTAACAGAAATTCTTTAAACTTAATTGAAAGGATGCTAAACAATAAGACAAGGTGCTTTGATATTATGAAAGTCACTGGTAAAGGTAAGTATATAAATATTACAGTAATGATGGTATGTAAATTTTTTAGACTTAGTTTAAAAGTTAAAAGACAAAGATATTAAGATTAAAATAATTTATAAAAATATTAATGGATTCACAATGTAAAAAAGTTACAAACTATGATATCTCTAACATAAAGTGTATAGGAGAAGTAAAAGTGTAAATTTCTTTCTTTTTTTTCTCTTTTAATTTTTTTATTAGTTGCTCAATACATTTGATTCAAATGGGGTATAAATTCTTATTTTTCCACGTGTGTAAATTTCTTTTTTGTCTATAATTGAAGTTGTTTGTATCAACTTAAAATATGCTATATAACTAAAGTATATTTTTTTGTAAATCTCATGATAACCACAAAAAACATACCAAGATACAAACAAGGAAAGAGAAAATAATCAAAGAAAATAACTATGAAAAATAACAAGTCACAAAGGAAGACAGACACCGAATCTGCTGGCACTTTGATCTCAGACTTTTCAGCTTCTAGAATTATAGGAAATAAATATATGCTGTTAGTAAGCCAGTAAATTTATGCTATTTGTTATAGTAGCCAAATGCATTAATATGTGTGGTACTAAGTGTTCTACCACTATTGTGTTGCTGTCTCTTTCTTCAGATCTTTTTGCTAGTATTTGCTTTTTATTTAGATTCTCTGATGTGTCCTTAGATTAAAGGACACACATGGGATGATAATGAAATGATGGGAAAAGGTATTTGATGTAAGTGGTAAACAGAAGAGAAAAGGGAAAACTACACTCACAGCAGATAAGATAGACTTTGTTACAAAGGGCACAGATGGACATTATATGATGTTAAAGGGACAATTCATCAGGAAAAATAATAATGATAAACATATATCCACCTAATATCAGAAAATTTTTTCTTTTATAAGCATAAAGAATGCAAGGATTCTCACTTTTGTCACATTTAGTGAACAACATAGAATTCAAAATACTAGACAGACTCTATAAGCAAGAAGAAGAAATAAAAGGAATTCAAGTCAAAAAGGGAAATGTACAATTATCAGTGTTCACAAGTAATGTGATACAATATGTAAAGAACTCTGAAGACACCACTAAAAATGGCCAAAACTAATAAATTTAATAAAGTTGTTGAATACAAAATCCGCATACAAAAATCAGTAGTGTTCCTATATACTGCCAATTAGTCATTGGAAAAGAAAATTGAGAAAATTCCATTTATTATGGTATTACAAAGAATACAATATTGTTTCTCTTGCTGAGAAAAAACTTTTAAGTTTAATTAAGTCCCATTTGTTGATTCTTGCTCCTCACACTTCAGATAGAGCCCTAATATCCAGAGTATACAAAGAACTCAAAAAATTAGACAATAAGATAACAAATAACCCAATCAACAAATGGGCCAAGGACCTGAACAGACACTTCTCAGAGGAGGACATACAATCAATCAACAAGTACATGAAAAAATGCTCATCATCTCTAGCAGTCAGAGAAATGCAAATCAAAACCACCCTAAGATACCATCTCACTCCAGTAAGATTGGCAGCCATTATGAAGTCAAACAACAACAAGTGCTGGCGAGGATGTGGAGAAAAGGGTACACTTGTACATTGCTGGTGGGACTGCAAATTGGTGCGGCCAATTTGGAAAGCAGTTTGGAGATTCCTGGGAAAAATGGGAATGGAACCACCATTTGACCCTGCTATTGCCCTTCTCGGACTATTCCCTGAAGACCTTAAAAGAGCATGCTACAGGGATACTGCCACATCGATGTTCATAGCAGCACAATTCACAATAGCTAGACTGTGGAACCAACCCAGATGCCCTTCAATAGATGAATGGATAAAAAAAAATGTGGCATCTATACACAATGGAGTACTATGCAGCAATAAAAAAATGACAAAATCATAGAATTTGCAGGGAAATGGATGGCACTAGAGCAGATTATGCTTAGTGAAGCTAGCCAATCCCTAAAAAACAAATACCAAATGTCTTCTTTGATATAATGAGAGCAACTATGAACAGAGCAGGGAGGAAGAGTAGGAAGAAAAGAGTAACATTAAACAGAGACATGAGATGGGAGGGAAAGGGAGAGAAAAGGGAAATTGCATGGAAATGAAGGGAGACCCTCATTGTTATACAAAATTACATATAAGAGGTTGTGAGGGGAATGGGAAAATAAACAAGGAGAGAAATGAATTACAGTAGATGGGGTAGAGAGAGAAGATGGGAGGGGAGGGGAGGGGGGATAGTAGGGGATAGGAAAGGTAGCAGAATACAACAATTACTAATAGGGCATTATGTAAAATTGTGGATGTGTAACCAACGTGATTCTGCAATCTGCATTTGGGGTAAAATTGGGGGTTCATAACCCATTTCAATCTAATGTATGAAATATGATATGTCAAGAGCTTTGTAATGTTGTGAACAACCAATAAAAAATCAAAACAAAAAGAATACAATATTTAAAATAAACTAAAACTATGAGGTGAAAGAAACACAATAAAAACCACAAGAAAGAAATTAGATACAAATAAATGAAAAAAACTTCCACATCCATTGAAGGGCATACCATTGTTAAAACGTCCGTACTACCCTGAGACATCTACAGTGTCAATTCCACACTCAAGAAAATCTCAATAGCATTTATTTATTTTTTTTGCAGAAATCAAGAAAACATTCTAAAAGTCACATAGGATACAAAGTGATTTTATTAAAAATGAAGCTGTGGGCATCATATCTCCTGACTTCAAAGTATACTAAAAGGCTACTGTAATTTTTCCAACTTGTCACTAGCATGAACATCCTTATACAAAATAATAAATTGAACTCTTTTATTAGACTATACACAAAAGAAAGTAAACTCAAATAAAATAAAGACTTAAATACAAACTTCAAACTGTGAAAGTCCTAGAACACATAGAGGAAAAGCTTCTTGACATTGGCGCTGGCAATGATTTCTTGGGTAGGACAATAAAATCATAGGCAACAGAAGCAAAATTACATGAGTATGATGAAATAAATTATTTTTTAAAAGTGCTGCATAGCAAAGGAAATAATTATCAGAAAAAAGACAACTTGTTAGAATGGAAAGAAATATTTACTAATTACCTTACTAAGAAATTAATTTCCAAAATATATACAGAACCCCTAAAATTGAATATCAAATACATAATCTAACTAAAATTTAGCAAGATAATTTGGACATCGCATATGTATACATGTATCAAAGCATCACAAGGGACCCCATAAAATACAGACTTTTTATATGACAATTAGAAATTAGCAAAGGACTTGAAAAGATATTTCTCCAAAGGAAACATTCAATTGGAAAGCAGATCCTTGAAAGATTATTACCATTATTAGTTATGATGAAGTTGCAAATCAAAACTTCAATGAGATATCACCTCACACATATTATGATGGCTACTATGAAAAAGACAGATAAACATGAGTTGGTGAAAGTGTGGAGAAAAGGATACCCTGGTAGGTGGGTAATGTAAATTCGTACCTCAATTCTGGAAAATAGTATGGAGGTTGCACAAAAAATTACAAATAAATCTACTCTATTATTCCACAATCTCACTTCTGTGTATACATCTAAAAGATTTAAAATCAATATTTCAAAGAAGTATTTGCACTCCTGTGTTTGTGGTAGCACTCTTCACTGTCTCTCAGATATAGAAAAACCTAAATATTAATTGATTGTTGAAGAGAATGTGATGTGCATTCAACAGGAAATTACTCAGCCTTAGATGGAAGGAAATCCTGGCCATCTGTTATGAACCTAGAGAGTATTCAGCTAAATGAAATAAGCTAGTCATGGAAGGACAAACTGCATGATTCCTTTTATATGAAGCATCTATAATATCAAACTCATAGAAATAGGCAAAACAAAATTGGTTCCCAGGGCGTGGATTTGGGGAAATCGTTGGATGTTATTTAATGAGTATGTTTCAGTTATGCAGGCTTAATAGGTTCTGGAGATCTGCTCTACAACATAATTTCTACATTTGATACAGTATAGTGTACAATCTGTTGAGAGGATGTATCTCATCTTACGTTTTTTTTTTTAACTCCCCCACAACAAACACAAAATCTCAAAGGATACAAGGAGGTGTTGGATATTTCTGTTATGTTGATCGTGGGGTTACAGGCATTTGCATATGTCCAAACCATTACCTTGCACACAATAAATATGTTCAATTCTTTTTTTAAAAAAAATTGTAGTTGTAGATGGATAACATGTCTTTGATTTTTTTGTTTATTTTTATGTGATGCTAAGGATTGAACCCAGGGCAAGTTCTCTTCCACTGAGCTATAGACCCAGCCCTTGTGCAATTCTTTATATATCAATTTTACCACAGGAAGGCTTGTCTAAAAAATATATATCATATGGTTGTAAAACTCTAGGATAGAAATTTCACTGGTTGAATTCTAGGACATCATTTTGTTCTAGGAAAGGAGAGACAGGATGGATTTTCAAGTAAAGCCTGATCACAAAATTGATTTTATAAATCAGTGATCACTGATTGTCGAAAATTACTCTGAGCCCCTGATTTTTTCTTTCTTTCTTTTTTTTTTCTGGTAAAAAACTCTAGATATTGCTTTCTGTTGTTTAGCCTACAAACTACTATTCTTGGAGATAGGCAAGGAAATGGCCTGATGAACACCAAGTTTAAATACTCCTTGAAAGACGGAATCAGTCCATGGGGTTGTTATTTATTTGTTTTTCATATTAACCAACTGGAAACCATTACTTGGAAATTATCAAAGCCTCTTACTGCTTGCAATAGTGGTTATTCTAGGAAACCATGGATTCCTTGAAATTATACATAAACCAGATGTTTCTATATACATGTGCAAATTTCACTATATTGTAAAATGTACTATGTCCCACAAGGTTAACATACATGGACTTAGAAGATATCCTTTTAAAGTATAGCAACAACTATTCTACCCAGAGCTACATTTAGTTTTTTTTTGGCAAATATTTACTGAATACCTATTATCTGCTTGTGGCTGGAGATGTAATAATAAATAAGCCCCCTGTGAACTCTGCCCTTGTGAATGGAATAGAACACTAATAACGACTGCAAGTCCATTTCTGCACTCATTGAACATACATCATACATATGCACATCCATCATACCAGGCAACTAGTATCCCAAATAACTTTTGCTTCTCCCTCTCATATGTCCCAAATCCTTTTCCCTCACTTATTCTTGGACTTCACTTCCCAAACTTATTCTGATTTCTCTAAATCCTGAACTAGTAGTGCCTTGATTTCAGTAGTGGGATTCATATAAGCACTTTGGGTAAATGCTACCCTTATTCACTGATCTGCTTAAACTAGAATTTTACTTAAACTAGAATTTTACAGGAGCATTCACTCCTGAGAAGGCAACTATTATTGGTCTTTCTGTTTGTTTGTGGTCTTGAGGATTGAGCCCAGAGGCACTCTACCACTGAGCTACATCTCCAGCCCTTTTTATTTTTTATTTTGAGACAGCATCTCACTAAGTTGCTGAGGTTGGCCTAGAACTTGAATGTCTCCAGCTGTAGCCTCCTGAGTGCCTGGGATTACAGAAGTCCACCAGTGCATCTGACTACTTCTAGTCTTTTATGTCAACCCCATAACTTTTAAAATGAGGATTCTGCCCCATCTTGACTCTTGTACCCAGTTCTCATAGGATGGTTGGTTGCTCAGGTCAATGATAATGGAAGTGGACCAGCATATCATGTGGGATTCAAGTCCTTTTCTACATTGCTTTTCCAAGTCCCAACCATTTTTTAAGAGCCCAGATCAAGGCTTTTTTTTTTTCATATACAAAAGGTTTCAATGATTCCTTGCCTCCTTGATGTGCCTTAATATTCCTTATTTTCTTAGGCTCCCATAAGAAGATTTAAATTTTTTTTAAATTTCCCTTTCTCATGAAATTAAATACTAAAGAACAAGATTGGTTTTTTTTTTAGCTCTGATATAACTTTAATGTAAGCATGTTAATATCTAAGGGTTTTTTTCTCTTCCAAGAAACAATTTTCACATCCTTCTAGGCAATATTTTTCCATTGAGAATCTATGATCTACCCTAGTGTGTGTCAGAATCACCCAGGGGGCTTGTTAAAACTGAGATTGCTGGGGCTCACTTCCAGCAACTAGAAAATATGTCGCTCTCTCTATATAAAAGAAAACCAAGTTCTGTTTTTAGGTATAATTTTAAAAAGGTGAAAAAAGGAACAGAAAACTTTCCTGGGATAATGTCATTTTAAGTCTGGTACTGCTCAGGAAGAGCAGGAAATATTTATTTGCAGAGGACTAGCCTAAGACCTCAGGGAGTAGTTTGTTTGCCACAGGCAAGAAAGCAGTATTACTCAGTCCTAACCCTAATATCCAGTGATATGAAATCTACCTAAGATTGAGGCTGGACCAGGACAACATAGAACCTTCAAGTCCCCTCCTTAAAGTCCCAGAAGCAAGATAACAGAATTAAAGGACTTCTGCTTGTATCCTCTCACCCAGCAACCATAATTTCATGTCTATCTATGAACAAAAGTACCCCTGTGGGATACTAGGATCTGACATTTGGTTGTGAAATCCTGATGCAGCCCAAGACCTAGAAGGGTCTTTGAAGAGGAAAGAAGTGCACTCAGATGACAGGCTGTCCACTTGTAGACTTGGAAACAGTGCATCCATTTGTAGACTCAGCCACAGCTCCTTTACCATGGGTCCTGCTACCAGAGCTACCCACTCAGGGACCTGGGAGGAGCCTTGGCCAATTATGTCTTGGGTTAGATTACCTGAACTTGGTCCTAGAAGTGAGCCAAGAAACAGGTCTGAAACTTGACTTCAACCCATCTTAGCGGTGGACTGTGTCCCTTTAGTGATACAGGAACACAGAAGAGGCACACTCATTGAGTCCTCTAGGTAGGTCTGCTGACTTTGATTCCCACTGCAGCCTGAAGCATCCCTGCAGCTCAGCTCCTGATCTGCTCAGCCATGGGCTGGGGAGTACTATCTGCCCATGGGTCCACCTAAAATCCTAGAGGGTTCCAAAGACCCAGAGGGAGCCATCATAACTACAAACTCAGTTATAGTCCTGTTATCTGCAGCCCTGAAACAAACCCCTCATCCCAATATGAGCCCTATAGACCAAGGTCCTGGGGATAGTCTAGTCCACCAAGAGACCAGCATCCATGCCCACTAGATCCCCTGGTAAGAGGCCCACAAATCACAATCCCCACTGCAGACACAGCTCCAACCATGTGGACCATTTCTTATCTCTTTTGACTGATCTTGAACGTAATCTCAACTATCCAGGCACCTACCAGAAGCTCAATGTGCCTAACTATTCTTTAAAGACTGGAAAAGATGCTTAGTCCTAACCCTAATATCCAGTGACATGAAATCAACCTAAGACTGCATACTTCAGATGCATAGACAGTAATGTGAGGATACACAAATAAAAAAGAACCAGAGACTGGAGAGTTGAGTAAAACATGATGAAACTAAAGGAAACTCACCAGAAACCAACCCAAAGAAATGCATATTTATGAATTACTTGGAAAAAAATTCGAAACAATCATCTTAAAAAGTTAAAAAAAAAAAGACATAAGAAAATACAGATAGATAACTAAATGAAATCAGGAAAATAATGCATTGATAAAATAAGAGGTTTAATAAATAAATGGAAGCAATAAAAAAGACCCAAACAAATTCTGGAGATGAAGAATACAATGATTGTTCTGAAAAACTCAGCACAGCATTGCAACAGCACAATCTCAGGTGGAAGAACTCAAACTAGCTAATTAGAAGAATAGCAACAACAAAAGAATGAAGAGGAATGAAAGGATCATCAGGGACCTGAGTGATGCCATAAAACAGGCAGATGAGCGTAAGGAGAAACAAAGGCAGCAATCAATAGAAAGAGGAGGCCTCCTGTAAGATGGGAGGAAGTGATTGCAAAGTCCATATCTGATGAGAGATTGACTTCTGAAATAAACAGGGAACTCCTACAACACAACAGCAAAATCCAAATAATCTAATTTTAAAAGGTGCAAAGGACTTGAACAGATATTTCTCCAAAGGAAACATACAAACCACCAGTATATACTTGAAAACATGCTCACCATTATTAATTTTAAAAAAACACAAATAAAAACCAAAATGAGCTATCACTTTATACCTATTTGAATGACTGATTTCTCTCCCCCTCTTTCATATTTTTTTTTTATTGGTACATTAGTTGTACATTGTTAGGGTCTGTAAACAAGTCAAGATGGCGCCTGGCATTTTGCCAGAGGGAGTGGTTTGTGAAGTAATGCCAGCAAGCAATTAAGTGTGGAGATTCCTTATTGGTTGAATGCTGTATCTAGTTTATGCTAATTAAGATAAGCTGTGTGTAATGTATATATACCCCTTCTGTCCTACAATAAACGGCTCCCACTCCTGCTGTATCAATTGTACACAAGTTGTTCGTCACCCCCCCGGTTATTTTGCCCAGCCAGCCGGGCTGCGGCAGTACATAGTGATGAAATTTGTTTTTACATATCTGTATACACACACAATATAACAATATAATTTGTCCAGTGTCATTCCCTTACCCTCCTTCCTTCCCTCCTCTTACCCTCTGGTCCCTTCTAATCTCCCTTTGATTTTGGATGACTAATTAAACAAAATAAGAGTTAACAAATGTTGATAAGGATGCAGAGAAAGGTGAATCCTCATACACTGTTGGTGGAAATATATATGTTACCACTATTATGAAAAATAGAATTAAGTGTTTCTGTAGATATTAAAAATATAACTAATGTATGACCCAGAAATCACTCTACTTGGTGTTACCCTAAAGGAAATAGAGTTCCAACCATAAAGATATCTGCACACCCAGGTTTGTTTCATAGTCAATCACAATAGTCAAGATATGGAAACAACTGAAGTGTCCATCAGTGGATGAATAAAGAAACAATGTTTTATATGCGGAATTAAATCTAATGCAACCTTAACAAGGAAGGAGTTCTTGAAATTTGTAACAACATGAAGAAATCTAGAAGACATAATGCTAAGTGAAATAAGCAAGTTATAGAAAGAAAACACTGCCTTATTTATATATTGAATCAAAAAACAAAACAAAACAAAACAATGCACGGAAACAGAGACTAAGACAAAATTTAGTAGTGGTGGATTAGGGGAAAATGGGTTATAGGAAGATAGACATTAACAGTTTCAGAATGGATAGGTTTAGAGAAATAATGTATAGCTTGAAGGCTATAGTTAATAATAAAATAAAAATAGAAAATAAATATTTTTAAAACAATTTTGGTGAAAATCTTCAACATTTGTTTCTGTGAAGTTTCTAACTTACAATTTACATAATACTTTTTTCTAAATACTAGTTCTCTTCCCTAAGATCTCCTAAGTTAAGACTCGTTTGTCTCCTAGGTTAAGATTTATTATCTTTTCAAGTAATCAGTGTGGCCAGCCCCCCACCCCCCATAATCACTGGGTTCCAGATATGTAGATTCAAACAACTGTAGGTAAAAAATATTCAGAAAGAAAATTTGCATTGGTATTGAGCATGTTCATAAGTTTTAAAAATAACTATTCTCTGAAAAATATAGTACAAAAACAATTTTTAGAACATTTATGTTGTATGTAGCCATAAGCAATCTAGAGATGATTTAAAAGATAATGAAGGATATGTGTAGGTTATATGCAAATACTATTCTACTTTATATAAGGGACTTAAGTGTCTAGATTTTCATATCTATGGGGGTCCTAGAACCAATCTCTCCAAGGGATACATGTACTTTATTAATAGTAACAGAGAGAGAATCATCTAATTCAACATTTCTCATTTCACTGGTTCTCGATGGATGTTGCCTGAACCAGTAGCATCTATGTCACCAAGGAATTTGTTGGAAATGGGAATTTATGGACCCTACTAAGGGCTATTGAAACAGAAACTGACCTTGGGTCCCAGTCATGAATGTTTTTAAAAGTTATCCAGGTGATGCTGGTGTACACTGAGGTTTGAGAACTGCTGATGTTTGTCACTGATATCTGCAAAATTCTCTCAGAAAAGATTTGTTATTAGTACAGTTCACACTTACCACTCTGTTGCTTTGTTTTTCAACTTCCTCTTTGAGAAAATGCTATTTTGCTTGTTTGTATGTTTTTTGTTTACCATGATTTTCTACATGATTTATAGCAGAAATTTTCAGGATGTTTTGGGTATGTGTGTGTGTGTGTGTGTGTGTGTGTGTGTGTGTGTGTGTGTGTGAGAGAGAGAGAGAGAGAGAGAGAGAGAGATATGAAACATACCCCCTAGTACTGGGGCCCTCTGACTTACTTGCCTCAAAGTCAACCATCCTATCAGCACAGATTTTACCAGGGAGAATTAGATGGACTCATGACATTTTTCTTCAATAGGTATCAATATTAACCTTTCCCTGTTTTAAAAGGGAAATTATAGGATAAATATGTACATGTTATTGGGGGAAAATAATTATTTCAGTTTTAAATTTGCTCAGTTGGAGATGATTATGCAATATCTAAATGAGCTTTCATATATATGAGGCTAAGCCCATATAGATTTTAATGGAAAAACTTTTTTGTTAAACAACCAGAACTTAGCAAAATATGAACTTCACTTTTTTAAAAAATAAACATATATAATCATGATTTGTCAAATCTGAAATAATATCTTATAGATCTAATACTTTTTTTAGAAACTTGTAAATTTTAAAATTTTAAGTGTAGTTAAAAAAATCTCACAAATCCATTCCATGTAATATCACACAAACATAAAAGAAAATGAGAGTGTTCTTTCTGCTCCAATGTGAAAAAATTTGCATAAGAAATTGATGAGAAAAGGAGCAAGATGTACAGCCGTAGATGTCATACCAAATATAACTTTGTGTATGAAAGAATAGACAAATGGATATTTTATCAAAGATACAGTAATCTTTTCCTTTTATATAAGACATATAAGAATTGAATATAAGTTGTAACTATAGGGAATGGAAGGGATGGAATGGGATAATATCTTGTCATTGGGATTTTGCAACATATGAATGGCTTATTGATTTAAAGTAAAAAAAAATAAACTTTTTAAAATGTCTTGGTATTATAAAATCAAAGTCCATTCTCACCCAGGGTAATTTAAATTCCAATCTCCTCTATTTCATCTACAGTGAAATTCTGGGATGCCTTATAGTCCAAGAGACTTCAGGGGAAATGGGGGAATGATCTGCTCATTCAGCATTCTTCCACTTTACCCTTTGTAGTGTAGGAAATCACCTCTGCTTTTATTATTCTTTTATTTTCACTTCTGATCTGTCCTCTGTAGTTGGCCATGTGGAAGAAGAAATAGAAGACATGGCAGTGCTTTGGTTAAGGTAACTGGCCATCTACTAGTTTTTCTCACTTAAAGGTTGCTATGTTTCTGGCTGAAACTCACTGGTTAGAATGCCCTTTGTATGGCTAAATTCTAAATGCTAGCTATCCTGTGGGGCTTACACATGAACTCTTCAGGGAACCCTCGGAGGAGCCACCTCCCTTCCACGGGTCCCAAGGAGATCCTGGCTTGACATTGCTGAGCCTTTTCTACTCCTGCAGAGTACTTCACCTCATCATCAAGATTCTTCTATACAGCTGTTCAGCTCTTAAGTGTAGCTGTACAACTCAAGCTATACTTCTGCACAGGGTCCGAGTGACATTGGAAACCCACACATACTAGTCCAAAGGGTCAATCTCATCTCTGCCCTGTGAGCTTTTCTCTGTGTTTGCTCTTCTGCTGCTCACATAAGTTTAGAAGGAAGGTCAGCAAGTCTGCTGCATAAATATCAAATCGGGGAATAAGATGTCAGTCACCGACCTTGAGGATAGCACCAGTCTCTGCAAATGAAATTTCTTGGAGCTTTTCTCATGTCCCTTGGTGAAGGAAGCACTCTGTCTTCTCCCCCTTGGGGGGAGCAGGGTACAGCTCTAGCAGTTGCACATAGCTGATAACACATTGCTACAATTTTATTGCTCATCTAGCTATGCTTGTTTTTTAAATAAAGAATGGGATGGGAGATGGGCAGTGACAGAGATGGAGGAGCAGAGCTTGTGCATGACCTTTCAAAGTGCCCTATACATGATGTCTCCCCAGGATCAGTTGTGTGCCTCTTAGAATTGTGAATGCTTTGAGTCTCTTTGTCTTCACTATTTTGGGAGCAAAAGACTATATTTTAGTTAATATTCTGGATAAGATTAACTCAGAAAGGCTACCTATGTGTTATATTTGTTTTCTCATGAGCCAAGGTAGGGCTGTCTACAGAAAAGTGCTATAAATATCTATTGAAGAGAAAGAGTGGTAGGAAAGAAATTAGGAAAGAGGAAATAAATGAGGAAGACTGTAGGTCAGCTTTTTGGGGTAGATCATTATATAGAATAGTGCCAGAATTTTCCTTGGAAATGTCACCTAAACAGATAAAGTACAAGGTATATATTTTTATTTTTTTATAAAATATATTTTTTAGTTATCAGTGGACCTTTATTTTTTGTATTTATATGTGGTGCTAAGGATCAAACCCAGTGCCTCACACACGCTAGGCAAGCACTCTGTCACTGAGCCACAATCCCAGCCCCAAGGTCTATCTTAATAGTCAATTTTAAGTAAAATTCAAAGAGAATATTATGGAAATAAGAAAAGAAGGCATATGTTCATATTGGCTTGCTCTAGTGTTCTAATGCTTGCACTCTAAAACATATCCATACAATCACAGTGCACAATACAGTTTTCCCAATTCTGAATGTTTTTAATAATATTTTGTTAGAAATATGACATGGAGTGAAACAATCTAGTTTTCTAGAAAATAAGAATAGGAACACTGGGTTTTGAAGCCGTTTTAAGTTAAATTTCAACAGCTAAACTTAATGTCTGCAAAATGTGCTAAATTTGCATAAATATTTCAGCTGGCTTAAATACGGGTTTTGTTATAAGACAAAGTAACTTACAATTTCATATTCCTAATTCACCTCCTACCAGGTCACTGTGAAGTCTCGGCTGATCAAATCTATCTCACAGTGACATTTGCAGCCGTAGAACTGCTAGCCTGTCAGCCAGGGTGAATTCATCCATCCCAGGACGGCGTAGCCAAAAGAGTAAAAAGAAAGCTTTAGTCACTCAAGCAGATATCTCTTGCACAGGCATTTCTTTAGAAAACAGTAACTTCTCAAGAGCCAACTCTTAAAAGTTGCAAATGTTGTATAATTTCACTAGTTGAAAATGGAATTAACTATCTCAGAGTCATCTCCTCTATGACATTTCATGTTAACACTCAGGTTGAAGCCAATTATAGTAGTAAGAAGGATTCCTGCTGAGACAATCAATGTCTTTTTGGATAAAGATTCTCATTGCTTTTTTCCTGATGCTTTCTGTGGCTTTTCTAATCTACATTATTTCCATTCTTTGAATAAGTTAATGTAAATTCCAATTGCTTATGGATTTGTCAAATTAAATAAAATACAATCGGAATTTTTCTGGTTATTTTTATTTTAAATTCACTCACTGACTTTTGTTGAATGCAATATTCAGAGAATTGAAGGTAGCAAGCTGATTTTTCTGTTCAAAGAGCTTACAAATGAAGAGGGGGACAGGTAAGGAAACCAGCATTTCTGATTCTCTAGAGAAAAGTATGATATAAAATTAAGTGTATAGTGCCAAGTGCATTCAGAGGAAAGATGACATCCCCTGACTAGACTGCTGGGGAGCATATTCTATAGGAAATAATGCATAGGTAAGTCTTACTCTCTCATTTGCTTCTAGTAGTTTGCAATATATTTCAACATTTAGAGCAACACCTGACACTGAAAACTTTTAAAATGAATAAATAAATAAATGAATCGTTTTTACTTGATACCTTGTGTATCTTAAATTTAAATGAAATTATTCATCATAAACGTGAAACTTAAAAAAAATAGTTGTAGTAGTGGAAAACAATGTAAATGGTTCAGGAAATTCACCAAATTCAAACTTCTAAAGGGCATGATCAGTCTTGTAAACAAAAATCCACATTGGTTGTGATTGACCAGAAAACTTTTTTAATAAGCCATCTGCCAGGCAACATATTTCCTAACCCATCTGCTGTGAAATGAACAAGAAATTTTAAAAATAATAATAATATGTCGTTCCTGCAGCTCGTCTGGGTAACCGGCTTAGAAGTCAAAGCTGTAAACCCAGCAGACATGATCAATTAATATCACACAGCAGCAGAATACAATTCCAGAATAATAATAATAATAAAAACCCAACTAGTACTCATGTCTCAACGTGGAAGTTCTATCAGAAATAGAATGAGGAGATAGATCTTCTAGTTCTCTATCTAAGTAAAAATACCAGAAAAGTTGCACTTAATTTTAATGCATTTAGGTTTTGCATCTGTTCTGCACTTCAGTAACCACTTACACAGTCGGGAAAGGAGGATTGAAAGAGGAAAGAACACTCTTTTTACTGAGTCATCTACTGGATGTCAGGAAATTTACATTTATGATTTTCCTTTCCCTTGTTGTCTCCTTCACACTCCTTTCTCCTGTCCTATCTTTCCTGTCTTTGGGTCTTCGTATTGGAGACAACGATTGTCCCCTAATATCTTGCTCATTTGCTTCAGTAATAGAACAACTAATTTAGCAGGACAGGTAGCTGTCCCCAGTAAAGACTACCATCCTTGTCCTTCCTTGTAGCTAGATTCTGATCCCTGGAAGAAGGAGAAATGGAGCAGTAAATGTGGTACATCCTTGGGGGCAGGAAGCACCTCACATAGTTCCTGCCTCTTTTGTCTTCTGATTCCATAAGGATATGATGGCAAGCTAGAGACATTATTTTGAACTTTGAAGCAGAAATTGTATTTTTAGCCTTATAAAACAGGGAGAGAGAAGCCTGGGTCTGGATAATCAGACCACCCTATCAGGCCTGGAATTACACTGAAAATAGGCATCTTGTTTGAAACTCTCTTATGTTGAGTTTTGGTCACTCACAGCTAAACCTAATATAATATTTTTATTATTTCATCAATATATTGTTGCTTTATCATTAATTCATCAATCACAGTGGTCCATAGATAAAAAGTTGCTACATAGTGAACACATGTTGAAAATTAGTGCACATGGGTTTCTTTTCCCTTCTACTATGTCATAGCTATGTGTTTTTGAGAATCACTTCATGCTCTGAGCCTAAGTTGGCATGTCTATAAAATGATAGATTTGGACCACAAGTTCTGTTATGGTTTGGATATGAGGTGTCTTCCTAAAGTTCCTGTGTTAATGCCAAGATATTGTGAGAGCTGTAATCAGGCCTAATCAGGCCATCCTGGATGAACAGGGTGGTAACTGTAGGCAGGTGGGGTGTGGCTCAAGGAGGTGGGTCTCTGGGAGCATTCCCTGGAAATGTGCATCGTCTCTGTGGCCGCTTCTCACCCACCCCTGTTCTCTGTTTCCTGGCTGCCATAGAAGGAGCAGTGTTCGACCATCACAACTGCCCTCCTTGATGTTATGCCTCACCTGGGGCTCAGAGCAATGAGCTTGTCCAATAGGGCCTAAAACTCTGGAACCATGAGCCAAAATAAACTTTTCCTCTTTGAAGTAGTTCTTGTTGGTATTTGGTCACAATAATAAAATGCTGACTAACATAAGCTCTCCCATGGGGACAATATAGTCTTCCAGAGGATACCTGGCAATCCAGAAGAAGTTTTGATTATCACAGTTGAGTGATGGGTTCTGTTGGCATCTAATAGGTAGAGGTCAGGCATGTTGGTAAATATTCTGTTATACTGCATAGTGCCACACACCATGACAAAGAATTATCTGGGTGAAAATGTCTATATTACTAAAGTTGTGATACCCTGGTTGAAACAAAAATGTCTTGTTTTCTTTCTAAATTCTGATAATTCTTTTAGAGAATGAACAATTCATATATTATTGGGAAAATATCATTAATTTTTTTGTGAGAATTTGACATTAAGACAAAATCTTAGACAATAAAATTGAAAGAGAAAATTTAAAAGTTTTCTTCTGGGAGGTCAGTTGTCAATATTGGTGAGAATAATTGGGGATTATGCTCCCTTTCTCCCTCCTCAACATGTGGGCTACCTCTTCCAACTGGAGCTCTACTTAAGGCTCTGACATAGCAGCCAAATTTCAAGATGTCATGTGAAGAACACGAAGCAGAGGAGATCAACTCTTTATTTCTGCATCTGTTATTATGGGCAAGAAATAAAAAGTCTATTAAAATAATAGCAAAAAAAAAATTCTCCTAACAACTCCTTAGCTATAATTTCTGTTCTGCATTTTCTTGTTTGTAGGTGTCATCTAGGAACTGGGAACTTCCATCTCACAAACAGAAGCAGATCCAATCTGGGGGTGATGTGCACCTGCTGAGAGTAGCAGAAAGGAAAGATGGAAAGAACTTGGGTCCTTGAATACATCATTGCATGTGTAAATTTAAGAGATACTGTTCTACTGGAATTTGCATTGTGTTAAATAAGCTTTCCTTTCCAACTGTTACCAAACCTCAATTGCAAGAAAAAAGAAGAAGACCACTGCTTCCAATGTGATTCACCCACTGAAACTGAGCTGAGGGTCCCCTTCTTCTGAAGCATATAGTTATACGAGAAAGGTGGATACTTAAATGAAATTTGTATTGCATGAGAAATATCAATAAGGGAAAGATGGAATATTAATTTTGATAATAGAAAATTAGTAGTGTCTACTGTTCTGATGTAACCATCCTGTGCCAACAGGATACCAGCCTCCTGGGAAGGTGTGTGAGTGAGCCAGACATTGCACAGAGCGACTCAGGGTGCCATGGAGTGCAGCTGTGCTAAGCAGTGTTTACTTTTGTAGTGATCATGAGAAACAGTTTAATAAAACAGCTCAAATATAGAAATGGGCTCAGGGAGTGAAAATAAGAGAATATGTTTCTGTCAATAGTTATTTGATTAAAAAAAGAAGAAAGAAATCCATAAAAAGCATGATGGGGAAATCTTTTAAGAGTAAATTCAAAAAGCAACAGTGAAATCTCAGGTTCTTTGTGGAAAATTTGGGGTGTGTTTTATGGTGATATAAAAAAAATATCACATAAGGAGAGATGCTGTTGACACATTTTGTGTCTGCAATGTCTATCCTGTATTTTCATGATCTTCCACACTCTCAGGGAGTCCAATTTTATCTGAATAAAATACATACAGCTTGCTTTAGAGTGTGAACACACATTGTATGAAATTCTTGAGTTTTCATGACATACCTGCAGAGATTTTTTTCATTCTTGGATGAGCCAGGTTTTGTGACCCTGGTCTTTGGATCCACATCTTTTGTCCACTTCATTCTTTTTGTTTCTCTAATTGTGTCATGCATATAGATTCTGAATCAACAGCTAGACTGAAAGCTTTTTGAGGGCAAACATTTAAAGATAACAACCATTTATGGTTATCTGTAAAAGCAAGACATACAGCACAAATAAAAGAAAATAAAAAGGAATAGTGGCAAATGGAAAAAATCTTTCTTTCCCTGGCATTAATCATGCTACAATGGAATCAAATTTTTGTTGCTGAAGACTGTTCATCTTTGCTTTAGAGAATTTCTTCATAGGATCATATCTTATTACAACTTGTTAGTACTATATCACTTTAGGTTGGACTTTTGTTTTTAGTAATGAAAGTGGTGACTAAAAAGGTAATGTGAGTTATTCCAAATTCCTTAGGAAATTTGATGGTGAACAGAGACAAGATGCCAGAATGCAAATACCTAGATCCAGATCAATTACAGGGCTGAGCAGAATGGAGGTTAAGATCCAGAACTGTTAACAAAAACTTTTTCTCTATTTTTCTCATTTCCTTGTGAATATCAAGAGATTATCTTTTTGATCAGCCCTTGAGCCTTGGAATTCATCCATATATAGTGTTTCAATACTTATATTTTCAATATTTATATTCAGTAGCTACCCACCTTTAACTGAGTTGAAAGACTAACCTAAATATCTCTGTAGTGCTTGAGCCACAGTGAAATTTCAGAACATTTAATTTGCCCAAGTTCAAAGTTCTTCGCTGTCATTTTTTTTCTTTCTTCTTGTTCTAATTTTTCTCCCCATCAATTCTGAAAAGGGGGATTTGAGATCTATTTTCACCTAATTATTTTTGACAGGCCAACTGTACCAAACAGGATGGAATTATAACCTTTTCGGTTAATTGTTGTGATTATCTCCTTAGCATAATGTGCTTGCCTGTCACACCACAGAGATGCCGGCTGTGAGGATGCAGATGGCGGTTAGGTTTGAAGGGTGTGCCTTAAGATTTCACTCAAGAAATCAAAACATGTGTGCACATTGGGGAGTAGAACAGATGAAGATCAGCACCTGAGTAACTAGCCCACACCTTGAAAGTTTTCTGCTGACATATGGATGGACTCTCTCAGCCTGACCCTTTTGCATTGTAAGGTCCAAAAGGAGAATAATGAATTAGGGATCTGACGACACATTTGAAGTCACTTTTGGAGGCAGCTATGTAGGTTTGGGGCAAGGGCAAGGAAAGACGAAGCAATTCTTGAAGGAATTTGATGAGGAAGAACGGAGAAAGGGATCAAAGCCAGTGTCCTCGGTAACTCCCTTCTAATGGCAGAAGTGAAGTAGTCTATCAGTCTAAGAGCATAAAGGCAAATGAGAGCTGTGGAGAACAGAATGGCAAGTAGGTACAACCCAGCTCGGAGACGGGGCCTTTGGGACATTGTTTCTATCTTACTCATCTCATCAGAGGACTGCTTTATCTTTTATTTGGTTCCAGATACATTACTGAGATAAGGGACAATCGGGACATTCATTATTAATTAATTTTTTCCATGAAGGGATAATAATGTCCACATTACAACTTCAATTTCTATTAGCTGAGGACAAGGAGAGTCGAGACTTGTGATTATATATAGGTCCAGGACCAGCAACTCTTGTGTCTAAAGGCTCTCTTGGTGTTTGCTGGGAGAACCAGAGGCTCCTTTTTATGGGTCCACCCTTGAAACTGTAACCTTATTCTAATTGGCTTCAATATTATTCATAACTCAAAGATAATTAAAGTGTGTTCAAGACTTTACAGAGGGCACCAGAAGTCAAACCCTTACTTAGGGCTCCCTAATATATCGCTTCCATGTGTGTCTGACCTCAGAAAATGTCACTGTAACATCATTTGGACTTCATAGGCTAATGACCTTGTCTATTTTCCTTTAGAATGTTGGCAAGTTCTGGCTTTCTCTCTTCTGCAATGTAGACATTAGACTCAGGTAGCTTCCTCTTATATGGGACAGAATGGAAGATGAAGTTTGATTTACAGGCCCCTGATCTCAAATTTGAAGATGTTTCTTAGGAAAGCATACTGTAAGGGGTGGGCTTACTCCATATCAAACAGTAGGTACATAGTACAGCTTTGCTGAGAGAACTGCTTCACCTATTGCCTTCCTCCCATGGTACTTGAGTTTTAAGTCAGCTTTGCATAACAAGAAATCAGGCTGAGGTTGATTTTCTGAATCTAGTACATGTTAATTTAATTAACTCATTTATTGGGGTTTGTTGCTAATAAAGCCCAATGGGACAGTTACACTACATTCAGTCCCATCTAACTGCATGTCGGCTAGGCTGCAAGAGCCATTGGATGTTAAAGTGAGATCAGGTCAGAGAGGCAGGGCAGTGGTGTTACTGAGGACAGGAACACAGGCTAAGTGGGTATCTCTGCTGTGCCTTTTGTTTGTTGGTGATCTTGGACAGATTAACCTCTTGATGCCCCAGTCTCCTCATCACTGGGATGAGGACCATCATAGTACTTAGCTACATGACGGCGAGTTCAATGTGATAATACAGGTTAAAGTGACTAGAAAAATTTTCTGGCCCATATTAAGGGCTAGGTAAGGTTTAGATGACTGATGATAGTTTTTATCTTTTTTATCCTTAACACTCAATTTTGCTCTTCATATAAGAAATTGGACATTTCCTTCTCTTTGATAAGGGCTGGGTCTATAGAGTGGGAAAGAATTAGTTTGAATCATCATTGTGAGGTTGATGAGGAGTGCATTATCACAACTCTGTTTTTGCCATCCTTATACTCTTTGGGGACTCACCCTCTGTCATATGGTGCTTATTGTTCTGCATCTCCACACTGTCCTTCCATAGACTATTCTCGAACATTGGGGCTCAAAACCTGCTTATTGCATTTTAGCCGATTTCTGTTAGGTTCTGCCAATAGAAATCCTGGAGACTGAGTTAGGAGGAGTTAGGAGGAGAAAGAAGGCATCTCCCCGAAGTGATGGCAGTAGAAATGGTGGTGGCACTGGTGTTTTAGCATGAAATAACAGTGTTACGTAGGAGAACGGGCTCAGTCAGATCTTCAGCACAGAAATAAATTGTATAAGAAAGGCAGTCAGATGGCAGTCCCCCTGCTGTATTGAAGTCACTGTGCATAGCCTGCAGCATGTCATTCTGAGCCAGCTGGCCTTATGGAATGGAAGAATGGACTGGAGGAGTCACTCTACACCAGTGTAGACAGCCCTTTGTGAGTTTGGACTGATGATCTACTATAGGGTAAGACAGATGTTTTGAAACTTTGTTGAATATATCATACTTTTCCCTCACAGCAAGAACACAGGAGCCTAGAAGTCAACAGTGGAATTAAAGTGGCTGCTGTCCCTTATTCCTGCAACAACAAACAAATGTTGGCTTCTCATTCCTACAATTGTAAGATTTTCTGGTTTAGGTATATTAGATCCCTGGAGGCAAACTTGTAAGGATCATAATATTACTTTCAGTAGAAGTGAAGTTGAGAATCCTACCTGGTTATTTTGAATTCTTCATGTCATTGAATGAAGAGGAAGGCAATAGGATCACTATATGGGCTGTCATTTACTTTCTTTGAAACAAGTGGAAATAGGATGTTGCTACACAAGAGAGGCAGAAGGAACTAATATACCCAGAAAATTCTCTCGGTTGTGTCTGAATACTTCTGTGTATAGCACTAAGCCTTACCAGATGGTGATATAAACCCAATAAAAGTAGGGAAAATATGTAATCAGAACCTTCAGAAATAAACATTTAGCATAACGCACAGTTAACAAACACTAACTGGCTGGTGTATTGGCTGGGGTAGAGGAATATGGAAGAGGTCATAGACTTTGCAAGTCATGAGAATCAACTATGTCCTCATGGCTCATTACAAAAATAAGGTCAGTAGTGAGTACTTGTATTTTTCCTATTTGCTTGTGTGATATATATATATATATATATATATATATATATATATATGTGTGTGTGTGTGTGTGTGTGTGTGTGTGTGTGTCTACATGTGTATGCATATATGTATACTTTAGATATTATATATATTTTATAATATAATGTGTAATGTAATTTATATATTATTTTTCTTACTATATTATGAAAGGTGAAGTATAATCTAATTTTAGGTGATAATATATCTAAATGGGCTTGTAATTAAACTAGAAGTGGAATTAACATAGTAGAGCCAGTTATTTGACTACATATGTGCTCTTTTTGGGAGGAATGAATGATTTCTTTTGATATTTATAAAATGAAATTTTTTTGTGGGCTGGAAATCCAATGTTTTGAAGATTATTGTTTGAAAACTTAAATATGGGAGAAATGGAGGTAGGGAAATGAGTTGCAGAGAATACACTGTGCCAAATGGTGTCTATATTCTCTTAGCTTCGTGTTACTCTTTTATACTCTTTCCCTACCTCCTAGGGCTAGAGACCAAATTCCCCTGCTAGCTAGCTTCCTGTCATAACTGGCCAATGGAAAATATTAAAATGAAATTAGAAGGAGAAAAAAAGTAATTTTATTTCAGTTTCTGTCAGTGCTTACCAAGGTAGCCGTGGTTATTACTCCAAAAGCAGAGAAGACAGGAGCAACAACTACCACAGATTGTGTCCTTGGTTCCAGATGGAGTAGTTCAGATCCAATGACAATATTTCCAATGGGCAGTGACCATGGGCCTGGGAGCATGGCACACCTTTGTTTCTTCAGTTCTGTAGGAGGTATAGCCACTTCAGTTATGAATTTTTGGGATAAACATACCTTGCCCCTTTTTCTCCTCCTTTCTCTTTCATTTCCTTTTCTTTTTTAATTAATTAATTTCTTTAAATCAGGTATATATGACAGCAGAATGCATTTTGATTCATTGTATATAATTGCAGCATAACTTTACATTTCTATGGTTGTACACGATGTAGTGTCACACCATATGTGCAGTCATACGTGTACCTAGAATAATGTTGTCCATCTCATTCCACCATCTTTCCTGCCCCTATGCATCCTCCCTCCCCTTTGCCCAATCAAAGTTCCTCCATTTTTCCCATGCCTCCCCACCTCCCCATATGGATCAGCATCCACTTATCAGAGAGAACATTCGGCCTTTGGTTTTGGGGGATTGGCTAACTTCACGTAGCGTGATATTTTCCAACTCCATTCCTTCACCTGAAGATGCCATGATTTTATTCTCTTTTACTGCTGAGCAATATTCCATTGTGTATATACATCACAGTTTCTTATCCATTCATCTATTAAAGGGCATCTGTATTGCTTCCATAGTTTAGCTATTGTGAATTGAGCTGCTATGAACATTGATGTGGCTGCATCATGATAGTATGCTGAAAGTCCTTTGGGTGTAGACTGAGGAGTGGGATAGCTGGGTCAAATGGTGGTTCCATTCCAAGTTTTCTAAGGAATCTCCATATTGCTTTCCAGATTGGGTGCACCAATTTGCAGTCCCACCAGCAGTGTATAAGTGGGCCTTTTCCCCCACATCCTTGCTAACATTCTTTGTTATCTGTATTATTAATACTGCCATTTTGAATGGCGTGAGATGAAATCTGAGTAGTTTTGACTTGCATTTCTCTAATTACTAGAGATATTAAACATTTTTTATACCACAGTTTCACAGTTCAGCTCCTTAGCCAATTTATTGATTGGGTTATTTGTTTGTTTTTTTAGTGTTATGTTTTTTGAATTATTTATATATCCTGGAGATTAGTGCTCTATCTGATGTGTGTGTGTGTGTGGCAAAAACTTGCTCCCCAAATGTAGGCTCTCTCTTCACCTCATTGATTATTTCTTTTGCTGAGAAGGAGCTCTTTAGTTTGAGTCCATTTCATTTATTAATTCTTGATTTTATTTCTTTAGGGGTCTCATTAGGAAAGTCGGGGCCTATTCAAACATGATGCAGATTTGGACCTTAATTTTTTATTAGTTCATTTTAGTTATACCTAATATTAGTGTTCATTTGACATAATTATCCAAGCATGGGATATAATTTGCTCTAATTCAGTCCCCAGTACTTCTCCTTTCCCTTCCCTCCTGCTTCCCCCTGTTCCTTTTTCTTTGCTCTACTGACCTTTCTTTTATTCATTTATAGTTATTTTTTAATTAGTGTCTTGTGGAGATATATGAAGGTGAGTCTCACAGTGGTATATTCATTTTTTTAAAAGTACCTAGAGTTTTGCTTACTGTGTGCAGGATAATGCAGGCTTATAATAGGGAATGCTTTCAGCTTCCCGCTGTTCCCTTATTCTGCTACTTGGGTTTCTTAACACTACTATAGAACAAGGTCAAGGTGATGGAGTGCCGGAGGTGTGGCATGGATTTAGTCCCAATCACTTTATTTCTTTTGTTCTTTCTACTGAATTACGGGCCACTGTCTCTCATGGCCTTATTACTATATCATCCTGCTAAACAGAACTGAATACCATTTATTTTGGAGAGATAGATTCAGACTACTCATATTCAGCCCTATTGTATTTCTGAAATCATTGTTATAGTCTCTCTATAGCTCTGATTAAAGCCATGGAATCATTGGCCTCTATTTTTCCAGAGGCTTTCTCACATTGCTTAAGTCAGAGACAGATTTAACAGGCAAAATGCAGAATGATTCATGAAATTTGAATTTCAGTTAAATATTGTAAAATATTGCATGGCACATACTCAGAATAAATTTATCTTTGAGATATATCTATATATACGTATCTATCTATATCTATTTATCTAGACATGCATATCTATATAAGATATATCAATAAATATTTACTATTTTACTCTATTCATGTTTACTCTTTTACAATCCTCCCCTGCTTTTAGTTATATAATATATAGCTAGATATAATTTTATCTATTTATTTATTGGTTCTTTTTAGTTATACATGACAGTAGAATCCATTTTGACATAATTATAAAAGCATGGAATATCTTGTTCTAATTCAGACTCTAGTACCTCTTCCCTCACTCTCTGCTCTGTTCTTTCTACAGATCTGTCTGCTATTTACCCATAGTTACTTTTTCAAATTAATTTCTTGTCAATGTACACATTGGTGAGATTCATTAGCTATACTTTTATAGACTTACTTTTATTTTGCTAAATCTGGCAAATGTAGTCCAAGAATTTCTGTAAAACATTTCAGAGCTCTTTGTGCTATAGCACAATTATATTATTATATGGGGCTTTCTACTTTATCGATCCAAGAACAGGATGAAAGTGTCCAATTTGCATCAAAGAGTTCGAGGTAATAGGCTTGTCAACTATATGTTCTCTTAATCTCAACATAAGGAGATGGCGTCCAACAGTGCAGACTAGTTACTCTTAAAGTGTAGCCCCAGGCTAGCAGTATCAACATCACCAGCAGATACTCAAGTTTCCCCCAGACCTGCTTAGTCAAAAGCCCACTTTGGGGTCCAATAATTTGTGTTTCAGTAACCCCGCCCTCCACTATGACATTAGTGCACATGCTTGTTTGCAAAGTGCTGCCCTTGTGCAACTGAACATAGAGCAACTGTAGTGTTACTGCCTCCTCCCCTGCCCATGCTTCAAGTTTTCATTTCTTGGTTCTATCATTTCCCACTAGATCTGTCCCAGAGTATCTCTTTAATACAGCCATTTAAACAGATGTTACCAGTTTACTTTCCAAGGTATTATTAATCTGAGTATACTTCCAACTTCTCAGCTCCAAATTTGGACTCTCACTAAAACCTACTCTTCTTAGAGTAATGTTTTATATTCTGATGTATCTTTCCTTACAACCTTTAACTTCTTATGCTATAAATTTCCTTCAGAGATGGATCAAAAAGACCTGGTTGAAAGTGAATTAAAAGAACCTAATGTGTTAATGTCACTAATGGGTACATAGATGCACATGAAAACATTGGGATTCATTAGCCAAAGGATCTCCATAATGGTGAAATTTAAGATACTGTGGAAGGTAAGTTAAATGTAGTTTTGTTGTTGTTGTTGAGGGAAAAATTTAACAGTGGCCTGCTAATCACATTGGAATAAGTAACAGTTTATTATGTATGTGTCTAAATTGTTCTTTTAGTATGTTCTCTTGGAAAAGCTGAGATATAAAATTATTTTTCTAATTCATCTGGGTTGATTTGAAGATTCTAGTAGTGACACTTTGAATTCACAGAGAAGGATTCTTTTCCCATAGGGAAACAATTCCTGAAATAAAGTCATTATAAATTATGGTCTGGCTTATTTACCATCAATACATACTGCCTTAATTAGATATTTCCTGGGTCAACTGCAAGACAGCATTGGGTCAGGTCAACATTTTTCAAAAATGTGATAAGTTACTTGGCAAAAGACCAGTTCTAATTAATAAACATTAAATGATTTCTTTCTTAATGCCGAGGCAGGATTTGTATCTCCATGATGTGTTGAGCATCAGGAATATTGGACAGAACATGGATGTAAGAATTAGTGTCAAATACATGGAAAACTAATCAACTATATTACTGAGGAAGACATTTTCATTAAAACAATAACAAAATATCGTTTTCATGCATATTGGTGATTTTTTAATAAAAGAAGAGTTTTGGAGTATAGATGGTGTGATATTATATAAGTTGTACTTAAAATAATTTTAATTACTACAAGTTTTATAAAGGCCAGGGCATTCATCAAAGGTCTTTCAATATTCTATTTGACTCAGTAATTTAGCCTATTGTAATTTCTCTTAAATATTTTAATAGATGTATGAATAAAGATCTATGTACTAGGGAGTTTCACTATTAAAATACTATAAATTTAGAAATGTAGAAAGAGCTAAGTGAATACCTAATAGTAAAACTGAATACCTAATAGTAAAAGAATGGTTAAGTAAATTATGGTGCTTATAAGGTGGAGACATTATAAGGCTATTCAATTATTTTTATATAAAATTTGTATAAAATTTAGGTGGAAAGGCAGGATAGAATATTATGCACAGAACATCAATTTTGGGTGTACATACATAAAATACATTTGTAGTACATTGGAAGTGAATATGACACATCAAAATGCAGACAATTAATTCTAATTAATAAACATTAATAAGTGATAGGCTTCATATCATCTTCCTATATATGTTTCTTATCTATTTTCTAATATTTATAAAATAGTAACATGTAAAATAGTAAGTCACATGCTACTTTATTTTTAAAAGTTTCACCAAAATATCTGCAGGAATACCATGACTAGGCCCGTGATTTACTTATATACTAACAAAGTTCATATATATTGAGTACCTATTATGTGCTAAGCACAGCACACAGCAATACACACAGACAAACAGGGTAGGGCTAAATGTTATAAGAAGTAAATATAGAATACAAGAAATGAAGTCATAGAAATATACGAATTTTAGATCTTTTGGTGGTGAAGGAAGGAGTTTATCAGAAGAGATGGAAATGAGCAAATTGGTCATAAAATACCTGGGAGAAGAATATTCCAAATAGAAAGAAGGTCAAGGACAATAGTTCTTTAGTTGGGAGTGTACAAAAAGGACAAAGTGACTGGAGAGGATGGAATATGACAAGAAATTGTAAGAATAGAAGGCAGAAAATGAAGGTCAAGCCAGAATATGCAGGAGCTTGTGATTCGTGGAAAAAAATATTTTCCTCTGAGTGAGAATGAGAAGCCATTAGAAAATTCTAAGGAAAGGAGTTGATCTGACTAATGTCAAAGAGATTACTTTAGCTACAAAGTGAATAAGTAGGTTGTCCAGGGGCCATGAAGTATAAAGGAGGACCACATAGGGAGTTTTCATTGTACTTCATCTGAAGGATAATGATGGTCTAACTAGGATGGTAATAACAATGAAGAAAGTGAGGAAAGATCAGATTAAATTAAATGCAACCAGTTGGAGTTTTTGATGGACAGGAGGTAAGGCACAAAGGAGAGAAGAGTCAGGAACATGACAAGATTTGGGTTTTAATAAACATGAAGAATTGTCTTTCCTGAGACAGAGAATCCTGAGGGAGTAGATTGAAGATTGGGGAGGGATGGACAGAGATTGAAGAATTTTGTTTTTTATGTGTTTAATTTGAGGAAGCTCTTCAACATCCCAGTGTAGATACACAGTATGAGACAATTATGGAGAAAAGTATGAAGTGTGGGGGAGAGAATGTGACTGGATACACATGTGGCTATGGCAGTTCTACAAAGCATTTAAAGGGATGGGACTAGATGATCTAAACTAAGGTGTTGACATGGAGGACAGTTCTGAAGACTGAGCCCTGAACCATCCTAATGTTAGAAGTTAGACAAGCAGGAATCCTCAAGGGAGGAAGAGCAGGTACAGCCAATGTGGAACAGTTATCCAGAATGAAGTTTCAAGGACTTTATATGTGAATCACCTGAGTGTCTTGTTACAAAGCAGATTCTGACACTTTGAACCTGGGTGCAGTCTGTGATTCTACATTTATAATAACAAGCATAAAGCAATGCCTAAAATGCTGGCCCTGGGACCAAATGCTGAGTAGCAAGGACCTAAAAAAAATCACAGAATATGGATGATGGGACTATTCTATATATTTGGGAAGTTCTAAGGATCCACTTGAAATTCACAATCATGAATTTAACGTGAGATTAGACAGCAAGGTTGTGTGTTTTTCTATGCTCACTTAGCTATTTGCATCCAGGTATGGAGCAGGAAAAGATCAATATTTAATCTGAGATACATTTTGCTAAATGAGTAAGAAAGAGTGAAAGAGAGATGAGAGAGCTGATACAGTGTGTATGGTCATGATTATAATGATGGACTATGAAATATGAGAACAATAGAGGAAGAAATGAAGACATCAGGGGGGTGGGAGATTTGGTAGGGTCACAGGAATGAAGGTATCAGATGGGAGAACATTAGTGTTGGGAGACAAAAAGAGCTGAGATGGAAATTTGGGAGGTGTTTGTAGGAGGATGTCCAGTCTTTAGATCATGGAAGACTGGCCTATAAGAATTTCAAGGTCTAGATTATGACCATGGGTAGCTGACTGAGGTAATGAAGTCAACTGATTGTTTTGGAAAGATAATTCATGTGATGATTAATGCTATTGAGAATTGAGACAAAAACTGCTAGAAAGATAGGGAGATGATCCATAGACTAAAATTTCAAGGGGTCAGAGAAAATGACCCTGAGATTCACATATGATGGCAAAATAAGAACAGACAGTAAGTAGCAAAGGATAGGAGTTAGTAAAGTTTAGAAATAATTTTTTAATTTTCTTTTTTCAAGTCATAGAAATGCCCTTAGCAAGTTATTCCTGTTTATATGAATTGCTTTGGTCAATTAATGTGAGCGTGAAATGTCACTTCTGAAAGGCTGTCAAAAAGAACCAGCATAGGATTCTCCATGTCTCCTTCTCTTTGTCAGGGAAAACAAGAACATGCAGGTTCTGTTTACATGATCTCTACATGAGAGTGACGTGGAGAAAAGTTTTCCACTGACCAGAGATGGACAGATGAGGTGAATAAGAAATAAAACTTTGCTGTTTTATTAGGCCAATAAGATACTGAGTGGGTTATTTATAATAATTATTGCCATCATTTATTTTCTTTTTTTAAATTTATTTTTCACTGGTTCTTTTTAGTTATACATGACAGTAGAGTCCAATTGATAAAACTGTATATGCATGGCATACATCTTATTCCAATTAGAGCCCCAGTCTTGTGGATGTACAGGATGGTGAGATTCACTGTGGTATATTTATATATGTGCACAGTAAAGTTATACAGATTCATTCCACTGTCTTTCTTATTCCTACTCCCCTCCCTTTCCTTTGTTCCCCTTTATCTAATTGTCTGAACTCCTGTCCTCCCACCACCACTTATTGTAGGTTAGTTTCCACATATCAGAGAGGACATTTGCCATTTGGTTTTGGGGGGGATTAGCTTATTCCACTTAATATGAGATCTTAATTAGTATATTTAACTTGATAGTATGAATTCCAAAACAACTTGTAATCTTCAGGAAGGAGAATAGTCTGGAAGTGAAGAGCAAGGAAGATTTTATTTGTCATTTAATAAATGTACTAGCTGTGTGGAAGGGGGAAACAATCCCAGAGGAATCTGTCTTCAGAAGGTGAGAAAACAAGGAAAACTTAGGGGATATTTTCTGGAAGTATGAACATCCAAAAGAGGTTAAATTGGATCAGATTAGGAAATATTGTTACCAGATGAGGCTCATTTTGCCCACTTTACTATATGCCCATCACTGAAACAAGAGTTTTGTAAGAGAGTGTTTATTCAAAAGGCAACCAAGGTATGGAGACGGGAGATCCAGGCTCAAATCTGCCTCCTAGGGTATCCATGGGATAGAGGAACAGGGTGATTCTCTATCCAAGAGCATGGGGGAAGTGATTGGAGATGAATTAATCAGTGTTAGGCATATGTGTAATTCAAACTCATGGCTTTTCATGGGACACATGTTCAGAAAATGTTGGTGTTAGCTTTGGTTCCTCTGCTGACAAAAGGTCACCCATTGGATCCTTGCAGAGGCTTAAGAGTCAGAAATTTTAGCAAATTAGCCTTCAAGACCCTGAAAAAGAACCTAGGCAACTGGTTTCATCATGACATATACATCAGAGGTGGTTCCTACAGCAAGGCTAATGGGTGACTACTAATTTATTTCTTTGCTGCATGACTTCCAAAATTAGTGATTTTTAAAGGTCAACCAAAAGCAAGCAACTAGGATTAAGTGAAGACAAGGAGATTTTTTTTTCAGATTACCCTCCCTCAGTTTCAATATGAGGAATACATGGACAAGAGATCAAGGGTGTCCTAGGTGGCTTTTGGTAATTAAGAATATAGGTGGACAATTTTTTTCTTTATAGGATTATATAGTTAGTATTTTGGACTTCATTAACCAAACTGCAAAGTTAAGGATATTTTTAAGTACTAATATAATCATTTAAGATGTAACCATTAAAATATATGAAGTGTTCTCAATTCTCAGGGCATATAAAACCTGGAGTTCATTGGCCCCTGATATACGGCACAGTGGGATTAGTCCTCTCTTAGCTTTCAGAAACATCAATGCAATCAGTAAGTAATGACTGCTGGACATACTCTCATTCCTGCCATTTCTGCACCTGTGTTCTCCACTATAACTGCCACGACCACAAGAAACACCACTGGGATTACTATTTTACCTTATAACATCCACATTCCAAATACTTCTAGCTTTACATGACATTTCTCAGAGCTTCGTCTCTTCTATACTTTGTTAAGCACTGCAGAATCATAACTCATGCATGGTTCACCATAGTCCTGTGAAGCTGGCATTAGTGAGGAAACAGATTTGGAAATACTAAGGACCACTGGTTTTTAATAGCATAGGTACCAATGCAAACAGCATTCTCCTTTCCACATAATGTCCCACCTAGAAAAGGTATGATGAGACAGAGATGCTGCTGCCTTGAGAGTTTATATCCCAGAAATGAACTGTCCAACATGGTAACTTATAGCCAGAGAGAAAGAGAGAGAGAAGAGCAGTAGGAGGAAGAAGAGGAGGAAGAGGGGAAAAAGAAAAAGGAGAAGGAAAAAAGAAAAAGGAGAAGGAGGAGAAGATGCTGCTGCTACGTTTTCTGTGCTCTTCCCATTTCTTAGACATGACTTTTATTTCAATTTCTCCTGTTCAGAAAAAAAAAAAAAACTGGTGGTGAGAAAGGCAAGCTATGTAATAGCTCTAAATATTGAAATCTTTGTGAATGTGACATATTGAAATGTTCCTCTGCCCTACCCTTTTCTGACCTATGCTGTGATCTTCTTCAAATCTGTTCATGCTAGGCTTAAAAGGACTACTCTTATTTTCATTGATTATATGAAGTTGATTCTTGAGTTTTAGATATTTAATACCAATGGAGAATGGGGAAAAGGACTGATCAAGTGAAAGGTACATGACCTCAACTTCAGGATCTATTTGAAGTTGAATTTTGTTTCCTATGAAAGGTAAAGTGTGTGTGTGTGTGTGTGTGTGTGTGTGTGTGTGTGTACATGCTCGCATTGAAACTAAAACACAAAAGTATACTAAAACACAAAATTATACCAGATAATGTGTTTGAGCTGCTTGAATAATACAGTTGAGATCTATAGAAGAGAGGCTATTCAAGCAGATAGACTCAGCCTTTATACACATAGGCAGAAAATGAAGGTTTTGCCAATGAATTAAATGCTTTAACTATTATACTTTTTAACAAGAACAGAGTTAAGTCACACACACACACACACACAAAAATACAAAGATTCACAGTTTGACCAATGCTATTATTTTTAATAGGTTTTAATTTTTAGAGCATTTTAAGGTTCACAGTAAAATGGAGTAGTAGAGTTCCAGTGTATTTCAATGTGTATTTTTAAAAAGCATAGACTACTTGTTATTTAGAGGTGGTAGTTTTGCTTATTTGTTTTGCCTTTTTTAAAAAATCACATTCTAAAGGGTAACTTTATATTATCTTCAAATTGTTTCCTCTTTAATCTAGATGTGTAAAATTTTATGTAGAGCTTGATCTTTTAAATATATAGGGAAAAACAATTTACATATTTATTAAAATAGAAATAGTCCAGATGAGTATTTAAAGATAGTTTCTAAACTGCACCTTAATTATTTAAATTACAACAAATTTTTCTATATTGTATATTATTCCTGTTTTTGTTTTCCTGCAAAGAAAGAGGAGAATGAATTGTAATTGTTGGGCAGGTGAGTCAATCCCATTGCATTTAAGAGGTTGTTAGCTACAGGGTCTGGAGATGTTAGCTAGAATGTCCTTTCTTGTAGATGAGGAAGTTGAACAGAGTAGGGGAACAGATGACCAGGATTTCTAGGGCTTAGTGATGTTGGTACTGCATTCAAAGTCATCCCACATTGGGGACACATTGATTGACACATTTAGAGTTAAAGACATTTTACTCATGAACAGAAACTTTTTCATCATGAAATTACTCACAGTAATCCGTACATTTTAAACTATCTATTTTGAAATATATGCATCTTTATTTAAAAAAAAAACCTATATGCTTTGTAAAATGAAGAAAATAAAAGGAGCTATAATCTCAAAATTGTGTAACCTCTGTTTACATTTTGCCATATGGTATTCCAGATTTTTACTTCATATGCAGTTGTAAAGAAAATAACAACAATGCAACAATGCTTTTCATACACTTGCAATTTTTCTGTCTCCTTAAACATTATTTTCTGGTCATCTTTTAATTTGTTATTTGAGAAAAAACTTTTTACATAATATTATGTACTATGAATGTAATTAATTGTATTTATATCTATTTCTCCTCTTAGTGTTTTGATATATGAGTTACTTGTACTTTTAAAAAATGTATTCATAATTCTCAAATTTTATGTGTGTGTATATATATATACATTTATATTATATGTAGCATTATGTGTCATTATTTGTACCCATCTGTGATTATTTCCTCTATCAATTTCCTACAGATGGAGTGTCTGATTAGATTTTAAAGGTCAGTAATGTCTTCAAGACCTATGTAATCATCAAACCATTATTATTAAAAGTAGAGAGTTTGAACTGGAGTTTAAAAGAAATAATGCAAAAAGATTTCTTGAGTTGGATTGGTAGGTAGTGGTGGTAATAGGTGAATTTCCCAGATAACAGAATATTTAGTTTCTTTTTAAATATGTTCCAATTAGTTATACATGAGAGAAGAATGCATTTTGACACATCAATGGAGTATAACATCTCACTCTTCTGGTTGTACATGTTGTAGAATCGCATTGGTCATGTAAAAATACACACACACACACACACACACTCACATAGGGTAGTAATGTCCAATTCTTTCTACTATCCTTCCTACCCCCAAAACCCCTCCCCTCCCTTCACTCCCATCTGCCTAATCCAAATTACTTCTATTTTTCCCTAGATCCTAATTCCCTAATATGTGAATTAGCGTCCGCATATCAGAGAGAACATTCAGCCTTTGTTTGGGGGGGATTGTCTTTTTTCACTTACCATGATATTCTCCAGTTCCATCCATTTACAAGCAAATGGCATAATTTCATTCTCCTTTAAGGCTGAGTAATATTCTATTGTGTATATATAGTGGTATATACACAATAGGTATATATTTTCTTTATCCATTTATCTGTTGAAGGGCATCTAGGTTGGTTCCATAGTTTAGCTATTGTGAATTGAGCTGCTATAATTGCTGTGGCTGCCTCACTGTAGAATGCTAAATTTAAGTTCTTCGGGTATATACTGAGGAGTGGGATAGCTGGGTCAAATCATGGTTCCATTCCAAGTTTTCTGAGGAATCTCCATACTGTTGTCCAGAATGGTTGCACCAATTTGCAGTCAAATCCTGCAACATATGAGTGTACCATTTTCCCCTATAGCCTTGCCAACATTTACTGTTGCTTGATTTGTTGATAATTGTCAATCTGAATGGAGTGAGATGGAATGTCAGTGTAGTTTTAATTTGTATTTCTTTAATTGCTAAGGATGTTGAACCATTTTTTATATACTTGTTGATCCGTTGTTTTCCTTCTTCGTGAAGTGTCTGTAGAATTCCTTTGCCATTTATTGATTGGGTTATTTGTTTTTGTAGTGTTGAGTTTTTTGAATTCTTCATATATTCTGGAGGTTAATGCTCTATCTGAGGTGCATGTGGTAAAGATTTTCTCCCATTCTTTAGGCTCTCTCTTTAAGTTTTTGATTGTTTCCTTTGTTGAGAAGAAGCTTTTCAGTTTGATTTCATCCCATTGATTGATTCTTGATTTTACTTCTTGGACTTTAGGAGTCTGGTTAAGGAAGTTAGTTCCTAAGTTAACATGGTAGAGATTTGGGCCTACATTTTCTTCTATTCAGTGCAGGCTCTCTGTTCTAGTGCCTAAGTCTTTGATCCACTTTGAGTTGATTTCTCTTCAGGATGAGAGATAGGAGTTTTTGCTACATACAGATTTCCAGTTTTCCCAGCATTATTTGTTGAAGAGACTATCTCTTCTCCAGTGAATGTTCTTGGTGCCTTTTTATAATATGAGATAACTGTATTTATGCATTCTGTACCATTGGTCTACGTGTCTGTTTTGGTGCCAATACAGCGTCCTATTTTTTTTTTTTCTTTTTTCACTATGTCTCTGTAGGATGGTTTAAAGTCTGGTATTGTGATGCCTCCTGCTTCACTTTTCTTGCTAAGTTTGTTTTGGCTATTCTGGGTTTCTTATTTTTTCAAATGAATTTCATGACGTTTTTTTCTAGTTTTATGAATAATGTCATTGGGATTTTAATAGGAATTGCATTACATCTGTATAACACTTGTGATAGTATGGCCATTTTGACAATATTAATTCTGCCTATCCAAGAGCATGGGAGATCTTTCCATCTTCTAAGGTCTTCTTCAAATTCTTTCTTTAGTGTTTTGTAGTTTTCATTGTAGAGGTCTTTCACCTTTTTTGTTAGATTGATTCCCAAGTATTTTATTTTTTGAAGCAATTGCGAAGGGGTAGTTTTTCTAATTTCTCTTTCGGAGGATTCATCACTGTTGTTTAGAAACACATTTTATTTATGGATGTTGATTGTATTTATAAGTTCTGACATTTTTTAAAAATCCTCAGTGTTTAAATGTAATCAGTATAAACTTTTAGTTCTGTCAACTCTTGAAATTGTTCTGTATATCCTGTATGTAGCACATTCTATATCACAATTTGTGAAGCACCTCAGTGAACTGTAGGGTGATAGTTACTGGATATAGGAAAAGGGGACCTGGCCTCTTGTGGAAACATGGATTTGCTAGTGCATTTTTCACTGAAATAACTGCATCAAATAATAATAAAAGTAATTAATGACAAATCTATTTCCAGATCCTTCCCACTCTAATGCAACGTTATCATATGTTTGCTAGCATTTTAGCCATGTAAACAAGTCATTGTCTTTTTAAATTAAATGCCTCCCAGTGATACGCGTAAGTAATTTTAGTAAAATATGTGGGTGTAAAGTGCAGATTTTTAAAATACCTGATGGAATACAAAAGTTACAAGTAAACTGAATTTTTCTAAAATGCAGTGTATTTTAAATGTACTAAAAAAGTTAAATGTTTGCAAAGGGTTATTTGATATTCCTCTATGAAATAACCATTAATTTTTTTTTTACCCAGATCTATCAGTACTAGCATTTGCTTAAGTAAAGAAATGCCAGTTCTGGAAGACTCTGAAGTTTAATACATACACTTTTGTAAGTGGTGATTCTGTCTATCTCATGATGCTATTCTAAATTGCAGGGGAAAATAATCATTGTTTTCTTTATGCGTGTTTCCAGACTGATGTGATTTAATAAATCATGAGACTTGAAAGATGCCACATTAATAAGATAATGAACATATGTTTGAAAAACTCTTAAAAGCTGCTCCCCAGAGATTAGAGGAAGGGGACCATGAGTAGGGAGGAGGGAAGTGTGAGGCAGGTACTGAGTAATGAAATTAAGCAAATGATGTCATGTGCATGTACGAGTATGTCACAATGAATCCCACCAGTAAGTATAATCATAATGCACCAATAAAAATCAATTAAATAATTCTCTCCATGAATATAAGTGAAGAGAAATAGAAATGGCTGAAGTATCTGAAATTCATTAATCTGTACTTCTATCACTTTGAGGTCAAATACCAGGATTTAATGGAAGATATTGTATAAGTGATTAAACATTAGACATGGGGATCTTAGAAATCATTTTTCCTGATTCTTCCATTTTTTTAATATTTTTAATATTTATTTTTTAGTTTTCGGCGGACACAACATCTTTGTTGGTATGTGGTGCTGAGGATCGAACCCGGGCCGCACGCATGCCAGGCGAGTGTGCTACCGCTTGAGCCACATCCCCAGCCCCAGTGATTCTTCCATTTTTGTAGATGATAAAGCTGAGCCCTGGAGACTTCCTAAAGGACATCAGTGAGTTCTAACCAATTGGGATTGGATTCTAGGTGTCCTGTTTCTCACTCCTGAGCTCTTTCCACATGTTGGCTTTATTATGAGACTCAAAGCCAACTGCACAAATGCTGGACTTGTATTTTGTTGGGTTGATTCCTCCTGATGATGCTGGAGTGGATAAGCTATATTAATGACCTGTTCCCTCTAAACACAGGTTGTGCTCTGTGAAAGAATAGGCTGTATGACTTATCACTCCCTGCCTGCAATTCCCAGTTTCTTTTTATCTGTCTGCAAGCCCAGTTTTGTTAGGGGCATTTAATTCATTCCTGTCTGTGATGGAATCTATATGTCTTTTTTCCCACTACCTTTTCTTTTTTTTTCTGCCCTTACACATTCTTTTTATCTTCATTGTCTTTAGATATTTCATTTTCTGGAGTCTTTCTTTTTGTTTGTAACCTATCACTTGATTTTATTATTTTCTTCCAGTCTCAGGCTCATTTTGAGTAATGTGTTTTCTTCATAATGTTTTCTCTCAGGAAAATAAAGAGGAACTACAAGACAAAGGGGAAAAGTATTCATATTACAAAGAGTGAAAAACAAATTCTCAGTTTGGCTAGAATGGTGTCTTTTTTGTCTTCTTTATTTCTATAAATCTTTTTTAGGATAAACATGAAACCCTAGATTGTACACAAATCCCCAGACATACCCTGGTTATGAATGTGCTCATTAATACCCTTTCTAGCTATTTAAAAATACTGCCTAAGAAACTGATCAATATAAATTAAGAAATGAAATCAAGAAGAGCTGGTACTAATTAATGTATCTCCTTCTATTGCAATATCATTAAATTTGTAACTGTGGTGTAAGGCTTATTAAATAATACATCAGTTGCTGCATCTACAATAGAGCTATCTTTTAAATAAATCATTTTGGGAGCATTGCTAATTTTCTTGATATTTGTTGCTTAAGATAAGTTTTGAAGTAGTTTCAGAGCCACAAAGGTAAAATAGTTCCATAGCCTTGACAGAGAATCTCTCTTTATGACCCACATCCCTGATGATCTGAATGGTCCTCACCAGCAATGGTCTCCAAATAACTTCTGAAGATTTATAAGAATAACCTGTGTACCCACAAAGAAGAACAAAGGTTTTTGATCAGTGATGATTTATAATGAAATGCTGCTGTGATCTCTAAAGGGAGTGCTAACCTGTGCTCCTGGCTTTACCATGGTAGGCATCTGCAGGATCGGGTCTCAGGAAGCCAACACACCCCATGCCCACTGTCAGCTTAAATGCACTTCTGAAAATGGCAGAAAACAGATGAGAATCTTCTCTTCCATGTTATCCCATTCATCTTTCACACAGAAATTATGCCATCCAGTTTACCTCTATCTCTAAAGCTGCTTCTAATAAGGTTTCACTGGGTTCTACACAAAAGGGATTTATTCAGTCTTTTTAAGGGTTGTCTCACAACACAACAAAACAAAGCACCTTTTCTTCAAATCCAATGTCAAGAACATAAGTCATGGTGTCAGTTTCTGTCTTTCCTATCTCTTCAACCTGCTCTCTGCATCCTTATACTTTCATCTATCTTTTACCTATCTTGGGCCTTTGAGGCTTTTTGTATTAAGTATGGCCATGGCTTGACACTGCAGAGCTACTGTTCTGCTATTTAACTTATGTTATTCAGTAGCTTAAATTTTATCACATAGAGAAATCTTTGAATCCTCTCCTTTTGACAGATTCCACGACCAATCCATCAGTGAATTATGAGATTTTATCAAATCATCAAATTGTATACCTTGAGTGCATTAAGCATGTATCAGTAATTCAAAAATTATGTGATTTGTCTCTCTGTCTTCTGTACCATTGGTCTTCATGTCTGTTTTGGTGCCAATACCATGCCATTTTTTGTTGCTTTTGTTTGTAGTATAATTTAATGTCTGGTATTGTGATACTTTCCTGGTTCACTTTCCTCACTGAGGGTTGCTTTGGCTATTCTGGGCCTTTAATTTTTCCAAATAATTCAATGACTACTTTTACTATTTCTATGATGAATATCATTGGAAACTTAGTGGGAATTTCATTAAATCTGTATAGTGCTTTTGGTAGTATGGCCATTTGACAATATTAATTCTGCCTATCGACGAACATGGAGGTCTTTCCATCTTCTAAGTTCATGGTGCTGGGGACTAGAAGTACATATGTAACAAAATGAAATTAGACCACTGTTTCTCACCCTGCACAAAACTCAAAGTGGATCAAGAACCTAGGCATTAGAATAGAGACCCTATGCTTACTAGAAGAAAGAGTATGCCCAAATCTCCATTATTGTCAGCTTAGGAACTGAATTCCTCAACAAGACTCCTAAAGCACAAGAAGTAAAGTCAAGATCGATAAATGGGTTGGTATCAAACTAAAAATCTTCTTCACAGCACTGGAAACAATCAAGAATGTGAAGAGCGAGCCTACAGAATAGGAGAAAAAATTTACCATATGTACCTCAGTTAGAGCATTAATCTTCAGGATATACAAAGAACTCAAAAATCTTAACATCAAAAAGTTCACAAATAATCCAATCAAAGGAACTGAACAGACACCTCACAGAAGAAGAAATATAATTGGTCAACAAATATTTGAAAAAATATTCAACATTTCTAGCAACTAGAGAAGTGCAAATTAAAACTACACTGAAATTCCATCTCCATTCAAAATGGTAATTATCAAGAATATAAGCAAAAATAAATGTTGGCAAGACTGAGGGGGAAAAGGCACATATATACATTGCTGGTGGGACCGCAAATTGGTGCATCCACTCTGGAAAGCAGTATGGAGATTCCTCAGAACATTTGGAATAGATTCACCATTTGATGCACTTATCTCACTTCTCAGTATATACCCAAAGGACTTTAAATCAGCTTACTAAAGTGATGCAGTCAATCCAATCCCCCCCAAAACAAAGACCAAATGATCTCTCTGATATGTGGATTCTGACTCATAGTAGGCTGGGGGCATGGGAAGTAGGAGTGGAGTTTCACCAGGTTGGACAGTAGGAGTGGAAGGAATAGAGGGCAGATGAAAATGGGAAGGACAATGAATCGGACATAACCTTCCTATGTTCATATATGAATACACCACCAGTGAAATTCCACATCATGTTCAACCACAAAAATGGAAACTTAAACTCCACATATGTATATGTCAAAATACATTCTACTGTCATATATAATCAGAAAGAGCAAATAAAAAATATAAAAATTCAAAAAAATAAACTAGAAAAGAAAAATGTTTAAAGGATAATGTTTAAAGGATAATGTTTAAAGGGGAAAGAAGTAAAGTGGTTCAGAACAGGCTTTGGTATAGGATTTGTAAGATCGAGTGGCTGTGTAATCAAGGGAAAAGCAATATCACAGGCTGATCATATGGACTAAGTGATTAATGGGAAGAGTTTATCACAGTACTGATTGATAGCAAATTCTCTCACAGAGCTACACTACTGCTGCTATTCCTGTTGCCCCCTTGAAATTGCGACTTCACTTCAAGAATAACAGACCTAGAAATGAACCTTTTCAGAGAGAAAAGCATGATACTGACCAACTGCCAGAAAGTCCAGTAGGGTGATCACTTGCTGATCTGACCCATGAGGTGATATGCAGGGATTATAAGTCTGTTGTCAGAACTTTCTGCAATACAGCATCTTATTTTACTGAGCTATAGGTTAAAATCAACAAAAATACAGCCTATCCCTTGTTGTATTTTTTTTATTGATTGTTCAAAACATTACAGAGCTCATGATATAACATCTTTCATACATTATACTCAGTTGGGTTTTGAACTCGCATTTTTACCCCAAATACAGATTGCAGAATCACAACTGTTACATACTCACATTATTACATAATGGCATATTAGTGACTGTTGTATTCTGCTACCTTTCCTATCCCCTACTATCCCCCCTCCCCTCCCCTCCCATCTTCCCTCTCTATCTCCTCTGCTCTTGTTCAATTCTCTCCCCTTTCCCCCTCCTCCCCCTTGCCCCTCATAACCTCTTATAATTTTGTGTATCATTGAAGGTCTCCTACTATTTCCATATGCTTTCCCTTCTCTCTCCCTTTCTCTCCCCCCATTCGTCTTTGTTTACTGTTAGTCTTTTCCTCATGCTCTTCCTTCCTGTTCTGTTCTTAGTTGCTCTCTTTATATCAAAGAAGACATTTGGCATTTGGTTTTTAGGGATTGGCTAGCTTCACTTAGCATAATCTGCTCTAATGCCATCCATTTCCCTGCAAATTCTATGATTTTGTCATTTCTTAGTGCTGCATAATACTCCATTGTGTATAGATGCCACATTTTTTTATCCATTCATCTATTGAAGGGCATCTAGGTTGATTCCACAGTCTAGCTATTGTGAATTGTGTCGCTCTTATCATTGATGTGGCCATATCCCTATAGTGCACTCTTTTAAGGTCCTCAGGGAATAGTCCGAGAACGGCGATAGCTGGGTCAAATGGTGGATCCATTCCCAGCTTTCCCAGGAATCTCCATACTGCTTTCAAATTGGCGTCACCATTTTGCAGTCCCACCAGCAGTGTACAAGTGTACCCTTTTCCCCACATCCCCGCCAACACTTATTGTTGTTTGACTTCATAATGGCTGCCAATCTTACTGGAGTGAGATGGTATCTCAGGGTGGTTTTGATTTGCATTTCTCTGACTGCTAGCGATGGTGAGCATTTTTTCATGTACTTGTTGATTGATTGTATGTCCTCCTCTGAGAAGTGTCTGTTCAGGTCCTTGGCCCATTTGTTGATTGGGTTATTTGCTATCTTATTGTTTAATTTTTTGAGTTCTTTGTACATTCTGGATATTAGGGCTCTCTCTGAGGTGTGAGGGGTAAAAATTTGTTCCCAGGATGTAGGCTCTCTATTTACCTCTTTTATTGTTTCCCTTGCTGAGAAAAAAACTTTTTAGTTTAAGTAAGTCCCATTTGTTTATTCTTGTTATTAACTCTTGGGCTATGGGCATCGTATTAAGGAATTTGGAGCCCGACCCCACCATATGTAGATCGGAGCCAACTTTTTCTTCTATCAGATGCAGCGTCTCTGATTTGATATCTAGCTCCTTGATCCATTTTGAGTTAACTTTTGTGGATGGTGAGAGAAAGGGATTCAATTTCATTTTGTTGCATATGGATTTCCAATTTTCCCAGCACCCTTTGTTGAAGATGCTATCCTTCCTCCATTGCATGCTTTTAGCCCCTTTATCAAATATAAGATAGTTGTAACTTTGTGGATTAGTCTCTGTGTCTTCTATTCTGTACCATTGGTCCACCCGCCTGTTTTGGTACCAGTACCATGCTGTTTTTGTTACTATTGCTTTGTAGTACAGTTTGAACTCTGGTATCGCTATACCTCCAGATTCACATTTCCTTCTTAGAATTGCTTTTGCTATTCTGGGTCTTTTGTTTTTCCATATGAATTTCATGATTGCTTTATCTATTTCTACAAGAAATGCCATTGGGATTTTGATTGGCATCGCATTAAACCTGTAGAGAACTTTGGGTAATATCGCCATTTTGATGATGTTAGTTCTGCCTATCCATGAACAGGGTACATTTTTCCATCTTCTGAGATCTTCTTCTATCTCTCTCTTTAGGGTTCTGTAGTTTTCATTGTATAAATCTTTCACCTCTTTTGTTAGGTTGATTCCCAAGTATCTTATTTTCTTTGAGGATATTGTGAATGGAGTGGTTTTCCTTATTTCCATTTCAGAGGTTTTGTTGCTGATATACAGGAATGCCTTTGATTTATAACCTGCCACTTTGCTGAATTGATTTATTAACTCTAGCAGCTTCATTGTAGACCCTTTTGGGTCTCTTAAGTATATCATCATGTCATCCACAAATAACGATAATTTAATTTCTTCTTTTCCTATTTTTATGCGTTTAATTTCTTTTGTCTGTCTAATTGCTCTGGCTAGTACTTCAAGAACTAAATTGAATAGAAGTGGTGATAGAGGGCATCCCTGTCTTGTTCCAGATTTTAGAGGGAATGCCTTCAGTTTTTCTCCATTTAGGATGATGCTAGCCTGAGGTTTAGCATATATAGCTTTTACAATGTTGAGGTAAGTTCCTGTTATCCCTAGTTTTTCTAGTGTTTTGAACATAAAGGGATGCTGTACTTTGTCAAATGCTTTTTCTGCATCTATTGAGAGGATCATATGGTTCTTGTCTTTAAGTCTATTGATGTGGTGAATAGCATTTATTGATTTTCGTATATTGAACCAGCCTTGCATCCCAGGGATGAATCCTACTTGATCATGGTGCACAAGTTTTTTGATATGTTTTTGTATTCGATTCGCCAGAATTTTATTGAGAATTTTTGCATCCAAGTTCATTAGAGATATTGGTCTGTAGTTTTCTTTCTTTGAAGTGTCTTTGTCTGGTTTTGGGATCAGAGTGATGTTGGCCTCATAGAATGAATTTGGAAGAGCTCCTTCTTTTTCTATTTCTTGAAATAGCTTGAAAAGTATTGGTATTAATTCTTCTTTGAAGGTTTTGTAGTACTCCGCTGTATACCCATCTATTCCGGGGCTTTTCTTGGTTGGTAGTCTTTTGATAGCTTCGTCTATTTCTTCCTTTGTTATTGGTCTGTTTAAATTGTGTGTGTCTTCCTTTCTCAATCTGGGCAGATCATATGCCTTAAGAAATTTATCAATATCGTCACTATCTTCTATTTTATTGGAATATAGGGTTTCAAAATACTTTCTAATTATCTTCTGTATTTCTGTAGTGTCTGTTGTGATATTGCCTTTTTCATCCCGTATGTTAGTAATTTGAGTTCTCTCCCTTCTTCTCTTCGTTAGCATGGCTAAGGGCCTGTCTATCTTATTTATTTTTTCAAAGAACCAACTTTTAGTTTTATCAATTTTTTCAATGGTTTTTTTCATTTCATTTCGTTGATTTCTGCTCTAATTTTAATTATTTCTTGTCTTCTACTACATTTGCTGTTGTTTTGCTCTTCCACTTCTAGGTTTTTGAGGTGTAGTGTGAGTTCATTTATTTGTTGGTTTTTTCTTTTTTTGAGATAAGAACTCCAAGAAATGAATTTCCCTTTTAAAACTGCTTTCATTGTGTCCCATAGATTCCGGTATGTTGTGTCTGTATTATCATTTGTCTCTAAGAATTTTTTCATCTCCTCCTTTATGTCTTCTGTAACCCATTGATCATTCAGTAACATATTGTTCATTTTCCATGTGATGTAGGATTTTTCCTTCCTTCTTTTATCATTGATTTCCAGTTTCATTCCATTGTGATCAGATATGGTGCATGGTATTATCTCCACGCCTTTATACTTATTAAGAGTTGCCTTGTGGCATAATATATGGTCTAGCTTTGAGTAGGATCCATGTGCTGCTGAGAAGAATGTGTATCCACTTGATGATGGTTGATATATTCTATATATGTCGGTTAAGTCTAGGTTATTGATTGTGCTGTTGAGTTCTATAGTTTCTTGATTCAGTTTTTGTCTAGAGGATCTGTCTAATGGCGAGAGCGGTGTGTTGAAGTCACCCATAATTATTGTGTTGTGGTCTATTTGACTCTTGAACTTGAGGAGAGTTTGTTTTATGAATGTTGCAGCTCCATTGTTTGGTGCATACAAATTGATAATTGTTATGTCTTGTTGGTGGATGGTTCCTTTTAACAGTATATAGTGTCCTTCTTTATCCTTCTTGATTAACTTAGGTTTAAAGTTGATTTTATTCTATATGAGTATGGCCACTCCTGCTTGCTTCTGAGGGCCATGTGAGTGGTATGATTTTTCCCAACCTTTTACCTTCAGCCTGTGTATGTCTTTTCCTATCATATGAGTCTCTTGAAGGCAGCATATTGTTGGATTTATTTTTTTGATCCAGGTTACTAGCCTATGTCTCTTGATTGGTGAGTTTAGGCCATTAACATTTAAGGTTACAATTGAGATATGATTTGTACTTCCAGTCATGCTTCTTTATTTATTTATTTTAGTTTGGCTGGTTTTACTTTTTGGTTATTTTCCTCCCCCTTTACTAAGTTACGTCCTGCTGTTAGTTTTGGGCACTATTTTTCAATTCCTCTTCTTGTAGTATTTTGCTCAAAATGCTTTGCAGTGCTGGTTTTCTTGCTGCGAATTCTTTTAGCTTTTGTTTATCGTGAAAGATTTTAATTTCATTGTCAAATATGAAGCTTAATTTTGCTGGATACAGTATTCTTGGTTGGAATCCATTATTTTTCAGCGTTTGAAATACATTGTTCCAGGATCTTCTCGCTTTCAAAGTCTGTGATGAGAAATCAGTCATTAATCTAATTGGTTTACCCCTGAATGTAATCTGCCTCCTTTCTCTCATAGCTTTTAATATCCCCCCTTGTTCTGTACGTTGGCTATCTTCATAATTATATGTCTTGGAGTTGGTCTTGGATGTTTGGGGTCCTGTAGGCTTCCAGGATTTGGCAATCCATTTCATCTTTCATCTCTGGGAAGTTTTCTAGAATTATTTCATTTAATATGCTGTCCATTCCTTTGGTTTGAGTCTCTGTGCCTTCTTCTATCCCGATGACCCTCAAATTTGGTTTTTTTTATGACATCCCATATCTCTTGAATAGATTGCTCGTGGGATTTAAGCATCTTTTCTGTGTTGACTATATTCTTTTCAAGTTGATAAACCTTGTCTTCATTATCTGATGTTCTGACTTCTACTTGATCAAGTCTGTTTGTAATATTCTCGTTTGAGTTTTTAATTTGGTTTATATTTTCCTGCAATTCTGGGATTATTGTTTGATTTTTTTTAAGATCTCTATCTCCTGGTAGAGCTCGTTCTTTGCAATTTGAATTTGTTTGTTTAATTCATTTTCAAAATATACTTTTATTGCTTGGACTTGCTGTCTCATGTCTTCCCTAATATTCCTTTCCATTCGAGTTAGGTGTGCCTTGAGTTCTTTCCCTATCCCTGCTTCTGATGTTTCTATGTCCTCCTGTAGAATTAAGTTGTCCTGCATTGTTTGTACTCCTTTTTTCCCTTGTTTTCTCATGTTGTCCACGTTACTTTCTATCTCTATTTGATTGCTGTGTTTCTGCTCTCTTCTATAGATTTGTTTTGGTTCTGTATCACTCTGTTGTTTCTTCTTTGTGTTGTTAAACTGTGCCTGCTAATGTGGATTCTGCTGGGAAGGAATTCCGACAGCCGAGCTCCAGTGACGTCACTACTCTGCTATGAGGGGCCCCAGGCTCCTTGCTGGGGTGTCCTAATGGGGCTGTGTGACTGGACTGTCTCTGTTTGGTTTCAGCTCCCCGTCGAGGCAGGCGGGCAGTCTCCAGCCCCCCAGTATCTCAGGCAGCGGGCGGGTGATCGGTTGCGGTGGGGGAGTGGACTCCGGCCGCCCAGTCGCGCGGGCAGCGGGCCGGCTGTCGCCGGTGGGCGGGCGATCTCTAGGCACCTTGTCCAGCGGTCGGTAGTCGGCGGGCGGGCGTTCTCCTACCACCCAGTTACGCGGGCAGTGGGCTAACTGTTGCCGGCGGGCCTGCGGGTTTCCAGCCGCCCAGTCGGGAGGGCCTGGCCTCTAGTCCCCTGGTTTCTCCTGCTAGTCTTGGTTTCTCCTGCTGACCAGATTTCCCCTGAGTGATGGCTCTCAGCAGTTCAAACTGTACTCTGGACCTGCCGTTTGTTGGGTGTGGAGGGTGTCTACTGGGGACCCCGGCACTCTATTGTTTTGTTTCCGCTGTGGGTGATAGAACTGTACCGCTTCCTTCCCCCTCTGAAATCCTGCACTCAGCCCGGGGGTCAGTGCGGGCTCATCCGGCAGGATTCCACAGAATTGCAGCCACTTTTCTCCCTGCTTGCTAATTAATCACTTCTCTGTGGCGCCCCGCCTTCTGGAGCCTCGGGGAAGGCCAGGTGAATCAGTCAGCCCGGATCCCCGGGGTCTCACAATTGGCTATTGGGATCCCCGGCACTCTATCGTTTTGATTTTTTTGCTTGCCCCTCCCCCAGCGCTGGCTAGACAGGTTTCTTTTTGGCTGCTGATGGGAGGGGGAGTTGAAGGTCAGGTGTCTCTAGTTTTCCCCTAGTTTTTATGCGGGCTCACTCTGATACTCCCTCCCCCGGAAAGCCTAGGAGAGGTTTTATGCGGACCCCCGATGTATGGGGGATGGGCTGAGTGACACAGACCTGTTTTATTGTTGCAGTCTGTCGGAGAGTGGCGGTGGATACTTCAGCTCTCCAAGATGGTGGCCTCCGATTGCCTTGGTGGAGTTTCCGTTGTGGGGGACGGGACTGTATCGCTTCCTTCCCTTCCTTCCCCGTCTGAAATCCCATACTCAGCCCAGGGGTCAGTGCGGGCTTGGCCGGCGGGGTTCCACTGAATGGCAGCCACTTTCCTCCCTGCTTGCTAATTAATCGCTTCTCTGCGGCATCCCGCCTTCTGTAGCCGCGGGGCAGGCTGTGGGGATCGGTCCCAAAAGATATATTCCCTTTGTTGTATTTTTACTATTAAAGTCAAATCAGGGAATCAGTAGAACTAAAATAAAATAAATCTGTAAAATCCACTTGACATCATCTTCAAGGAGAAACTTGAGTTTCTGGTGCAAGGATATTTGCTATTATCACTATATGAATAGCTGCCTCTACTTCATATCTTTCTCTGCAAAAAGGATTTACACATTCAAAATCTTAGTTATATACCCCTGCAAGTAAAGAGTTAAAGTTCTCTGTGCTGCAATTACAAATTCTTGATTCTCTCTTAATGTTTGTGTTCATTTTATGTTTATACCAACATTTTAAGAAGGAAGCAATAGAAAAAAAACGGAAGAAATAAAATTTTTCCTTAATAACCAATGCTGGGAATTGATTGAGGTTTCCTAAATGTATTTTCTGGCTCATATGTAAGTACATTGTGGACATTTTTTCCCACACTTTACTAACTTGGAGGACACTCTTGTCAAAATTGTTTGCTAAGATTGTTTGGGAATGACCTTAGCAAATGATTATAGACATAACTGCTCCAGGCATAGTCTCTGCAGGTGAAGTGCTACCTCTGGACTAAGCATTGCCCAGGCATTTAGTAAATGTTGCATCAACAGATCTTTGCCCAGACCCAAGTGAATTAGGTTTTATTGTTTTGGATTCTATGGATGCAAAAAAATTAAAAGTGTGAAAGAGTCTGGATTTCACATTGAATCTGCCTGGACAATAAAGACTCACCTCTTTCTGGAGTACATCCGCATGGGAACCTGAATCACTGTAATGTGTGCCTGATAATAAATGCTTTTACACTTTATTGGTGACACAGAGAGCATCAGTGGATAAAGACCAGTGCTCCTCTCAACCAGGTGCAGAGACTTTCCAGATCCCATCTGTTAGCCAAAATTGACTTTGCCTTGGATTAGTGGTTACTTCAACAAGGTTTATTCTGATATGAATAGGTGTGTCCATATGTCTTTGACAAAAAAAAGTCCATCTTTTATTCTGTTAGAAAAGTAATTAAAAATCCCAATGGCTTACAATAATAAACACTCATTTTATACTCATGTATGTGGTTTGGCTGATTCAGACAAGGATAGGATAGGCGGGGCCCAACTCCAGCTTTCTGACTGAGTTGAAGTCTATTTTGAATGTATTATTGCCATGACAAATCTTAGGACTGCATGTTCCCAGGAAGACCAATGTCATGTTGTAGCTCAGAAATTCTTGGTCTAGAACTGGCCACTGTCACTTCTATCCACTTTCCATTGGCCAATGGCCTGGAAGCATAATCTCCTTTCATAGTGGATGCACTGCAAACTCTGACCAGAAGAGCATGTGTGTTAGTCAGTTTTTCCTTTCTTTGACCAAAATATCCAATTAAAAATAACTTAGAGGAGAAAAAGTTCATTTTGGCTTATGGTTTCAGAGATTTGATTGATTGTGGACCAACTCCATAGCTCTAGGCCCAAAGTGAGGCAGAACCTCATGCCAGAAGGTGCGATGAAGGAGCCCTGACCCATTTATGGTGACCAGGAAATACAGAAGGAAAGAAGTGACCTCAGGGAAGATGACCCTGGTGACCCATGTCCACCATGCCCCACCTGCCTACAGTTACCACCCAGTCAATTCAAACTAGAGTGCACTGATTAGGTTATAGCTCCCCCAATCTAACCATTTCACCTCTGAATGTTCCTGCATTAACACAGGAGCTCTGGGGGAAGCCTCACATCTAAACCACAACAGCATGCGTGTATAATTCCGATGCATAGCCAGGAGAGAGGAGGTGAGAATAATGGAGAAACAGTTTCTGCCTATGAAGTATGAACTTCAAAGCTCATCCCCTCACATTCTGGCTGTATATAAAATGTGAGAACATTGTTGTCATGGAGATCTAATAAAAATAAACTGATATAATGCACATAAACCACAGATGGTATCCGGCATAGCAAAAAAATTAATGGTGGCCAACAATTAATCATTGACTTTATTATTATTATTGACACCATGATTTTTAAATTTCTCCATTATTATCTCTTTTTTATTGGTCCATGTAAATTATACAGAATAGTGAGTTTCATTATGATATATTTGTGCATGCACATAATATAATTTGATTATTTTACTTCCCAGTATCATCTTTTGATTCATGGAAATTAAGTGACTATTGGTCCTGCTGACAGATCTGTGTTCTTAGGTACAATTTTCTCTTCTGAAAGCAAAAGGCTTCAGCTCCAGACTAACTCTAGCAGGTGAAGTTCATTTTCCCTGGAAATTTCAGTCAGAGTTTCATTGTATTTTATTGGTTCCACTGAGAAACAAGAACATTTCGGACCTGATTACCATGGATTGAAAACATACTCTGATTAGCTTAATTCTAAACCACGAGCTCCACTCCAGGAATTAAGGACTGAGCTAGATTCATCTGTGTTTATGGGATAAAGGTAGGGGAAAATATGGTTTCCCCAAATGAATATTGGGTGGTAAAAAATAATAAAAAACTAATAAAAATATTTGCCATCTTTCTTGTCTCTTCTACCAACTTCAGAGCACTCTTTCTAAACAGTTCATACTGAAGTAAAAACTTAGTAAATGACAATTTAGATACATCAACATAGATAGAGGTGCTGGGTATAATTGCTTCCTTTCTCTGCCTCAATCCTAACAGTAAATCTCATTGAAAAAAATGAGATTAACTATATGCATTTATTCAATCTCACAGAAAATTCAGATCTTGTCTTTGGGACTTAATAGATCTGAGTGACAAACAGTTTTTAATTTCAGCTAGATATTAAATCTGACAAATAAGTTATTTTTGACTGGCTGTGCTACCAACAAAGAAACATTTGCAGAACATTGTTTTTATTCCGTGTCTGTTTCTCCAACAGTTCACTGCTACAGTTTGGACCCAGAATGTGCTCCAAAGGCCTATGTGTTGAAGAATTGATGCTTTGCCTGTGGAGGTATTGAAAGGTAGTGGGACCTTTAAGTGGTGGGGCCTAATGAAAGGAAGTTCACTTTTTGTCATGGGGCTGTGTGTCTTTAAAAGATCCACCCCTTCCTGTCTCTCTGCTTTCCAGGTACCATGAGATGAGCAGTTTTTCTCCACCACATACTCCCTGCCAGGAAGTTTTTGCTTCATCCCAGGCCTGAAAGCAATGAAGCCAGCTGTCCTTGGACTAAAACAGTGAGTCAAAATAAATCTTTCCTCCTGTTAGTTGGTTATCTCAGGTGTTTTGTTTTAGTGATGAAAAGCTAATACATTCATTCAGCAAAGGATTAACTTGCAGTTTTTAGTGGTTTGTGGAAAAATATCTTCTTCTTTTCCCCACATTCCTCCCTTCAATGAACTGTTTCTATTATGGTCAACTTTTCAATATCAGTTGCTCATCATGGTATTAATGTCTGAATATATAACACTGTCTCACCTATTTAAAATAAACTGGGAGACATTTGTTATAAATTAGAAGTTAAGGCTTAAGAACTTGTAGCGTTCTCAGAGCAAGTGATTTAAATTATCTAAAATACTACTAAGACAAGGTTGTTTAAATTATCTAGCATCAGGATCAATATTTTTTTCCACTGGTACTACTCTATGGTTTAAAAAAAAATCTCAGGAATCTTAAGGAGAAAAAAATGAACATTTCTATACATTTGTGCAAATTATTAGTGAAATAGAAAATCCTCCCAAACCCTCAACAAAACGAAATTTGTCTTTGAGGTGGACTTTATTTGATTGAGTTCAATCTTCAAGGAGAATGTGGTCACAAATTTGAAAAGGCAAGACACAGATATACTTTATACGTTTGCAAATGTTATGTGGGTGTTCTAAATTACTTATTTTACATTTGCTGCTTTTGATATTTACCACTAACATGCTGTTAAATTACATCCTAGAAATTTGATCATATAAAAATCATGGGCTCTAAAATTACATAATTTATCTTGGAAACTGACAATGATAGATAATGTTGTAGTCATATATTATCTAGTCTTGCTTGACTAAAGCACAACTGATACATTGTTTTTAATACCATTACTTTTGCCTATGAATAGAAATCTTTTCTTTGCATTGTTTTTCTTATTCTTATTAGAATTGAGATATTTAAGTTGTACTTAGTAGGTCACAGCATTTTCTTTATTCCAATGATTACTTATTTTTGTAAGCTATCATAATTAATTCTTAATTATAGCACAATATATTGCGAAAAACTGAATGAAGTTATGCCAAACTTGTTTAAAAACAACAACAAAAAACTGTTGTAAGACTTTTTGTGTAAGTAAACCAGCAGAATTGCCCAAAGCATTGCTTTTTTTTTTTTTTTTATAAATAGCACTGGTAACCAATAGTTAACCACCCTTAATATGGATATATGGTGGCAAATGTGACTAGTAGAGAAATCCAAGGTTCTTGGTCTCACTGAGTAGAAGAAAGCTAAAATAGATAATGAATTTTTTCCAGTTTATATCTTGTGAAAAAAATTAAAAATTTAAATGAATTCAGAACGTACTTAAGAGTAATCAGAGTGAATGAGATGCCAACTACTGTTGTCCTGCAACACCACAGATTCTGAGAAGGCTCTAATCACTGCCTTTGCCGCCCTTAATGATATTCACATTGCAGGACACCAATTTACAGGCAAAAGGGCTCTCACCTTTAAGTCAAACAGGGAGTAAGAATGTTCATGAGATATTTCATCAATCAGTCTTAATCCAGATGACATCCTGAGACCATTTGATTTCTGTTACCTGAAAATTAAGGGCCAAGTGTAAGAATTTAATTATCCCTAGAGAAGAATCTTCCCTTCTCTGAATACGTTTATACAGGTAAACTTGGTTTTTTTTTTTATGTTTAGAGGGGATGAGTGAGGAATGACAACAGTTGTCTTCAAAAGAAAGGAACTGGATTTTTTATGTAGTCATTTCTCTTCTGCTGAATTCCACTAGGTAAACTGGGTTTTAGTTGATTAAAACTCAGTTCCAGGGCCAAGTATATGTCAGTGATTTACTGTTTCTATTTATTTTTGTGTTTCTTAAATTACTCATTGGTGTTCTGGACTACTTGATGGTCTTTTTAAAATCTTTGCTCTTTTTCCTGATTTTATACTCAATAATTTGTGGTTATCGATACAATCATTTCTCATACAAACTTGAAAGTTGAATTTGGAACTCTGGAAATTAAATTTGTTATTTCAAATATTCATAATATTTACTAGTGCTAATGAAAATTGTGGGAGGATAAGAATTTGCATGAGGCACCTGCAAATACAGGTTTAGCCATAATAACTGAACTTTGGTTGCAGGAGGCCCTGTAACAAATTAACTGTTGTAAATGATAAAGCAAGGTGTAAACAATAAACTAATTGTACCCAAATGACCATTCCATTTGATAGGAGATAGGCATGAGTAGTGGGGGACATCAGGTTAAGGGAAAAATTGTATAAAATGGGCCCATTGTGCTGACCCTACATACTTTCTTTTCTAAGAAGCAATTTTTCTGCAGCCTTGCCTGGTTTAAGTCGACAGGATATATTACATTCCTCAGTAAACTACCTATTATCTGTGGGAGAAATGTGGATCAAAAATACCATGGTAAGAACACAAGTTACCCTGAAGTGGGGCACTTTTGTGACTCTCTTAGAAACAAAATTCTGGAGCTCAGGGAGATAAGGATAGTTCCTCCTAATTATAAAATCTGTAAGAAGAACAGGTTTCAATTAGAAAGAACTGAGCACGTTCTGATTGGCTTCCTGATAACACCCTAATAACGCCGTGGTCAGCGTGGGCCCAAGTGACCTAGAGTTGTCATGGCAGTGAGAGATTGAAAGTCTGATGTTGTCTTGCTGTCAGTCAAAAGTAAAGAGGTAGACCTGGGGAAGACTCTCTGGAAACTTCCCCTGGGACCCCAATAAAACTGGAGAATAGGAGCAGTACACTGTCCCTGTCCTCTCTGAGAGGACCCACTCTCTCCTTGAGTATGTCCCCCTCTTCCCCTTTACTATTGCTTCTAATAAACTTTGGCCTATAAATGAGTGACTTCTCTGAAATCTTTCTGACTTGATCACAAGGTTCAGGGTTTGAAGGGATCCTTTGCATTCCCTCGGTTTCTCAGGAGATCCCAGCCCTGTAAGAGATTAACCAAGCTGTAGCCCATGCAGTCGTTTTCTCTACCTCCCTCATCTCTATAAATGTGGTCTGATCACTTTGTTGACTGTTGAGTTGTCAGAGTCTGTTCTTGTTCTGGGAGCTGCTTAACTCATGAATCTTTTGTTTTGCTCAAAGAAGATCTACCAAATTTAGTTGGTCTAAGAAATTTTCCTTTTAACACACACACACACACACACACAAAAAAAAAAAAAAAAAAAACAATATACATGTGAGCAAAAATTTCTCTCTCAAAAGAGAAAGTACTTTTACTCTTTTTCCCCTTCTCCCTCTTAATAGAGTTGTAGGTTCTTTTCCTCCTCCTTCTTTTTTTTTTGAGAGTGATCAAAAAAAAAAATCCCTAAAGAAGCGCATTCTTTTTGGTTTTCACAGGTATCTTGTACAAAGATTTCCTCTTTATTCTTATCGTCTTGGAAGTTATAAAGATGATTTTGAAAGGTTGATAGTACATGTGTCTTGTCAGAATTTTGCAGCTCCCTCATATAAACTGGAAGTCTGATTAACTATCTACCAGACATTAAAATAGGCAATTGATGGGACCTGTGCCTGTCAGTCAGGTGGAGACAATGAGCTAAATAAGACTTGCTGTCAACAAGTATAAAATGTGGGTAAGTGATAAACAGGGAGAGTTTCTGTATCAGTCCACAGAGATACAAACAATGTGCAGAGAAACACGTCTGTCTGCCCTTTCCTCCTTAGAAAACAGCATTGCACACAATTCTGCCTGCCCTTTATCACTCTTTTGGTGTGTGGTCCAGTCTCTGTCCTTCTGGGTGTTATCGGGAAGCCAATCAGAGCTTGCTCAGTGTGCCCACTCATGAGTGGCCATTCTCACCCAAAGCCAGAAACAGGTGAAACTGGTGTTGTATTATGGCATCAAAAGTCCTGGGAAAGCTCCATTGATCTTCTTTATGCTAAATCACCTTCAGGTCTCCAGCTAATGCCTGCCTCCAAACTCCAACATAAAAAACCTCCAGTGCTTCAGTGATGCATTCAAAATCCAAGCTAAGCAGGTCATTTCTCTGTCGGGCACTTTTACTGTTCTCACTTGCCTGCAAGATAAATGTCAAACTCCTAGCATGAACTACAAGGTCCTTTTCGCTGACCTCTGCATTTGGGACCTCATCTTTCACTGTCTGGTAAACACCAGATCTTCCAGCCATAGCAACTAGTAGTGTCTGAAGGCACCTTTCTCTCTGACAGGGCTACCTTTCTCTCAGTTCAGTAATTTCCCATGCTTTTTCTTGTCCTCATTGTCTGCAGGTGAGCAGCAACTTTTCATGACTCAGTTCATTCATTGCCTCTTGGCTAACATGTTCTGACTCTCATATCATTTCTATCTATAGGACAGGTATTCTTCCTCTTGGTTCTGAAACTTCAGTTCTTTTTTGATCAGCTATTTTTATACGTGGGATGAAGTTTCATAAGACTCAGGAGAGGTCTCTGTCTGTCATGGAATCTCTCATGCTTGGCCCAGAGCTTGGCATGAAATAAGCTCTTCAAAAATTTTAGCTGAATGAATAAATAATGATCAAATGCACATTGCTAATATAAGGTTCTATTTGAATTGTATAAAATTTTGCTTCTAGTAGGTTTAAGTTAAAAAAACTAATTAGTGATGTTGTGTCCAAATTATGCAGTACAATTTAATCAAATTTGAGAAGCACTATGTGTAGATAAATGCAGAGCAATCCATGTGAAGATATGTGTGGGCCTTGTATCCATTTCCCCTACTCGTCTGTGACCTCTTCCAGGCAAAGCAACATCCAACGTGGTCTGTGGGAATCCATTCTAACACGTGATTGGGTGACTCCCGTTAAGGGCCTGAGGCGCTTTGGCTCTGTCGAAGCTTTCCCGACCCTTTCCTGATGAGAGAGCCCATCCGTGTTGGGGTGTGCCTGACCACTGACCCCGGGGACCCTATCACTGACCCTGACCTTGGAGTATAGCCCCCCCTCAGCCTTCATTGGATGGAATTCTCCCCTGAATCTCTTGTTACCCAATAAAAGGCTACTCCCCGGCGTGTTCACTCTCTCCCTCTCCTGCTAGCCCTGAGTAATCCTCGCTGCCCTGCTGGGCGGTTAGAGGTGGGAACCAGAGAGGTGAGCCGTCTCGGACCTAGCAATATAAATAAGGTAACTGGTCTGTGTGTTTTATTTCGATCTCTTCTAACTAACTTTATGCCTAGAACCTCATTAATGAAACCATTGCGTAGGCCGCGTGGTAGAGTGGTCCTTTGGAAGTTAGTGCCTACCATAACACCTCATATGTACTTGATTCTTATTAAAAGTTTGTTGAATAAATAATATAAAGATAATGTACATTCTTTTTGTTTTTAATTAGTGCATGATAGTTATACATGATAATATGGTTTATTTTAACATGATCATACATGCATGGAATATAATTTGCTTCAGTTCAGTCCCCAGTACTTACCCTTTTCCCTTCCCCCTCCTTCTGTTCCACTTTCTCTACTGGTCTTCCTTCTAGTAATGTAGGTAGGTTTTTTTTTTTTTAATTAGTGCTTTATAGACAAAGGTGAAATTAACTATGGTGTGTGAATATATGTACGTAGCATAATTTGCTCGATTTTATTCCACCTTTCTTTCCCATTCCTCTCCCTCAATCCCCTTGCCCTGCTCCATGGATCTCCTTTCTATTTTCATAGAACATCCCCTCCCCCCCACCCCTCCCCCGGCATTTTGTTCTAGCTTTGGCACATGAGAGGAAACATTCAACCCTTGACTTTCTCATCTGGTTTATTTCATTATTTCATAATGTTTTCCAATTCCATTCAACTACCAGCAAATGCTATGATTCATTCTTTTTAATGGCTGAGTAAAACAATATTGTGTGTGTATATATATATATATATATATATATATATATATATATATATATATACGTATATATATATATATCTCACATTTTCTTTATCCATTCATCTGTTGATGGACACCTGAATTAGTTCCATATCTTAGCCGCTGTGAGTTCCACTGCTATAAATATTGATGTTGCTCTATCACTATAATATGCTGATTTTGGTTCTTTTGAATATATACTGAGTAGTGAGATAGCTAGGTCAGATGATGGTTCCATTTCTGATCTTTTGGGAAATCTCCATACTGCTTTATGGACTGATTGTATTAATTGTAATCCCACTAACAATGTCTGAGTGTACCTTTTCTCCAATATCCTCCTCAACATTATTACTTATATTCTTGATTTTATTTCTTATGTTTTAGGATTCTTGTTAAGGAAGTCTGTTTCTGTGCCAATATGTTGGAATATTGTGCCTACATTTTCTTCCAGTAGTTTTAGAAGTTTTGGTCTCATTCCTAGGTCTTGGATCCACTTTGAGTTGAGTTTTGTGCAGGGTGAAATATAGGAATCTTGTTACATTAATCTTACATATGAATATCCATTTTTCCCAGCACCATTCTTCCTAGCTCTGAAAAGCTCTGTCACTGGTATTTTGATGGAGATTGCTGTAAATCTGTATAGCACTTTTGGAAGTATGGTCATTTTGACAATATTAATTTTGCTTATCCAAGAACATGGGATATCTTTCCATCTTCTAAGGTCTTCTCCAATATTAAAAAGTGCATACATTCTATAATACTAAACATGGAAAACAACTCTTGCCCTTTATGATCTCATGCTTCAATACATAACATTCACAATCTGATTTCTGGGTTTGTTAGTGTCAATATGCTTGTTGAGGAGCTATTATTTCAATGTCTTAACATAGATTTGCCTCCTGGTGTGGTGTTAGCCCACCCACAAGTACCAATATTAGTCTTGAGCTTTTCATTTTTTTTTTGATCCATTCTTTCAGCCTCTGACCAGAATGTCTTTATACCTCACCTCAGATTCCGTCAGGTATAATTTCTCACTTGCTCTGTCTTGCCTGTAAAACCCTTAATATAAGCAAGTTTCCCCCCCCCCAAAAAAAAAATCCCCATCACTTCATACTTCCTGTGGAATTTTATAGGCATCCTTTATTTCTAGAATGTTCTTTCTTCATGCTGGCCTGTCCAGACTTTGACACATTGCCTCATCATAGTTTCTACATCCTCCTAAGCAATCTAGCTAATTTCAATCAATTTCTACCATGACTTGGACAATCTCCAGATTTCCATCCCCTCTTCCTGTCAGTGCAGAGGTTTCCTAGCTGTGGATCCAGGATTCCCAGGTTCTCATGGCATCAGAAATGACAGAAGAAATAGATAGGAGTAGGCTTGACATGCCACCAGGCACCACCCAGGACTTTATGGAATCAAAAATCCTTTTGAATCCTGAATTGTCATTCTCTTGCCACATCTCTGGCCAGACCCGACTGGTTTTAGAACCAAAGGTCACAAATCCATTGATTTCCCCCCCACCACCACCACCCATTTCAAATTAGAAACTTTCCCTAAAATTACTCATCATTTCTTAGAAATGGCCTAGGAAGGAGGTCTATCAGGGTGATGAGTTCCTGTGCCTTAAAATGCTAGGCTGTCTGTGCATCTTTAAAATATTTAAATTCCTATAGTTTAGTAAGCATTCGGTGTCTCCCATGAGCCAGATGCTGTGGAAACAGGTAAATAAGCCATGGTTGGAGCTTCTGAGTCTCACACAGAGAGAGAGGCAGGTGTGGAGTTCAACATAACAGGAGGACACACTGACACAGCTGAGGTTGGACGTGTTGAAATACATAGAACCATATAAGACTTTATATACCCAGTCTTAAATTTTAATGTGTCAGAAGCACTCATCACTCGAACAGTTGTCTAACAGACTGTAGGGCCCAAAGCCTGTGTGTGCCTGATCCGATAAATGCCCGACTATCAGGCCCTCAAATTTGCATTTTAAATAAATCCCTAGTGGATACTCCTGCCAGTGCTACTCCTGGAAGACCAGTGGCCTATTCTTGGGGTTCTGGGGAAGGCATTCTGGAGGAGGTGACACCCAAGGAAGTTGAAAAGAATAAGTGAGATGAAACACAAAGGGGGGGAACCCAGAAAGGGGGTAGCAGGCACAGTGGAACACTCAGGGCATACTTGTTTCTGGAGAATACAAGGAACAGGAGGTGAGGCAGGGGACTCTGAGGATAAAAGAAATTAAATAAATCAATAAGCTGTGGGTCCTTTTCTGCTCTGGCATGCAGTGCTGGGGTAATTACTGTAACATTTCAAAACTGTACAACCTGAAAAGAACCACACAATGCCAGTGATTCTTTCCTCCTGGGCCACATTCAGAGACTGCCCTTATTTAACGTATCTGTGAAAGGCAAGGGTTTGCAAGAATCCTTTAAGCAGGCTGGAACAATTTGGGTGTACAATAATTATAGAGTTCAAGAAAATGATGTAGAAACTCAACAATATTCTATAGACTATTTGCCAAAAACAGGTTTAAAGTGTATTTTTTTTGGTAGAATTCAAGAAGTCAGCTTTATTGAATGTTAAGGTGAGTCCAAAGCATACTTCTGCTATTGTTGTTTGTCGTTATCAACAAACAAATAGAAGTTAATATAAAATAAAATCTAGATCAGAAAAAAATCTTCTTTTTATTAAAAGCTTTGTAATTTAGTACCACCTATAAGTAAGATTGAAACTTCCATTTATATGAATAGAGAAAAATCCTGATGATATGAATAGAGTAATGGTTTTTGTTCTACATATTTTGGAATTTTAATGGCATTGATATTTTAAATAAAAGACATGATACAAAAAGCATATAAAGGGATGGGTATAATTTAAAGAATACTGATAACATGAACTCATGAATCCAAAATCTAGCTTTAGAATGTTTTTGGTATCTTTGATACTGAATTTACCTCTCATTACCACAATCTTCTTCATACCTCCCAGAGAAAACCACTAACCTTATTTTAATTTTAATCATGTCCTTCATTTTCATTATAGTTTGCCACATAAATATTTACAAACAACATATTTTATAGTTCTGCCTTTTTGAAAGGTAAATAAATGAAATAAACTGTGAATTCTTAGACCCTTTGCTCTTTTTACTTAACATGACATTGTTGAGAATAGCTGTGTGGACATATGTAGCAGCTGGTCATTCATTTTTATAGCAGTTGCATATTGCCCTGCCTGAATAATCATGATTTATTTGTTCAACTTCCTGTAATGAATATCAGATGGTTTTTAATTTGGGTGTGTGTTCCATTACAAGCAATGTTGTTATGAACATCGAGTGTGTCTTGCTGAGGTATAGTGTATGTTCAGCGTAAGTAAGTAATAATATTTTAAGTCATTTGTATACTTTTATTCTTTCCAGAAGTGGATGAGAGTTTCCTTTTTCTTGTCCTTTGGCAGAGTTTAATTTTTTTCTCCAACTGTATAAAGGTAAAAATCACTGTTTTTTAATCAACATTTCCCTGGTGAATAATAAGTAGCCCATTTACATTTAATCTTTATTCAGCTTTTCTCTTCTGTAAAACTCCCTGTTCACATCTTCTGACATTTTTAATTAGGCTGACATTTTCCTGCTTCATAGCATTTGTATAAAGCCAGACACTCAACCTCTGCCAATCAGATGTGTTCCTGATATGTTCTCAGTTCATGTTTAGATGTCTTTCAATAAACAAAATTTCTCCTATTTTACATACTTGAAGGTAATAAACTCTTCCTTTATGATTTGTGCCTCCTAAGCACATACTCCCAAATGTTTAGATTTTATTCTGAAAGTTTTAGGTTTCATGTTTTTTCGCTTCCAATTTTAAGTTTTCTTATATTTGGATATTGTGGTTCTGTGTGTTTTGGAAGAGTGTGATGTAAATGATCTATTAGCATAATATGGATAATTGGTTGTTTCTACCTAATCTACAGTTCTGGGGGCTCTATTTACATATGTGTTCTCTTTCTAGGTCTTCGTTTCCATTGATCTTTTATCTATCTCTGTGACTACCACAGTTAATCAACTAATAGTCTTAAGGTGAAGTGATATTGTTCAAAGCAATACCCCAGGGTCTGGTTAATTCTTTTCAGAAATGTCAGTTATTTAGACCCTTTTATCTTCTATGGAAATTTAAATTTTAGAATGTGGCTTTTCAAATTTTGCTCTAACCAGATTAAAACTGTTTTGAATCTATAGATAACTGGAGAAAGTTGATATTTTTGCAATACTTAAGTTTCTACAACTATGAATATAGTTAAATTGTTTAGGCTGTTGAAATATCCTTTTTTTGTGTACCAGGGAGTTAACCCAAGGATGCTTTAAACTACTGAGCCACATCCCCAGCCCTTTTTTATTTTTATTTTGAGACAGTGTTTCACTGTATCAAAGTGTATCAGTTAATATTACTGTACTTGCTAAAACAAACAGCCTAAATATTTAACTCTTACGGATTCCCTAAGTTGCTGAGGCTGGTTTCAAACCTACAATCCACCTGCCTCAGCCTCCTGAGCCACTGGAATTACAGGTATGTGCCACCATGTCCAGGTTAAAATATCTTTATATGAGTTTTTGTACTTTTTGAGATATTCATATCTCCTTTGTATGTATTTCAGTTCTCCTCACATTTTGTTGCTAATTTTTTAAAATTCAATTTTCAAGAATTTATTGTTAGTATATACAAATGAAATAGACTTTTCTATATTGATCTTGTATCTGGAAATATTTGTAAACTATGAGTTTATGAGTTTTTCTTTATGTATTTTTGTGATGTTAGACTCTGAAATCAATTCTACTTCTTGGCTATTATGAATAATGCCCCAAGGAACCTTGTTAAGGTGCTAACATCTCCTTGAGACTCTGATTACAGCTTTTTTGGATAAATACCTAGAAGTGGGATGGTTGGATCATAGGAAAGTTCTAGTTTTAATTTTGTGAAGAATCTCCATGCTGTTCTTCAATGCATCTGGGTCATTTTGCAGTCTGTCCCATTTTATAAGGGTTACAATTTCCCCCAACACTTATTGTTCTTCATGGATTTGATAATACCTATTCTAACACACTTGAGGAGATATCTCACTGTGATGTTGAGATATATAAAATTTGATAATTAGTGACTTTGAATGTCTTTTTGTATACTTGTGGGGAGGCCATAGTATTTTTTTCTTTTGTATACTGGATATCTGTGAAGTTGATTGGATTTATTATGTGCAGAATCATATATTCTGTGCTAAAAGCAATACATTTTTTTCTAATCTCTGAATTTCTTTTTCTTGTTCTACTGTGCTGACTATAACCTCCAATATTTACATGCAGTTGGATATTCTTTGTGAACTGTTGGTTAATATTTTTATCAAGTGTATCAGTTAATATTATTGTACTTGCTAAAACAAACAGCCAAAATATTTAACTCTTTAAAATTTATTTATTGAGTTTATTGCAGCCAGTATTGGTTATGGTGCTGAGTATCTTGTTACATATAGACACTCAATAACTTCAAATTCATGATTCAACCCTCAGAGTTCAGTAAAGGAGGTAGGCAGAGGGCGAAGTGAGTGCATAAATCATGAAGGAGATTTTTATGGAAATAATAGTGCATATCACTTTCTCTTGCATTCTGATAGTCAGAATTCTGCCTTGTGGTCACATCTAGTTGCAATGGAGACACCAGTGGCCACCAGGCTCTGTGCTGGGGCACCCAGTATACTGAAAAGCCCTGTCAATTTCTCTCTTGGTAATTTAAGGAAGTAGCTACCTTCTATTCTTATTTGTTTTCTACATCTATTTAGCTCACTATGTGATTTCATCTTTTAATATGTTAATAAGCAAAATTACTCTCATGTACTTTCTAATAACTAAACCAAATTACATTTATGGACTAAATCAACTTAGATATATTTTGAATTTTTTAAGACCATAGAAATAACCTCTGCATTTTTATTTACTAATGTTTTGTTTGAAAATTTTATGTCTATCTTCAGGAATGAGCCTGGCCAGTAATATTAAATTCTTAAAATGTCTTTGATTCATTATCTAAGATAAATTTGACTTATAAAATTATCACAGGACTATTACACCTCTATGACATTTATTGTTTTTTGTCATAAAATAGGCTTTTCATTAGATGATTTTGCCTGGTTGTAGTCTAATTTAAGTCTTCTGTATAATAGGTTAATCTAAGCTATGATGTTTATTAGGTTAGGTGAATTAAATGCATTTTTGGCTGGGGGTACTGGGAATTAAACCCGGGGGTGCTTTACCACTGAGTTACATCCTCTGTGCTTTTTTTTTTTTTTTAATTATGAGAACAGAGTCTTGCTAAATTGCTTAGGGTTTCAACTAAGTTGCCTAGCTGGTCTAAAACTTGCAACCTTCCTGCCTCAGCCTCTGAGTTGCTGGAATTACAGGCATGCACCAGCATTGCTGGCACTTTTCTTTTTAAAATTTGTTCTAACTAGTTATACATGACTGTAGAATGCATTTTGACATATAATACATAAATGGAGTGTAACTTCTCATTCTTATTGTACACAATGGAGAATTATACCAGTCACATAATCATATATGCACATAGGGTAATAATGTCTGATTCATTCCACTGTCCTTCCCATCCCTATAATCCCTCCTCTCCCCTCACTCCCCTCTGTCTAATCCAAAGTATCTCTATTCTTCCCTAGCCACACCCCCTACTTACTGTGAATTAGCATCCACATATCAGAAAAAACATTCAGCCTTTGATTCTTTGTGATTGGCTTATTTTGCTTAGCATGATATTCTCAAGTTTCATCCATTTACCAGAAAATACCATAATTTCACTCTTGTTTAAGGCTGGATAATATTACATTTGTATATGTACCAGTTTCTTTACCCATTTTTCCGTTGAACGGCACCTAGATTGGTTCCATAGCTTAGCTACTGTGAATCGAGCTGCTATAAACCTTGATGTAGCTGCATTACTGCAGTATGCTGCTTTTAAGTCCTCTGGGTATATACTTAGTGGGATAACTGGGTCAAATGGTGGTTCCATTCCAAGCTTTCTGAGGCATCTCCATATTACTTTCCAGAGTGGTTGCACCAATTTGCAACCCCACCAGCAATGTTTGAGTGTTCCCTTTTCGCTACATCCTCACCAACGTTTGTTGATGCTTGTATTCTTGATAATTGCTGTTCTGACAGGAATGAGATGGAATCTCAGTGTAGTTTGTATCTGCATTTATCTAGTTGGTAGAAATGTTGAACATTTTTTCATATATTTTGATTCATTGTGTTTTTGAGTGAAATATCTGTTCAGATCCTTAGCCCATTTATTGATTGGGGCATTTGGTTTTATGGTGTTAAGTTTTTTGAGTTCTTTATATATCTTGGAGATGAATGCTTTATCTGAAGTTCATGTGGTAAATATTTTCTCCCATTCTGTAGGCTCTCTTCACAATCTTGGTTGTTTCCTTTGCGGAGAAGAAGCTTTTTAATTTGAATCCGTTCTATTAATTGATTCTTTTTTTTAATATTCATTAATTCTTGATTTTACTTCTTGCACTTTAGGGTTCTTGTTAAGGGAGTCAGTTTCTAAACCAACATGGTGAAGATTTGGGCCTATTTTTACTTCTAGTAGGCTCAGGGTCCGTGTTCTAGCACCCAAGTCTTTGAGTTGAGTTTCGTGCAGGGTGAGAGAGAGGGGTGTAATTTCATCTTACTACATATGGATTTTTCCGTTTTCCCAGCACCATTTTATTTATTTATTTATTTAGTTAGTTAGTTAGTTGTAGTTAGACACAATAACTTTATTTTATCTATTCATATAGGGTGCTGGCGATCGAACCCAGGGTCCTGCATGTGCCAGGTGAGTGCTCTACCACTGAGACACAACCCCAGCCCTCCCAGCACCATTTGTTGAAGAGGCTATCTTTTCTCCAATGAATGTTTTTGGAACCTTTGTCTAGTATGAATAACTGTATTTATGTGGGTTTGTTTTTGTGTCTTCTATTCTGTATCATTGGTTTACATGTCTGTGTTGTTGCCAATACCATGTTGTTTTGTTACTATGGTTCTGTAAGTATAATTTAAGGTCTGGTATTGTGATGCCTCCTGCTTCACTTTTATTGCTAAGTATTGCTTTGGCTATTTTCAGTCTCTTATTTTTCCAAATGAATTTCATGATTGTCTTTTCAAGTTTTATGAAGAATGCCATTGGAATTTTAATACGAATTGCATTAAATCTGTATAATGCTTTTGGTAATGTGACCATTTTGAAAAATAGTAGTTCTGTCTCTCCAAGGGTATGGGAGATCTTTCTATCTTCTAAGGTGTTCTTCATTTTCATATTTTAGGGTTCTGTAGTTTTCACTGTAGAAGACTTTCACCTTTTTTGTTACATTGATTTTTAAGTATTTTAATTTTTTCAGGTTATTGTGGTTGGAGTAGATTTTCTAATTTACTTTTTAGTGGATTCACCACTGATTGGTGAATCCACTAAAAATGCATTTGATTTATGGGTGTTGGGTTTATATCTTGTTCCCTTGCTGAATTCATGTATTAGTTTTAGAAGTTTTCTGGTGGAATTTTTCATATCTCTAAGTATGGAATCATGTTTTCAGCAAATAGTGATAGTTTGAGTTCTTTTTTTCCTATTTGTGTCCCTTTATTTCTTTCTTGTAATTGCTCTGGCTAAATTTTCAAGGACAATATTGAATAAAAGTGGTAAAAGAGGGCATCCCTGTCTTGTTCCAGTTCTTAGAAAGAATTCTTTCAATTATTCTCCATTTAGAATGATGTTGGCCTTGGGTTTAGCATATACAGCATTTATAATGTTGGTTATGTTCCTATTGTTCCTAGTGTTTTGAGCGTGAAGAGTGACTGTATTTTGCCAGATGCTTTTTCTGCATCTATTGAAATAATAATCATATGATCCTTGTCTTTAAGTCCATTGATGTGAGCTATGTTTATTGATTTCTGTACGTTGAACCAAACTTTCATCCCTGGGATGAAACCCACTTAATCATGGTTCACTTTTTAAAAATATGTTTTTGTATACAATTTGCCAGAGTTTTATTGAGAATTGTTGCTTTTATGTTTAACAGGGATATTGGTCTGAAGTTTTCTTTCTTGGATCTTTCTTTGTTTTTTGTTTTTTTTTCTGGGGGGGTATCATTGTGACACTAGCTTCATAGAATAAGTTTGGAAGGGTTCCCTCTTTTTCTAGTTCATAGAATAATTTGAGTATATTGGTGTTAATTTTTCTTTGAAGATCTTGTAGAACTCAGTTGAGAATCTGTCTGGTCCTGAGCTTTTCTTTTTTGGTAGGCTTTTATGGTGTCTTCTATTTCATTGTTTGAAATTGATCTATTTAAATCCTGTATGTCCACCTGATACAGTTTGGATAAGTCATATGTTTCTAGAAATTTGTCAATGTGTTCAAGATTTTCTATTTTATTGGAGTATAAATTTTCGAAGTAGTTTCTGATTATCTTCTGTATTTTAGTAGTGTTTATTGTGATAGTTCCTTTTTCATGATGAATTTTAGTAATTTGAGTTTTCTCTTGGTTAGCATGAGTAAGGGTTTGTCAATTTTATTTATTTTTTCAAAAATCCAACTCTTTGTTTTGTCAATTTTTTGAATTGTTTCTTTTGTTTCTATTTCAGTGAATTCAGCTCTGATTTTAATTATTTCCTGTCTTCTCTGCTTTTGGTGTTGATTTGTTCTTCTTTTTCTAGGGCTTTGAGATATAATGTTAGATCATTTATTCATTAACTTTCTATTCTTTTTGTTTAACTTTCTATACTTTTAATGAATGAGCTTAATGCAATAAACTTTCCTTTTAACACTACCTTCATAGTGTCCCAGAGATTTTGATATTTCATATTGCTATTCTCATTTATGTCTATTTTTTTATTCTTGTAATGAAATTTATTCAGTTTTTGAATTATCTATTCCTTAATCATAAGACAGTATTCAAATGTTTCTTCATTGTGTGATAGAATTTATGAACAAAACCTCTCTAGATCTTTGTATTCTAGTTGATAATTCATTTTTTCCTAGGAATTACTTGATTTCACATAAGCAGCTTGCATTTTTTGGTATGATATTGTTCATAATAATTCTCATTTATTTTTTAATCTCTTGCATATTTGTAGCTTTTTTCCATTTCTAATATTCTTTGAGGAATACCTCTTTGTCTCTGTCTCATCTATATTTTTCGTCACAATTATGGCTCAAAAATTATTTTTTTAAATGATTAACTTTTAGACTTGGTCTTCTCTAATGTGTTTTTTTTAAATTTATTAATTTTGACATTTTTATCTTTTCTTATTTTGCTCTTTGTATTTATTTTGTAGTTTGTCTTCATTTTATTTGGATTTTTCAGTTCTTTAATTTTGTAATTTTTCTCTTCTGAGAGATAAATGTTTGCCAAAGATTTTTAATATTTTTTTAACTTTCACATTTAATTTTATAATCCTGCAAGATGTAATCTGCAATTAATGTAAAGTGATATTTAAGATTCATTCATTTTCCACATGGATAACCACATTGTTTCACTCTGGAAGCTGAAACCATCTCTCAGTAAAATCCTGGGGTGTCTTTTGGATTTTATTTTACTTTCTATCTTTGCTGGCAGCTAATTTAATGTTTTTTTGGCAAGATCCCCATGTGTGTGTAAGATGAACATGTCTTGACTTCCACAAGAAATTATTTGAATGTTCAATGTACTAACAAAAGAAAGAAATTCTGCATCATATTATTTTTAAAAAATTATGATCCTATAGAAATGTCTTCCATTGAAGAATCTGACATATAAGTATCTAAAATGTCCTTGGCTTATTTCATACATTCTTTTTATTGTTTTCCTTTCAACTTTAGTGTTGAGAGACTTGGAGGGATATTTTCAAATGCTCCTGGATATACAGAGTAAACAGGGATCAATGGAGCAATGCCATGAACTACAGCCTTCACTTCTAGAGCACCTGTCACCTGGCATGCAAGTGAAAATTTCAACATGCAATCTGGTCTCAATGTGAGATTTCCTCAAGATGGCTTGTTCTTCCCCATACTATATAGCCTCAACCAGAATGTATAAAGAAATTTCTGGTACAGAAAGGGATATTTATTATGCAGAACATATAGATCAAGTATTTTATGACCACTGGGGACAGAAGAATGAATGAAATGAAAACAACTTTGAATAAGAACAGATGAAAGAAAGAATATATGACATTTGGGTCTGGAATGGGCCAAGTATTGTGGTAATAGAACACTTTGAAGATTCAGATCAACTGCTTAAAACAGATGCACACCTTCATTCATACATTACAAGGTTAGGAAAAGTTGGCACAGTGGTGCAGACCTATAATCCACCGGTTCAGGAGGCTGAGGCAGGAGGATTGTGAGTTCAAAGCCAGCCTCAGCAAAAAATGAGGTGCTAAGCAACTCTGTGAGATCCTGTCTCTAAATAAATACAAAATAGGGTTGGGGATGTGGCTCATTGGTTGAGAGATTCTGATTTCAATCTCTGGTACTCCCCCCACCAAAAAAAAAAAAAAAGTTAGGAAAAGATTAGTATTAAGTTTCAACTGAAGGATCTCAAATTTGGGGGAACACACTGTTCTACAGTGTGCATAGCACAGAATTTAGGAATGTGCATGTTTAAGAAATTTCCAAGGTGAATCTGGTGAAGTGTTTGTGAGTTACACATTGGTATACAGACCAAAGGATGTTCAATGTTGAAGGAGTTGAAGAAAGTTCTCTCTCAAGGATTATAGCTCAAGTAGAGGGAGTCTTCTATTCCCACAGTCTACCATTTACTGGGCTATTCTTCCTGAATCCCAAACTCATGTACCTATGATGCCTGCCAATTATGGAATATTAGAGAAATAGTAATTTCTCACCCTTTAAACCATTCGGGTACTATCCTATTCTTTTTTTTTTTTTTTTTTTTTTTTTTTTTTTTTTTTTTTTTTTTGCCAAACTACTCTTTTTGACATGGGGTCAAAGAAAACTCAGGTCCATAATGTGTATCTTTTCATATGAAAAGATACTGCCAATGAGTTTAAACTTGAAAGCCTCATGCTTCTTTTACCACTTATATTTCAAATATGGAACTTGAGAGGAATGATATACTACATGGAACACCAATTTTAGTACCTTGCAAATATTCTTCCTCTTCTCTGATCCTGTATCCATTACTCATAGAATGAATTACCTGTCTTAAAGCTGTCTTTTCCTTTAGCATCAAGTACCTCGAGGAAGAAAGTGTAAACTTTATTTTTGCTGTTATTTAATATGCTATTCTGGAGTGTTGTTTTCCTTTAATATATCAGAATGAGAATCACATCTGTTAATGCATATGGCTGAAGAGATAGCAGAACCCAAATTCTCATGCACCCCCCTGCAGTCAACCAATTATATCCCTCAGAGTAAAAGACAGATAAATTACTAGAGTAAATGGTACAGGTTGAATATTTCTTATCCAAAATGCTTGGAACCAGAAGTTTCAGATTTCACATGTTTTTCAGATTTGGAAATATTTTCATATATGTAATGAGATATAATTTCATGGATGAGACTCAAGACTTAACACAAAATTTATTTTTATTTCAGATATACTTCATATACACATAGCCTGAAGGTGATTAAATATAATATCTTAAATATAATATCTTAATTCAATGCCATTAACAAAGTTTTATATGTTAAACCATTAAACTTGTGGCATTATCAGTACTCAAAAAGCTTTGACTTTTGAAAGAGTTTTGGATTTCACATTTTCATGTAGGACCTCAATGAATAAAGTAAAATATGCATAGATTTGAATGTTTATATTCATATAAGATAAAATGATTTAGTATTAAATTTTAATGTGATAAAGATGTAAAAGTAAGTTAGTAACAATTCAAATGGATACAAAGTCTCTTTGCAAATTAATGTGTATTCTTTCCACCTTGAGAACACCTAGTCAAAAAATAAGGAAACCCAGGACTTTCAGAACTCAAGGATAAATAAGTGGTTCAAAATATATTAAAAACTTTAGTGTCAAGAGAAATACACTAGTTAGACAGGTAAAATGGGGGAAAAAAGTTTTTAGACAAAAAGTGTTTAGATAAACCAAACCACTCTGTCTTGTGTAGTAGATATCTATATTCAGAGTGAGGAAAATTAAAAAATCTCAAAGGCAGGTCTCTGAAATATGCTCATCATCCACCTAACCCACATTGAATGTGAAATCAGAAAGCCACAGGGGTCAGGACGAGATGAGCAAAATATATCCAGTTAGTTGTAAGTTTGGGCTGTAAATGAGGTTTTAGAGGAAATTGAAAATTTAAATGTGATTCAATGAGCAGGGAACATATGATACACACAGTATGCTTGTCAATGGGGAACCAGGAGTAAATTGGGTACAGTGAACATGATTCTGTCAAGTAGAAGTATGGCTGTCCACCACTGGAAACAAATGCAAGCTGCTCACTTGTTCCAGGGGTGTTTCTATTTATACTTTTGTGTGGTGAATTGTAATTTTGCCAGCAGCTATCTTCATACTTGCAGATTATTGGCTGAGCTACAGATTAGCCATTCAGGTAGAATTCTGCAATCAGTGAGAGGTCTATGTGACATTTTCACTGAAGCTTTGCAAGCCCTTCTGCCCTGTCAGATTCTCCCCTACTGAGTGTCCTGCTCAGATGTGGAGAGAGAGGGATGACAACAAAATTCATGTCAAATTAACCTTTGAAGTTGATTGTACTGAGAACAATTCTACTTTTAAAAGTAAGTGGTTGAGCTGGAATGATTTCTACAACAGCCATTAGAACTCGGGAATTATTTCCTGTATATTTTTGTCAAATCATATTGAAAGTAATTGAATTCCTAGTGTATGTTAAAGACCACAGGGATTTTTTTTTAAAGAAATAGTAAAATACCCTTCCTGACTTTGCAGTTCTTAAAATATAGTGTAAAGAAATGCAAAGTGTAAATTGTACTTTCAGGGAGTTGTTAAGAGTAGGATAATGGAGATGTTACAAAGTGCAGATGATAAAAAAAAAATGTGAACTGAGGCAGGATGGATTTAGCATAACTATAAGGAAAGAGTGAAAAGCATTTTCAAAGGCCATAAATAAGTGGTTATGAATCGAAGAAAGGGATACATCTTTGAGAGAGAGAAAAGAATAAGAAAAAGTGAATTTTAAGAAGCATGGCTGTGGGTTTGAATGACCAGTATTTTGCTTGCTGTGTCAACAGTAGAAATGTAGACTCAATATATGAAATATTAGATGATGTCAATCTGTGGCTGGGCTCAAATATTATGCTAATGAGTTTGGATTTGCAGGTGGTGTAATCAGACTTACTTTAGGAAGGGCATAGAATCTGAGGACTGAGTTAAAGATATGAAAGGATTCAGAAAGAGATTCTCTGAGGGCTCATAGTGGTACAGCAGTAGTATGGCATAGATGGAAATGTGAAATTAATATAAAGGAGGACTAAGCAGGAAATGGTGACCAAGTAGTTGTAACAAATAGAAAAATCATCCATTGGGATTCCAGGAATCCAGAGAAGGCACACTGACCGGCTGAGACTACTCAATAAGAAGCAGCATTAGGAGGAGTCTGTGTGGGGTACGGATGATCATTATGGAGGAAAAGTTACCAAGCACAGCATGTGGGTTCTGGAAAGGGCCCACTTGAAAGGAAGAATGCCAGTGGGTGTTGGATGAATGCTGTTTGGTGCTGGATATGATCTGTTATAGTTGGATCTTGAATGTCTCATGAAGGTCCATGTGGGAAAGCCTCAGTCCTCAATGCATCACTTTGGGGAAGTGGTAGAAATTTTTAAAAGGTAGGACCTGGTGGGAGTTCTGTAGGTCACTGGAGTTGTGCTTTTGAGGAGAATGTTGGGTCCAAACTCCTATTCTTTATTTTTGGCTTCCTGACCATGAAGCAAGAATTTGTTCCAGTGCATGCTATCACCAGGATGGGGTACCTCAGGACAGGGCCAAAGCATCAGGGTCACAGTTTGGGACTGGAACCTCCAAAAATATGAGCCCAAATGAATCTTTTCTCTTTATGAATTGATGCTTTGGGGTATTTATTGTAGCAAATGGAAGGACAACTGACACGTATTCTCACCCATGTAACACTTGCAAGTCCTCGGGGAAGTTGAATTCATAAGATTGTTGGTTTGAACAGGTATTTTGGGGTGGGTGGTGGTGGGACCAGTGAAGGATAAAATCAAGATGATACAGGCAAGATAAAAACAGAGTTAGGAAGACCTGAGGAAGCATGCTCTGCAATTAGAACAGAAATGGGAGAGATTTCTCTCTACGAGTTGGTAGAAAAGAGTTCAGATTGTGTTAAACTCCATATACCAGCCGCAGGGAGGCTCCATCTAACTTCTGAGTTCTTTGTATGTGAATAATCAAAAGGCTAAGAAAATGACAGCTTTGTACTAAATTTCTGAGGAAAAAGTGGTTCACCTTTTTAATAAATTAGGAAAGGCTGGAAAAAAAAGTGTTGGAGCAAGTAGAGGAATATATTAAACTTGACGCCCTGGCAAGATATTAAAAGATGTCCAGGAGTACCAATGTGCAAGTCCAGCTAGAGGCTAGAGCTAAAAATGTGTGTCTGTAAATCATGAGCATAGAAGTGTCAAATAATGCCCAGGGGAGCAGAGAAGAGCAGATGGTAAAGAAAGTTGGAATTCATCCAACAATACTGATTGAACCTGTGACATGTATTAGGGAATCATCTCAGTCCTGGGGAACAATGTAGACTGAGTGCCTTTCTTTCGTGAGGAATGTGGCTACTGTGAGGGTGGGTGAAGAGCATGATTTGACAGGAGGAGAAAGAGGAGAGGAGGTAGAAATTCTTCATGAGAAGGAATGGGTGCAAGAATGAGACTCACAGAGAAAGAGGGCAAGGCATGAAGTTAAGTCTTACCACTGCTGTAGAAACTGATCTCAGAGAAGTCACTGAAACTCAGTTTTTTCATCTGTGTAAGGGGAAATGTTTTGCTATGCTGCTTAAATAAAATATTGAGTCTCATTGTCCCTCATCCATGTCAGTCTCTTTTTCTATGGCTTCCTCCCACATTCCTTATCAAGGAATATGAGAATAAACACCTGTGTGTCTGGGTAAGTTGGGCTAGTGTGATGGCTTCCTGCTGCTCACAGCATGAATTCCAAACTTCTTCCTGTGGCCTAGGGGATGCATCCTGATCCCTTCAGACTCAAATCCCACTGTCCTTTGCCTCTTTGCATGCACACTTTGTTCATAACGGTCTTCATGTGGCAACTTGCCAGTTGGAATGCTCCGTGTCCTTCCCATTCATAACTCATTTGCCTGGTTAATTTGGATTTTAGCTTCACTTTCTCAGGGATTCCTGACTTCTTGGGAAGGAAAGATCAGGGTGCACAGGTGTATTCTCTTAGGACCTAATTCTTCTTTGTAGCCCCTTTCATCATTTTCAGTAAATAATGGCTAGTGTGGCTAGTAGATAAGTGTCTACATGCCATAATAGGACAATGTCCTGGAACTGTCTGTGCCCCCGTTGGCTTACTATATAAATTCAAACAGATGCTTACCTGTGGCACATGAATGAATGGCACAAGGTAGATGCTCAATAAATGATTGACCAAATAAATGAAAATGTAGGAGTAACATATCAGGGTAATGCCATTGTAAATGGAGTCTAGATTTTATCTGTAGTTGGAATCAGTTTTAGAGAAGTGAAATCTTTCCTTCATGTTATTAACTTCAGAGTCAAGTGTCCTGCCACAAAGGTAATTTCTTTTGATAGTTTTCTATCACTCATAAACTTTCCTGGACATTTAAAATGCTTCATTGTGTTGAGATTGTTTTAACTCTCAGATACCAGCATATAAATTTGCTTCCCCATTTCTGACATAATATTTCCTTATTACAACCACTTTTTCTTTCAAACTTCAAGAATTTCTCCTCATATTGTGATTTTGAATTCCTAGTCTAAACTTGCAGCACTCTCATCTTTTTTTTTTTTTTTTGTTGTTTGTTTGTTTTGTTTTTTTGGATGGAAGGTTCTGATGGTAAGATCCTGAGCCTGGCCTAGTACTTGGCACATAGTGAGCTTTTATGTCAAAGGCTTTTATATTTACTTGATTGATGGATGCATCTCTTCCCTGGGCTTTACTTTTCTATATATTTTTGACATCTTCTCAGAAGTGCAAATGCAATCACACACAATGTTCTTCTTGTTATTTTCAATGTCTGAGGATAGAAGGATGATTTCAAGTTAATCCAAAGAGTTCTCTGGTGAGACCCAGTTTGGACTAACATTCTTTGCCTGATAATTGCAAATGACTATTATGCATGGTAGCACTACTTTCAAAACAATTAAGCAGTTTTAAAATAGCTCACTATAATAAAATATGTAACAGTCAAATACTGAAATTTTTATAATCGCTCAGTAGTGCAAAGAGAACATGTCTAAGAAGCAGGTGAATGTGGATCAAAACTCTGGCTCTTCCATTTACTATTTAAGTGACTTTGGTTAAGTCATATACATTTCCTGGGTCTCAACTTCATCTTCCCTAAAAGTTGACAATATCTAGTCTACACCAATGCTTTGGGGATTAAATGACAAAGGAAGACTGAGCAGCAGGGGCAATTTTTCAGAAAATGGAATATTTCTTCTTTTTCCTTACTCCTTCCAAACAAGACCTTATTTTAGAATATCTATCTCCTTCATCTGTTTTCTTCTCTTACCACATTTCTTGCTATTTTACTTCCAAGTTAATGTCTCTGCAAAGTTATCATAATTCTAAATTGGCATCTTACAAATTATCTTTGTAAAATATAAATAACCATGTAGCATTATCTTTTAACAATATTAGCTCTATAGAACTTACATGGCTGATCTCATGCATTAACTATTTAGTTATTTAAAATTCAGTTTTTATTAATAAATTTTTATTGAATCCTTGATTCAGATGTCTACAACAGAAGGTTTGGGCCATGGAAAATAGAACAATTAGATTTCTGAAAGAAATTCTAAAGAAAAAAATATATTTATACCTGGGTTTGAGGGAGGGCAGGGGTGGTAGGGTAGGTAGGTGGGAGATAGGAAAATCATTCATCATTGAAAAAGCATTGTTCCTGGGAGAAGGTGTTAAGCAGTTTTTTACTTACCTGTAGACTTCCTTTCTTCTCTATATATTTACACTCAGTATCCAGAGCAGTTTCTGGCACTCGAGACAAGTTTGTTGAACTTGACTAAAATCCACTGATTTCTCTATTACAAACCTTTGCATGATTATAATTTTAAGGTAATTGTTGCTCTTTAAAAAAATATTAAATTATCAGAAGCTAAAGTTAGATACATTTTTATCTAGTCTTCCCAATTGATTCCCAATTCCACGTATGCTCAAGAATCAAAACATTGAGCTCACATTCCAGCAATAAAGGTACTGCCTTGGACTACAGATGAAATGCATTTACTAAGCTTCAGATTATCATTCTAAGCAAAGATGGATTTGGTACAATGATACCAGTTGATATGGAAAACGGAAATTAGGAAGTTTGATTAAACTGATCCAAATGCTAGAGAGAAATAAAATGGATCCCAGCATGAGCAATGCATCCATGATCCCAGATTCATAAAACTATCTGCAGATGACGGAATTGCAACTTAAGCAATAGCACTAACAGCTCTGTGCTCTGGATGACAGCATTTTCAAGACCAACACGTCACCACTTGGGCCTTGTGAAGGCAGGCGTTGAGCTCAGTGCTTCCCTTCATTACTCTGTCCTCTCAATTCTTTAAGTGTTAGTAACTTGAATTAATGAAGAACAGAGAGAGACCTTGCTAATATACTACCTAACTTTTTAGCAGCATCTCCATTGTACTTCATTTTATCACCTGCCATGGTAGTAATATCTCCAATAAGTGTGGTTAATGAGCTGATGATTTAACTTATTAAGATAAAGTTTTAATGTAATCAATTACTCTCTCTATCCAGTCAGCAGTGGTTTTAATGAATAACAGCCCAATGGGACTAAGAGGGGTGTACACTGAGGCTTTTGAAAATAATCCTGAAATCTGCTGGTACACACATCCACAATCAGGGTCTGATATTAAGATGGTGTCAGGAAAGATAGAGTATGATTGGAATACTGAAAACTTAATGAGGGGGAGTTTTACAAGAGCTTAATTTATCTTACTACTCTTGTGCATTTGGTGCCAAGCTCAATATCTGCAATTTAAGAACTCAGTGTATCTTAATTATACTAAATTAAATTTCATTAATTATTCTATTATAATAACCCCACTACAGATAGTTCCAGATTTTACAATCATACGTTCATTTGTGAAAAAATGAAACTTATTTTATTTTCCTGTAGTATCTTCATTTCTGTTTAGAGCCTCCATTCTGCCTAATAGCAAAATATTATTTAGTTACTTCCAAGAAATATTAGTGATTCCTTCTCAATTATCCAGATTTAAAACATACTTAAATTTATTATTTTCTGTTTTCCCATTTCCTGGGTTTATTTTTATATATGGCTAGTAGGGAGAAGGCATCATTTACATGTGCCCAACTGCAAGGCAGATTTTTTTTTTCCTACAAAATTATACTAGAAAAATAGACTTATCCTATTTTGCGTCTCTCACAAATACTCTCCTACTGTGAAGAGTGCTCCCCCCCACCCCATTCCCATCTTGAATAGCATAGCACTGAAGTTAGGGAAGACACATAAGCCTGAAAATAGCAATTTGGGATACATATGGAGGTCACCTGACAAAGCTTTAAAAAAAGGGAAATTAACACAAATTTATGTTAATTTCTTGGGGCTATTGCCTTATAATTGTAAGTTAGTAGTTATAATAAGTAAGCTTTAAAATATATTCAAGAAGCAAGATACGTAAATGGTTATATTAAAGAGACCAGAATTTCATACCAGCTGCAGAACAGAATAAAAGTATAATTCTAAAGTTTTGCGGTAGGAGCTTGGAATATGATCTTCAGTAACACAGTTTTGTTGTGCAAGATTCAAAACATGTTCATTTCAAACAACTTAGATGTAAACGAAATGTGATATGCTTCAAAAAAAAATATTGGTGGGTCATTGCAGTCCATCACTGTGTCACAGTGCATATTAAGAATGTGAACAGTTTTTTGAAATGTTAGAATGGAGAAAGTACTGCATTTAATTGTCAACGGACATGTGTAATTAGTGAATTATTATTATAAATGGATATCTGGGGTGTTCTCCTATGTCCATAAGGTTTTACAGTTATATGTTTCAGTTAGTCAAAGTTGATTTTTAAAAAATTATCCTATTGGAAAAATCAGGAAACTGGCTGCTTACTAGTATCAGTTTGTGTTTGGGCAAATATGATGCTTCTCAGTGGGAGCAGATATGCACTGTCTGTCTGCCAAGTAGTAAGATTAGAGAGTTGTGGTTCCAGGCTATTATCAGTCTTCCATGTGAACACCTCCTGAGATTTCTGTGCTTTTGTCTTCCAGTGCTTGGCTCAAACTGACAGTTCCAGCAGACCTCTAGCTACTGCTTCAGTGCTCAGCTTCTCTTTGCCAGGTTCTGTACCCTGATTGGCTGAACTTTGGGCTGGTCTAAAGAGTGGCTACAGAGCCCTGGAAGTTTTCTTGCCCTCTGATGGAAGTTTTCTCTAGGATGATATTCCTTCTTAGAATTCAGCATGAAAATATGGTATAAACCTCCTTTACCCTGAAAATCTCAGTAGACTTGAAGATGGCTTTTATGACTGTAACTGTTATTACTTCAGCCGGAAGAGGGGACAAGTTCCAATCAGCTCTCTCAGGTTCATGGAACCCTAACTTCCTCTGTTAACATCCCCTTTTTATCTCCAGATAAAACATCACTACCTATACATTCTTTTTCGTTCATGTTCTTTCCATCATTCTTGTCTTATTACTTTCTGAAATCTAAGACTTAATCTTGATATGTATAAAACATGGATCCACTACTTATACATGCTTCCTGAGGTGACATAAATAGAAGTACACCTGTGTTTGCAAAGGAAATCAGAATGCAATTTATTCATTCTTTTATCTACTGCTAGTTTACAGAAGTCACTGGAAAAGAGGAACAAGTCAATGTTACCAAAAGGAAGCAATTAGCCACATCCAGAAAATGATTAATGCTCCAAGTCAAATTACCTGTTTTTTTTTTTTCAACAATATATGACTTGGAAATAAGAATTGTTAGACATGAAAACAAATAAAAACAAACAAACAAACAAAAAACTCAAGAGACAACCAAATGTGATATATGAGTTTTGTTTGGATCCTGAATTTAACAAACATAAACATCATCTCTAAGAGAATTGGGTGAATTCATGTATAGAGTATGTATTAAATCATCATAGGAAATTGTTAATTTGGTGAGGCATAATAATGACATGTATTTGTATGAACCTTCAATAAACAAAATAGCATCAACAATAGAAATGCTATATAAAAGTATTTCCTAACAGAATATACACTGGGATCTGTCTTAAAAATGAGACAAAAATAGGGTCTGATGAGAGATAACAAGACGGATAAGTATTTAGTTATTGAAATTGAGGGATGTCTACATGTGGATAATTTTTGTTTGCCCTGCTTTGGCAAATAGAATATTCCCATTATAAAATATTAAAATACCTAGAACCAGAGACTTTGATAGCTGTGGTCAATTCTAAATCTACTCCTTCTGATCCTGCCTCACCTCCAACATGATGGCCTTTATCCTGCGACAGCAGGGACTGGCACCGAAGATAAGGAATGCAGGAAAGAATGATGAAGAAAAATTAAAAGTTTCCTCCTATATAGACTTGTTTATTCTTTTTTAATTAAAACAGACCTGAGAAAAACTTTCTATTGTCTGAATAAATACCTAACATCAAAACTCTGCCATTTAATCAAATGTTTATCACATTGTATAGTTTCTCACAAATTGTGATGAGCTTCATAAACATTAATTTCAAAATATTTTTTAATTTGTGTAGCCATTTGGTCACTATGTATACTCTCAATTAAGGAATATAAATTATAACTACTGGCACCACAGGAAGGTTCACAACTTTCTTTTAATTTTAGGAAGAAATTGTTGCACTTGAAAAGGTAGAGATCACCTTATATAGACAAAGGCAACAGTTTGAACTTTTTTTTTTTTCTTCACATTTTTTACTCCAGGAGTTTTGACCCTGAGATAAAGAAAACTTCACAAACAAATGCAGCTTTCAGTCTGGTGTCTGAGCTTTGTGCCCTGTGCCTATCAGTCTTTCTGTTTGCATCTCTGCTGGGCAGGCAGCCAGCTTGAAGGGCCTCTTCAGTGTTATTACACCTGCCTGTGGCCAGGCCTGCACCCCTGAGGAGAAGGTGTTATTTGAACTCACAGATAGATAATCCTGCTGACCACTTTGCAACACAAGCAGAGAGGGACAGTCAGAAGCTTTGTTTGCCTTGCTATCCTGAGAACACAGAGGGAGCCTCTTTCCCCAGCTTGTCTTTTGGTCCCTCTTAGAAACAGCTTCCTCCCTATTGTCTCTGGGTTGCAAGACAAACACTGTTCCAGATAAAGTCTGCTCTGGGATGAGTCCCCCCCCCCCATTGCCTAAAGTCGAGTTTACTAGTGGGCTTCAGGGTGTTTTTTTGTTTGTTTGTTTTTTTCCTGTTGTAGCATTGTGTGCCTGTATCCACATGGCTCCTCTGGCATTTGGTTGTCTATATTGATCACCCATCTGGACAACCCAGGACACAATCAGTGAAGGTCTCCAGGTGGAGGGAGGGAGGGAGGGGAATCAGAACTCACTGTGACCTAAAAGCTCCCATTTAAAAACTCAAGAAATTATTTTTATTTTCATTTCTGCCATTATTCATTCGTGTGGCTTGGGATGAATCTGTGCCCTCACACGAGCAAAGAAGAGGAAAGGAAAGGAGAAGGACAAGAAGAGAAGCACACACAGTTGCATTCTCCCTGTGGCAGTTTGGATGAGGTCTTACAATCAAATCAAAACAATAACATGAAAAGGGAGATGTCAATGTGCTATTAATTCTCCGAGCAGGAGTTATTTGGGGAAAGAGAAAGTTCTTAATGAAAATTATCTCTAGTTCCACAAGGCTCTAGGTACTGATGAAAAAAATGACATTGAGCTGAGAGTTAATTATTCAGTCCCTGACAGTAACACTCATTTGTTGACATTTAGATTTTCACCCTAAAGACAAAAGCAAAGACATTTTTAAAAATTCTCATTAAGTGTGCCAGATATTTAGCTGAGTTTGATATTTTGTATGCTTTCTAATTCTTTCAATTATTTTGTTTCCTGACTAATAGCAGGAACTGTTTCTGGGTTATACTTGGAAAAAGTAAACTGTGAAAACTTATTTTTATGTAACAGACCCCTTTAGCAAACCTCTTTTAATCCCATATCTACATCCAACTTATGAAATGATAAATCTAAGATGAAGTGAATTGGTTTGATTAAAGAAATAGAGAAAAATGAAATGCCATCTCTTCACTTTAGTTTTGGGCTGGAGGGCTTTTGGTCCTTATGGATTCAATTTATTTCTTTTATTTATTTTTTTTCATTTTGCATGCACAGAATAGCAACTTTCACAAAGAGTTGCAGGGTCCTGCCTGCAATTTTTTTTGTGTCTGGTTCTGTGATTGCTACCCTTGATTTAGTGCTTTGATATTTAGTTACCGTGGTTTTAAAATCACTTTTATGGCAAACTCCCCTTCTTCATGTCTTCCCACCTCCATGCATTCTCTGGATAATTTAGACCTTGACTTTTATAATCAGGGAATATGCTTGGTGCTCTAATGTTCACCCTTCATCCAAAGGGCTTGCCAACTTCCACTGGCATTGAGCTCAGTAAGGCCACGTGGTTCCTACAGGTTTATCCCTTGGTGCCAGGTTGATGATGCAGAAAGCCTCAGCCTCCAGGGAGGATGGTAATCAACTCCAAGGCGCCAGGCAGCTGTTTTCTGTTTCGGATTTAATTCACATTGCATAGTAATGCTCATAAGATGAGGTCCCTGGGGATATGTTGGATGCAGGACTTTTCACAGAGGCTTATTGCTTTTCTCATCAGCGGTCTAGGACTGCTTATGAATTCCGCTTGGGCTCCTCTTTCCCTGAGGGGTGGCATTTGCATAAAAAACAAGCCACTAGATAAACAAGACTTCAGAGTTATCATTCCTTTTAACCGTCACACTGGAAGGTTGAGGGATGTGCCTTTAGATGCAGTTGACATATTGCATATACCTGAGCTCATGGTTTACCTGCTGAGCTGTTTTACAAACCCACATTCTTTTTCTTGCCCAAAAGGAAATGCTGGTCCTAAAAAATGAAGTGAAGGGTCAGAAAACAATGCCTTTTCCTCTTACCTCGGCAGTGCTGGGCAATGGTTTTCTGTATGAGTGCCAAATGATGACTTTACATTATTCTAATATTCTTGGGTACTACTGGAAGTGGCTCCTCGTTAAATGTTGCAAAAGTAGAGCAGCAGCAAGCTGTTCTGCTTACATTTTTACTAATGGGTATGGTGAACCCCATAAAAAAACAAATGCCTTCCCATACAATTTAATTTCCAAAAGGACTGGGGATGTTCTCCCAGCTAAAAAGCACTGCTTCCTCTTGTTCCCTTGAAATCTATTATTTTACAAGGCCAGAGAAAGTATGTGTAAAACATTCAGGATGATGAATTTCAGAATTACCCAATCCTGGGTTCCAGTGCTACCTTGGTTGTCTTCTAATTAGATGTGGACATTTAGAGAGTTCTTAACTTTATTTCTCTTTTCTATTATGATAATTTTTCACTTTGTTTTGTTAAATTTAAAGATTCTCAGTAAAAACATGACTATTATAATAAGAAGTATAATAATGATAAAAGAATTATAAAATAATAAGAATTATAATAATGATAAAAGAATTATAAAATAATTATAATAATTATAAAAGTATTATAATAATTATAAAAGACAATTCTAGCTTTTAAACAATACAAAGATTATAAATAATGTAATCCTTCCCATCTGGGTCCCATTGCTAAACACATGCATCATTTCCTTCTCTGCATCTAGACTTATGTATACGTAGGAAAAAGTACATTCACATCTTCTTTCCTCCTCTTCCTCCTCCTTATTCTTCATCAATGTTATATCATGCTATATATATATATGTTTTTCTAATTCACTTTCTTCACTTTCATATCCTTTTCAAGCACCTTTAAAACATTATAAAATCTAGATGTTCTATTTTATTTGAATACTATTTCTGAGAAATTATATTTTCCTCTTTTTCAGCACAGCAAAAAGTACTGAAACAAATGTTCTTCTGATTGATTTCTTAAGTACTGATGCTTTTTTTGGGGGGAGGGGGTTAATCTTTTAAGAGGACAAATGTGGAGTTCAAAGCTGAACATTTTAATATCATTATTGCCAGACAACTTTTAAAAGTCTGGTATGGATCTACATACCTATCAGCAATGAACAAGAGCAAATTTTCCCACATTCTTGACAATTCTGGCTTTTATTCTTTGTAAAATTTTTGTCAATCTGGAAGTTGAAAACAGTATCTGGTATATGTTTGAAATTGCAGTTCCAAAAATCTAAGGTTTGTGGTAAGAATGTCCACAGAGGTGTCACATAGAGTTCGTTAATAAAGAGAAGCAAAAGAAATTAGATTTTGAGAATAATTTTCCTGAAAGAAAATAGATAGCTGATCATATTGATTTCTAAGCTTTGGGAGAGAGAACAAGGCATGGATTTATAGATTACAGAATGGAGAAGCAAACAGAGATACCATTGGGATAATCCTGGGAGATACTCCCTTTCATCTCATTCCAGAGGACCAGCCCTGCTGGTGACATTAGACAATTGTACATCGCAGACCACACTTTTGGCCTTATCCTCTGATCCTGTTAGTCCAAATTTAGTTTTCAACAAGTCATTTGACAGCAATGGACTAAGGTCATGGTATGGGCTTTGTGTGGCAAATACAAATGTGATATTTTAAAAAGCCAGAATTACTTTATGTATTTCACATGCTTTCCCTGCTGATTTACTAATGCTTCATATGCAAAAAGAAATCAAAATAGTTGAGTTCACGCCCCCAGAATGAAAGTGGGTGAACTGCTGACACTAATTAAGGCTCACAGCGCACACCTTATCCTAAGCACATATGGATTTGTCTCAATGAGGAAAGATGATTTGCCAGATTGCAGCTAAGAGGTTAGATGAACTCATTCAAACTGTAGTGAGAAACGCACAAGCTCTCACTTGATATATGTTAGCAGTAAAATAGTATGAGTTCCCAGATTCACAGATGCAGATGGCAAATCACAGTAACAACAGCAAAATGTATGGAGTACATATTCAGGACTAGGTATATGTCTCAGTGTTTTTCTTCTTCTTTTTTAAAATTTAAATAAATTTACTTCATCTAATAGTTCATACAATCTCCAGAATTAGATACACTCATTACTTTCATTTTACAGATGGGCATAGATGGGCTAAATCACTTCCCCAAAGTTACAGAATTATTATGTAGAAAAGTAATTCAAACTTGGGTAGTTTGGATTTTAAGTGCTCGTCTATGATCCTACAACTAACTGGCCTTGGTTCATAGACCAGTTCATAGACCATAGATCAGTAGAGCTGTGGTCACAAACATACCTGAAAATCAACCAAAGCAAAAGCAACACACATGCAAACGTTTGCTTAATAACAAATAGCAGTAAAGCTGCTTAAAATAGTGATATTGAGACCATTAGACTCATTCAGGAAACACACAAGTTAATTCTATAGCCCAGTTTTAATGGACAGGAGTAAAATTTAAAACATTTCATCATAAAACCTCCTTACTATATAGCCACTCAGTGTCCAATTGGGGGAAGAAATGGAACCTGTTAATTCAGTAGAGGTGATTTAATACAAGGATTTGTTAACCAATTATTAGAGAACCAAAAATACTCACATAGATTATGTTAGTATAACAGAAAGTCAATGCAAGAAGGTTAGGGTCCTAAAGTAGTGGCTCTGCTGAACTGGGCTCTGAACCCTAAGCAGGGGTTACTCCCTGGCAAATCTCCTAGTTATTGTTGAGGTTGGGTTTCAAGTACAGAAGAAACTGCAAATAGGAGTTCAACTGCTGCTTCCTACTGCCAGGATGAAAAATGATTGCTGCAACAAGATTGACAGGATTAGATCAGGTACAAAAGGAAACTCGTTTTTCTTTCCCCCAGCCTTCCAATCAGTTCAAGAGCTCTTATTTGCAGGATCAAATAGGCCTCGGATGACCAAGCATTTTGAAGTTTGCTGAGTTTCATTTCCAACATTGCAAAACCAACTACAGATAGTTGAGCTTGAAGCTGAAAAACACATACTTAATAACCTGCACATTCTGATCCTTCAACTACTTGACATCCACTCACATCCGCTCACACATTTGAACTTCCATGGGGCATCAAAACAATTTTCTATTTCTGCCTTTTTTTTTCTTTTTTTTTCAAACTCAAGGCCTCATGCACATTAGGCTACCAGTCTACCACTGAGCTATACTTGCAGCTTGCAACTTCTTTTTTTTAAAAACAAAGATGCACTAAACCTCTTCCTAAAATGGGAAGATTCAAAATCCCAATGTTTGTATTCACTTCTGGAAGTTAGAGTTCTAGCTGAATATTTCACTACCTAAAACTAAATTTTACACTAACAACTGATGTTTTCAAATATAAAATATTAATGAGAAAAGGGAAAGAGACTATTTAATACATACCAATATATGCAATGCTTCTACCATTTCTGTAGTTGGTTCTGAAGCCATAGTTGATATTTGTATCATCCATCACTAAACATTCTGTGTTTCCTTTCAACTCAGTCAGTATTTTGATAACCAGGGTTTCTTTTCTTCACAGGATAAACTATGACTTCATTCCCGAAGGGTATAAACTCCTTAGTAGTTATGCCTTTTGTTGTCATTGTGTGATAGTTTTAAATTAACTTTTACTATAAGAATAAGGAAGCAGCCCTAAGTGGTTTCTTAGAGCATTCCCCCGGGTTCCTGTCCTCTTTGTGTATCAGAATCTGGATCAGTCATCTCAGACCTCATTGCCTACAGATTCAATGTCATGACTGAATTAAATCGTGTTGACTCTGGCAAAGTGACAATCTCAACTTCCAATTCAACGAAACTATTATGTCACTTAGTGTTGTCTTCCTCCTGTGAGAAGCAAAGAAAGCCTGCAAGTCAACAGAGTTTAATGTTTTAGAAACAAGAAACAAAATTTTATAAAATGATAGCTCTGAAAGTAAGAAGAGATTCTTCCTCATCTGCCATTTTATTTATAGAATCATTTATTCTTGCTACAGAGCAAGTACTATATATTGATTTTTGATTCATGCATATTGATTTCTTCATATAATGGACTTGCATAGTATATGATTGAGCTCCAACTTTTTCTTTTTCCACGGTCATGGTAACTAAGTCTTCACTAGATTAGTCTACAGATTGTATCAGATCATGAGATAATAGTAATCCATGGAATAGCAATAGCACCATAATCCATTAAATTAATCCACTTCAAACATATGGTTGATTGTAATGAAATGCCTTCTGAAATAAGTGTCATGGAGGACAAGTGGCTATGGCATTTGACCATTATGTCAGTAATAATGGACATGTATCTGTGAAGTGGAACTGTTAAAACTGAGTGGAATGGAGAACTGACAAAACTTAGGTTTGATTAACTTAGGGTGAAAATATAAGTTTGTCAAAACCACAGGATTGCAGAATTTCTCTAGTATTACAAAGAATCTCTCATTTCTTATAGCTATAGTCAGTCTTAAGAAACCAAGACATAAAATTTGTGTAGTCTGAAGAATTGCTATGTAATCTGATGTATAGCTTTTCAGTATCTCTCAAGAGAAGAAGTAGGATGTTAGGAAGAAGCAGAATCCTAAAACTAGGAAATAATGAAGCTGAGGCTCTTCAACACTGAAGTCACTGTGAATAACCTTTGCCAGTGGAAGCAGCTCAACTTCCTGTGTCTGAAGACCTCTCCATTTCTAGTTTGAGGCCACAGGAACAAACTTTGACAGTTGTCTTCAAAGAATGCCCATTTTTTCCAAAGGTACCCCAGTTAACCTTTAGCTGACACCTTTATAACTAGGATTGTGTTTTAACATGTATCTAGAAGAAAAGTTCAAAATCTAATGGAATAATTCATACTCAAAAAGAATTGAGGGTTTTCAAATGCATATGAACCTAAACCTGTATAGGTGTATATAAGTGGAGTCTAAAGAAGAGTAAGGAGAACAGAATACAGTATATCTGATTGAACCTATTCATTTACATTCTTATGCCTGTATTTAGCAGATTCTTGATTTAATGTATACCTTGTGCAGTTGGTAAAGACTTAAAAGTTTATATCAGTGTTAAAATTTGGAATCAGTAGTGGCCTGAATTTGATAGGTCTCATATTCTAGAGGTACAGGGAGAAAGCCAGTTTTAAGTGATGAAGATGTTGATTTATAAACCTTCATATCTCACTAGTACTTACCCCAAGACAGTCAAAGGCACTTCCATCACTAAGACTCCAGCATACCTAAGAGAGGGGAGCTAAGGTTTCCTTGGAAAGCCTGGAGGGGGCTATTCTTCATAGATGAGTGGTATAAAATGGTACTATTGAAGTGGCACCCCCTTTCTCCACAGAAACATCTTAACTGGGCTTCTTCAGAAATCTTCACCATGACTGATTTTAGGACTGTCTGCAAAAGAGTTCAATGTAGATAAACTTCCTATTTTCCTGTCGCCCTGTTTTACTTGGCCACTGGCCAAGAAGATACCAGTACTCCAGGTGCTGGACACCCCCTTATTAGTTTTTCACAAACATATCCAGTATAGTAATTTGTAGAAATGTGCAAACAAGGCCTCTGGCCTTGAGCTGGGCTTCACAGAGATGTCTACATTTTTAAGAGAAGTTACCAACTGGGATCCATGGTAACAACTGGCCTAGGGAGGAAAAAGCGGGGAGAAGACACTCTCCCCTTCTCAGGTGTTGTCCTTGAAGGGTTAACTTGCCCAAAACAGTGAAAAAAAAAAAAGGTGCTTTTATGTGAACTTTTGCAGACTGTGAACTTCTGAGCCCCTCCCCTTACATGCTGGGTATAAAAGTCTGAAACTACCTGAACTCGGGGTTCAGGGGATTGATTGATTACAGCAAAAGCTGTGCCCTCTGAATCTGGATACAGCCAAATAAAACTGTTTCCTGCTATCTTCAGTGCCTTGCCTCCTCTGTCTCTACAACACTATTAATATGGGCTTGCTGATGTCCGTGGGGAAAGACTGATCTCAAAGCAGCAGAGGCCAAGTTGCAGCATCCAATGTCCTTAGACAAGGAGCGTACACTTACCCTAAGAAGCAGCAGAGGTAGAGTTGTAGTCAGAATGCTTTGACCCACAGAAGTTTTCAGCAATGATAGACTGATTATTGTGTCCCTAGGAATTAAACATACATTGGTTTATAGAAAAGGAAAAAAAAATCCAAGTCTAGTGTTGAATTCTGACTTGAATTGCTGCAGTGAAAATAGTTTCCCACTGTGTTTATAGTTCTTGGCCAGTTCACAGACCCAGTTGGCTTTTTGAGCCTCCTACAGTATGGTCAGAGCCCATTTATAAAGCACATTTCCTGCCACCATCCTTCAGAATTTCATACATACACTGAAGTGCCTCCATGGTCCCAACTCTGATTATCTTTGTGCTTGCCATTTTCTTCTCAAGTAATGCTTCCTCAATCCCCACATCCTTTGAGTCAAAAACATTCAGGTGTCTTTGAAGCATTTACTGATCATTCCACTTAACATATCTGTTTGTCCTTCTCATCTGGTGCTTGAAGATCTTAAGCATCTTATTCCCTCTCCAACTAGATTCCAAGCCTTTTGAGGGCAAGACTCTGCAATTCTACTTTGCATCTTCCTGAAAGCATTCATAAGCATGTTTTCCATCACTCTTACCATAGTGTCTGGCTCTTCTTGTGACTGGTTAGTGAAATTATTGTTTGTCAATTTATGAAGTAAAATGTAGTATTTATAGACTACATTTTAGTATTTATAGACTAAGATAAGTTATCAAAAACTGAAACATTGGTTTTTCTTCTTTCAGGTTTTTTTTTTGTGTGTGTGTGTATGTGAAATTACTGGATTACTACTATCAGGAACAAATAGAATAGTAAGTAGCGATATCAAGAAAAATGTTTGTCTTTACCATCAGTTGATGACTGTCTGAAAGGATATGTTTAATGACCAGTTATACGTTGGCAGCTTGACTTTGGAAAAGTTATATAAATGATTTGATGGTGTCTATTATTTAGTTGTAGTTCTTGTCATTAAAGAGGTTTGAATGTTAAAAATAATTTATGATGGAGATGGGGATAAAAGAATAAAGAGCATAGTACATACAGAATGCCTTTTGAGATTTAAAAAAAAAAAAATTAAGGCAACTGTCACGCCATTTACTCTTTCTGGTGTCAAGGAGAGTAAAATGTAAATCCAGCCTTAAAATCCAGTGACAAGAAGTCACTGGAAGTCTCTTGTCCACTCTCCAGCCTTATGACCCATCATGACCTCCCAAGCTCTCAAGAGACTTTCAGTTTGCCATTTTTTTATCATCATGATTCTGGTCCTCCTTTCTACATGCCAGACCCTTAATTGGGAATATGATTTTCCTGCTTTTTTAAAAAAAGTGTATATTGTGATAAGTGTATACTTTCTCATAACCAAATTCAGGCATTCCCTTCTTTGTGCAGGGTCCCTGCATCTCCCACACTCCCCACTTATCTAGAATCTGGCATTTCCTTGTTTGTGAGCATAGGCACGTATCTTCCTGACAGCATATATTACCTACAGGTTGTCTGTTTTCCTCCTAACACTGTGGGCTCTTCAAGAGAATGATTCTGTTTTTCTGAAGTTAGTGTGAAGCAGTTTCTGGTTCATAAATGCTTACTGAGTTGATCCAGGCTTTATTCAAATCACAGATAAAGCAGCAAGTGTGCTGATCCCTATGAGAGCATTTTACCTTTCAAATATGCTATTTTATATAAACAAATAGTTTGGACTCACTCTGAGGCATACTATCCTACATTAGATGATATGAAATTAAGGTACAAAACTACACAATTTATTATCTTTGTTTTTTTTTTCAAATAATCTCAAACTTGGTCTTATCTAGTCATGACCACATTTGAAAATTTGAAATAGTCAAGAGCACTGAGTTATGCAAGACTAAGCTGATAGCCTAAAATATTAATTGCTATTACTATGGTAGAGACACAAGTATGCTGAGTTTTGTGTTTTTGATGATAATTTAGTAAATTACCACTTGGTCTCTGAAGTGGGACTGCCCAGATTTCCATGGCTGCTTAGACACTTACCCTTTGAAAAGCTTTGGCTAATGTATTTCATTGTCTTTTTGAAACTTAGTTTCCTCCTGTATAAGATGGGGCTAAGGTAGTACCTTTTTTCTAAGTCTTTTTGGTAGACATTAGTTACAGAATTACCTTATTATAGCTACTTAAATAACTTAGAGTTAACTAAGTTAGCTCTGCATATTAAAAAGTTATAGAAACCTATTATAGATTCTGAAACACAATAATTTCTAAATAACTGGTAGCTACTTCTTTGTCTTAGTAAGACTAAAATAATAAAGTAACTTACAGGAGAAGATATTTTATTTAAGATATTTTATTTTAGATATATTTATACAATGCTGTTCATGGAGGAAGTAAAACTTGTGCCAATTGTTAAAGAAATTTAATTGAGTTTATTTTAAAACAATTAAATTATTTTGTTTAATTTTAGTATTAAGGATTGAACCCAGGGGCAGTCTATCACTGAGCAACATCCCCAACCCTTTTCACTTTTAATATTGAGACGAGGTCTTGAAGTTGCCCAGGATGGCCTTGAACGTGTGATCCTGCTTCCTCAGACTACTGAGTAGAACAGCTGGGATTATGCATGTAAACTGAAGTGGACATATTCAGGCATGAGTGAATAGACTGTGTTGGCTCAGAGTTTGTGGAAAAAGGTTAAAGATAAGACATATTTAATCTTTCTAAGGGTTTTTAAAAAGATTTTGATTTTGACTCTATAACTAATAGAGGGACAATGAGACTACTTAATCACCAACAGTGCTATACAAATAGCCATTTACATGATGTCTGTTTCAGGCACATCGTGTATGACTGAGTGAAGACCAGCACAATCATCTAGGTGCAAGGTGGTGCAGAGCTTGAGATAGGAAGAGACAGTAGGGACAAAATTCATAGTGGCTCTGAGCTACAGTGTGACCTCCAGAACAGATGTGAAGGCAAGAAGTTAGTCCTCAGAGGGATTTCACCTTCAGAATTGGTCTCATAGGTGTGCTGGGCCCTAAGGAGATGGCCAGAGGTCCAAATTCCCTTTTTCAAAGAGGTATAGAAGTCCTAGTAAGATATCAGTGAGAATGAAACTGCAAGGCATATATCTATGGACATCAGAACATCAGCCTAATCTAGGATTCTTTTTGGTTTTCTTCTGAAGTATTGCAAAAGCTTCATCACCAGTTTCTATCCTTGCCCTGTGCTCCTCTGCAGACCTGGTTAATTTTGCACTTAGCAGCTAGAGTGATCTTTCTGAACATCACCTATCCCTTAGTTCTCTCCTTAGCACTGTTCAATAACTCTTCACTGCTCTCAGAATAAAATCAAAGCCTATTTTCATATGCTCCACCCTTTCACCTAATCTGATCCTTGTTGAATCTCATTTCTCTTCCCTTACTCCTTTAACATATCTTGAACTTTTGATTTTTTTGACTATTCCATGTTCTGTATTCCAGAGGTTTGGTCATGTTGTTCCTGTGGCTGGAATGCTTTTCCAATTGACCCCTCTTTAAGCGCACAACTCTTAGAAGTGTGATTTTTTTTCTTTGTAAACTCTGCTAATTCCTCCCTTGATACCTCATGACTTTTTTCATAATTATATTCCATTTTTTTTACTGTTATAAACTATGACAAGGCCAGAACTTTTGCCTGAACTTGCTGATAAAGGCAGACAGAGATCACTCCTCTTCATATAATTTCTTTGTCTCGTGGTTAGCTTACATCAGAACTATTTGTCTTGATTGATTTGAGAATACTGAACTATTTGTCCTAAACAAACTTTTTGAAACTAGATATCTATAGAGAAAAACATTTTCTAATCAGATAACTGACGTAAGTTTCCCCTGCCTGCAAGACAAACTCATTGGTAACTGGTCTACCTTCCTTAAAACTCTGAGGCAATAATCATGTTTCTGGGACACCTTTGATCTCTGCATCTGGGGTGCTTTTCCTATCACATGCCTGACCACAGGAGAGACTTCATGAACATTTACTTACGGTATGAATGAAAAAAATGAACGGATGTCAAAGCATTAGGTATCTCCCGGTAATGACTTGCAATCCTGCAGGAGATAGTATCAACAATGTGGCCAGAACACATGCCACATTATCTGGCCCTTGGGAAAAGAGACTAGATAGTCCAGTCAGGTGGTCCAGGCAACATCCTGGAGGCCTGGAGTTCATGAGAGGACTTTTATACTGATAGGTGATCTAGAGCAAAAATCAGGCTCTGACCCAGGCCTAGAACAATGGAAATACTCAGAAGTAGTAAGAATAGGTGTGTTAGCTAGTTTTTTCCAGTCTATGACTAAAAGACCTGACAACAACAACTTTACAGTAGGAAAAGTTTATCTGGGGCTGATGGTTATAGAGGTCTCAGTCTAGAGAGCTAATTTCATTGCTTTGGGCCTGAAGTGAGGCAGAACACATGGCGGAATGATGTGGAGGAAGGAAGAAGCCCACCAAGGACAAAACATAACCCCCAAAGGCTTGCCCCTATTGATGCACCTCCTCTAGCCCTACCCTACCTGCCTATAATTACCTCCCAATTAAATAATTAGGTTAGGCTTTCATAACCCAATCATTTCACCTCTATATTTTCTTGCATTGTCTCACACATGAACTTTTGGGAGACACCTCATATCTAAACCATAACAACAGGACAGCGAAAAGGTGCAAAGTTTCTCACTAGTGTGCTGAATCTTCTATAGCAACAAAAATAACAAACACAAAAGGTCATGACTATGATAATGTTGATCTAATGGCAGCCTTAGTCTAGTGTGATTCAGGGTATGCAGGGTAAAATATTGGTCTTATAACTAAACATAATTGGAGAAACAGAATTGGAAAAAAAGAGAACAAAGGATTAAATATAACTTCAGGTATAAAGTAAAAAATGGAAAATTATTCTGTGAGTATGGCAAGATTAGAAAAGATTAAGGGTCTGTGGAACCATTTTCCTCCATTATGATGGGATTTGTTTTTATATATTCTCATATGTACAAAATATAATTAAATCAATATTGTTCCCCAATATCATGTATCACTTGCTGAAGTGTACATGGTTTCAATTCTTCTTTAAGGTGAATTTGGCCATATATAATAGGGGCCAAAAATATTCATTCATAGAAACACAATAATGCATTTTCTATGACTTGTCCTGAAATATGCTACACACACACACACGTACTGTAATTTTATGTCTGTTAAATTTTAAGACCAGTTGATATTCAATAGAATAGTTAAATCATGACTCATTTAAAAGTTATGATATTTTCAGATTATGATTGATACTTAAGCTACTGAGATTTGGGGTTTATTTTAACAGTGTAAATTGTTTCTTTCTAACAGAGTATATAAACAGTAAGTGAAAAAGAAATAAAAAGAACTTACTAACTACTTCATTGAGTCATTCAGGGATTCAGGCAGAAGAAAACCCTGCCATTCATAGCATGGTTTCCCAGGCTCTTGGATTTTAGTTCAAAATGCTAGATAGAGGATGAGGAAAAAGTGGAGGATGTTCTTCTGTACTGGAATGAGAAATTGTCTAAATGTGATTTTTCCCCCATAGCATCTTTAATGCTTCATGTAGGTAATTCTTATATCTTATAAATTCACTTTCTGTAACAAATGTTTAAATTATTTACCTTTGATAAGTACATACGTATACTTTGTATAAGAAGCATTGCAATACAAATTGTATTGTTTATCGTGTGGAAGAAATGGCCTAAATGTTTATGTATATACTTTATCGGCCAAAACAAAGTCAGATGGGGGCTAGGAATGTGACTCAGTGGTAGAACGCTTCCCTAGTGTGCTGGAGACCCCAGCACTGACAGAAAAAAACAAAAACAGTCACATGGTACAATGAGAGAGAGGCTGGAACTGGTAGTCTTATCTGGGATCCGACACTATGACAAAGAAGTGTGAGTCTTCAGATCTAGTTTTTTTTTTTCTCACCAATGGATAATTATGCAGCAATAAAATATAACTGCATGATTGACAAAGAATAGTTAATGACATGAAACAAAAAATAGTGTGGGTTCAATTATATACAAAGCAACAAATTTTGCAAACCTTTTCCCAGAAGTGCTAGGGGTGTGTGGGTGGTACTTGAAGGAAATCTACCAATGTGTTAACAAGGTTTTCTCTGGAAGTGGGATTACTGGTGATATTTATTTTTTTTCTTTGCTTGATTCATCTTCTGTAATTAACAATACTAATTATCATATTATTAAAAATTATAAAGGGAGGAAAGAAGGGATTTGGTGTACTCTCTCCATCTTGTCAAATCTAATTAGATGTCTCAAAAATTTTGGTCATGTTTCCTGTTTTCTGAGAGTCTTTAATCCTAGATAGCCCTGATTAACAGATGTGAAACAGTTGGAGAATGATATGAGACAAAACTGAATTATGTTAATTTATTTGACTTAATGTTTTCTATCCAACCTTTGAAAATGCAATAATCTGCCAAAACTATGCGGGGCAAAGGGTGTGTGCCCATGCATGAGGCAGTGAGCACTTTAACTGTGTTTCAAAGCTATGGAGAGTCCACTCTGCTTCCTTCACATCATGAGTGAGGATTCTGTGGGATTCCCAAATGGCTTCTGAAGGCTTTGCATAGTTTACAATATATGCACAGTTGCTATTTTTGGCACAATTTTCATATTTTCAGACCATATCTCTAATTTCAATTCAGCAAAGCAGAAGCTGAAGTCTACTGCTACATATCCTTTTAAAATTTTGCCCCTTTTAAACTATTTTGGATCTTTCATTTCATAGTACTCTGGGGAGTTCCTCTGGGGAAGTGACTGACACCGGTACTTCGGGATAACTATATGAGTTTTATTGTGTGTGGCTGTTACATATTTGGTTTGACTTTCAGTATCTTGACAATCGAGTTTAATATCAAATAATGCTATGCTTCTGCTATGCATTCTTTTTATGATATGGGCTTGAATCCTTTTTAGATTTTTAAACAGCATATCACAGTTTTCATGTTATATAAAAATACACTTTCTGTTCTTAGAGAAATTAAAGGAAAAATATATTTTAAGATAAAGACTTAAAGATATGAGATTGAATCACTAAGAATAATAACCAAATGTTTTGGCTATTAGCATCTAGCCTCTAACTGAATTGTCTTAGTAACAACCAGTTAGTTTATATAGCTTTAAATACAAAAGGAAATGTAGTCCATTGTTTAAAAAAAAACTGTTATTCTGCTAAACTGTTTTCCTTTTTATACTTATTTTTATATGAAAAAAATCTTAGAATACAAAAATATTTGCATTGGAAAAAATAAATTCCAATGATCTCAGATTCTAAGATACTGTAACAATGATAGAATGCAATCAGTTTTATTATAATTTCATTAAATTTTAAAAACTTTGTTTTAAATAATCCAGGTAAAAGCAAGCATGAGGTTAATTTTAAAAATTTATCATCTAAATGGAAGTAGCATGCATATGAAAATCAGTATGATTTATATAAAGAAACTACAGATTTTTTGCATCATTAACATACTAATTTAAAAGCATAAATTTTTAAGATAAACTTTTAGGAGAAAGCATTTATCTTAATTGTTTCAAGCTGTTAGAGCCTTTTCCTGCATCTACCAATGTTTAAAGCTTATATAATAACTATTTTCCTAGTGGTTCTAGCTGTGTGTGTGCACGTGTGTGCAGTATCTTGACAATCAAGTTTAATATCGAATAATGTTATGCTTCTGCTATGCATCGAAAAAATAAATTCCAATGATCTCAGATTCTAAGATACTGTAACAAATGTAAATATCTATTATTTGGGGTGATATACACAGTATTAAAATATATTAAATATACAGAGTATTGTATTTCCCTGGTTCAGCTTTGAGAAACCTCATTTCTTTCAAATTGTTCCAGAGAGTTTTGAACATCCATAAGGGTATCTCCTCTGTGTTTCATGGGCCATTGTTAATCCATCTTCTTGATCTTATGGGATATGCTACTTTCCTCCTTCTCCTGCTATGGCTCACTATGATGATCTCTCCTATAGCTAACACTACCAGGTATGGAGTTAATACTTCCAAAGTGCTACTACTGTTGTTGCTTGCCAAAGGGTACCACCATATCTGCTTCTGGTATGCACCCATTTCTGGAGCAGAGATCCATATTCCAAATATTAAATATGCAAAATCACACAATATGTTTACATCCTCGAGTACTAAGGTTCATCACTTGTCCTTGCAGAAGGTTTTTGTACATGTTCTTTGTGAAACAACTCCTTTTATACCTCATTATTCTTTACTACATTCTTCTGATTTCATGTATTAGTCCTGGGGGCTGGGCCAGAAGATAACTAAAGATATCTACACTGATGACACAATCTACAAGGTAATGTGGTGTGAAAGAAACCAGATATAACTGCATATTTTATGATTCAAAATACACAGAGTTCAAAAGCAGAGGTTTTAGAAATCAGATTAATGGTTAGCTGTGAAAAGGAAGAAGACTTAAAAATTGAGGGGACACAAAGTGGGGTTTTCCAAGTGGCAATGGTGTTCTTACTTCTGACCTGGTTAATGACCACATTGGGAGGTTCACTTTGTCAAATATTTTCTAAGCAGTTCTATTAAAATTTTTCTTTTCTCTCTCTCATATATTATATTTTTAAAAGTTTGTACAAGGGCGTCACTTTTTCAATTAGGTGATGGTTTTAGGCTAATCTTTGCATCATGTAGAATCATTTCTCTCACACTATGGTCCATGAAATCATCACTTGTTAAATTTGGTTCAAAGCTGTCTATGAGTTTGGCTGAAAGGTAACCTAACTTGATGTGTAACTGTAACCTTACTTGATGGGTAAACTGACTGTAACCTACTATTTTATCAAGTAGCTGAGTCTCAGACTATGCCAGTCATAAGCAGCCAACTGTTCAAACAAGACACTGTAAACAGTTGGGCTGTCTCTACCTCACTTCTGTTTTCTGTTATGTCCTTTCCTTTTCTCTGGCTATGAATATAACCTGTTTTTGTGATGGAGTTCGGCATTCTGAAATGTTCTTGGTTCAGACTGCTCCCTGATCCTAGAGTAAACAATAAAGTCAATTCAAATGTATGATATGTCAAGATCATTGTACTTCATGTGTATCTAATTAAAACAAATTTTAAAAAAATGAAAAAAATAAAGTCGATTAAGATCTCCTAAACTAGATTTGTTGCAATTTTGTCTTTAATGTGGCTAAAAGTTTATTCTTGTCATTCTGTAGACATTATCGTAAACTTCTTGCACTGGAGTCTTTGTTATCCTACTTAGGGTCTGGCTAAAAGAGTGCTGTCTTCTCGTCCTTACTTCTTAACATAGATTAGGTGTTCCCAGAATTTTTTAAATTATTAATACGTTTCTTTTTCTAGAAATTTTCATAATGGAGATTGTAAACTTTCTGCTGTTTTAAATTACTTCAGTTTTAACTTTTTTATACCTAATTTATTTTCTGACATTATGATTTAGTAGAACTAAATGAGCACAAAATTTGGTGTTCTGCAGATCTGATTTCAAATCACACCTGTGCATTTTTTAACTTAAATTCACTTAGATTCAATTTTTTTTTTCATTTCAAAATAAAAATAATGCTTACTCAACACATTGTGTTAGGGAGGAGAAAATTACTTGTCTTCACCTTTCTAGTGTCTGCCTGGGTTAAAGATTATCAACATGCCATAGATTAACAAAAAAAATCATTGTTAATTGATTATGTACATAAGGGAGTCCCACAAAATATGAGACTTGAAGAAAGGCAATTGAATTGAAGCTTACACCGATGTTCCTTAAGTTACACTGGGGTTATATCCTAGTAAACCTATCATAAACTGAAAATCTCACAAGTCAAAAATGTGTTAAATGCACCTAATCTACTTATTCAACTTCCTAGCTTAGTAGCATAGAATACCAAAGGGTATCAGTGACTGTGTGGGTCACTGGGAGCCATACCTCGCTGCTGCAGGAGAGTAACATATAGCATATGGCTTGCCTGGGAAAGAGCAGATATCAAAATTCAAAATAAAGAATTTACTGAATGTGTATAGCTTTTGCAGTATCATGAAGTTGAAAGTCACAAGTAAAATTTTTATAAACCTCAAACCTCAAACCTGAGACACAGAAAGGAATAGGACGTTGGACTTCCAGTGGGTGGTAGAAACACAATTTATGGGAAGCCCTGTACAATGAATAAATGTTGTGCCCTTAGGGAGGTACAAAGTCTTACTGATAATAAACATTGTTGCATGCAGCCCCCTATGAATACAGACACTTTTACTAATGTAGATTCCCTTTATAGAGGTAAATGTCTTTTACAAAAGGATAATTTTTCAAAGCTACTCCCATGTCTGTGGTTTCTCAAAATAAGCAGCTCAAAATTTAACAAAAAAGGTATATTATGGGGTAGCATATTCTGTTCTCCTACAGTCATATTTTGGATCATGTGTCCTGAACCAACCATTACTTGGAGTAAGGAATGAAGTGGAATAATTGAGAACAGATTATCACATCACATATTAATTGTACTCCCTATATAACTTACAGTTGGGCTTTTTTTGTTTGTTTGTTATTAATTTTCTCTAAGTATCACAGGCCCAAAGAGTAGAGTGAAAAGATATGAAAGTTTTAAGACCTTGGATAAGAATTGGCACACTGTTACTTCTTCCTTCATACAGTTGGGGGGAAAAACCTGAATCTAAAATCAGGGCCAGGGCAGAATGGTTAGCCTCTGAGAGCTCAAGACAAAGGATGGTGATGGTGAAAGATTAAAAAAAAATGAAGCTAAAGGATTGGGGTTGTGGCTCACCTAGCACTGTAACCTTACTTGATGGGTAAACTGACTGTAACCTACTATTTTATCAAGTAGCTGAGTCTCAGACTATGCCAGTCATAAGCAGCCAACTGTTCAAACAAGACACTGTAAACAGTTGGGCTGTCTCTAACTCACTTCTATTTTCTGTTATGTCCTCAGCACCACATAAAAATAAGTAAAATAAAGGCATTGGGTCCATCTACAATTAAAAAATATTTTTTTTAAAAAATGAAGCTACAACTTACTTTCTCAGGTGCTATGAATTTATGTAAAGTTGATTGAGTCTATGATCTACCATAGAGTTAAAAAAAAGAAACCCTTAATTTACACCCTAATGTAGTTAATAACTAAACAGATAATTAAGAAATATCATGTACTTGTGTAAAGTTAGTAATAACTGATTTGTCTTTGAAAATATTAGCATGCTTACCTCACTTATTCATGCATTCAATAAAACCACTTTTAAGCCTCTCTTATATGTCTTGTTATTTAGCAGATAGCCTCCAAAATTATTTGGCTTGTGCCCAACAATTCTCTACAGTGAATAAAATAATGCAGTGGCCTAGATATATGACTTATAAATGGTTATTCTTGGAGAGTTCACCAGGGTTCTGTATTAAGTAAAGTTGTTTTTATAGATGATTTTTGAAATCATGTATAGCTGTAGGAGATAAGATTAATAAGACCTTTTGAGCTAACATTTTTGGGAGCATATTCTTTGCCAGATATTGGAAACATTTACCTCTGGTCAAGTTCAGCCATGGGGGAATTTTATTTGGCAGAATGGTTAAGCATTATTGAGCTGGAGTCTTGTTGGGCATGGTATGTATCTCTTGGCTCATCAAATCCAGCACCTCCATCCAGCTCAATGGCCATTTGTATTTCATGTCCCCCAGGGCATTTGCTTTTATAAAATTTTGCTTTATGGTGCACAACCATGGAATGTTGACTACCATTCATGCACATGTTTGAAATACTCTGAAACTGTAGATAGTCATTTGGGTCTTTCCTGTGAGTTCTCTAGACCCCCCAAATTATATGAGACAGCACTCTAACCAGAAGCATGCATTGTCTGCATTCCAAATATAAAATACAAACCAAATACTATGCGGATTCTTGCTCTAAACTTGAAAATACAAATATAAATAAGATACAATTATTGCCTTCAATGAGTTTATTTTCTATTAGGGAACTGTGGGGACAGAAATATGTGATTTTTTTTTCCTCTACATCTTAAGGGTTATGGCTTACATTCCTATAGCAAAGGACAGGGCAACAAAGGAAAACATAACAGATTTATGTAATCAAAATTTTATGTGACATGGGAGCCCTCAGAATGAACACCCAAAGGCTTAGGAAAATTGTGTAATTTTTATTTGGTAAAGAATGAATAGCTATATAGAAATGTGATTGAACAAAAAAGGGCATGATCTTACAGTAATAGACAGAGAGAATGAACTCAACAAGGCCTGTCTTTTCAGATCTTTTGTGGCCTTTTGTGCAAGCATCCCTTTCTTCTGTCTACTGGGTAGCACCCCTTCTGGAATGAGGGTCTTACAATCTACTGTTAAACAAAATAGGTCTTATTATGTGTGAGTGTGGGGGGGGACAGGGGGGAGGTACTTGGGTTTTAACCCAGGGCCTTGCACATACTAGGCAAGAGTTCTACCCTGGGGCTGCTTTCTCAGACCCAGATTATTTCTTGATAGGCAGTTCTGACACAAAGCTGGGGGAGTTCCAGAGTAATAGTCCTAGGTTTTATGCCTGGCTTTTGAGGAGGGGTTGTAGTTTCTAAGACCCATTTTGAGAAAGAATAATTGTAATTTTCATGACCTTCCTTGGAGAAGAAAAAAGGGCAGAAGAAGGTTAAAAAGAAGGCTTTTAATGTCCTTCAGTTCCAAATACTCTGCTGTCCAAAGTGCCATATACTTTGTGGTATTTTTCAGATCCCTGACACCAACAAACTACTTTTGAAGGAGGAGGACAAGGCTTCCATATGGATGCGATGTTGCCAGGCCTGCATCTTGCTGACAAATAGTTTTCTACATACACAAAAGGCACATGGGCATTCCAAGTACAGGGATGCACATGTAACAGCAATCACAGAGCATGATCATTTCAGTGAATGTTGAATACCACCTGTATGATCACCTGTCAGTCATGTATATCCAGACAGTGCTGTCTAAAGGAGCTACTGGTAGTTGCCCATCCTACATCCATCCTGATGTTCTTTATTATTCAGTTTCATTGGGAGGTGATACTACCTATGCAGAATGTCTTGATTTCCCTTGAAGTTACCTTGCAGCTAGGGTTGGCCATGTGACCCTATCCTGGAAAGTGTAGGTATTGGTTAGGTCCTCTAGGAAAACTGCTGTATTCTAGATAAAGAAGAACAGATTCACCTAGCATATATCTTACTCCATGCCCCTACCTGGGACATGATATGATGTCTAGAGTTGTTGCTGGTATCTTACAAGCATGAGCTGAAAGACAAATGATAAGGGTGGCGAGGTTATAACAAAACAGAAGACATTTGGGTGCCATTATGGCACCATAGGACCATTGGTATTAAACCCAACTTGGACTGTCTTTCTGGGACATTTTTCCTTAAAAAATAGCTATTTTTGTCCATAGTTTGTGAGGATTTTGTTTGTTGAAATCAGATGCAATTTTGACTATTAATTTTGACTAATAACCATTCATATATATATATGTGCATATATGTAAAACAACTATGTGACTATTGAGAAACTCTGATATGCTTGGAATTAGGATAATATGTATTCATAGGAGATGCAAAGATAGCAAAGATATAATCTCTCCATCTCTTTAAAATATGTCAATTAAAGAAACTATAAACAAATTATTTCTTGATGTCTATGAACCAATTATCAAAATACATGAAGTACATGATATATACTCATCCTCTCTGGAATATTCATTCATTCAAGTCACCTATACACTTACTATCCCAGTTGAGTTAATATTTTTTTTTTTTTTTTTTTTTTAGAGAGAGAGAGAGAGACAGAGAGAGAGAGAGAATTTTTTAATATTTATTTTTTAGTTCTCGGCGGACACAACATCTTTGTTGGTATGTGGTGCTGAGGATGAACCCGGGCCGCACGCATGCCAGGCGAGCGCGCTACCGCTTGAGCCACATCCCCAGCCCAATATTTCTTGTAACAATGCTTTGATGTAGCAAAGTATCTAGACATGCCGAGATGCCATGGTCCATCATGAACAAGTAGTGACCTACAAACATAACAATCCCATAAACATAAACCTTATGTAAGTTAACAGCTTGGATATTCAGAACTTTGTACAAAATGTGTTCACTGAAAAGTTTAATTTTCTTCTGTGTGCACATCACACCTTCTGGTGTTTGTTGAGTGTGAAGAAGAAGATAAATGAGAAGGGCCTCCCATTATGAATAGTGGATTTACAAGATCAGAAGGCTCGTGTGCCTCCAAAGGAGGAAGGCCTCAGACTTTATTCTTTTCAACAAAGGTATTCCCTGTCTCTGAACTATACAAGCCAATGTTTGGAGAAGTTTCTTGCATATGAATTTTTGGCATGGAGTGAGAAATATGACTGGCATTTCTTCCCAGGTAAATCTGCTTCTCTTTCTCCCCAGAACCAGCACAGCATCAACTCAATTACTTCCTGGGTAGAAGCGATAGTTGGAGATTTTCTTCCTCAGTCGGAAGAAAAACTTTTTGCTCCCTGTAAACAACCTGAGAGGGACCCAGACCCTTAGGCATGTGCTTCTTCCACATGATCACAGCTGGGCCTAGGAGAAGGTTTGATTGAATCATGCACCTCCGATCTCCCCAGCAGGGAAAACGAAAGCAGCATGAGCAGCTGTGTATCTTCACAAGGTTGAAACATTCTTATTTTCTCTACTGGAGGTGAACGTTTTCAGACAAAATAAGAAACAACCATGATCTGATTTTTAAAAAATACTAGTTTTCTAAATGGGAATAAAAAAGTTATAATTTTTGTTTGCCTTTCTATGATAAGCTACTTTTTGTTTGATAGACAATTTTTGTTGACTGTATGGTAACCTACGTTTGTAAACATATGGCATTCTGCAGTAAGGTTTTCAGTTTCCTTAAAGATCAGGCTGTGTTCAAGTCTCACATCACTGAGCTGTGAAAGTTTAAAAATAAAATGTTTTGGCTTATAAAAGGTACCAAGGTACATTACCTTTATATATCGCAGGAGAAACTTTATATTGGAATAATGAAAACAAGGTTTTAGAAAAGGAAGTAGTTTTGGAAGTCATCTGGTTTGACTTCTAACAGAAGTTTTAAATAATTTCTATAGATGAAGGATGCTGAGTGTACTTTAATAATGTGAACACAAATATTATTCAGAACTTTTTCACCGAAGGTTCCATTACCCATTTTATTTCATTAAGTTTCTAAATATATAGTTAAAATACTTTCATTTTTATTTTGCTGAAATTTTCTCATTATAGTACACATTTGAAGTACTTCACATTTGAAGGACTCCTTAAAATTTGCTTTCTTTTTATTCGTGTTTTGACTCCAGTAAATGGTTTTTATGTATCAATTCTAAAATTTTATAGACATTATTTCTACAAATTTAAATGATTTCTGGTTCACATAAATGTGTACATTTGATTTGTACCTTAGCAAATGAGAAAAGGGGTGTATGTGTATGTCCTTTAGCAAATGTGAAAAGGTGTGTGTGTGTGCGTGTGTGTGTGTGTGCATGCATGCACACACACACATGCGGGAGAGAGAGAGAGAGATGGAGATGATAAGAAGAGAAAGGCAGTAAGAGAAAGAATGCTGAGGAGGAGGAGGAGAGAGAGAATGATGAGAAGAAAAAGAAGTAAGTTAGACATCAATAAAGAGAGGGAGGGAGAGTGGTATCATGACAAACCAAAGAACCAGGAAAAGATACTGACAGTATCAGAGTTGACAACAGTAACTCAGTTTCTTTTCTTGACTGGATCCAGATCTAGCCATGGAAAGTGAGTTTTGTCTTGTCCTTTTCGAAGGAGAGTATTTTTAATTCTAGTATCCAGCCTGGGCTAACACCAGCTGTCTCTGCTGACATCTGGATCTACAGCCCAACATGTCTGCCACTTAGCGTTGCAGATCTGCATCACCAAGCTTCACATGGTGTTTGACCGTGGCTTATTACTTTTAGCTCCATTTAGCTACCAATATTTGCATTTGGGGAAAAGAGAGGGAGCCCTGATGATGAGCTTTCATGCCATTCCAAGTACAAGTCAGGATCTTATTTAATGAATGAGTGCAGATACCCTGTGTGTCAGGCACAGTACTGTTGGCACTTGGGTGTACCTTCCTTGTATCTTTGGAGATTGCAACTATTTAGTGTTCTTTAACTATCTTTTCATGCATCCTGAACTTTCTTTTACAATCATGTTTAGTCTTTTAGTATTTGGAGTTAATTTTTCCATTAGCTTTGTGTATCAATAAGGAATGTACAGTGGAGAAATGGTTCTCTCAAGTGTAACCATTTCAATCTACAATTCAGTAACATTGATTGAGTATCTGCAAAAAATTAGGCTCTGTAGTTGTTTACAAAGACTTGGGAAACTTAGAAATTATTTGGCACTTTAAGTCACTTACAAATGCAGTTTTTATTTGTTTGAAAATGCTATTCATTTTCTCATAAAGCGGTGATTTATGGTGGCTTTCAATTTACATTAACTATGGACCCTCGCCTAAGTGTCACCCATTCCATTCCTAAGAATTATGAATTCTACCCTCAGAGAGTTGTTCTTTTAATTAGAGTGATAGACTCTGGAATCGCTCCCATGCTTTGACTCATAACCCTAGGGTGTCCTTAAATGTTATGTAGTCATCAATTATCCAAAACAAAGCCATTATAGCCTATTCAAATCATCAAAAGATGGATGAGCTTGCCACTGAAAGAATAGTGAAGGCAGATTGAGATGCTGGCCAAGATATACAATATCTGATTCCCAGGACATTAGGAAAAGAAATACATTCTGATCCAAAATCACAGCGAATATTGCTAAGGCTTTATAGTCCAGGATACATTTTGCAAGCTCAAGGCCTCTTATCTGGTGAGAACAGAGCAGGGAGAGAGCCTGGTGTCGGATTCAAACACCTAAGCTGGTATTTTGGTGGTAACTTTCATTCCTCTAATTCAACAAATATCATTTGTGTGTTCACCATGGGCTTGGCCATGATGCAATGTACTAGAAATACAATTGAGAATGATATTTTGCTTTTATAGAACTTAATTGATGAGAAAATAATGGATAGAATTGTGATGAAAAATAAAGCCTGTTGTGTGTGCCTAGCACAAGAAAGCTCAATCTAGGTTAGGAATAGAGGATTGAAAAGGGGTAGGAAGGTTTTCCTAAAGAAATGAAATTTAAACTGACACTTGGAAGAGTCATTTAAGACAAGTCAGGACATCTGCAGCGGAGCATGGAGAGTTGCAGGCAGAAGAACATCATGTCGACTTGCTCTGCCAGGTGGTTGGCAACATAGGGTCTGTGGAACACATAGGTGATGATCTCTCTAGTTAAAACTGGTCTCTTCATAACATGCCACTACAGTGATACCATTCTGGGATCAACACAAAAAGGAGGGATGAAGTAATGTTACACACCACTTGACTCTTGCAGACACATACACATGTACTCAGGGAGAGAGTGCAAAATACCAGTTTTCAATTGTGAAACTAGGTATTATATAGATTGAAGAATTTTAGAACTAGAAAATTATCTTGAAAATTATCCTGGTCAATACTTTATAAATAAGAGAACTAAAATCAGAGCATATTACTTTCCCCAGATTGTTCAGCAGCAGAGCTAATAATACATTTTCTGATTCTGAATTCATTATTCTTTCTCCTAATAGTGAGTTTCAAACTAAATTATCTATACCACATTTTATTTAACATTATAGTAAGTAATCTTAAGATGTCAAATTTTTTTTTTTATTTTTCATTAAGGCATAATGTTTGTACATCTGAAGCCATAATCTGAACCTAGGTCTGCCTGATAATTTATATATATATATATATACACACACACACACACACACACACACACATACATATATATTTTTACATTATATTATATATAATAATATTCACATATTATATATAATAACATATATAATATTTTCATGTTATATATAATATTTTCACGTCATGTTATATATAATATTTTCATGTCATGTTATATATAATATTTTCATGTCATGTTATATATAATATTTTCACGTCATGTTATATACAATATTTTCACATTATATTGTATATAATATATTCACGTTGTATTGTATATAATATATTCATGTTGTATATAATATATTCACGTTATATATATATATATATATATTATATGAATGGATGTAGAAAGCTATACAGACAATATTATTAATTAAGCATTGTTTTCATTGAGCACACATATGTAAAATTAAAGAGAGATGTTAGCACCTGAAATTATTGGAAGACTACAGGGATTCCAGAGCTTGGAAGCTAGAACAACTGGACCAAGATTTCACTAGTCTCACTGTGTACCCCAAGGCTGTAGAGATGTTTTGACCATCAGCTCATCTCTGTGATGGTTGCTCAGATTAAAAAACCTAGATGAAATGTCTCTGGCTAAGCAAGGGACAAATGTTTCTTCTTGGGAATACAGAGCCAAAAGATCACTGCCCTTCAGTTTCTGTGGAGGAAAAAAAAAAGACATTATGATCCACCAAAAATTTTAAGCCATGGGGTTGGATATTTGATAATTAAAATATCCAGGACAGCAGTTCTTCTGAATACAGATGGACAAAGGAAATTTTAAAATTAAGTCAAAGAATACTTCAAATGTACCTTATATAGAGTGTTCAGTGGTACTGTGAGGAAAGACAAGATTAATTCAAAACAATTATCTTAGAAAAGTCAATATCAATAAAATTTATGATTCTAAAGCTACATCAAAAATGAAATCAAAAGATTTAATATGGCATGAAGATATTATTTTCTATTTGAAAGCAACTTTAGTATCCATCAACTACCCTGTTTTGTGACAATATGGAAGTATTAGCGGGGGAGAATGAAGACTAAAGATTTTATATATTGTTTTATTATCACAGCTCCATTTCAGAGGTAGGCAAAATCACTACAAAGAACTCAAGTCATTCATGTTATGAGAATAAATTGTAAAAATGTCCATGACATTTTTCAGTAAAAATAATCTATATAACCCCTCCCCCCTACACATACACATCGATAAAAAAAGGATTTTGTGATCAATGGCTGGAATAGGGGCTGTATTATTTCTGGGTCTTCTTTTTCCCTCCCTCTATGTTCTTTGTCACTTCGGATGGCAAGAAGCTAGTTGATTCAGTTCTTCATATCTCCGGTATTTTGAAAAAGCAATCTCTACTATATGTACAGGTCACAGAATGCTATTCTCCTCTCACATGATTTCAGTAAATATTAAAGGTTATAGGTGTTTCAAGTGCATCAATTTCTAGAGAGAAAAAGTCTCAGTAAGGAATCCAGGCCCTCTGTCTACTGTCTGAAGCTAAAAACGTAAAGGCGTGTGGACCACTAACAAGAGATATTATAATTAGTGGTTCCAACACACCAAGGTCCTAACAGTAGCAGGTGAGAGAGTGTTTTAAACACTCACTCACTTAATCTTTACAAAAATCCTGTAAAATAGTACTGTCCCAAGTTCTTACCAAAACAACAACAAAACCCTGAAGCTCAATAAAGTTAGTGAAATTGCTCAGAATTACAGCTTCTGACTGACAGAATTAAACATAAATTCTTCAGGACCAAGCTCATGGTCTTAACTACTTTTCCTTCAGGCCTCCAGACTGATGTGTGTGCCCTTAGAGGGCATTTGGAAAAACACCTGAAACCTCTGCTCTTGTGTGTGGTGTGCATTTAAATGGTTTCAAATTATCTGCTATTGTTAGTAATGTAATGAAAATTCATTTGCATGTTTTTTTGGCCTGCAAATTTGATTAGGTTCTTGGTATAGATTTCTAGAATTAGAGATAATGTGTTGAGGTCTTGGAGATAGTATATAAATTAAAAATTTATGATACATGCTGTCAAATCATATTATGAAAATCATGTTAAATAACATACCAACAAGTATTTTAAACACAAGTCATTTTCACTGGTAATGAAAGAATTTGTCAATTTCAGACATGAAGAAAAGTATTTTGGGGTGCATTATAGTTGTAGATAATAGTGATTGTTATATATTCATATGTGCACACAATGTAACAATAGGATTTAGCCAATATCATTCCCCAGTATCTCCCATTTGTCTCCCCTTCTCTGTCCCCTAGTTCCTAGCCTGTACTCTACTGATCTCTCTTCAATTTTCATGAAATACTTCCCAATTTTTTTTTAACTTTCTAGCTTCCATATATGAGAAAAAAATTGACTGAAATGTTTTATTTCATTTAACAGTGTTCTCAAGTTGCATTCATTTTCCTGGATATGACATAATTTCATTTTTCTTCATGGCTGAATAAAACTCCAGTGAAAATATATATATATCTCACATTTTCTTTATCTAGTCATCCTTTGACAGATACCTAAGTTGGTTGCATAGTTTGGCTATTGTGAATTGTAACGCTATAAACACGAGTGAGCATGTATCATAATACTATACTGAGTTTAATTCTTTAGGATAAATACTGAAGAGTTTTATACCTGGATCATATGGTAGTTTCATTCCTAGCCTTTTAAGGAAACTCCATACTGATTTCCATAGTGACTATACTAATTTAAAATCCCATCAAAAGTGTAAACATGTTTTTTTAATCTCAACATTCTCTCCATCAAATATTATTATTTATATTTTTGTTTACTACCATTCTAACTGGAGTGAGATGAAATCTCCATGTAGTTTTGATTTGCATTTCTCTAATTGTTAATGATGTTGAAGGTTTTCCCAATATTTGTTGGCCATCTGTATTTCTTCTTTTGCGAAGTGCCTTTTTAGTTTGTTTACCCATTTATTAATGGTGTTAAGTTTTTTGAGTTCTTTACATATTCTCGATACCAATTTTCTGTCAAAGTAGCTAGCTAAGATTTTTCTCCCATTCTGCAGGTTCTCTCTTCACATTCTTAATTGTTTCCTTTCTTGGGCAAAAGCTTTTCAATTTGATGTCATCCCATTTATTAACTCTTGATATTATTTCCTGAGCTTTAAGGATTCTATAAAAAGGCATTGTCTGCTGAGTGTTGAAGCTACATTTTTTTTTCTAGGAATTGCATGATTTTTTGGTCTCATTTCTAGATCTTTGATTAATTTTGAATTACCTTTTGTGCTAGGTAAGAGATAAAGTTCTAGTTTCATTATCCTATGTATGGATAACCAGTTTTTGCAGAACCATTTGTAGGAAAGGTTCTCTTTTCTCCAATGTAACTTTTTGGCACTGTATTAGACAGGGTTCTCTAGAGCAACAGAATCAACAGGAAGTATGATTATAAAAAGGGGATTTATTAGATTGGCTTACACAAGCAGAAGCGAGATAATCCACAATGGCCATCTGCAGGCTAGAGAGCTGGAGGAACCAGGAGCTGTGCAGTCCAAGAGGCTGAAGCCCCAGAACAAGAGGGATCAATGGTGCTACCCTAGTCTGAGACTGAAGGCTTCTGGAAACTCCTGGAGAAAAACTGGCACAGTCCACTTTGGAAGAGTTAAGAAAGCAAGAGTTTGATATCCTCAGATGATCACAGCAGCAATCAAGAACACATTCAAGTATTGAGCTTGCATACTTGTTCTTCCTTGTTCTTCCAACTTTTATTTCATCCAAGCCATCATCCAATTGGTCAGTGCTGCCCATGCTTAGGGAGCATCTCCATTTCAGTTGGCTATCCCACATACGAGCCATTCCTAGAACAATCTCATTTGACACACCCAAAAACCTCTTAATCATCAGCATTTTTAATCCAATCAAGTTTAAAATTCAAATTAACCATTACAGGAAACTTTTTTCAAGGATCAGATGACTGTTTTTACGTAGGCTTTTACTTTGTTTTTCCTGTTTTGTACCATTGGTCTATGGGTTTTTATGCCTGTATCATGCAGTTTTTATTAGAGTAGCTCTGTAGTATAATTTAAAGTGAGCTGTTATGATGGCCACTACATTGCTTTATCAGATTAGAATTGTTTTTGATATTCTGGGTATTTTATTTCTCCAAATGAATTTTAGAACTATTTAACTTAATGTTCTCAAGTTGGGATACTCTGTTCCTGGGATACTCTGAAGGTGCTTCTAAGAGAACTTTATAGCTATTGGTACCTAATAAGAAAATCAGATGACCCCAAATAAGCAGCCTATCATGCAGTTTTTATTAGAAAACTTTTTTCTAGTTCTGTGAACAATGTCATTTGGTATGTTGAGCAGGTTTTCATGGAATATGTATGTTGTTTTTGACAGTATGGCCATTTTAACAATATTTATTCTGCCTATCCATGAACATCAGAGGTGTTTCAATCTTGTGTTTTTCTCAGTTTCTTTATTCAATATTGTATAATTTCATTGAAAATTGTAGATATCATTTACCTCCTTGATTAGATTTATTCCTTTTTTTTCTTTTTGAGAATTTTATGAATGGAATTGTTTTCCTGATTTCTTTCTCATTAGATTCTTTCTTGGTATATAGGAAAGCTATTGATTTTCATGTTGAGTGTGTAGCTTGCTACATTTGTGAATGTGTTTCTTAGCTCTAGTAGTCTTCTAGTGGAGCTTTTTGATAGTCTAAGTATAGGATCATATCATCTGCAAACAGCGATAATTTGATTTCTTTCCTTCCTATTTTTATCCTTTTTATTTCCTTACTTTGTCTAATTGCTCAGGCCAGAATTTCTAGCACTATATTAAATCAGAGTGCTGAGAGTTGACATCTAATCTTGTTCTAGTTTTAAAGAAAATGCTGTCAGTTTTTTTTCCCATCTACTATTAGGTTGGCTTTAGATTTGTTATATGCAGACTTTACAATGTTGAGATAGGTTTCTTTTATCCCTAGTCACTATGGAAATCAGTATGGAGTTTCCTTAAAAGACTAGGAATGAAACTACCATATGACCCAGGTATAACACTCTTCAGTATTTATCCTAAAGAATTAAACTCAGTATAATATTATGATAATGCTTAACCTTGTTTATAGCAGTACAATTCACAATAGCCAAACTATTATTGTGAATCGGTATACTGTGTCTTGTCAAAGGCTTTCTCTGAATATATTGAGATGTCTAAGTAATTTTTATTCTTAATTCTATTTATGTGATAAATTACATTTATTGACTTATGTCTGTACAACCATCCTTTCATTCCTGTGGTAAAATAAACTTTGTAATGAGGTACAATTTTTTAATATGTTGTTGAATATGATTTCATATTTTATTAATTATTTTTGCATCTAAATTTTTCAGGGATATTGATTTATGTTTTCTTTCCTTGATGTGTCCTTATATGATTTTGATAATAATGTGACGCTGGCTTCATAGAATGAATTTCAAAGTGTTTTAACCCTTTTTATTGCATAGAATAATGTGAAGAATATTGGAATTATTTCTTCTTAAAGGTCTGATAGAAATCAACTGAGAATTCATCTGGTGCTGGGCTTTTTTATTTGATGGAATTTTAAAATACAGCTTCTATCTCATTGCTAGTTCTTGGTGTATTTAGGTTTCTTATATCCTTGATTCAATTTTGGCAGATTGTATGTCTAGAAGCATATTAATTACTTCAAGATTTTCCATTTTATTTGGGTATAAGTTTTTAAAAATAGTTCTAACAATTGTCTGGATTTCTATGATGTCTGTGGTGATTTCTGGTTTTTCATCTATAATTTTATTAATTTGGGTCTTCTTTGGGCTAGTTTGACTGAGGGCTTATAAATTGTTTTAATCTTTTATCTGTATTTCATTGATCTTTTACTTTTTAAAATTCTCTACTTCAATGATTGTGGTGCTGGTCTTAATTCCTTCTTTCCTTCTACTGTTTTTAGAATTGGTTTGTTCTTGATTTTTAAGGAATTTGAGATTCATTATTAGGCTGCTTATTTTGGGTCATCTGATTTTTCTTATCAGGCACAATAGCTACAAAGTACTCTTAGAAGCACCTTCAAAGTATCCCAGGAAGTTCTGACATATGGTATTACCATTTCTGTTTAATACTAAGAATTTTAAAATTTCTCCTCTGATCTCCTTTATCATCCATCAATGTTCAAAAACATATACTTCAATTTCTATGTGCTCGTATTGTTTCTGTAAAGTTTTATAATCTTGATTTTTAATTTCATTCCATTGTGATATGATGGTATACAAGGAAATATATCATTTTTGTGTGTGTGTTTGCTAAGAGTTTCTGTGTGTCCTAAAATATGGTCTAGTTTGGAGATGGTCCCATAAGTTGCTGAGAAGAAAGTGTATTTTACTATTGTTAGATGAAATATTCTGTAGATGTCTGGTAAGTCTTTGATTTTCAACATTTTTTTTTATCCAAAGAATCTTTACTGAGTTTGTGTCTAGTTGACCTAGGTGAAGTGTTTCTTCAAGTGTTTTCTACAGTGGTGGCTTACTCCTCATTAATTTTTTTAGTTTCTACTTATCTTGGGAGGTTTTTATTTCTTCTTAGATTTTGAAGACAGTTTTGCTGAGTATAGCAGTTTGTGTTGACAGTTACTTGTTTTAGGACTTAGAACAAACTATTTTAGGCCATTCTGGATTTTAGAGTGTACTGGGTAATTAGAAGTAATTCTGATAGTCATGCCTCTGTGACCTGACATCTTTCTCTTGAGTGTTTTAAAATTCTATCCTTTTTGGATCTTGTCTATTTGGAATTCTGAATTCATTCAATATCTGGAAGTCCATTTCATTCTCATGGTTTGGAAAATTTTCATGATTATTTTCCTGAAGAGGTTACTCCTTCCATTAGCCTGCATCTTGCAACACTCTTCAATTCCAATAATTCTTAAATTTGGTATCTTAATATTGTCTAGTGTTCTTATATATTCTGCTCATGGTTACATATTTTCCTTCCTTCTCCAGTACTGGGAATTAAATCCAGGTCTCTACACATGCGAGGAAAGCACTTCACCACTGAACTAAATCCTAATTATCTTTGAGAGTCTGTCTTCAACATGTTCTACTCTATTAGAATTTCTAATGAGAATTATATTTGAGTTATTGTGTCTTTCATTCCCAATATTTCTCTTTGGTTCTTTTTCAATATTTCTGTCTTCTTTTTGAATTTTTCATTCTTATCCTGCATTGATTTTCTTAATTCATTTAGTTCCTTTTCTGTGTTTTTTAAATGCATTGATCATTTTTGCAATCATTAATTCAAACTTTTTATTTGCTATCTCATTCATTTCAACTGATTCTTTGGAATCAGTTGCTGTGGAATTATGTTAGAAGACACTGTATTATCCTCATTTTTTTCATATTTCTGTCATTCCTGTGTTGGGTTTATGCATCTATTGGGAGAAATTTTTTTCCTACTCTTCTGTGTGGGGCACAGTCTTCCCTTGCCAAAGGGACCTAGAGTAATTTAGATTGAGACCCCTCATAGATGTGTTCTCTACTGTCTTTGTGATAATCCTCTGTTTTTCCTGTAGGAGTGAATGTCTGCGTGAGACCTATGTATTCCTTGCAAATATTTCCACATGGGGCCTGGTATTAGGTTGGAGTTTTTTTCCTCTTTTATTTATTGATTTATTTTTTGTATTAAAGTATAACTGAAGTTTGAGTGAGGATAAGTTGCACATGGAGCAAGGTGTGCTGTCTTTGGCTGGGTTTCGTTCAGCAATGGAGTCTACCCGTAACCTTGGAGTGTCCTTCTAGATTTCCAGCGTCTCACAGAAAAGGGTGATAGAAATAATTACTACAACTAAGGCAAACAATATTAAGCCTTAAAATATAGTACCTACTGCATCATGTACAACAAATATAGTACCTACTGCATCATGTACATCATGAATGTGAAGGTATTTGCCATTTATGTATGAAGTGTCAAAATGCATTCTATTGTAATATCTAAATAATTTAAACAAATAAAAAAAAGTATCTACTATTGCATCTACAACAATAATCACCACAAAAACAGGAGGGGAAAAATAGAAAAAGCTAAACAAGAGTGAGAAAAATAAGAGAGTTGGGGTGTATGGGGAAAAAAATGAAACAAACAAATACAAGAAAAAAATAAATGAATTAACTCTCAAAAGACTAGGAAAAATAGCTATTATAAAGATAAATATTCTAAAAATGAAAAGAAAAAATATATATACGTACACAATCATACATGTCATGAATCAAACATAAACATCACAGGAGAAACACCAAATTAAAAAAAAAAAAGATTCTTAATGAGAAATTAAATAATTATCTTTAGTGAAGTTTTCAAAACAATTGACAAAGGTGGATAATCACTGCCTATGCCTGATTTTCATTCTTCCTGGGCTTCCTAGAGAGGGTAAGAGAGTGTGTGCAAGGATTGGAGGTTGTTAATCCTTCCTTTTTTGGTATTGCTCACATAGTTGTCAACTGGAGAGGCCTCAACCTGAAGTTGGTTGAAATATTTATCAGTTTCCCTTTTCACCAGTGTTTTTGTTGATTGATGGTATTTCTTTTTCTGTGAAGTGTCTATTGGTGTGATGAATTACATTTATTGTTTTTTTTTAAAGTTCATTCCTGGGATGAACCCTACTTAATCATAGTGCACTATCTTTTTAATATGTTTTGTATGGAATTTGCCAGAATTTTATTAAGAATTTTTGCATCCATGCTCATCAGGAATATTTGTCTAAAGTTTTATTTCCTTGATGTGTTTTCATCTGGTTTTGGTATCAAGATGATGCTAGTCTCATAGGATGAGTTTAGAAGGGTTCTATTCTGTTTCATAGAATAACTTGAGGAGTATTGATGTTAATTCTTCTTTGAAGGTTTTGTAGAATTTGGCTGAGAATCTGTCTAGTCCTGGGCTTTTCTTGCTTAATAGATTTTTGATGACATCTTCTACTTGACTGCTTGAAATTGACCTGTTTAAATTGTGTAAATCCTCTTAATTCTCTTTGGGTAGTTTATATGTCTCTAGAAATTTATTGATATTTCAAGATTTTTATTTTATTGAAGTATAAATTTTCAAAATAGTTTCAAATTATTTTCTGTATTTCAGTAGTATCGGTTGTGATATTTCCTTTTTCATCATGAATTTTAGTAATCTGGGTTTTCTCTTTCTCTTTGTTACTGCAGCTAAAGGTTTATCAATTTATTTTTTCAAATAACCAATTTTTCAATTTTTTGAATTGTTTATTTTGGTTCAATTTTATTGATTTTAGCTCCTGTCTTCTGCTTTGGGTGTTGATTTGTTCTTCTTTTCTAGAACTTTGAGATGTAAGGTAATTTATTTGTTGAATTTTTTTTTAACCAATGAGCTCACTGCAATAAACTTTCCTCTTAGTACTGCCTTCCTATTGTCCCAGAGATTTTGATGTGTTGTATCAGTATTCTCATTTACCTCTAAGTATTTTTGTTTATTTCCTCCCTGATTTCTTCTGATATCCATTAATCATTCAATAGCATGTTTTTTACTCTCCAGGTGTTGGATAGCTTCTATTTTTTTTAATTTTATCATTGATTTTTAGTTTCATTCCATGATGATCTGACAGAATGCTGTAGTGTTTCTTTGTGTGTGTGTGTGTGTGTGTGTGTGTGTGTGTGTTTGCAAAGAGTTGCTTTGTGGCATAACATATAGTCTACTTTAGAGAAGTAGGGCTGCTGAGAAGAAAGTATATTCACTCGATGATGGATGAAATACTCTCTATCTGTTAAGTCTAACATATTGTATTATTTACTTCTACAGTTTCTTTGTTTAGTTTTTGTGTGAAAGATCTACCCAGTGGTGAAAGGAGTGTGTTAAAGTCACCCATTATTATTGTGTTGTTGTCCATTTGATTCTCAAAATTGACAAGGGTTTGCTTGATGTACATAAATGCTCCATTGTTTGGGGCATATATATTTACATTTGTTATGTTCTGTTGATGTATGAGTCCCTTAAACAGTATAGAATGTCCTTCTTTGTCCCTTATGACTAACTTTGGCTTGAAGTCCACTTCATCTGATATGAGGATGGAAATCTCAGCTTGCTTACACAGTTCATGTGAGTGATGAGTTTTTTTCCAACCTTTCACTCTCTGTGGATGTTCTTTCCTAAGAGGTGAGTCTCTCCAAGACAGCATATTGTTATGTCTGTTTTTTTAAAAAAGTTAAATCCCCCAGTCTATGTTCTTTGATTGGTGAGTGTAGGCCATTAACATTCAGGGTTATTAATGAGATATGATTTGTATTCCTGGTCATTTTGGTTTATTTTTTTTAAACTTGATTTAGTTTCTCCTTCATTGGCTTTTCCTTTAGTGTAGTTGCTCTTCTTGCTGGTTTTCATTTTTTTTTTAATTTCCTCTTCATGGAATATTTTTCTGATAATGTTCTGTAGTGTAGGCTTTCTAGTTGTGAATTTTTTTAACTTTCATATATCATGGAAAGTTTTATTTCATCTCCAATTTTGAAGCTTAGTTTTGGTGGATATAAAATTTGTGGTTGGCATCCATTTTCTTTCAGAGCTTGATATATGTTATTCCAGGACTTTCTGGCATTGAGGGTCTCAGGAAATCAGCTGAGAGTTGAATTGGTTTACCCCTGTGTGTAATTTGATTTTCTTTTCTCTCACAGCCTTTAAAATTCTATCCTTTTTCTATACATTTGTCATTTTCATTATGCCTGCCTGATGTAATTTTATATATTTGGGGTCCTGTGAGCCTCTTGTAGTTGATGTTTCCATTTCAGTCTTTAGATTTGGGAAATTTTCTGATTTAATTTCATTGAAAAGATTGAGCATTCCTTTGGTTTGTATCTCTACACCTTCATCTATTCCAATAAATCTTAAGGTTGGTCTTCTCATGTCATTCCGTATTTCTTGGAATTTCTGTTTATGTTTTCTTACCATCTTCTCTGTATGTTTGACTTTATTTTCAAGAGTATGTATTTTGTCTTCATAGCCTGAGATTCTATCTTCCAAGTGGTCTAGTCTGTTGGTGATGTTTTCCATTGAATTTATAATTTGTTTTATCGATTCCTTCATTTCAAGAATTTCTGCATTTTTTCACAATCTCTAACTCTTTATTGAAGTGATCTTTTACTTCCTGTAATTTCTCTTTGATTTGACTCCTTATACTATCCTTCACTTTGCAGATCAGTTTAACTATGTACATTCTAAACTCCTTCTCTGACATTTCTTCTATGTTGTCTATTATTGAAACATCTTGGTTTGTTTGAGGTGCTTTTTCCCCTGTTTTTTCATATTGTTTGTGTGTCTTTCCATCTAGTGGTATGGATCTGAGGTAATACAGTTTCTACTCTGCAGTCTTATAGTATCCCCGAAGGCTTCCAGTACCTCACCTTTAACAGCACCCAGTGTAAACAATATACCACCTTAAACCAATTAACTGCTTTTAAGGCATCTACAGTTTTGTCACAATAAACAAAAATGATATTTTCGATTATTGTCTACAATACAAACAGTAAGTTTGCTAAAAGGGTTTACTGTTTCAAATGATGGACAAAGAGAGAACAGAAGGAATATAAGATGTGATATTTAAGAGAGAGGAGAGAAGGTAGAGATAAAAATTTATAGTAAGAGCAAAGGAGGAATTAAGAGAGGTTGGCTGTTAGCATGAGAGAAATGAGAAAGAGAATACAGGGAGATAAATAAGTGAGATAAAGATATACAGATTTTTAAAAAGTAAAAAAATAAGAATACACAACCAAACTGTAATATACTATTCAGACATCCCACTCCTCAATAAATTGATGCATGAGAAATATTTGGATTCAAAGAAGGTAGCAATGTGAAGGTGGGTGGCGGGGGGGAGAAAAAGGAAATTCTCTATGGAAAATTGACCAATTGCTTCCATTGGCTTTCAAAAATTTTTCTCAGCTACCCTTTTCCCACTGATAGGTGGGGTTGTCTGAAATTTAATGATAGTTCCAGTCCAGTGGGTCCTGGACCAGTTGGTTGGGTGAGGCAATAGCAAGATGCCCTCACACTCTCTCCAATTCTTCCCACCCTTTGTAGCTGGCCCCTTTGGCCCCCATATATTTCAGAACTCACTGAGCTGGAAACAGACTGGTTTTCTCCAAACTGTGTCCCACAGGGAAACGGCCCCTAGTCTCTGGCTTTCCACAGTATTTCTAGGCCCAGACTCTCCCATGCAGTCTCAGCTGCAATCTTATGGACCTTGGCTTCAGATTCCCAGGTTCTGCCTTGCTGCAGTCCCAAGATGTCAATGCTATTCCAACTTGCAGAGAGACCACCAGGAATGCACTTACACAACAGAGTGATCCTACAAAGAGGAAGCCAGATGCACAACTAGCCACAAGCACAACTAGCAGGAAGACCTCGGGGGCAACCAGACCTGCAGGTACCCTGACAATGTATCTCCAGGCACTGGCCAGTGTCCCCAGATTGAGAAAGCCAATCTGGGGACACTTGCTCAATCTGGGGACACTGGCAAGTGGCAAACCTGCAGGACAAACCTGCAGGACCTGTGGCCCTGCACTCTCAGGCCCTGGTGGATATCCCAAGATGATGGCAGCCACATGTAACCAAACCTGCGGGTACCCTGACAATGGACTTCTAGGCAGTAATGGTAAGAGGTATTCTGCAGTGTTAGAATAACTTTCAGTTTACAGCTAGCAGCTAGCAGAGAGCAGCTCAGAGTGCTTGAAGAATCTACACTTGTTCAGGCCTGATAGGAATGCCTGCAGGATGGGGGTGCTCTGCTCTAGTGAGCCATTAGTGAAACCACATCCTTAGTACTTGTGGTTAGCACTGCCAAGCTGCCAGGCCAGGAAAACGATAGACAGGAGCTTCAGGCATGAAACTTCTAACTTAGAAAGCCCCCTCCCCCAGAGACAAAGACCTTCCTGATGATAGCAATATTTAGAGCATCCTCATAGTGCAGTTACATTAGGCATAAGATGATTGGCTTATGGATATTATCTTTGTATGATTGATGGGCACGCCCCATTCTAACCCTATAACAATTGTATGCATTCCAAAAATAAACTGAGATACTAGACGTTGTCTAGGTTGCCACCAGCCACTTTTTCTCACCAGCTCCTGGTGTCTTTGTGTTGACTCCGCATCTCTACCTCCCATGACTGAGATAGCCGAGTGACTAGTTGACCACATCAGTGACCAGAACGACATCACTGTAGGTAGTCTGTGAGCAGTCTGTAGGCAAATGGCGGTGGACGGACCTCTGGCAGTGGGTGATGAGCAGGCAAAATGTGGGCAAATGGAAACCTGGCAAGTAGTCAGCGGTCCATGAGTGATCTGCATGCAGAAGGTAGACAATATACTGGTAGAGCTGGCAATTGAGCAGACGAATGGAGGGCAAAGAGCAGGGGATTAGTAGGTAGTGAGGGCTCTCTTGCAGAGAAACAGTATTTCCTCTACCTGAATCTTGAGTCACAGATCAACAAGAAATGCAGCCTCTACCTAGTTTGTCATTTTGGGTCCTTCTGAATCCTAATAATATCTTAATAATGGTTATTTCCAATCTTATGAAAAATTTCCCAAGTGGTTATTTCAAAAACTATTGATAAGTGTACATATTCTTTTTTCCCCCAAATTGATGAAATGATTTGCAATTTAGGGCAATTTTTACAGTATTTTTATATTATAAATTAATTAGGTATTTTTGATAACTTAGAAAATATTCTTATACTATGGTCTGATGTGGTCTTAAAAATGCAATATCCTGAGTGAATGTCAAATCCCTATTACCGAGCACATGGAAATTTATGTAATGGTTGACAGTTTTATGAAATGGGGGTCTTCTTTATCGAATTCCCCTCTCTCTCTAGTCATGGCACAAAATCACTTCCTCTCTATATTTTCTAAATTTATTTACTTCTCTGTTTTCTAGAGTCCCAAAGTTATATCAAAGTTTTTGGCTTACAAACACATGAAGGTAGATCTTGTATACTTTAAAATGTGGGGCACATACAATCCTTCAAATTTATTTACTGTTTAATAAGGAAAAGATGACTTCTTTAACCTTTGTTTTATTTATATTTCCCTCCATGACAGACTTCAGAGATCACACCTAATGATCTCTGATTCCTGTACATGTGTCCTTGTATAATCTTTTTCACTAGCTTATAACCAATAGAAAATAGAAATGTTGAGGATGCATCTCTTTAGTGATTAGGTTATTAAAGATTGTGATTTCCAAGTTGCTACTGTACTTTATCCCTATTGTCTGCATCACTTAGAAATTTTGCTGAAGTCATCTGCCATGTTAGAGATGCCCACACCAGTAGCCTTTGGGCCAACTGCCAGGGAAGAATCAAGGTCTTAAATCCAATAGCCAACAAGGAATTAAAATCCTGCCAAATCCTGCCAAATACATGGTAAGCTTGGAAGTAGATACTTCCCTCAGTAAGCCTTCATATATGAGCTCAGATTCTATGCCAATAACTTGGTTGCAGCCTTCTAAGAAACGATAAAGCAAGGGCTCCAGCTAAGCTTTGCTCAGATTTCTGACTCACAGAAACTCTGGGGGTAATAAATGTGTTTTGTTTTAGCCTGCTAAGCTTTGGGGTGATTTGTTACATTGCAAAAGATAACACAGACATAGGACTTTATCATCAAAGTTCCTCTCCCACTATACTGTCCCTCTGGTGCGTCCTCACAGGCTCTCTTCTTTCCCCTTACCCTTCTTCCTGGTATAGTTCTGTTTATGTTTAATGTGTGCTTTTGAGATAGATACTAAAGACTGATTCCCCAGAAAGCAGAAAAAAAATAACAAAATAAAGCACTTGCGAGACTTATTCTGATTAAACCATGAGGTATGATTTTTTCCCCTCACAATTTTGCCATTTCCAGATTTCCCAGAGAAAAACTGTTTTAGTGGATCACAATATTACATAGCATATTGGTTAAATCATTTTTGATATATTGCTTCCTGAAAGATTTTTTTTGTGTGTCATAAATTTTCAAGTTTATCTTTCTGAAAAACTTTTGTCTCGTGTACATATATTCTCATTAATTTCCTTTTCCTTCTACGTGCACTTTAATTTTTCATTTTTCTTTATTTCATTACATTTAATATACAAAACTGAAAAAGATGTGGTTGTCATTTATAGCAAAAATGTCACTGACATGTCCTAATACAGAAAAAAAAGGAATACATATCTTGAAATAAAAGAAGTATCCATATGTAATCTTTTTTCCCTTTTATTTCTACCATTCCTTTGTTTAGTCAAAGACATACCTATAAGCATAGGCCTAGTATATTAATTAGTTTTTCTTTAGTGTTACAAACATCTGACATCATCAACAAATATAAAGAAAAGGTTTATTTTGACTAACAGTTTTACAGGTTTTAGTCCAAAATCCTTTGGTTCCATTTCTTTGGGGTTATGGGAGCACATCATGCTGCAAATGTGTGGTGGGACAAAGCTGCTCTTACCTTATGGTTTGGAAATCAAAAAGACAGAGAAAGGAAGAGACCAAGGTTCAACAATCACCTCTTAGAATACACCCCGATGACCTAATGCCCTCTGCTAAACCCCGCTTCTTAGAATTTTCACAACCTCCTAATGGCACCATTCTGGACCTTTGGGATGTACTTAAGATCCCAACAAGAGTACCTAATTTGCTATTGTCCTATATCTTTGTAAGATTGACTGTAGTGATTGGTTCTTCTTCTCATGGACATCTATTTTTTCTTAGAAAATAATATTTTAATATACTTTATTATGTCATACTCTAAGCAATGTTAAAAAAATGTTTACTAGGCTTCCAGTGATTATTACATGAGCATCGGAAGCAATGTTTCTTATATTCCAGTGAAGGATGTTTTATTTTTAAATCTGTCACTACCTAATGCTTTTATAACATAAATACAATAAATTACTAGAGAAATTAAATTTCCAAAAAAGATAGAAATGTAAGGCTATTTTGAAAATTAAATTTCATCAAATCGCCATGAAAGTTTCTAAAATTCAATTTGCTCACTTATTACAGTCTGGAAGCAAACAGCTCATGGACTTATACAAAGCCATCGACCACATTTTGAGTAGTTCTGATCTAAAAAAAAACACCTTAAGTCTTTGAGCACTTTTCTTAAGTTAATTTTTGAACTCCACTGATCATCTGATGAAGGCAGAATAAATGGTTGTGTTACTTAGGTCTGTGTTGCTGTTAATAAAATAACTGAGAAGAACCACTTTGGAGGAGAAAAAAATTTATTTTGGTTCCTGGTTTCAGAGGTTTGGTCCATGATGGGCAGACTCCATTGTTAAGGGCATAAGGTGAAGCAGTATATCATGTGGGCAGAGTAGGGCAGAGGGAAGCAGCTTAGCTAATGGAGAAGTCAAGAAAAAGGGAAGGGGAGGGGGTCACAGGGAAATGCACCTTTCCCGGGCATGATCTCAGTGATCCACCTCTCCAGCCATGCCCCAACTCCTACAATTCCCACCCAGTCAGTCTAGTCAAATTAAGATGGGCTGGCTGGATTATAGCTCTCACAATCAAATTATATCAACTCTAAATATTCCTACATTAACCCAGGAACTTTGGGGGGACATCTCATCCCCAACTATAACAATGGTCCAATAGAAGAAGAAATGATATCAAAGGTAGAGACAGTCTTACCTGGCCATAAATTCTGATATTCTTTAACTTGAATGATGCCAAAGTTTCTTCTGTATTTACTTTAATAATTTGCTTCTCTCAATAGATAAAAGTGTCATATAAAAATTGAACATGGTTAAAGGAACTAAATCTTCATCTTGGGAAGGATATAGACATACTGCTTAGTATAGTAGAAAGGTGTTAGGTGAGGAGAAAATTCAGAGCTGAAGATGGAGAGAAAACTAACAATACCTAGGAACTAGAGTTGAAAAAAAAATGTTCGTTTCTTAAAGATGTTAGCATGCATGGTGATAAAATCAAAACTTCTCATCCCTGGTGATGAGCTGCTTTAGCAGAATTTGTTATATCTGACTCCAGCCTTATCTGAGACTTAGCAAGATGATAGGATACGGTTGCTTTGTGAGTGAATTTTGATGCTCTTTAACCCTGTTTAGCAATAGTTAAACAATATCTATTACAGAATTTGCATGGTAATTTTTCTCACAACGTGCATATATACATTCCTAATTGCTATATGACAGCAAATAAAAAAGATAGAAACTTGGAAGCCATACAAATCAAATGGAAATGAGAAAATTCTGCATAGATGTAATTTGTTTTTCAGAACCACCTCATGGGCTTTTAGATATAATCAGTTCCTAACACATTTCTGAATGGTGTTTTTGTTGCATATAAACTCCCTTTTAACCAGGGATAAGGAGAGCTAATGGTTTTCTTTATCAACACTAGAATTAGATTATACTGCAAAGATAAATTTAGGTTTCTGAATGCAAAAAAAATCTGTAAATCACAAATAAAGAATAGCTTTCTTATGTATGCTAGCTGTTGGTTCCATTTTCTTCTGAAGTCTAGTTCTCAGTCCATAAAAGCTTCTTTGTAAACTTTGTTACAGGTAGTTCTCCCTTGTGGCTTCATGAAATACTCTCACAAGTTCCCTTCAAGTTATGTTCTATGACTCAATGAATAAATACTTAGCTGAAAGTAAAAATGCCTTAATATGGGATCAGGTGATACCACACCATAAATGACACTGGGAAGTTTAGTACAGACTTCAGAAGTTTGAACTGCAAAAGACAACACTACAAATGCATGGGTTGGTGGAGAAGTCAATCTTCAATCTTTAAAACATGCTTACTATCTTTTAAATTTAAACATAATTGTACAAATACTTATTTAACATCTATTATGAGTAAAACCTTCTGATAAAATACATGTTTTATCAGATCTTTGTTGCTCATTCCCTTATTGGAATCCTACCTGATAATTAAAATGTAAATGGGAAAGAATGTGTCTTTATTTAGAATAACCCAAGTAGAATGGATTTTCCCGAAGAAAAACCCAACACTGTTTAAATATATACTAGGCACTTTGTGAAATATATAGAATGAATGTCTTAGGCCCTTATGACTGCTACAACAGAATACTATAAACTGATTGGCTTATAAATAATAGAAATTGATTTTTCACAGTTATGGGAGGCTGAAAGTCCAAGACAGAGACATTATCAAATGGGACGGATGGTGAGAGCTCACATTCTAGTTCATAGGACGTGGCTTCATACTGTATCCTCACATGGTGCAAAGGACAAGGCAGTTCTTGGGGACCCTTTTCATATTTACCCTAATTCTTTTCATGAGGATTCCATCTTAAGACCTAGTCATCTCCCCAAAGCTCCACATTCTAATGCCATCAAACCGATTGTTAGAATTTCAAACTATGAACTTTGTGAAAAAAAAAAGTCTTTCAGACCACAGCTTTCTATCCCTGCTCCCTACCCCAAATCATGTATTTCATTGATGGAAACTACATTCATTCTGTCCTAGTAGCTCTATCAGTTGGGTTCCATTGTCATCTCCAAAGTCTTCATTTCACAGTCTCAACTAAATATCTTCTAAATCATATATGGGTGACATTCAAACTCTGATTCACCCTGAGGCTAGTCACTCTGTAGCTATGAGCCTGTGAAATCAAAGTAATGTGCTTCCAAAATACAGCGTTGAAACAAGCATATGACAGACATCACTATTCCCAAAGAAAGAAAAAAGGATAAAGGAGTTACAGGTCTCAAGTCCAAAACCTAAATGCTCAGAATAATGAATATGCAATAATCCACAACTATTTGCTCTAGAGGATATCTTTCTATAGAGAAAAGAACCATTTTAGCAAGAAAAAAAATGTTTCAAAAATTACTGTAATTTTTTTCTTTAGCTTTCTTAAGTAGGCGATTTTCAGCCTACTTGAGTCATAGTATCCATATCCCTAGGCTCCTAGAAAGGAGAGAGAAAATGAGGAATTTTAATATTCAGCTTCTTACATTCAAAAATAGAATTTTACAGTAAGACAGTTACGTTCAATCTAAACTACTTTCTTGAGAAAGGGTTGTCTAAATTCTATTTTCAATTTTCTTCCTTAAGCATATTAACAGACAGGCATGTCAGGCCAGGTTTTACATAGAGAACATTAACTAGAAAGAAGAAGAAGAAAGATAGCCTCTTTCTTGCCCCCAAGGAATTAAGGGAAGGATAGTTAAAAAAAAAAAAAAAAAGAAGCCAGATAAATGTCTACTTAGAGAGGGAGGACTGACTGAGGTATGGTGAGAGAAGCATGGCAGGTCAGTAGTGGCTCCACTTCTGCCCCATCAACCATGCTGGGTGGTGTACACAATCATAATGGCAGCTACTGGATTTTCCTGCCCCGTCTCCATTTCAAAGTTCTGTGGATACTCATTGGAAAATCGGTGACCTGTTGTGAAGGAATATTGGTGGAAAGAAAAAATGTTCTCTCTCATCAGAAGCCATGGTAGACACCCATGCTCCCAAGCTGGAAGGCAGAACAGGAGCCCCAATTGGAGCTGAGTTATGAGGAAGTCAATAAGGGAGCAACCCCAACTGTCTCTGAAGACTAGAGATCGAATCATAAGATAAATGCCAAAGTCAGTGAAGAATATGGCAAGCAGGGAGACAGAAGGAAAAAATCATTCTGGAGATCTAATCACCTATAGGAGAAGAGGGAAGCCCTGCTTTCCATTTACTGAAGCATGCGGAGCCTCATTACCACACACATCAGACCTCAGTGAGAAGAGCCCTGGAGCTTTGGGAGGCTGATCCAAGACTGGACACTTACCCAAGAGAAACTGAAGACTCTCCTGGAAGGAGGTAAATTATTGAACTGAATCGTAAAGTTAATACATATGTATATTTAGTAAATTTTTTGTTGTTAAACAGGATACAAGATACATGAAAGACCAAATTCAGCTACTCAGGATTAAAGAAATTTAATATTTTTCCTGAATTTCCAAGTAATATTTTGAGCAAAAATTTTGAGCTGAAGTCCCATCTCTTTTTGCATACACCTTTAATTTAAAAAGTGGGACTTTGTCATTCAAAGGCAAAAAACAATTGATAGGCCATAGTCTGTTTCTTTCTTTCTTTTTTTAAATTTGGTTTCTTTTTTGGTTTAAAAATATTTAATTAATAAAAATTGTATTCGAATTGTATAGTGCAATTGCTTGTTATCCATATACATTATATAATAATTACCACAAATTAATGAACACAACTTTGTTACAGTTACTATTGTGCATCTCTGCGTAATTAGTACACTTAAAAATTTTGCCCTCTTATCAAGTTTCATGTAAACAATACAGTATTATTTATTTATTTGTTTATATTGCTTTATAGTAGAGCACATTTGACATATTTGTAAAAACAAAAAATGAAGAACACTTCTCATTCCTCTGGCTCTACGTGGTGCAGAGTCACTCCAGTAGTGTAATCATACATGTATACAGGGTCATAATATCTATCTTGTTCTAATGTCATTCCTATTCCTATTCTCACTCCTCTGCCCAATCCAACGTTCCTTCAGTCTTGCTCAACCCCACCCCCATTATGAATTAGCATCCTCTTATCAGAGAAAACATTAGGCCTTTGTTATTTGGGTTCTGGCTTATTTGGCTTAGCATGATATTCTCCAGCTCCATCCATTTACCTGCAAATGCCATAATTTTATTTTTCTTTAAGGCTGAGTACTATTTTACTTTCATATATATATGATATATATATATATATATATATATATATATATATATATATATATATATATATGATATATCACATTTTTTTTATCCATTCATGTATTGAAGGGCATCTGGGTTGGTTCCATAGTTTAGCTATTGTGAATTGTGCTGCTATAAACATTGATGTGGCTACTTCACTGTAGTATGATGATTTTAAGACCTTTGGATATAAACCAAGGAGTGGGATAGTTGGATCAAATGATGGTTCCATTCCAAGTTTTCTGAGGAATCTCCATACTGCTTTCCATAGTGCTTGTGCCAATTTGCAGTTGCACCAGCAATGTATGAGTGAAACTTTCTTTTCCCCACATCCTTGCCAACATTTATTGTCGCTAGTATTCTTGATAATTACCATTCTGACTAGAGTGAGATGAAACCTTAGAGTACTTTTACTAATTACTAAATCTCCAGAACTTATTCCTCTTCTAACTGAAAGATTGTACTATTGACCAATATCTTTAATTTCTCCCAACCTCCAGCCCCTGGTTGAGGGAAATGTGAATAAAACCACAATGGAATATCACTTCACAGCTCTTAAAATGGCTGTTATCAAGACCTGAAATAAATGTTGGCTAGGGCCAGGAGAAAAGAGAAAACTTGTTCACTGTAGGAATATAAATTTATGAAACCATTATAGAAAACAGTGTAAAATTAAAATTAGAATTATCATATGATCCAGTAATCCCACTTCTAGGTATATATCCATAGGAAATTAAAATAATATCTCAAAGAGATAGCTGTGTTTCCATGCCTATTGCAACATTATTCATCATAATTAAGGCATGAAATCAAATTTGTGCATAGTTAAGGCATGGAATCAAATGTGTGCAATATTTCTGGTGCATTTGAAACTCCCAGGAAGTTTCTCAAAAGAGATACACAACTGGATAAGACAGAGTTGTGTCTGCTAGTCAGAGGTAGGGGATAAGAACAGAAGCTCTTACCTATAGCTGTGCATAATATGTTAAGTGTGACAATGTGGTTTATACAAAAATATCATAAGAACACAGAGGACAGTGTGGCTTCCTGTGTCAGGAGAAGCTTGCAACAGAGATGACATTTGAACAAGATCTTGAAAAGCCAGTAATAATTGGCCAGAATGGGAGGAAAGGAGAGGGATATCCCAAACAGATTATTCACAAACTCAGAACTGAACAAACACCCAGGCAGGCTTGGGGATGCTTTGAGAGTTTGTTGTAACTGAAACATATGGGGCATGCATGTGGGAGTGGAGAATGAATAGCTATGAGGATGGGAGCAATGAGCCAGAAATTCGAGCTTGTGTACAATTAAATATTGAACAGTGAGCCATTTGATGTTTCAGTATTATGGGAGGTATGAGTATTATGGGAGTTTAGAAAAGAGAAAAAAACTAATCAGGACAAAAGTGTTCAGTGAAGGCTTCATGGAGCAGACATGCGATTCATGCACATGCCCTTGGCATAGTACTTCTTACAACTACTCGCTAGAATCACAGGGCATCCATTAATTAAAACATCAGGATGGGTAGGGAGGGGCCAGCCCAGGGATGCTGTAGTTGAGTTGTGTGGTGAATACACTGGATGATCCACTTGTATGTGTGAGAATGGACTGTTTTTGTCAACAACTCCATCTACATCATTACCTAAAGACTGCTCCTCAGATACAATTTCTATTGGTGGTTAGTAGGCATTTCCTTTGCAAATGATTTTGTGGGCAAAACTCAACAGATAGCTGAGAAATTCTCTGTTAATATTCTCATAGATATTGGAGTGCTCCAAGCAGTGGAAAGGTAAGCAGTGGTCCCTGAGCAATGTTGACCACAGGACGTTTTCTTTCCTAGAACAGTTCAAAAATCATTCTACGGGACATTCTTTAAGGAACACAGATATGGTTTTGCTATTGATATCAGTGAAATCTATCATGTCATTTAGCAAGAAAATAATTCAAAATATAACAGAGTTTATTACCAAGGAGTGGAGTTTTGCACCAGGAAATATAGAATCCAATGATACTAATAAGAAAATAAAAGAAATGTGCCATTTTATTAGAGATGCTTGACTATATCATGCCTGGTACAATTTATAAAAACAAACAAACAAAAACCCCTTAGTTTTCTTTACAAAGATGTAGTCTTTCTGTCTTCCTTCCTTGAGTCTGCAATTTGATGTCAACTCTTTTGATGAACGATCTTCAGTCTCTCTCCTTCCTCTTCTTTAAATGTTTGATGCAGCATCTTAGCTCTTAACACTCTTTCCCACATCCTGCTACCTCATTTACTCTGGTGAATAGCTTTAATAACTCTCCTTATTATGGTTCAAATCCAGAGTGTTCCCTGAAATCTTACTTGTTTCAAGTTTGGTCACCAATGCAGCAATGTTGAAAGGTAGGGCGTTTAAGAAGTGATTGGTCATGAGAGCCACGATTTTATCAGTGGATTAATCCATTTGATGTATTAATAATTCGAAAGGACTACTGGGTGGTGGTGAAAATTATAAGCAGGTCGAGCATGGTTGGATGAAGTAGATCACAGGGTTTATGCTCTTGTCCTTGGCCCCCTTCATCTCTCTCTCTCTCTCTGCCCACCCCTTTCCCTCTTGCTCTCTCTCCTTCCCAGTCTGCCATGAGCTGAAAAGTTTTCTCCCATCATGCCTTTCCACCACTCCAGGCCCAAAGCAATGGAGCCAGCTGACCATGGACTAAAACATCTGAAACCATAAGCCAAAATATTTTACTCCTTCAAGTTGTTTAGGTCAGGTATTTTGATCACAGCAACAAAAAGCAGACTATCATGGTTCTTTAGCAATACTCAGGCATAAAAATTCCAGTTTCCTCATATGAGACAATGGGTAAGAACTGTCTTTACAGAATACTCAGGGTCCTCAATTGCCCAAAATAACTGAGCCACCACAAAGCCTTGTAGATTCAAACAGCAACTCTTTATTCCCGAACTCTCACCGACACTCTACACGCACTTTCTGTGAACACCCTGTCTTCACCCAACTCCACCGCCAATTCTCTCAGAACCCCCACAAGAACTCAAGGGAAACTCCAAAGGAGCGGGCGCCCGAGGCAGCAGGATACGCCCTTATCCGCCCTAATCCCAGCAGGATCCGCCTTAATCCCGGAGCCACCCTAATCCCTGAGCAGGGTCACCTTTCAACCCAAAATGCCATGTGTCATTCCTACTTGGCTATGGCTCTCAGCACTCAATAGAAGTGGAGAGAGAGAGATCATTTAAAACATAACAAAACTGGTGAAGTGTACAATTTCACCTCTGAAGTTGTGTTGTCATAAAAAGAAAAACTTGAAATCAGATTAAACATCTAGGTATAATTACAAATGGGTATTAAATAAAGAACATAGAGAAATCTGTAATGTAACCTGCATTACATGTTGCATTAAGTAAGGACTGTGGACAATAAACAGACCATTTGCTTCAATAAATAAAAGTAAGCAAAAAAATTAAAAGAGGTATAACAGACATTTTAGCCAAGGTGATTTGGAGATCCTGTTCAGGTTATAATTCAAATAAATGAAAAAAAATCATTCACACACACATAAGTTTTCATTTGGTTTTTTAAGTTATACATGAAAATAGAGTCAATTTTGACATTTATGCAAACATGGAATATATCTTATTCTATTCCAGCCTTGTGGATGTACATGATGTGGAGATTCAGTGTTGTATATGCATATATGTATAGGAAAGTTATGTCAGATACATTTCACTGTCTTTCCTATTTACATAATTGTTAAAATAAAACAATAGCACATTTTTGTGACAACCCTCCCACTACTTAATTCAATTAAATCCAATTCAATACTTTAGTATTTAAAAAAAACACTGATAAAGCACACTTGAGATTCAGCTGGAGAGATCCATGTTACCATATTAACCACTGAATTTTCATACAGATATTTTAAAATATCAATATCTAATAAGCTTAGAAAAGTCGTAGGATTGCAGGTTACTGTATACTAAGACAAATTACTGAAAACCAAAATAAGCTCAGGGGAATTGAAATTTCAAAAAGAAGCTGTAATTTAATGTCTCAGCAATTTGGTGGTGATATTTATAAGAATTTTAACCTTGTTATTTCTTAGAAAAAGATTTTTGTATATATTCTGTAGCTTAATGGCAATGAATTTACATAATCACTGATATTTATGTAATTTATAACCCACCATGCAGGACTAAATACGTATGGCATATTTTCTTTAATCTATTGAATGAAAAAATATATACCCCCCTGTTACTGGTTTATGTTAATGTATTCTTCCTACCTCTGAAAGGTAAAAGCTTAGATTAACAGATGAAGTGGTAAGATAGAAAATATCTAAAAAGCTCTGCATGGACTCTTCTGTTTTGTAATTCGTAGATGGGAGAAACCACTAGAGACGAAAGCAAGTAAACATTCAATGTTAGTCTTTAATTTCCAACCTTTCTTCTTTCAAAAATTTTCTTAGAATTAGAAAATAGATTTACCTTTTTTTCTTTCTCTTTGTACAAATGTTACTAACTGGAAAAGAAAAAAAAATGTCTGACAGTAAGAATAGGAGTAAAAATGGGCCCTAAATTAAAATATCCAGACATGTAGAGTCAGAGTTAGCCCTATTGATATAGAACTAGAGATTAGTATTCATTTAGTTGTCCATATGTATATGTATTTATACACACATATATATATATATAATTCATCTGTACCATAAGATACATGAATATTTGTACAAATTTAAATATATATATCTATACATGTAATACATAGACACACATGTGTAGAGACAGGGTGGAATTTCAAATAAAGGGTACTCTTTTCTAATTAGCGAATGATTTACTATATTTATTTCCAATATAGCATTTTGGTGAATGTCAAGTATTTTTTAAAATTATTTTTATTTAATAATAATTATTATTTTGAAGTTATTGTGCCTTTACTTCTGTTAACATATATTAGAATATTATTAGTAAAATCTAGAGAAAATAATTTTAAATGTTGTATCTTTTCATTTTACTGAAAAAAGTATCAGAAACTTTGGGGGAAATGTAGTGTTTAATCTATTGCTATTTATTTCCAGATGTGGGCATACCTAAACACATGAGAACACAAAGACTAAACTATCACTTAAAACATGTTTCATGGGCTGAGGCTGTAGCTCAGTAGCAGAACACCTGCCTACTATGCATAAGGCACTGGGTTCCATCCCCAATACCACATAAAATAAATAAAACAAAGGCATTCTGTCTATCTACAAATACAAAATTTAAAAAAAAAAACGTTTCATATAAAATACAAACAAAGTGGAATATGCTTTCATATTTAGGAATATGACAACATTGGATGGTTAGAGTTTTGATGAAGGGGACAAAGAAAACAGACATTTCCAATGTGAATTATAACCCTTTTTGGACAGACGTTGCAATGATATGATGCTGACACTTACTTAGACCTGTGTCTAACACATACTGAAACTCAAAATTATTATTTAATAAATTAATTAAATAAAAAAGATTATATTCTGAGAGGAGGAAAGCAAGGAAAGACAATCTGAACATTTCTGAAGGAGTGATTGGGACACAGCATCAGAGCTAGAGGCTTTTCAATAAAGATGGAAACCAATACATAAGCTGTTCTCTTCCCACTATGACTATGGATGCAAAAGTTAATGCTTTACCTTTCTCCCTGAGAATATGGAAGTCTCAAAAGACTATACAGGCCAATTTTTGACCAGTTGATCTTTTCAGGAGCTTTCTAAGTCTGCAACCTGTGTACTTACTTGTCTTTCTGAATGTGTAAAGTGGTAAAAATGGGGTATCTATCACTTGCTTACCTCACAGAAACATTCTAAGAACTGAACGAGATGGATATCAACCCTCTGAAGCACCAAGGCTTTGACAACTGTAGAACTCTTAGTATTATCATCATCATAGTTGTAATTTTTTAATAAAAAGCATGGAAGAATGTCTCAAAAATTCATATTGCTCAAAATCAGACTCAAATATGTGTGTGTGTTGGAGGGGGGAATGTGTGTGTATGTATATGCATTTTTTCTTTTTTTGTTTTACACTTCTGGTAATCAAACCCAGAGCCTTACACATGCCAGGCAAACACTCTAACATTGAACCACATCTTCAGCCTTCAAATATTTCCTAGAATCATGATAGTAATCCTTTCATTTGTCTTCCTAAATAATTACTAAATTGCTAATTATGAAAGTGTTGTTAGACCTGAATTTGAAACTTCCCCTGGCACTGACAAAATAATGGCGAGTTCTTTCCTACCTTGATCTAAAAAATGCTTGAAACCTTTGCCCTTCTCTAAATGATACCTTACATTCCACATATTGTTCTATAGAGTTTACGTGTTTTAGGAAACAAATGCATTTCTGTGAAAACATTTCAGTGTTATTATGTTCTTTGTGTTTTAATTAGATCTCCTGGGAATCCACAAAGCTATATGAATTATAGGGAAAACTGTGGAGGCAGCAGGAGCACTCATTATTAAGTATCTTTATATTTCATTATACTTTAGAGTTGAACATTTTGCCGTAGGATTTTCAGTTGGAGGTTTTACCTGTAGCATTCATACATAAAATGCAGCACCACAGGTTTAACTTACATTGGTCCTAGATGAGATCCAAGGTTGATTAGCATGTGGCGGTACAGGTTCTTTATAAGCCAGCTGTCAGCTGCATACAAAATATCATTGGCTTTGTTCCATGCTGACTTTATTTCTTAGCAATATCACTGAGGACAAAACAAATTAACAGGGCATTTTGCTTTATTCTATCACCTAGTTGATCTTTTCATCCACTTCACCTAATTAGGCTAACATCATTCTCAAATACCCATACTTTGTTTCTTTGATTTTTCTTAATTAGTATAGGTCAACAGACTAATTAAGAACTTATATTTGAAGTTCAGTGTGATGGACTGCATAGCAAATCACTCCTTATGATTAAGGATCCCAGAGTTGAGAAGAGACCAACCTATAATTAACTATAGGTGACATAGAGGGATACATGCAATGGTTTAAGTGATTGAGGAAGGAATGAACATAATTTAAATATCAAAGATTCATTTACCTTCAAAATGTCATATAAAATTTTGGCAATAAAATATGGTTTAAATACTACTCTCTTGGTTAAAACCTGTGAATTGGTTATTCTGCAGTTTTCCAGATCTTATCTGATAACTCTAACAATGAACATGGTACAATCTTTTTAAAAAATCTTTTATTGATTTTTTTAAAATACATGAACATGGTACAATGTAAGATGGAACACACCCTCTTAAAAAAACTTTAAAAAGTTCCGAGTTATGTTGCTGTCAACATTTCTTATTTATTGTATTCTCATCCTCAGAAAATTGAAATTGCCTATCCAATATATAAAGTTTTCATACAGTCAGAAAAAAGTTCTCCAACTATGCTAGAAGCCACAGAGTTTATGCTAATAGTTGGGAAAGATGTATAAAATAACAATCATTTACTAAAAATTATCCATTAGCCTCTTAAACTCCATTTATGCTTGTATCACCAGTATCAAACTTGTTCTGAGTGAAGAGAATACTTTTTATTAATGGTCATAGGTAGCACTAATGTATATTCAATCCTGCATTTATTATTGTTATATTGAAATCTAGCCCTTACAAATTTCCTTTGTGTCTACACCTCAGCTGCTGATGCAGAAACTTTATACTATTGCTCAATGTGTGGTCAAATCAGTCATATTCAACAAACTCACCCACCCAGGCTCTCAGTGCACATTTCAAATTTATGTAACCCTCAAGCAGTATCCCTCCTTTTTATCAAGTTCCCTCTGTCCTCACAATACTGTATTTTAGCATGTGACATCCCAAACTTTCTACAAGCTTTGCTTTCTTGCATGAAATAATTATTTGTATTTATTGTTATTCAAATCTTCACATAAGGAAATCAGTCTATTGATTTAAATATCTGGCACCCAGTTTATTGCATTAGAATATTCCCTCCTCTGTGCTATTTGATAACACCCTGGAAACCTCTGTCACTCATCAAAAAATATATTAAATTATTTATTTGCTTCTTTTCTCTACTGCACCACAAGGTCCTTGAAGTCAGTCTCTGTGTCTTTTTTCAAAATCTATTTCTCCTGCCTTTTTTTTATAGTTAGTAAACATTCAAAGTAAAGTGGATACATTTAAATATTTGAAAGATTACTTAATGATACATTTAGCTCCATGACATACAAGAATGTTGTATCCTTTAAATTCTTGAAAGTTCAGCTGCTAGTGAGTGGACCCTACCATTTTAAGGCAGTGCTGAATGTTCAAAATACCAAATTAGAAAAATGAAAAATCTCATGAAATTTGTCTAAGGTCATTAGATATACTTGTTAATCAATTTATTCTCTGCACTTGATTATAATAACAAATTTGAGAATTGATTTTTTTAAACAAATATACTCAGGATTTTGACTAAAATTTCTATATGTGTCAAGAAACAGGACTCAAGAAGTAGAGAAACACAATGGTCACAGAGCAGTAAAAAGTCTTTCTCAAAATAAGGTAGAATCAGAAGAATCATTTCTCTGAAATCTAACTAGATCAAACACAATCTAGGATAGGTTTAAGTGAAACAATATTCTTTAGCTACTAGTGAAAGGCAAGTTTAATGCTTTTTTAAACTGAATTCTAAAGGACTTATAAAGTCAGCAACATATAGCAAAGGCCTCTCATTTGTAGTTTTTTCCCAATGTTATTGTTGCCTATGGTCAACTGTGTTCCAAAATTTTAAGTAGAAGATTCCAGAATTAAATAATTCACAAGTTTTAAATGGTTTACCATTCTGAATACTAGGATGAAAGAAAATTTCTACTCTTCTGCTCTGGCCTACCTGGATTATGAATCATCTTCTCTCTCCTCTGTCTAGCATATCTATGCTGTAAATGCTATCTTCCTGCTAGTCACCTAGTAGCACTAGATTACCATATTGACTATTGTCATAAATGTAGTGCTGGTGTTCAGGTAATCCTCATTTTACCTAATAATGGTCCCAAAGCACAAAATACTTGTAATTTGCATATGACAAAGGAAGCTGTAAACTCTAAGTCAAAAGGTAAAAATTTGTTATTCAAATCTTCACATAGGGAAATCAGATCTAAACTATCTGGCACACAGCTTATTGAATTAGAATATCCTTCCTCTGTGCTATTTTGAGAACACCCTGGAAATCTCTTGTCACCAATAGGGAAGAGAGGTGGGAGGGAATGGGAGGGAGTGGGAGGGAGAAGGGGAATTGCACGGAAGTTGGAAGGAGACCCTCATCGTTATACAAAATACATATATGATGATGTGAGGAGGGGGAAAAAGAGAGAAATGTGTCACATTAGATTGGGTAGAGAGAGGTGATGGGAGGGGAGGGGAGGAGAGGGGGAATAGGAAGGGCAGAAGAATAAAATAAACACCATTATTGCTGTATGTATATACGTGGCCGCATAACCAATGTGATCCTGCAACCTGTACTCTTGGAAAAATGAGAAATTATACCCCATTTGATTCAAATGTATGATATGTCAAGATAATTGTATTGTCATGAGCAACTAATTTAAAAAAAGAAAATATACTAAATTATTTATTTGTTTCCTTTTCTCTACTGGACCATGAGATCCTTGAAGCCAGTCCCTGAGTCTTTTTTAAAGATAAAAGTATCAGAAGATATTTTGAGAGAAAGAAAATTCACATAACTTTTTTTTTGGAGCATATTGTTGTAATCTGTTTTATTATTATTTTTAATCACTATGCTTAATTTAGAAATTAAGCTATATTATAGGTATATATGTAGAAGGAAAAATATTCCATCTGTAGGGTTTATAATGTGATTATAGGCATCCCTGGGTAATTTAAAATTTCCTTCAGATAACAGGGGACTATTGTACTATATAATTCAATTTATAGAGTATTTTGGAATAGGCAAAGTATGAGAGAATAGAAAAATCAGTAGTTCCTAGGGACTGCAAGAAGAGAAAGGCATCACTAGCAAAATGGAATGAGGAAATTTTGGGGGTGAGGGAACTATTCTACATCCCGGCTCTGGTGGTGGTTATGGAAATATGCATACTTATAAAAACTTATAAAACCAAGTACAAATAAGGATGAATTTTTAAAATGAAGCAGTATATTTTAAGATAGTAATAGACTGACTTGTAGTTTTAGGAAGTAATGCAAGAAATCCAATGCAACCTTTATTTAGTTTTCCCCAGTGATAACATATTGCCAAACTACAGAGTAGTGCAATATCACTACTGTGTGTTTTTGTTGTTGTTGTTGTTTCCAATTTGTATATGGGGATACTGATGTGGATTTAGTCAAAACACAAAACATTTTTCTCACTAGAAAGATCTCCCATATGGATACGTTTTTATTGTAGTAACAGTCCTCCCAGAATAAAGGGCTCTCCTAAGTAAAGGATAAGGAAACACTGCCCAGTCAGTATCTATGCTGGTTTGTAACTGTTGAAACTTTGTTTCTACTCGGGAGCCTATTATTCCTAATCAACCTGCATATTACCATATATGGGAGACAAAGGGACTAATAGGCAATACCATAGCTGCCCTTGGGACTTAGCCTTTGGATACCCATCTGGGCCAGTGCCAGCACTAATAAATGCTGCTTCCCACTGAACAACTGGGTGCCCTGTCTCTGTGTGATAATCCCACAATATTATGGCTACTTTCTTACCTAACCACTGTCTTCTTAACCCATGGCAACCACTAAGGTGCTCTTCATTCCTATGTAGACAATAAGCATAGTTTCATTTCTGTCTTCTAAATACTGTGACCTCTGGCTTGTTGAACCAGAGTGGTTGTAGAATAAAACCTAACTTTGTTCTTGATCTTAAGAGCCAAATGTTCAATCTCTCATCATTTATTACATTGTTAGTACTAGGTTTTGTGCTGATGATGTGTAAGGTTTAGGTCTCCTCTATTTCTATTTTTTCTGAGTAAGTGGTTATTTATTGTGAATGACTATTAGAAGTTTGTTACATGATCTTTGGCATCAACTGATCTGAATGCAAGTTTTTTGCTTGTGACTGTGGTGAAATTACACTAATTTTGGAATATTGAAGAAATTGCATACATGGAATTAACTCCAACTTGGTTATGATGTATGATTATTTTTCTATATTGTGGAACTCTATTTTCTACAGTATCATAAGGATTTTTGCAGATTTTTTTCATGAGGAATGTTTGTAATTTTATATTTTAAGTCCTATATCTGGTTTTGTTATCAGGATAATAATAATTGAGAAATGTTATTTTATAGTAGTAATTGAATCAAAATTGATGTTAATTTTTTAAATGTTTGAATTGCTTGGTAAAACTATCTGGTATTGCTTTCAAGGGAGATTTTACAATTAGAAATTCAATGTCTGTAAAGGTTACAGGACTACTCAAATTACTTCACATTGGGTTGAGATGTGGTAGGTTTGTGTTTTTAGAAGAATTGGCTGTTTCAACTAAGTGGCCAAGCTTTTGTGTGTAACATTGTTCATAGTATTGCTACTGATTTCTGATGTGTCTAGTAATAACCTCTATTCCATACCAGATATTATTAGTGATTAATGTCTTCTTTGTTTTTCTTTGTTAGTTTTGAACAAGTGTCAAGGTTTGTCAATTAGATTTGTGTTTTCAAAGAAGTGACCATTTGTGTTAAGTTTCATTCATTTATGTTTTTTCTTTCTTTTTGATTTGGGTTTATTTTACTCTTTCTCCATGTCCTTGAGATGTGCACTTGGAATGCTGATTTATAACTACCTTTTAAAAAAATGCATGTAGAATTATAAATTTCTCCCAGCATTCCTTTAGCTGTTTTCCACAAATATTGATATATTGTTTTCATTTTTATTCTCTTCCATGTTTACTAGTTTTACTTGAGACTTCCTGATATATACTTGTTCTGATAATTGTTAAGAGGTGAAGTCTCCCACAATTTTTGTGGATTTGTGTCTCTCTGGCTTTATTTCTAGCTCATATTTTATTTTTCCCTCCATCTGTTTTGCTGTTCTGATATTTGTTGCATACACCCTTATTATTGCTCTGTCTTTTTAGTGGATTCACTTTAAAATCTATTTTTCTCCTCGTTTTCTTTGCTCCGAAGTTCATGTTATCTGATATTAAATAGTCAATTAAGGTTTGCTTTTGTCAGTGTTTGAATGATATATTTCTCATTCTTTTGCTTTCAATTTGTTTGAAGTGAGTTACACAATATAGTTGATTCCTTTTAGACTACCTTGTCAAGATGTCTTTCAAAAAATTTTATTGGTTCATTATAAACATATACAATAGTGGTATTCGTTATTCTATATTCATATATGTACATAACTTGATCAATCTCACTCCCCCATACTCTTTATTGAGGCATTTAGTTAATCTATATTTAATGTAATTTTAATACATTGGGATTTGTATTTGCCATTTTATTTTTTGTTTTGTTTTCTCTTCAATTTTGCATTTATATTCTATTTTTTCCTGCCTTCTGACATTTCTTAGAATTTCATTTTTATTTACTTATATTGCTCATGAGCATCTTTCATTTTGTAGGTCTTTTAGCAGTTGTCATAGATATTATATATACCTAAATCATTAGTCTGTTAGTGTCATAATTTTGCTAGTTCCAGTGAAGCATAGAATCCTTACTCTTTATTCACTTCCACTCATAATGCTTTATAGTTCTACAGATATTTGAACTACATCAGAAACTTTTGTGAATTTCACTTCATCAAACATAATTTTAAAAAAACATGAGGAAAGATGGACAGCCTATTGCATTTTTGCTTACCATATACTATCTTTCTGATGTTCTGAGGTTCATTCTTTCACTGTTACCATTCTCTAGATAAATTCCTTTAGCCATTATTTAGCTTAGTCATCTGCTGGCAACAGATTCTATTTTCCTTTATCTGAGAACATATTCATTTCTCTTTCATCCTACGGATATCTTAGTGCGTATAGGCTTCTGAGTGGATGCTCCTTTCCCTGTGATGCTTGATAAATCTTCCTTCTGTTCACCATGGTTTCTAATGAGAAATCTGCCTGTCTTTCAAAATATCCTTGCTTTATAGATTTTTTTGTGCTGCTTTCAAAGCCCCTTTTCTTTGTTTTTGTTTTCAAGATTTTAATTCTGATGTGTATTCACATGGACTCATTTTGGTTTACCTAGATTAGAATTTGTATAGCTTATAATATCTGTTGGATTATGTCTTACATTCAAGAAAATTTCAGTGATTATTTTTCTAAATTTATTTCCAGTCCTGCCCCTTTTTTTCTCCTTCCAGGACTCTGATATGACAAATGTCACATATTTATTATAATTCCACATATTCCTGAGTCTTTGATCTTTTTTGCTTTGTTTTGTTTTCTCCCTGGGTTTTTTTTTTTTTTTTTTTTTTTTTTTAGATTGGGTGATTTCTATTTTTCCATCTTCGAGTTCACTGATTCTTTCTTCTGTTCAGTGACCTCTTGATCTTGTTCATTGTATGTGTTATTTCTGAAATTCCCATTTGGTTCTTATGTCTTCAGTTTCATTGCTGAGTCTTTCTTTTCATGCCTTGATTTTCTATGTTTTTGTTTGTTGTAAACATGCTCATACATTTCTTGTTGAAGCAGTGTGGGTTTTAAAGACTATGTTAGGTAATTCTGATGTCTCTGCTGACTGTCTTTTTCATTCCACTTGAGAGCTTCTTGTTTTGAGTGAAATCCAGATTTGTAACAAAATTTCATGAAGTTTAGATCTTATTCAGACGTCTGTTTTCGTTGACTTTTTCTAATACTGATCTAGCAAGAAAGGAGGGTGCTGTCTGTCCTGCCAGGTGCAGGTAAAACTCCAGGTTTCCCACTGGTCCTCCTGCAATGTCCAGTGGAGGGGGCTTTGCTGTTGCAGTCTCGTGGTCTCCATTGATACCGAAGTATGACTGACCTCATCACTGCTGAACATAGTGAAGGTCCTGCCTCTCCTGAGGCATCTTCTCACATCACCCCACCTAGAGGGAGAGGGGCATCTCTGCTAGTGCTGGGTGGGAGGAGAAGTTAAATAAGGTTCCCCAGGAATGTCGTCTCTGATGCTAAGAGAGGGACTTGGAAGCCATTGCTGGCCTGTGAAGAGGAAAGGGTGTGCCTTTCTCTTTCACACAGTCATGAGGTATAGTGATATTTCATTACACCTTGGCTAGTGGAAGTCTAGGTTCTTCTGGCATGGCCGAGATTGGTCTACAGACTTTTCTGTGGTGTTTGGTTGGAATAGAACATTTACTGTCCAGAATTTTTCTGTCTTACTAGGATTCCCTGTCCTGGTTTTTTCAGCTTGAGAGAGCAGCTTTTATTGGAGGTTTCTTTTGTCTGTTCCCATTGGCAGTGTCTAGACCTTGCCTGATATGTTGAATAGAAGACAAAAGTGACATTGCTTGTATGAGTCCTACTTGAGTGTCAATTATTATGATAAGGGGTTATACTGAATCATGAAAAGTAATATGCTAAGATAGGCATGGTTAATTATACCATGCAGCTTTCATTCAGTAAGATACTATGTGGCAAATTTTTATCTTTCCGTGTCATGAATTAATTTCGATATAAATATCAGATTTGTGAACTTTTGGCAAAAGATTTCATACAGTTATGAAAAGCATCAAATTGCAATTTTAGATTATTATAATATTCAGAATTTGACAGGCTAAAAATATATCCTCTCCTTCAATAAAGGTGAGAAAAACAGAAAAATAATAACAGTGGTGAGTCTGGGCAACTATATTATGGGTGCTTATTTTCTTTTCCTCTTTTTACATTTCCAGAATTTTATAATAAGCGTGCATTACTTTATAGTGGAGAAGGAAATATAAAACATTTTATTCTTCTTAAAAAAAACATGTTCAATGTCTAATCATACCCACAACCATTAAATGAATAAAGTGGTGGTGAAAAGTAAAGTATTATTAGAAATATCATCTATTTTATTTGTTGATCTATGTTTATTTTTACTACACCTATTTGCTTTCACTTTAATGTTCTTACTTAAAAATGTTCTATTTAAGCAGGAACAAATGAACAACAAAGTAAATTATGTAGTATGGTATGATAACCCAAAGTGTAATATGATTGTATATAAGTAAGTCCATATCAAGCAAAAAAATTGGGAAAAGAGACAAATCTCCCATGCAGAAGAATTCCACATAATTTGTGTAACCGATCTTCAAGGAGATGTGTTATAACTAACCATTCTTTACACAGTCATTTCCTGAAGATAGTATAAAAGGAGAGTAACTTTACAATGAAAAACCTGACAAAAACCGATCTCAGTTAGGTGATAAAGGTTAACACAAGCAGGGATAAGGCATATTGATATATGTTCCCTTGATAAAATTAAGAGGCACTTTATCTTGGTGGTCTTTCTTCTCCAAACCATAACCTGAGTCAAATCATGAGAAGTCTCAAACATTGAGATAAGTCCCATTAGTCATATCTCAATACAGGATCATTCTAGAAATGTCTATCTAGGAGTCTTCAAAGCCATCCAAGTCATCAAAAACAAAGAAATTCTAAGCAACTATCACAGCTTAAAAAAAAAAAACATAAGAAGACATTAAAATTAAATGTAATAAGGTATCTGGGATAGTCTCCCAGAGCAGAAAAAGGACATTAGATAAAATTAAGAAAATACAAATAAAATATGGACTTTAATTAATAGTATATCAGCATCAGCTCACTAATTATAACAAATGTACCTTATCAACAAAGAAAGATGTTAACTGATAAGAGAAACTGGGAATAGGGAATAAACTCTTTATATTTTCTTTGCAATTTTCATTTAAATCTAAAAGTATTATAGGAATACATTTAATTAGAAAAATTTGAATAACTTTAGTAATTAAAAAACCTCATTTAATTATGTGGTATTTTACAAGTCATTAATTTTAACTAGGCAGAGTAAAAAGATAGAAAAAACAGTTAACACATGAAATTGTCATCCAGCATTCCATTAACAGAACTCTTTAACCCACTACTTCATGTTGGATCTCAACAGTGGAAAACTGAACACACTGAGGAAGACTGACACTGCTCTGGTGCTGGTATTGACAATGACCTTAAGGAGCTGAGTTTATATAAAGCTGGGCAAATGAGGCTCACATACTTTTTGTTTTTGTGTTAAATACCATTTGTGGTGATATGATTCCTTTAAAGCTATCAATAAAAGGCATAAATAGCACAATTTTATCACCATAGCTCTTTTAACAGCTAGAACACCCCTATCATTTAAGTAAATACCCATTATTGATGACTGCTCATTCAAAACCTATTTACGTTCTTGATTCCAAATATAAATATTCATGGTTAGTTACCTGCTTAGTTAGTTTGTTAATCAATAAAGTCCAATTTCCCTCACCTCATTAACATTTATTTCCCTTTCATTATATCTTTCACTTTGTAAATTAGATGCTGATAAATGCTTTCCATCTCTGTTCCTGTTTTTGCTTTTTGGCATCTAAGGAAATTGCTCTTTGTTGTTAGCAGGCAGGTTTACATTCTTCCTTTGATGATGTCTTTTGTGATTTGGAGTTTTTATTTCTAATCCCCAGTTCTTATATTCTCAAGTTAGATTATTAAATTCCTTTTGAACAAGACATTTTTCTCTTGAGTATTTGCATGTTGTTGGGGCTATAGTATTACAAAATTATTACATCAATATTTGGTGTTGAAAAATAATATAATTATAAAGAAATCCCTTTTGCATTAAAATTTCATTGGATAAACTAATGACAATTAATTAGGTTTTCAAATATTACAGTGGATCTATATATGAGCTGTTCAATTGAATGTGATACAAATGAATCCAACTGCTTGCTTATGTTTGCAAATTGCAATAGAATCACACTTCTTGGGTCTTAACTGTGAGTGTTTGTGCTCCTTATTTTCCTTATTCATGATGATGATCTATTGCAGTTTTGGAGTTCCTAGATATCTGGGTCAATGAAGCTTTTGTTTCATGGGATAGTGTCCTGAAAATAGAGCAGATGGGAGATAATTTAGTACAATTTCTCCTTTTAAATTGATAATATCATAACTTTCAAGAGATATAGACATGAATTCTTCCTCCACAGAAACTTCAGTTAAGAACAATGACTTTTAATTAGTGTCTTTAAAAAAGAGTCAGTCTCATAAACAGCAAGACAACAGTAGTAAAGAAAAGATAAAATTCCTTTACAAAAGCTGTCTTAGTCCACTTTTTGTTGCTATCACTAAATCCCACAGACCTGAATAATTTATAAAGAGTGATGTTTTACTTGGTTCACAGTTCTAAAGGTGGCCCCAGTTAGTAAAGTTATTCTTGCAGGTCAGATTCTCTGCAGAGTTACAAGGTGGAGCAGAGCATCATATGGCAAGATAGAGCATCCTGGCTCAGGTCTCTCCAACTCTTGTTATAAAGCCATGGTCCCATTGTATTAGGGGCACCCCTATGGTCTCATTTCACTACATCTCCCAAAGGTACCAACTCCAAGTACCTTAATTAGGTTAAGTTTTTACCTTCACCGTGGGGTTTAAATTTCAACATTAAATTTTATGGTGGTATTCAATGTGCATTTACAGGTTTCTCTTTTCTTTCCCTATATGATAGATACCATCAGCATGCTTTTAATGTTTAAAATTTTTAAAAAATGTGACTTGTTTGATTCCTGATTGCACTCTCTTCTGAGGTATCTGCATACCCAATGCATACCCAGCCTTTCCAGAATCATCTGATTTCCATCATTTTCCTGAGAGGCGGTACAAAGAAGTTTGCATGTCCTCTTCTCTATGATGCTGTGGCAAAATGGTGCCACTGGAGACGCTAATACCTCAGAGTAAAAACACTTTAGTCAGCACCCTTCACTGGGAGTTTTACAAACCAGGGCCATGATGCATGCTGATTTGGGGAGCTCTCTTCTGATAAATGGAGACTTTGGAGACTTTGTTCTATGACACCCCAGAGACTGAGACTCTCAACTGAATATCCAATCAGAATGTCTTTAAAAAGAGTCTTATTCTAAAAAAAAAAAAAAAAGAAAGAAAGAAACAAAGAAAGAAAACTCAGAAAGGGAGTTATTTCATAGAGAATGGCAGTATCCTACCCAGCCCCAGGTGATGGGAAAGTTAGTATGCTAAACAGGTACCATTTTTGACTCTTTTTTTCTACACATCTCAAAGTCTTAATGCTGATATTTCAATTGTGTGTTGAATAAATTGACCTTTGATTCACACTTCAGTTAACTTCTCATTATCATCTTAAACCTTGTTTCAACATATTACAGTATTTACATATTGTCAAAAGGATAGCATGGATAGCATGTGCTGAGTACCCACTCACTCTTCCCCCAGTGTAAACTCCTAGTGGTATTCTGGCTTCCCTCTCCGAACCAACAAAGAGCCATGAATGTTCTGAATTCATTGTCTGCCTTGATGAGAACGGGGCTTCATTGCAGGCTGGCTGCTGGCTCTGAAACATCCAAACTTAAGGCAGAGATAGAGTTTTCTCCAGGGCTTTCCTTCACTTACCTCACTAGGCAACTGGTCCTAACATCATAGATTTCCCTTTCTCTTACAGGGCTTCTTACAGGAAATATGTCTGCACTTGCCTGATCTGGATCTGAGTTCTATGTTTTCTCTCCAAAGCATGACCCTGAGTTAAAGGTGTTTCCAGTATACTGTGAGGCACCTCTCCGTAGCTCTTCATGCATACTTGTCCATGTTGATCCAATATCACCCTTCACCTGGTCCTGGCTTCAGATTCTCCACCTCCCATCCTGAGAGAGAGATGCTTTCTAACCTAGGCAAGTGTTAGGATTTAGGCGAGAGCTGTCCTCTAAAAGCTCATCTGTAAGACAATGCAAGAAAGTTTAGAAGTGAAATTATAGAACATTAACTTAACCAGTGCATTAATCCACTGATACAGATTAATTGGGTAGTGATTGAAGACAGGTAGGATGTGGCAGGAAGAGGTGAGTCACTAGGGGCTTGCCTTTGGATTTATACTTAGTCCTTGGTGAGCAGTGCTCTCTCTCTGTTTCTTAATAACCATATCCTGGGCTGCTTTCCTCCTCTACAACCTTCCACCTCTGACTCACCTTAAGCCCAGAGCTATGGAGTTAGTGGTTTTTGGACTGAGACCTCTGAAACCACGAGCACCAAATACACTTTTCCTCCTCTAAAATTGATCTTCTTAGTTCATAATGTGCCAAAAAATTGACTAAAACAGTATCCAAGAGGTGAGGGGAGATTGTCTGAAAGGATCTTTTAATGTGCTGATGCCTTTCTCAGTCCCTCTAGCAGAGATTAATTTTAGTGGTTTAGAGATTGAAGTCTGGTTAGGTGTGTCTTTGCTGATATTGTTACCTATTTCCAGGACTTAAACAACCTTCTTGTCTATTCACTAGTTTCCCTTTCTTTTCACATCCTTTCTTTCCATATTATTTTCTTAAGCAAATTAAAACATAAATAGACTCAATCAATATCATTAGCTTTCATGTTATACAAAATATAGATGAAAGTTACTGAAGTGTTTTTTACATTATAGCATGTTCAAACATGAAAATTCTTCCTTGAAAAGCAATGTGAAAATGTAATTAGTTTAGATGGATTGAGTCCTTTAAACTACACCTACATATTTATTATAGTTTCTTGATCTAAATCTTTTGTTTTTCAAATACATTATACACCAAAGATGAAAAGTTTTAATTTGTAGCACTTATAAAACTAACCTCTCTAGAAAATTCAAATTTAGGTGTTAACAGCTTTTTTTTTTTAATTTGGATTTTATGTGCTTAAGTACTATTTATACCACTATCTCTACAGAAATATATCCAATTAGCATAAATGTTCCATTACCACTCTTCCAAATAAATGTAATCATAAAATTGTAAGCCAAGGTCACTCTGGTTTTAAAGTACATACTAGATTATGAATTTTCATACTATCCTAGCTACATCTAGAGGCTACCATCTTCAAAGTCCTATTGAAATGGTCATTGTGAGGGGCTTTGACTTTGAAGGAGGGACCTTGATTGTCTAGTGAATCTCCTGGTGTCTAGTGGGAAAAGCTTTATTATACAAACTATTTTTTGACCAATGGAGTAAAATATGCAGATTGGCCAAGAACAGAGAACTTGATACAGAAAGAGGAGCCTCTGGATATGGGTGGTTGGGGAATATAGAATAAGTAGAAAGCTTAGAGGACCCGATAGCTACATGAAATCAGGGATCAGCAATGCTACAAAAGCCTCAAGAGTTGTCTGAAGAAAGTGTGAATCATCTACATGATTCCAGGCCAAAAGAAGGTGAAATTTCTATGTTAGCTGGTGGTTATCAGAGAAAAAAAACAAAACAAAACAAAAAACCCCGATTCTTTCTTCCTATCTATCTATCTATCTATCTATCTAGATTCACTTAACTGTTTGTAGGAGCTGTCAAGTCTGAAATCCACAAGGCAGGCTGCCAGAGTGGACATTCAGTGAATAAATGGTATTTCAGCACCACCTCAGGGCAAACTTTCCTTTTTATTCAGAGACCTCAGACTTTTTCTCTCAACTGATTGAATTAAATCCATTCAAATTATGAAGAGTGACCTGCTTGACTCAATCTACTAAGATGTTACTCACATATAAAATCCACATTCACAGCAACATGGAGATTAATATTTGACCAAACAACTAGACACAAAAATCTTAGTAAATCAATTTATACAAGTTATCACATTCTGATATGGGGGCCAAGAATCTTCTTCAGGCGGACTTGTGTGGCATGTTGGATCATAGATTTCATAGGCATTGACATTTCGTGGGAACTAAGAATCAAAATTCCCATAATTGGCTCTCTTTTGGGTGTGGGGTCATGAATACTGAGGTGATCGTCACTCCATTCCATATCCTTAGCTTCCATGAGTGGTTAGGGCTCAGCAATAAATCCAGGAACTTGATTAATGAATTTTAATTTTAGAGCTGGGGCTGGGCTCAGTGGTAGAGCATTTGCCTAGCATGTGTGAGGCACTGGGTTCAATCCTTAGCAACACATACAAAAAATAAATAAAATAAAGGTATGCTGTCCATCTACAACTACATAAATAAATAAATAAATAAATAAATAAATAAATAAATAGGAATCACTGTTAGCCAATAAATGGGCAATTATACTTTTGTCCCTAGTTAGCATAATATGTATGTATCTTATTTGGAAGGCCTCACAATGTTTTTTTCCTAAGGAATCTAATTTCAAATTATTCAGATCATTATTGTTGTTGATTCCATGGGCCTTCAAAGATACCATTTGAATAGTCACTCTGTGGTTGTATTTTAGGGCTATTAATATGTCATCTAACTATGAGCACCTGACCTTATAGAAAGTGTTATATGGTCCTTAACATAAATGCACGGTGATATTGAATGCAGAATCATGCTAAATTTCGATTTCATTCTTCACTCTATAACATTTTCATATCTAGGGAAACTTGTTTGAAAATGAAAAATAAGATGAAAGTGAAGCCAAACATTTAAAATATAATGTTGAAATTGAGTTTGACTATTAAAATTATAAATTACATAGAAGTATAAAAAGACTGTGGAATTATCAATAATTTGTCAATAGTGAGAAAGGTGTAAGCATTTGAATTTACTAGAATGTAAAGAGGTGGTTCATGTGGATGTATTTGTGAAATGACATTATTTAAAAAATATATTGGTATATATATATATATATATTTGGAGCAATGAATAAATTCAAGGTTCTTTTGATGTCCATATGTTCTATCAAATTTCCATTCTGTCCATGGGTTTGAATCAACCACCAAAAATCATTTTACTTACTCTACAAGGTAAAAGAGCTCTAATGAAATAACCTAAACAAAATTAAAAGAAATAACTCTTCATAGGTTTGTTCACAAATAAGGTATTTTCTCCACAGGCAAAGTGTCTCAGCAGTATCTTTATCCATAATGCTCTCCCGACCTGGTTGGGAAGCAAATACATTCTCTTTCACTAATTATTCCCTATTTTTCTGAGGATGGTAATTTCAGTACAATATTTAAACTTCCCATGTCTTTTAAAAAGTACTGCAATTGTAGTTTAAACTTCTTATTAGCAAGACCCATCCAAGGAATTATCTCATTTATTTTTGCTGCTCTGATTTTTTTTGATATGTGGAATTAACTGGAGTGTCATCTTTGATACCATAGAACACTTAAATATAAAAGTCAGGCCCTTCGAAATAGAATGGGATATATAGTATTTAATATTTCTTTTTTTTGCTGGGTGATTATCTTGCATTAATGCAATTTAATCAGTTTGCAGCATTTCTAGAAAATCATAGTGTTATGTGTTTTGAAATGAAGCTAAATTTTTTGAACTTCACCTTTACGTTAATTTTAAATGCCAGCAGAGAACCAACTGCTGTGAAAATTAATGAATGAGCTACTGCAATCTGTCTTTACTTTGCACTTGAATGATTTTGCACTCTGAGAACATATGTGATGAACCAAATAGACTCAAATAATACAAATGACATCAAAGGAATAGCGATCTATCTGCTATTTGGCTAAGTACGCAGACAATTCCATTCGTTTTCTGAAGCTACTTATCCTAACTCTTCTTAAGGAAATGAATGGAAAAAAATGTTGTTTGTGTTGCTAATATTAGTAATGTTTGAATGTGTTCCTATGAGATTCTTTTCTTTTTAAAAAATCTTAAATTTCTTTTAATTAGTTATACATGACAGTAGAATGAACTTTGATACATAATACATAATGGGGTATAATTTCTCATTCTTCTGGTTGTACATGATGTAGAATCACACCGGTCATATAGTTACATATGTACATAGTGCAATAATATCCAATTCATTCTACTATCTTTCTTCCCTGTACCCCTCCCCCTCCCTTCATTCTCCTCTACCTAAAGTAACTCTATTCTTTCCTAGCCACTCCCACCCCCATTGTGAATTAGCATCCTCATCAGAGGAAAAAAAAAACACTTGGCATTTGATTTTTTTGGGATTGGCTTATTTTGCTAAGCATGATATTCTCCAGCTTCACCATTTACCTGCAAATGCCATAACTTCATTCTTCTTTAAAGTTAAGTAATATTCCATCATATATATATACATATATATATATACATATACATATATATATATACATATACATATATATATATATACATATACATATATATATACATATATATATATACATATACATATATATATATATACATATATATATACATATATATATATATACATATATATATATACATATACATATACATATATATATATATATATATATATATATATATATATTTCATTCATCTGTTGAAGTGTACCTAGGTTGCTTCCATAATTTAGCTATTGTGAATTGAGTTGCTATAAACATTGATGTGGCTGCATCACTGTAATATGCTGATTTTAAGTTCTTTGGGTATAAACCGAAAAGTGGGATAGCTTGGTCAAATTGTGGTTCTATTCCAAGTTTTCTTGTTTTAAAAAAAATATATATAATTTTAGTTATACATGGACACAGTAGCTTTATTTTTATTTTATGTGGTGCTGAGGATCGAACCTAGTGCCTTATATGAGTCAGGCAAGTGCTCTACCACTGAGCCCCAGCCCCAGCACCAGCCCCATCCATTTCAAGTTTTCTGAGGAATCTCCATACCACTCTCCATTATGGTTGCACCAGTTTGCATTTTCATCAGCAATATATGAGTGTACCTTTCTCCGCATATCCTCACCAACACTTATTTATTGTTGCTTGTACTCTTGATGATTGATATTCTGACTGGGGTGAGATAAAATCTTAGAGTAGTTTTGATTTGCATTTCTCTAATTGTAAAGATGTTGAATAGTTATATATATATGCTGATCAATTGTATTTCTTCTGTGAAGTATCTGTTCAGTTCCTTTGCCCATTTATTGATTGGGTAATTTGTGGGGTTTTTTTTGTTGTTGTTGTTGTTGTTAAGATTTTGGGTTCTTTACATATCCGGGAAAATTAATGCCCTGAGGTACACATGGTAAATATATTCTCCCATTCTGTAGGCTTTCTCTTCATATTATTGTTTTCTTTGCTGATAAAAGTTTAAAGTTTGAACCTGTCCCATTTATTGATCATTGATTTTATTTCTTGTGCTTCAGGTGTATTGTTTTTTTTATTTTTTATTTTTCATTTTTTTTATTGGTTGTTCACAACATTACAAAGCTCTTGACATATCATATTTCATACATTAGATTGAAGTGGGTTATGAACCCCCAATTTTACCCCAAATGCAGATTGCAGAATCACGTCGGTTACACATCCACATTTTTACATACTACCATATTAGTGACTGTTGTATTCTGCTACCTTTCCTATCCCCTACTATCCCCCCTCCCCTTCCCTCACATCTTCTCTCTCTACCCCATCTACTGTAATTCATTTCTCTCCTTGTTAATTTTCCCATTCCCCTCACAACCTCTTATATGTAATTTTGTATAGCAATGAGGGTCTCCCTTCATTTCCATGTAATTTCCCTTTTCTCTCTCTTTCCCTCCCATCTCATGTCTCTGTTTAAAGTTAATCTTTTCTTCCTGCTCTTCCTCCCTACTCTGTTCATAGTTGCTCTCATTATATCAAAGGAGACATTTGGTATTTGTTTTTTAGGGATTGGCTAGCTTCACCAAGCATAATCTGCTCTAGTGCCATCCATTTCCCTGCAAATTCTATGATTTTGTCATTTTTTATTGCTGCATAGTACTCCATTGTATATAGATGCCACATTTTTTTTTTATCCATTCATCTATTGAAGGGCATCTGGGTTGGTTCCATAGTCTAGCTATTGTGAATTGTGCTGCTACGAACATCGATGTGGCAGTATCCCTGTAGCATGCTCTTTTAAGGTCTTCAGGAAATAGTCCGAGAAGGGCAATAGCAGGGTCAAATGGTGGTTCCATTCCCAGCTTTCCCAGGAATCTCCATACTGCTTTCCAAATTGGCCTCACCAATTTGCAGTCCCACCAACAATGTACAAGTGTACCCTTTTTTCCACATCCTCGCCAGCACTCGTTGTTGTTTGACTTCATGGTGGCTGCCAGTCTTACTGGAGTGAGATGGTATCTTAGGGTGGTTTTGATTTGCATTTCTCTGACTGCTAGAGATGGTGAGCATTTTTTCATGTACTTGTTGATTGATTGTATATCCTCCTCTGAGAAGTGTCTGTTCAGGTCCTTGGCCCATTTGTTGATTGGGTTATTTGTTATCTTATTATCTAATTTTTTGAGTTCTTTGTATACTCTGGATATTAGGGCTCTATCTGAAGTGTGAAGAGTAAAAATTTGTTCCCAGGATGTAGGCTCCCTATTGACCTCTCTTATTGTTTCTCTTGCTGAGAAAAAACTTTTTAGTTTAAGTAAGTCCCATTTGTTGATTCTTGTTATTAACTCTTGTGCTATGGGTGTCCTATTAAGGAATTTGGAGCCCGACCCCACAATATGTAGATCGGAGCCAACTTTTTCTTCTATCAGACTCAGAGTCTCTGATTTGATATCAAGCTCCTTGATCCATTTTGAGTTAACTTTTGTGCATGGCGAGAGGAGGGGATTCAGTTTCATTTTGTTGCATATGGATTTCCAGTTTTCCCAACACCATTTGTTGAAGATGCTATCCTTCCTCCATTGCATGCTTTTAGCCCCTTTATCAAATATAAGATAGTTGTAACTTTGTGGATTAGTCTCTGTGTCCTCTATTCTATACCATTGGTCCACCCGCCTGTTTTGGTACCAGTATCATGCTGTTTTTGTCACTATTGCTCTGTAATATAGTTTGAAATCTGGTATCGCTATACCACCTGATTCACACTTCCTGCTTAGAATTGCTTTTGCTATTCTGGGTCTTTTATTTTTACATATGAATTTCATGATTGCTTTATCTATTTCTACAAGAAATGCTGTTGGGATTTTGATTGGCAGTGCATTGAACCTATAGAGAACTTTTGGTAATATCGCCATTTTGATAATGTTAGTTCTGCCTATCCATGAACAGGGTATATTTTTCCATCTTCTAAGATATTCTTCTACTTCTCTCTTTAGGGTTCTATAGTTTTCATTGTATAAATCTTTCACCTCTTTTGTTAGGTTGATTCCCAAGTATTTTTTTTTTTTTGAGGATATTGTGAATGGAGTGTTTTTCCTCATTGCCATTTTAGAAGTTTTGTAGCTGATATACAGAAATGCCTTTGATTTATGCTTGTTGATTTTATATCCTGCCACTTTGCTGAATTCATTTATTAGTTCTAGTAGTTTCTTTGTAGATCATTTTGGGTCTTCTAGGTATAGGATCATGTCGTCCGCAAATAGTGATAATTTAAGTTCTTCTTTTCCTATTTTTATGCCTTTAATTTCTTTTGTCTGTCTAATTGCTCTTGGCTAGTATTTCAAGGACTAAATTAAATAGAAGTGGTGAGAGAGGGCATCCCTGTCTTGTTCCAGATTTTAGAGGGAATGCCTTCAATTTTTCTCCATTCAGAATGATGCTAGCCTGAGGCTTAGCATAGATAGCTTTTACAATGTCAAGGTAAGTTCCTGTTATCCCTAGTTTTTCTAATGTTTTGAACATAAAGTGATGCTGTACTTTGTCAAATGCTTTCTCTGCGTCTATCGAGATGATCATATGGTTCTTATCTTTAAGTCTATTGATGTGGTGAATAACATTTATTGATTTCCGTATATTGAACCATCCTTGCATCCCAGGGATGAATCCTACTTGATCATGGTGCACAATTTTTTTGATGTGTTTTTGTATTCGATTCGCCAGAATTTTATTGAGGATTTTTGCATCTAGGTTCATTAGAGATATTGGTCTGTAGTTTTCTTTCTTTGAGGTGTCTTTGTCTGGTTTCGGAATCAGGGTGATGTTGGCCTCATAGAATGAATTTGGAAGAGCTCCCTCTTTTTCTATTTCCTGAAATAACTTGAAAAGTATTGGTATTAATTCTTCTTTAAAGGTTTTGTAAAACTCCGCCGTATACCCATCCGGTCCTGGGCTTTTCTTGGTTGGTAGTCTTTTGATGGCTTCTTCAATTTCATCCATTGACATTGGTCTGTTCAAATTCTGTGTATACTCCTGACTCAGTCTGGGCAAATCATATGACTTAAGAAATTTATCGATGTCTTCACTATCTTCTATTTTATTGGAATATAGGTTTTCAAAATAATTTCTAATTGTCTTCTGTATTTCTATAGCATCTGTTGTGATATTGCCTTTTTCATCCCGTATGTTAGTAATTTGAATTCTCTCTCTTCTTCTCTTCGTTATCATGGCTAAAGGTCTGTCGATCTTATTTATTTTTTCGAAGAACCAACTTTTAGTTTTGTTAATTTTTTCAATAGTTTCTTTTGTTTTAATTTCATTGATTTCCGCTCTGATTTTAATCATTTCTTGCCTTCTGCTACATTTGCTGTTGTTTTTCTCTTCCTTTTCTAGGGCTTTCAGATGAAGTGTGAGCTCATTTATTTGTTGTTGTTTTTTGTTGTTTTTTTGAGGAATGACCACCAGGCGATGAATTTTCCTCTTAAAACTGCTTTCATTGTGTCCCATAGATTCAGATATGTTGTGTCTGTATTTTCATTTATCTCTAAGAATTTTTTGATTTCCTCCTTTATGGCTTCTGTAACCCATTGATCATTCAGTAACATATTGTTCATTTTCCATGTGATGTAGGATTTTTCCTTCCTTCGTTTATCATTGATTTCCAGTTTCATTCCATTATGATCAGATAAAATGCATGGTATTATCTCTACCACTTTATATTTACTGAGGGTTGCCCTATGGCATAATATATGGTCTATTTTTGAGAAGGATCCATGTGCTGCTGAGAAAAAAGTATATCCATTTGATGATGGTTGATATATTCTATATATGTCAGTTAAGTCTAGGTTACTGATTGTGGTATTGAGTTCTATAGTTTCTTTATTCAACTTTTGTTTGGAGGATCTGTCCAATGGTGAGAGAGGTGTGTTGAAGTCACCCACAATTATTGTGTTGGGGTCTATTTGATTCTTGAACTTGAGGAGAATTTGTTTTATGAATGTCGCAGCACCATTATTTGGTGCATAAATATTGATAATAGTTGTCTTGTTGGTGAATGGTTCCTTTTAACAGTATATAATGTCCTTCCTTATCCCTTTTGATTAACTTCGTCTTGAAGTTGATTTTATTCGATATGAGGATGGCCACCCCGGCTTGCTTACGAGGACCGTGTGTGTGGTATATTTTTTCCCATCCTTTCACCTTCAGCCTGTGTATGTCTTTTCCAATCAGATGTGTCTCCTGGAGGCAGCATATTGTTGGATTTGTTTTTTTAATCCATGATACCAGCCTATGTCGCTTTATTGGAGAGTTTAAGCCATTAACGTTTAGAGTTACTATTGATATATGGTTTGTACTGCCAGCCATGTTTGATTATTTATCCTTTTTTAAAAAATTTAGTTTGTTTTTCCATGATTATCTTTTCCCTCGCCCTCTGTCTTTACTGAGGCACTTCCCACTGATGGTTTTGGTTATTGTTTTTCATTTCTTCCTTGTGTAGTGTTTTGCTCAAAATGCTTTGCAATGCTGGTTTTCTGGCTGCAAATTCTTTTAACTTTTGTTTATCATGAAAGATTTTTATTTCGTTGTCATACCTGAAGCTTAATTTTGCTGGATACAGAATTCTTGGTTGGCATCCATTGTCTTTCAGTGTTTGAAATACGTTGTTCCAGGATCTTCTCGCTTTCAGCGTCTGTGATGAAAAATCCATTGTTAACCTTATTGGTTTACCCCTGAATGTAATCTGCCTCCTTTCTCTTGTAGCTTTTAATATTTTCTCTTTGTTCTGTATATTGGATATCTTCATAGAAATGTGTCTTGGCGTTGGTCTACTGTGATTTTGTGTGCTCGGTGTCCTGTATGCATCTTCAATTTGTATATCTGTTTCCTTTTTTATTTCTGGAAAGTTTTCTGTAATTATTTCATTCAGCAGGTTACTCATTCCCTTGGTTTGAATCTCTGTACCTTCTTCTATCTTGATTACTCGTAAGTTTGGTTTTTTTATGTTATCCCATAACTCTTGGATGTTTTTCTCGTGATTTTTTACCAGCCTTTCTGAGTTGGCTAGACTCTTTTCAAGATGATATATTTTGTCTTCGTTATCTGACGTTCTGGCTTCTACTTGCTCCACTCTGTTAGTGATACTCTCAATTGAGTTTTTAATTTGGTTTATCGTTTCCTTCATTTCTAGAATTATTGTTTGATTATTTTTTATAATCTCTATCTCCTGATAAAGATGCTTAACTTCTTCTTTTATCTGTTTATGTAATTCATTCTCAATGTGTTCTTTCGCTGCTTGAATTTGCTGTCTCGTATCCTCTTTAAGGTTCCATTCCATGTGTCTAAGGTGTTCCTTGAGTTCTTTTTTTTTTTTTAAAGAGAGAGTGAGAGAGGAGAGAGAGAGAGAGAGAGAATTTTTTTTTTTTTAATATTTATTTTTTAGTTCTCGGCGGACACAACATCTTTGTTGGTATGTGGTGCTGAGGATCGAACCCGGGCCGCACGCATGCCAGGCGAGCGCGCTACCGCTTGAGCCACATCCCCAGCCCTTGAGTTCTTTATATGACCATTTTTCTGATGACTCTAGGTCCTCCTGAATATTTAGGCTGTCCTGCATTGTTTGTACTCCTTTTCTTCCTTGCTTTTTCAAGTTGCTCATGTTGCTTCTTGTTCTGTTTGACTGCTGAGTTAGTGTTTACTCCTATAAATTTATTTGATGCTTGGGAGGAAAGGTATTAGAAGGGAAGGGAAGAAGTCACTGTAGCCGCAGGTTTCAATGAAGTTATCTCCTCTGCCGCAGTCTGATGACATCAGTTCTCTGCCATGGTGGTAACTCTTGCAAATGGCGACAGTTCGTTTCCCTTTGCCGGGTGACCAATGCAACGGGTGGGTCCTTACTGTCTCTCCCAAGCCCCGTTTCAAACCTGTGGCCACTACCTATGAAGGCTCGGTTGGCATTTACCTCTGTAGGAACAGAAGGGCTGACCAGTTGTTTCAGCCGGATGGATTAGTGCTGAGTCAGAGCTGTTTGTCTGCGGGAAGCAGGCGAACGGGAGCTTGAATTCAGCCAATCCGGGCTCAGTGTGTGTTCAGAGAGGCCCAGACTGATCGCCCCAGATCCACGTCAGTTCAGCATTGCCTAGTGATCCTGAGCAAACAGAATTTAGATTGTTTACGACTCCCTATGCCCGCACAGCTGAAGAGGTCAGAGACTTGATCTCTCTGCGCCCGCCGCCATGTAAGTCACTACTTTCTCATCTGTAAATAATGTGTGGTTCTAGTCATGGCTATAAAGGAAGTGACCTTCAGGCGTATTGTTAAGGAAGTCAGTTCCTAAGCTGACATAATGGGGATTTGAGCTTACTTTTTCTTCTATTAGGCACAGGGTCTCTGTTCTAGTGCCTAACTCTTTGATCCACTTTGAGTTGATTTTTGTTCAGGGTGAGAAACAGGGGTTTAATTTTCTTTTATTACACATGGATTTCCAATTTTCCCAGCACCATTTATTGAATAGGCTATCTTTTCTCCACTTAATGTTTTGGCACGTTTTTCTAGTATGAGATAAATTTGTCTCTGTGTCTTCTATTTTGTACCATTGCGCTACCTGTTTGTTTTGTTGCCAATACCATGCTGTTTTTCTTACTATGGCTCTGTAGTATAGTTTAAGGTCTGGTATTATGATGCCTCCTGCTTTGCTCTTCTTGCTAAGAATTACTTTGGCTATTTTTTTTACAAATGAATTTCATGATTTCTTTTTCTAGTTCTATGAAGAATGTCATTGAGATTTTAATTAGAATTGCATTAAATCTGTAGAACACTTTTGATAGTATGACATTTTGACAATACAATTTTATTTATTTTTATTCCATGGTGTCATAGATTTCATTGATCTCTTTGAATTTGATATAAGTGCTGAAATTCCACAGCTTCATTATCCTGCTTAATATAGTTCAACATGAACAGGTGTGAATTTTGGCTCTGCCCTGCCATTTCTCAGCTTCAGAAAATTTTAATGAATGTGAGGATCAGTTTCCTCACTTATAACTGGGATATAATGACTCTAATCTCATGTACTGACTTCAGATGCAGAGCACATGTAATATTAAGGGCCTAGTCCATAAGAGACAATCAATAAATAATAGAGTAACAACAGTAACCATCATCATTATGATAAATACAGGTAGATCATAGAAAAAATGACACATTATTCCTTTGTTACCTTAAAACTCATGACAACTCATGTTCAGATTCATAGACAATGAACTGACTGGTGTCAGACTTATCATTCAGGTACTGATATCACCTGTTAAAATTTTAGACTCTTGTGTAGTAAATGGGTTCAGCAATACCTGCCATATCACATGTTGTGAGAGTAACAACATATATGTGGAGTGTTTACAGTGAGAGTCACATAATATAAATGAGCATGACATTTTGTATTGTTCATATGCAACTTTTTATCTCTGTGACGCCACATAAGCCACATAATATAGGACTCCCCATACTTTATCTCTCCTTAAATCACCAAGTGTTTTGTAGCGCCCTGGTGAGGCAATATATCTGAAAATGTTCTATATACTAAAATGTACCTTTAAAAATATTTTTCTGAGGGCTTTTCATATTTGATGTTTCATTTAACCCTCATGATTTCTGTCAGCTAGGTGGAACAAATGCTATCAATTTCATGTTACAGAGAGCAGAGATATCTCAAAGTCTGTGCTATATATAATCCAATGGTCAATCCAGAGTCAACTCTGGCCTTTGAGTTAATTCCATTCCCAAATGATTTCTTGTTTTGACTATTTTATTGATATGTAGAAATTTCTCACTTATTTTCTGTTGTGCAAGAGAATTCAAATCCCTTTCTCTTGGGTTTCTCACATTCCTTGAGTTTCAGCTATTGGTCCACCAGTTTGGGGGAAGATACTCAACCAGGAGGAGCACTAAGATGTGATGAATTGGATTTTATAAACTCCTGCTGCTTTGTGACCTCTGTTGTGTTAGAAGCAAGCATAAGAACAAAAATATTAGTTCCCTTTATACCTAAGACTTTTGCCTGTATCTATATACTGAAAGCACATGGGCCTCATTAGATGGCTAGCAAGATTACTGCCCCTTTTGAGTGATTAAAAGACTTCCATTGGACTCATTCAAAGTACTATTTTAAATAAATTCTGCAGACTTACATTTAACAATGGCAGATTAAACTTGTCTTTAACTTATTTTCTTTACATTTTATAATACAAAAAAATGGAAATAAATAGAAAATAAAACTCTTTCTATGGAGAATTAAGTACATATTCATATGCCAGAAATATAATCCATAAAATAGGAGTTCCAAAAACTATATTAATTGTACCACAAACCTCTGCAGAGTGGAAGTGCCTAATTAAGGGGCTAGTAAATCTGAGTTCAAATATTCATTTCACCACTCTATGGTTTACATATAAAGTATCCCCCAAAAGCACACACGTGAAGCCATGTAAGAATGTTCAGAAGTGAAATGATCAGGTAATTAGTGGATCAATCCACTGATATGAATTAACTGGATGGTAACTGTAGGTGGGTAGGGGGTGGCTAGAGAAAATACGTCACTGGAGATGTCACTTTGGGGTTTATATTTTGTCCCTGGTGAGCACAGCTATCTCTCTGCTTCCTGGTGCCACTTCCTGAGCCACTCCCCTCTACCTCACCTTCCTGCCATGATGTTTTGCATTGCTTCAAGTCCAGATCAACAAAGTCGGCTGGCTATGGGGTTAAGCAGCCATAGAATGAATCTCTGAAATGGTGAGCCAAAATAAACTTTTACTCTTCTACCTTTTTCTTATCAGTTCTTTTGTTCACAGTGGTTTAAAGCTGACTAAAATAATCACTTATTATCCATGTGACCTCAGGCAAGCTACTTAGAAACATTCTGTGCCTCAGTTTATCCTGTATAAACTGGATAGAGTTACTGGGTACCTCATGTGAGTGCTATGAAGATTGAGTGCATGCATGGAACAGTGTCTGTTTTATTTTAAGCACTTGAAAATAAACTGCTCATTCTTTTTTCCTGCAGAGTAGATGAAGCATTGGGTTTTGCTAGGAAGTCATAATGTGAGGAGTAATCTAATGAATCTAGTTTAGAATAACAGGTTTGGCAATGGGTTCTAGGAAGTATCTGAGCACGTCAAATATCATGGAGTGTCAAGAAAGACCAATCAACATGAGGATAGCTGCAGGTGCATCATTATTGAAAGAAGAAAGCTGTTGATAGAATAAGAGAAGATAACATCATGCAGGTTGTAGGCAGACTTGCTATTCTTGATCAGCAGAAAAAAACCTGAAAATCAAATCATCCCATGAAGTCCTTTGACAAAAAGAGAGTGGGAGGTGTGAGGAGGTTTATTTTTTAAGTATTGGAGACTTTCTGCTGGCTCAGAGTAGACTCATTCCTGCCAGGTCAAGTGTCAATGTGAAAATAAACAGTCAAGTCCAAAATGTAGGCCTCTGTGAACGATAGGAGCTTAAAATGAATGAAAATAGTGTTTATTTGACACTATTTTTTTAAATTATCAAGCCAAGGAAAACATATCCATTTAATGAGCAATAAAGGAAAAAAATAACTGGAACATAGCTTTTTTTTTTAATATTCCAAAACTATAAATATCACAGATGCTCACCATTTAGCAAAATGGATCAATAAATTATCATGTATTCACATAGTAAAATACAACTTATCAATAAAATTAAGTGAAATAATGTGGGCAAGAAGGATGAATTAAGAAAAATCATACTGAATGATGAAAGCCAAACTCACAATGGGATATGTTATGATTCTGTTTTTGTGAAGCTCAGGAAATGACTAAGCTATTCCATGATGAAATAAATCATAGCAGTAGTTGCTTCTGGGGCGAAGTTGGGGAATGACTACAAAGGGACAGCAGGAAATCTTTTATATCTTGATGGGGGCTTAGTTGAAGGGTGGATGTATAAAATTGTCAAGACTAATCAAATTATACCTTTTATATAACTGTTCATATCTAGAAATTTCACATCTTATATGCATGAATAACATTTCAGTTTAAATATTTTTAAAAGAAAAATGGCTTATAAATAATACACAGAAAGAAAGGAAAAATCTACCTGAAATATCGAAGGCACATACAGAACATTTACAAGAATATGTACCCTAATACAAAAAAAATGAACTTTATAATATTTGGATTCAGGTTCCTCACCCACAGTACTGGGGAGCAAATCTAGTGCCTCGCATATGCTAGGCAAGTGCAACATCAAGGAACTGTATCCTTGGCCCTGGATGAAGTTCATTTTGCCAATGATCAAGTAAAATTCTACACATATTTTAACCAAATAAATAAGGTAAGAAAGATCAGCCTGTTTAAAATAAGAATGAAAAGAAGTGCAACATGTGAAAGAAGAAATGTTAATGTTGGTAAAAGAAGAAGAGTTAATTGGATTTAGATTAGGCAAAGGGGCAAGGAAGATATAACACTCTCCAGAAACACCAGGAAATGTGAAAAAGAAAACAAAAGTCAGACTAAGCAAAATGAAGTGAACATCAAAAAATTATAGAGTGAGGGGCGGTGGTAGAAATAGGAAACAAACAAGGAAATCAGCAAAAGCCTAATTGCAATTATAAATAACAGAATGAAACAATGAAACAGATGTTTAATTGTGTGTGTGTGTGTGTGTATACATGAAGAAAGCTTTCTAAAAGCTGATGAAGACCTGAATTACTGATATAAAGAGTAAAATGAATGTATGCTAAGAAAAAAATAAGGGCTGAAAAAAATTAGGGCATCTCCAAATAAATTAATTTTCAAAAGTATAAAAATCAAATTTTATAAACATAAAGTCAAAACTAAAACCAAATGCTATAATTAGAAATATGAGAACATTAGGATTTTTCAAAGAAACGTAAAATACTATAAAACAAAGGCAGTATTCCAAAAGTCAACAGATAAAAAACTGTAATTTCTAAGATACTGTGTATTGATGCCTATTTTAAACAATGTAAGCAACTGAACTATATTTTAAATGTGTAAAACAATTGGAGATGCAGTTTCCTTGAGCTGACCTGACACCAGGGTATGAAATTATGTTTCTCATCAGTGGTCAACTTATTGTCTGTCCTTTGAGTCTGCTAGCTTCTGAAATATCAAACAGAGTTTGAAATAATTATGTTGTCTTCTTCCTTTCTACTTAAATGCAAATAATTTTCCAAAAAGCCCCACATCTCAATTGAGATGAGTCTAATAAATCCATTGCTAGTAAAAGATGTTCAGAGGAGAAAGAAAAAGAATAAATGATAACAGTGGGGCTTCTAAAATGGAAAGATAATAACAATGAGAAGCATTAAAAAGAGACATAACAAGGTGAGGGAAGGAGAGAGAGTAACTAGCGGCATCTAGATGATTTTTTTTTCCCTACTTGACATTTGTGTCATAATTTCCAAATCATCTTTTGAAAAAGAAAATGTTTTAAAAAAGCTTCTCCATGACTGATGTTGTACAAGTGTTTACAAATGGAATCAAAATTTGGCATTGGTTTGTCTAATGCAGAGTACCATGCTGTTAAGACTATAGCTTTGAATTTTGTTACATGTAAATTCAGCGGCCAAAAAGAAGCAAAAAGAAATCCAAGAGAATTAGAATGAATTGTTCTCCTTCCTAGGCAACACTGCTGTCTCTTGGATATCCTCCATTTTCCATTCCTCTAGGCTTTTGATTTCAGCACAACTGAGCTGGAAGTTCCCTGTGCACTGCTGTGTTATGTGCTCTCTCTGAGACCAAGGGAGGCAGCTCAACAACATGCAAAGAACAATCCAGCCAAGTCAAGGGAGCAGAGTCAAGGGGTGAGGGATGACCCTCATGACCCTCTCTACCAAGCAGGACCTCAGCCTGCCTGGCTTCCGTGGTAACCTTCTCAGCATCCTCTGGTGTCTTGAGCTGCAGGAGTCAACAAGGAAAATCAAATTAACAATGAGCCCATTTTTTACTTTTCTTTTGTCTTTCTTTTTCTTCTTTTATTTCTGCTTCCTAAGATCAAAAACAATCTACTAACAGGAAAATTCTTACCTCAGGGAAATTGGAAATGAAATAATGTCTCTTTGGGATATAGAGGTTAGATGATCCTGGGAACAGTGAGTCAAAACTAAGAATATAGGCTTAAGTGTTAAAACCTGGGCTTATCTCTTGGTCTAAGATAACACGAATACCACAAGAATACCACCATAAAGATTCAAGTGAGGCAGGTAAGGCTCTTGTCTAGATCGCAGACAACTTTCCAACTAAAATATAAGTTATTCTTGGGTAGATAAGAAAATGAAAGCATATAAATGCCCCCAAATTTCCAGGAAATGTTGCAAAATAAAATGATAAGGTAAGTTATGACGTTAGCCCATGTCCCTTTTCACAGAGAGAGGAAAATAATAAATTGGAAAGCATCAAACTTTGCTGTTTGAGGCAATGGAATGATTGGTAATGGTGACTGCTTTCTGAAGCAACACATTAATGAGATTCCATTTAAAACACTTTCCCCAAATGCCTTCGGTTTATTTTTTCATTAAACAGAGGTCTCAGAGTGGCAGCTGTTACTTTGTTGGGTTAATGATAGTTGAACGTGAAAAAAAAAATCTAGACTTTGAAGGAAAGAAATGACGGGAGACTAAGAGATAAAACTGTAGATGAACAATTGTTTCCGATAATCCATCCACCCAGGATAGTTCAAAAATAGTTTATTTCTGATAAAATGTCCTTTTAACTTATGCCTTATTCTTTTTATAGGTTTTTTTTTCCTTTTTTTGTGACCTATGCAGAGCTCACTTCCCAAGGGAAAGTTTGGGTCAGGCGTTCACATCCCAATCTTTCATGGAGGAAGAGCGAGGGGTTTTGATTTAACTCTGAGGTCAGTTAGGTTCCTTCATTACCATGCAGGTAGGTCTCCAGAGGTGGGCAAGCAGTGAAGTGTCTTGATTCAAGGGACTTTTTACATGAGCCTGTTTTAAAAGCATGGGGCTTGATAACTTCTCCCATCTATTCTGCTAGGGCCACCAAATGCGGTACATACACTGCATTTGAATTTCCTTGAGCTGAACAGACCATACTTTTCAATGTTTTTAATGTCTAAAGCTAACTTTGTGTAATCTTCTAGCTCAAAAAACACTTTTGTACTCCTCTGGGATAGAAATAAAATTACCTCTCTTTAGCAGGGAAAATGGAGGCTTAAAAGTTAAATAGCAAGAGTAAAATCTCAGCATTAATAAGGAAAAAAAGTTAGAATTTGAGTCTGGTTCTAGGAACCATTTTCCTTTGTCATATGGGGCCTAAAAATGGGCCCTGCTTACAGGTTCTCATCAAGTACGAATCATCAGATTATTCATTTCTAATCAATTCTATGACTCATAACTCCCACATTATATTTGTAAAAGAAAAAAAGAGAGGTAGGAAAAAAGTATTTGCACCAGAAATAGCTCCTAAGTTTAAACAAGAAGGATAAAGATAGATCTTACATTTTTAATAAAAATTCATACAATTCACACATCATTGCTAGTTGCTGGTAAACTTCATTTTTAAGGGCAGGACAAGTTATTTCCAATACATTCACTTTGAAAAGCCAAAATATTTAAATGTCCATTAGAACAGAACTTGTCCTCACTTAGTGAATAATACTACTCTGAAATATTTCTTAATCAGGATATCTTAAGATTTCTGAAAAATTAAAAAATATAAAAGATGTTCTCCCCTCTTAACACCTTGGTAAGCTCAAGGTGTCTAGAATGGACCTAGATGTAAATTACTTATTTAATCAGTGTTAATTGATTTAAAATCATTGAAATGTAGGATCAACAGTAAGTGTGGTACATGAGGAAGTACAGATGAGGGAAATACAACCTTTGTTCTGGTGATAGCTGAATAGTAAACACTCTGGTGTTTTGGTGTTACAAACAGGGAGGAAACTAGTTCCTCTGCTTCTTGGAAAATTGAAGTTCTTAAGTGGCAACCACAGAAGCCGAGATGGACAGCAACCATGGGAGAAGAGAAGGATTTAGCAGAACACAGGGCAAGGAGCAGGAAAAATGAAGAGTGTTTTGAAGGTACAAGTCTCATAGACTCTGATAATGAAGAGAAATAACAGAAATAATTGAGACAGGAATTCATTTGGGGAATGCTGTTCCCATAGTTAACCAAGATTAATCAGTTATAAGGATGACCAAAAAGGGAAAAGTGTGACAGTGGATTAGTTAGATGAAGGAATGACATACAAAAATAGGAGAGTAGGGGCAAAGGGGAAATAAGATGCTTCTGGTTTGCTGCCTTCATAAATTCTGTAGTGTGGGAGACCAACCTTGCAAGTGACTGAGTCATACTCCCCAGCTGGGTGCTGAGGCGCTCAGTCACAGAAATGTGGCAGAGCTTTCCTCACCCTTCTTGGGTTCAAGGGTCAGTGTCTCGTGCATGGGTGTGTCTTGCTACAGCCCCATGGGTGGAGCTATGCTCACGTGTTCCTTTGTAATATAACCCCTTGCCCTGTTTAGGATGGAATCTTCCATGGAAGTGCCTTTTGTGTGTTTCCCATTCTCTTACTGTGTCCTTGGGTGTGGCCTACCCAGATGTCAGTCAACCCGCTGACAGTGGACATCATGAAGATAGACTCAGCGCCTGAAACCTGCCCCCTTGCCTCATTTGAATAGCTTCTCCTCAATAAAAGGGGTCAGCTTGTGCTCGCTTGTGAGCTCGCTCTCTCTCTCTCTCTCTCTCTCTCTCTCTCTTCCTGCAGACCCTTAAGGTCAGAGGAACCTTCACAACGACCCCAAAGAAAAAGGTATTTGTGTCTCTTGTATGGTTATTTTGTGCAGCCCAGTCACCCCAGTTCAACTGGAGTAATCCCTGAGCTTTTAGTCATGAGAACAGAAACCCGGCACTGTAGTTGTTGATATAGAAGAAAGAAGTACATGGGAAAATTACAGTAAAATTATTTGAGTGGCACAGAAAAATCAACTCCCAGCATGGGATTGAAAGAATCCTGAACAGACATGCTGAATACCCAAGTAATGTTATCTTGAATAGATAAAACCTCAGGTATTAAGGATTTTGAGCTGAATCTTCATATTTTGCAAAGAAATGATAATGATTTTGTTGATGATATCAAGGAAAGGTACTAAGACTGTAAGAAGCACTTTATGTTAGTGATTCCAGTGAATGCATTGTAATTAGATGCATCATGGTGTACAAGGTCAAAAGAATAAAAATGTATGAATTGTTGAGATTAACCAAAAACAAAAAGAAGAAAATGCAATGAGAGATGAAAAATGCAATGACTGGTAAAGCAACATAGGCTTGGTACACTTCAGGATTGGCAACTCTTTTCTAACAAGGGCAGAAAGTAATTAATTTTAACTTTGCAAGCCATATGGTCTCTGTCAAACCTACTCTACTCTACCCTTACAGTGCAAAAGCAGTCATAGCCAATGATTAAACAAATGAGCATGATTCTATTCCAATAAATCTTTATTTATATAAACAGATGATGGGCCAGATTTGGCTTGTGGGCCATAGTTTGCTGAATTCTTCACTATATTGTTATGTGCCAAGCAATATGGGCAATGACCAAACAGACTCCATATTATTCTGAGACACCATGTCATATAAGAAACACTTCTCCCATGGGAAAATCCCCGCCTCTGTACCCAAAAATAGGTGCTTAGCATAGCACGTTTGGCAGCACAAAATGACAATTCTTACATACTGTACTTGTGCAATGTACCCTAACTCCATAGAATGTCATAAAATATTTGTCTTGATGTTAGTAACCATTCTTTAACATGTACTCAACTACAGCCATTTTGATCCACTTCCCCTTCTGCTTAGGATTTTGGATCTCATGATTTTTGTTTGTGATTTTGAATCATAGCAACCACCACTTATGATTAATGTCCTGACATGCTTTACTTGTCATTTTGAGCTATAAAAGGTGTGCTCTAACCCCTGGAGGGGGTCGAGGCTTGCAGACTTTTGCAGACTGCCCAGGTCCTACCAGCTGGTGTCCTACCAGCTGGTGAATAAAGTGGTTCCATCATCTCCTGCTTCAAGATTGGCTTGTGATTTATTGCAATCTCGCCATAGCAACATTCCTCTGGTGGATAAAAGAGGGTATGGCCACTAACAAAAGGGACTGAACGGCTGGATGTAGTAATGGCTCTTACCTGTAATCCCAGCTATTCAATAGGCAAAGGCAGGAGAATTGCAAGTTCAAGACCAGTCTGGGCAATTCAGCAAGAACTTGTAACTGTTAAAAAAAAAAAAAAAAAAAGGGGGGGGGTGGCTAGAGATGAAGCTCAGTGGTAGAGTACTTGGGCAGCCTTGGATTTCATCCCTAGTACTAGGGGATTAAAAAAAGCTTATCTTCAAGCAGACAGACAGAAAATAGAAAGTTATGAGGTATAAAGATAGGGCTGGCTGTCAACTATGTATTTAGGGCAGATTTGAGAGATGCCTCCATTTCCAAGTAAAACTGTACTTAATTTATTTCAGAAAGTTAAGATTTATAGAAGATATCCCTTCCTCTAAATCATGAAAGTTACCATGCTTTTCTGGACCCATGTTTCCACCAGGGACCCCTATCTGTTAATTCTTATGAAAACCAACCTGTGGATTTAGAATTTCAATGGAGTATAAACGTTTGAAATGAGGAAAGGGAGAAATTGCCCCTTCTGGTTTGCTGCCTCCCATAAATTCTGTAGCAGTTGATATAGAAGAAAGAAATACATGGGAAAAGTATACTAAAAATAATTTTACTTCCAATACTCTTTTTTCCACATGGGCATCTTTTTGTTTAGAGGTTATTAATGATGTTTGATTTTTTTTTTATTTATTTATTTATTTTTTTTAGGAAAGAGCTAAAAATCCACTATAGCTGGGTACAAGAAAACATCTGAATATATCAGATTGTCAAAACATGTTTCAGGTGTGGAGAACAAGGACATTGCTGGGTCTTCTGCAGAATTGGAATGGTGTGTGACTTTTGTAATGAGAAAGGTCGTATCTATGCAAAATACATGAAAGCCTGTCAGATGGGGAAGGAGGCAGCCCTGTGGGGCCAGCTAAACTAGCAGAGAATGAAAAGGGATGTGAAAGAGTTGAGCTGGTCACATCTGCCCCAGTGAATGTAGCTGTAGGGGAAGAGCAAGACTATGAAAGGCATTGGCAAGGAGACATGGAAAGGAAAATAAAAGAAGAGGATTTCAAGTTGTAGATGGAAGAGGTTGCTGAATGCACAACATAAAGTAACTGGGGTGGACAATACATAGAGCAAGGCAAGTCAGGCAGGGGAGGCTAGAAACTGGCTCCAGAGGAGGGGGTAGACCAGCAAGGATTGTTTAGAAATGGACTATGAAATCCACAGGAGAGAAAGTGAGGGGAGAGACCCTTCAGAAAAACAGGGTAAGAGAAGGCGGAACGGAAGGGAAGGGGCCACTCAGCCTCAGAATAGAGGGCTCCCCAGGAGATCCACAATAAGATGGCCCAGGAGAGAATAGTGGAATCTGATCTCAGAGGAAATGGCACAAATAAGTCAAAGGGGAAAATAAAACAGGGAGTTCAAAGAAAGTCTCCAAAGAGTATTTTCAATTGACCCAAAAATGTAGCAAAGCATCACTGAAAATAAGAATATGTACACCTGCCAGCAGAGGAATAAAGAACTCCAAGGGAAGGACAAGGAAATGGGAAGGGAATGAACGTTTATTATATTGGCTTTGTGAGTAACCAGAATGTAATTTAGGTTTTAGAAGTTTTGAAGCGGATTTGTTTGCTTTTCTAGGGAGGAATTATAAATAGCTCATCATCTTGTACAATTCTGGTAGCAATTCACTCAAAAGTACTCTACAAATGCAAGATATTATTATATATAGATTCAAATTTATATTCTAAAGTACATATTAGATGCTAAGTACTAAATGTGAGGAAAGGTGAGTAAAGCATATATATATATATATATATATATATGAAAAACTACACACACACACACACACACACATATAAAATAACACCTGTATGTATGTGTGTATAAATGTATATACATCTGTAGCTATGTATTATGTGTTACCGCACAAGTACAAAAGATTAATAAACAATTATGAGTACCTATTACATACTCAATTCATTTACTAAAATAAAGGATGATAAAGGAATAATATTTAAGTATGTTTGAACTATTATTCACATAGCTTGAATACTCATTTACTAATTAGAGAGGCAAATAACAAAGTCACATCTTTATCAACTGATATCTCATTGATGGAAATGAGAAACAGGGCTTTAAGATTTATGACTGCCATATTGTTATTTTCAAAGTTAACAAGTATCTTTCTCTTTGGGGCAGAATCACTGCTGAAAGTATCATACATTTTGACTGTTTGTCATCAATTAACTATTTGACTTCTCCACAAAGTCTGAATTTCTCTTAGTTTCTTTTCATCTATCTCTTACCCATCCACACTAAAGAAGATTTGAGTTCTTTCCAGGATCAGAGAGATGTGGGGTACAGCAACTGCTCCTCTAATTGACATCACATGCAAACATCACAGAAATCGCCTCCCTTTTGATCTATCGGCATGGCAACTTCAGTGAGACACTTGCTGTTTTGTTTTTCTTTGCTTTTACAATTACAATTACTGGACATCATCATATAGTATAAAAGGTTAACATCAATTTAATAGGAAAAATAAAACATCCAACTTGAAGAATCTGTCATTTTGGACTGATTAAATTTGGAACCCCAGTTATGGCTCAGCATTCCCTTTTCAGAGGGAACATTTGGCCTTTTGGATTTGGGGGATTAGTTTACTTCTCTTAGCATGGTATTCTCTAACTCTATCCATTTATCTGCATATGCCATAATTTTATTCTCTTTTAATGCTGAGTAATATTCCATTGTGTATGTATGCATATACATATATGCATACACACACACATAAATACACACCATAGTTTCTTTATTTATCTATTGAAGGGCATCTAGGTTGCTTCCACAATTTAGCTATTGTGAATTGAGCTGCTATAAACCTTGATGTGGCTGGGTTACTATAGTATGCTGTTTTTAAGTCCTTTAGGTATTGACTGAGGAGTGGGATAGCTGGGTCAAATAGAGGTTCCATTTCAAGTGTTCTAAGGAATGTCCATACTGCTTTTCACAGTGGCTTCACCAATTTGCACTCCTACCCATCCCATTAATTAAACACTGAATGAATCTCTTAGAAGATGATCTTATCTCAGAGAAAAGATTGGAGAATCATTATCAGGAACATTTAAATATATGCCAAATATATGACATAATGTGAGAATGATAAATATCATTTACTTTTCAGCAACTTATCTAACTGTATACTTTAAAAACTTTAAATATAAATCCTTCTAAAAAATTCCAGGACCTTAAACAGATGGCTTGAAACAAACAGAAACCATCCTTTGGTTCATAAGTGTTCACTGAACATGTACCTTTGTGCCAGGTGCTTTAGAACACATATACTTTATGGGACAGTTCTTGTCCCAGTGTATTTCCAAAGGAAATTCTTGTAATTTAAGTTCATATATTTAAAGAACAGCTATTACATGAACAGTAACATGAAGCAGCATAAGAAAAATAAAACCTCTCAGTATTAATTTTATAGTAAAGCATTGTAGTAGCTACAATGTTGGTTGTTATCTATTGATAGAAAATAGGTTGAGTTGTAACTCCTGAGATCACTTATTTTAAAAATGTCTGAGTAATTGAAAATGTCCTCTGGAAAGCTTAAAACTGTATCTCCTTTTAAATTTTATATGAATTTCAGATCCCTAAGAGAGAAACATTTTCATAATGTAATTTTTCCAGATTTTCTTCTCAGAGTCTAAACAGCTTCAAGTTTGAGATAATTTTCTCCCTAATCATATCAATATTTTAGGTAACTATAATCTTCATAGTGTTAAGATAAATCAAACTTGCCTCAAAAAATTCAAATTTGGGTAGATTCTTCTTTGGACAATTTATCTGATATATTCCTCTAATTCTGAAGGAATATACTTTTCTTAGAGTTCAGAATCTTATTGAATTTCTGAAAATAAAAGTGCAAGCAACTCATTCTTTTTGCCTGTGGGAAAGGAGTGGGCAGGGATAAATAAAATCCAAGAGTAATCCCTGAGACTCATTTTAATGATTATTTCCAACTCCTTAAGAAAGCTTTTGTTAGGGATGCTTACTTTAGGCATGCAGGAGTGACTGCAGTTTTCCATCTCCTCCTTTCTCCCCAGCCCTGTGCCCCAGCTGAAATGAACAAGAAGCAGCTCTCAGAACACCAGCAAAAGGGAAGTTTCCAGATGGAGTATAAAGTATAAATAAAAACAATCAGTCTCCCCTCTGTAATTCCACCATATTTCTGGTTCTCTTCCCACACTGAGGTTAGGTCAATAGGTTGATGTATACCTAAATGTATTGCATTCGATTCAGTGAACACAGGCCTACTGAGTGTTGTCTATGTGCAAACACTGGAAGCCTCTAGAAAATAATGTATGCTTATTTGTGCATGTCTTGTCTTGGACAAGCTCCTGGCATTCTGGAGATTAGAGTAGTGAATCTTAAAAAATAAATATGGGACTATAATATTCTAGCCAGTTCATTACCCATATTGGATATCCAATAAATGCCTATTTAAAAAATTGGAGAAGAAATAATCATAGGTTAACTATACATATAAGAAACTAATTATAAAATTCATAGGCATATTTTAAACTTCAATGCCATTTACTACTTTGCTACCACTTTCTACTTCACTACTTTTCAAATATTGCAAGAAAATAAAATTGTTATCCATTTATTAGAAGAAGTCTGTGACTGCCTTCCAAATATCATATATCTGACTCATAACGCTATCCCAATAGATTTTCTCTCCAAGCCTCCTCCAGATTATATGCTTTGGATAATGATAGTTGATGTGAAGTGTAAAGTTTACTGGTAAATACAGAGGATCATGGAGAGGAGAAAGAAGTCAAGAGAAGACTAGCACATCTTCTATGAGAAGAGTGAAAGCTGGGGAAAATTTATCGGGGGCAAATGTGGATTTCATGTGAATATAGTCAGTAGGTCTTGGTCACAAATCTCAGTGAGCTACTAAGCAGAGATGCTTCAGAATAGCCCATTGTCAGGACTTCCTCACCTGATGTGTAGGGTGGTTTAACTGATCAGAAACTAAGGCAAGTCCTAAAAATGGGCCTGAAGAAAGTATCAGGGCTTTAAATTCAAGGGTCTACACTGACATGCAAGGAATATTTTTGGCCCACTTAGTCCCAGTGCTAGTCTAAAGAAGGAAGATTGGGAAGTGGCCATATTTAAAACATTACATGAAGAAATAGCTTTGCCCTTATTTTACCATCTGTCCTTGCCAGGATAGACTGAGGATCTTTGTACTGAGTCCAAAGTTGGGACCATAGCAAATAGAAATAGGAGATATATTTTTTTGTCATTGAGGCAACTGTCTATAAGCAAAGAATATATTAAAGACTTGCAAAATTGTGAAATGTGAATATTTATTCAGAATAAATAAAGGAATAAAGATGAATATATAAAGACCAATAATGCTATACAACTTAAAATCTCTAGAAAATAACATTGCATTTTTTATTGATTAACTTTATGATACATCTCAATATTTTTTCCCATTTTTTGATGGATAATTCTGTTACTTCCTTATATAAAAATGCAATAATTTCCAAATAGTTGTGGAAATAATAAAAGTCAAATTTTCTTCTTTCAAATACATTGAGAATTCATTTTTATTATTGATGATAAAAATGAATTTTCAACAATTAGTTTATCTCTGGATTTTAATATAAGAATTTACAAATTTTTCAGATTTATCCATTCTTTATTTGAGTTTACTCTTCTGGCTTACACTAGTCTGTTTTTTTTCCTGTTATTTTAATTTTGATATTCTCAGAAAATTAATAATATAGTCATGAAATTTAAGTGATATGAATTTTAGTTTTATACACGTAAAACTTTGTACTTTTAGATACATAACATGTAAATACGTAAAATTAGGTTATATATTATTTATATTAAATTAAGCTATGTATTTTAATGATTAGATTAGTCTTATAGTATATAATTGTATTCATGAAAATATGCAGAAACTTTATCACTGAAGCATTCATTTATTCAAGCTAGGCAATTTCTTGTGGCATTCCATTGGTAAACATAAGACTTTGACAGGATGATGTGTACCAAGATGTGACCCAATATATGGGAATGCACAAAACACAAAATTTCTTTTTGGTAGAACACATTTATGTTGCACATACCAAGAAATTCTGATATGTTCTAGTTCATATAATTTCTACTGACTAAGAGGAGTATATCATTATATGAAATAATTACTATATAGCACTATCAAGCATTTTTTGAATGAAAGAAGATTTCAATTTTTTTCTAGGCATCAGTGAGTGGTTACTCATGTATAAATTAAAGTTTATTTGCTTAGTAACTAGAATAAGTCTCAAAAGTTCTAGTTCTTTATATTTCATTTATTTCCTCTGCCACTTACAAGTTTTGGGTGCCTGACACTGTGAGGTATGTCCATATAATGATATGATCTCTTGCTTTTTTTCCCTGGGTTGTGACATAAGGCATTTGGAATATTTTTTGAAAGATATCCCTATGCAATAGTGGCTAGTATAAACTATAGGGAAATAACTTGAAATTACAAACTTGCCATGTACACTCAAACTGAATATTTGAATTTCATGTCATCTTGGCCAGATGTTACAATTGCCTATAGTCAGACCAGTGCCATTTGTAAGTGGGCACAAGAAAGAGTGGAAAGTACCAGCAGTTTTAAGCAATTGAGGTTGCAGTATCATATTTTGCCAAGTTTCAAGAAACATATGCTTATATAAATGTATTGCTTTGGTCCCTCCCAGAAACTTGGAAAAGGCTCATGCAAATGAGGGGCATTGATTTTCCAATAATTTCATGGAAAATCTACCACTGATTAGGGAACATCAGAATCCCTGATTTGGAAGCACTAAGACTGCAAAAATATGGAGACAAAGTATGCATTTCATTAAACTAAACAAACAGGAGGCCCTTTTCCTGAGGCTCTCTTCACACTTTGAGTTCCTAAGTAACAGATGGCAAACCAATTTGACATGAAAGCAAACCAAACCTGAGAAATACACCTTTGCAACCAATAGCTGGTTATAGCCGATCATAGGCTGACACTCAGCAGCTTATCACAGGCAGCCAATTAATCATGCCATACCCGAATGCTGATGGTGTCACCAGTGATGCAATTTCCTTGCCAACGCACCCCATGTTAACTGTGGTACTGCTGGCATATCTTTGCTGATGGTGTCATCAGTGATGCAATTTTTCCAAAGGAGCCGTCAATTGGCTTGGTGTCGTGGCATTTCTGTATCCTCCTCCCTTCTACTAGTGATTGGTCTAAAATTTGGGGGCCAACAGAGGTGAGGCAAAGAACCTCACCCCCCCACTGGCACCAAGGCTAAATTTGGGGGCCAACAGAGGTGAGGCAAGAACTTCACCCCCCCACTGGTGCATAGGCCTATCCACAAGCATGGCCGAATGCTGGACCGGTAGTCAGTGACGGGTTGATCTGATTGCAGTGGTATCAACCTAAGACAGGAAGCTGACACCTAAAGGTCAGTTCTCCCATGATGGGTAAGAACCATATGTTGAATTGGACAACCTACCAGGCATGGTCCTTAAGCCACATTGCTTGTTGTTTAATTAATCAGAAGGGGGGAGATGCTGAGGGCCATTGCAAAGTATGAATGACTCATCGAAATTTCCTTGCCAGCGTACCCCATGTTATATGGACTTGCCTTAGAATTTCACTGTTGACATTGCATGTAAGGTGACCTTGCTCAAGGACCAGGGCAGACCCGGGTTTAGAGCTGATCAGGTTTGAGGAAGTATCCCGCTCCTTGAGTTTAAGGGGTTCCCGGTTTAAGACAGTAGGGGTTTTAGGGAAGTTGGAGGTTGAGGATTATTGCTGCTGGGATTAGGGTGTTCCTGCTGCTTGTTCCCGTTGAGTTCTCGTGAGATTCAAATGGGATATTGGAAAAAAAGCCTCGTGGAGTAGGTGAATTGGGTGGCAGCAGAACTGGGATTGCCCCAGAACGTGTGTGGAGGCCTGTGTGAGTTCGGGAATAAAGAATTGCTGTTTGAATCTACAAAGCTGTGTGGTGGCTCGTGATTCTGTGCCCAGCCAAGACTGTGGCACCCGAATAAGGCCAAAACCTAGCTGCAACCAACCAGTACATTTTCTTACTTTACCTCCATATTTGGTGTAATAAATCTGTCTGCTCTCAATGCTGGGTACAGCTCTCTGAGCTGCTTCTGGTTCTAAGTACTACTCGATTCATGAACTGTTTGCTCAAACAAACTAAGCTAACTTTGTCTAAAGTTTTTCTTTCAATATTTTATATTAAATAGAGAAAGTATGAATTTCCTGTTGTATTATCCCTCAGAATTAGATAACCACATATATGCATCCATTTTTTTATTGTTACATAATAATTTATCATAAATTTAGCAGCTTAAAACAGCATATTCTTATTATTTTACAGATCTGTAGGTCAAAGGGACTGTGTAGTTTGTGCTTAGTGTCTTGAAAGGCTGAAATCAATGCATTCCCTTACTGGGTTCTTACCTGATAGGTCTAGGCAAGAATCTGCTTCCAGGCTTATTGAGGTTAAAGGAAGAGTCCAGACCCTTGCAACTGTAGGCCTGAGGTCTTGGTTCACTTGGTTCACTTAAACTCTTAATTCTGGGATCTGAAAGCATTGGCTTTGCTCCTGGAAGGTTCCTGCATTACTTTTCATATGTGAGCCTCTCCAAATTCAAAACAATAGTATGTAGAATCCTTCTCATTCTTCAAATAACTCTGACTTCTTTCTGACCTTCCTACCATCAGCTAGGAAAACCTCTCTGCTTTTAAGTACATGTATGATTAGATCAGTAACACTAAGAAAATCTCCCTGGCTTCAAGTCTATTGTACCATGTAACAGAATAATTGAGATATCTCATTATATCTCCAGGTTCCAGGGATTAGGAGGACCATCTTGTGGGATTATTCCAGAAGTTCTGTTTACAACACATATTAAACAGAAAATTAGTTTTCTCTCCTTCCTGATTAATGAGTTCTGCCCCATGCCAGTCACTTTGATATGTGCTGTTTGTATTCTTTTTAAAGCCAATGAAGTTGGTGCCAACTTATACAAAGTCAAAAATTTGAATAGTACCTTAAATGTATGGAAGAAATGTGTAACTTTTTTTAGTTGTTCTGATCTTCCTATATAACTAAATTATTTTCATTCAGTAGAGTAGTTTTAATGTTAATCAGTAATTCAAGCATTCTATTTAGGCAAAAATTTGCAATATCTTGCAGTCTTTCAGAATTATTTCTCTCCCTGTCCTTTCTGTGATACCAATTGATGACATAGGAGAGGAGGGTAGCTTGCAGTTAACTATGCTGCATAACTGGTTTTTCTATGCCAGATTCTGCTGAACCCTCTAACTCCTGCAATGCCTCTGTTTCATTCCTCTCCTCTCCCCCTCTCCATCATATCCATCTTTCTTCCCTATTTTGCTCTTCTTTCCCCCATTTTCTCCTCTATTCTCTTTCTCAGTCATTTGTATTCTGAACTCAGCCCACCTAAGCCCTTATTAGCACTGAAGAATATCCTAATTTAACTAGGGGCTTCTCTGACACCATGGTTTCCCTTAACTGTTTAAATGCATTTCCCACTTTATTAATATCTGCCTAAAATTAGAAAAACCAAGGAATGGGCTGGACTGCCTATATTCTCTTGTACTATTTTCTTTCTTTTCCCATAGTAAACCTGAGATAGGAGGGAAGTCATTCATTCTTTCACTTATTTTTTTCTCTCTGCCTGAGAGATTGTCTAGCACATCCATTCTGGAGGCCCATGTTCCATCTCTATATCATAAGCCCCACTTTACTGCCAGATGTTTGCAGGGACTGGTGGTAGGAGCGTAAGAGAAAGCAAGACAATGTTTCTCAGCCTCACACTATTAATATTTTGTACTAGATAATAATTTGTGGAGTTTCTCCAATGCTTTATGTTAGCAGAATCCATCAGACAACAGGAGCAGAATCTCTTCTCTTCCCAGTTTTAACAAGCAAATATGTCTCTAGACATGACCAAACATCCTCTGGAAGGTAAACTCACCCTCATTTGAAAACCACTGATTTAGAGATAAAAGATAACTAAAAAGAAGTTATTAAAATATAATGCTGCCATTGAGTATTCTACTTTTAGCTTAAAGAAAGGTTAAAGAGAATAAAAAAGGTCTCGGGCAGCAAAATAGGAAGCACAATCGAGTCTATTCCAGATTAGGTAACCCTCATGTAGCAATAGGACCACAGGAACCTAGAGGAAAGAAGTGCAGACTGGAGGAAAGAGCAACATGAATAAGTTTTTGAAGCTCATAAATTAGTTGAGCACCTCCCCATTCCAGTGAGTATCACATTAGCTGGAAATACCTCCTAGAGGGCAAGAGGATACAATATAGGGAGGGTGCCCTTAGCATCTCAACATGCTTGATTATGAGACTCTGAAGTGCTAGTGAATCAAGTGACACTTCATTTCCCACAAACATGAGAGAGAATTGGATGCCTCTGATTGATGCATAATACATGAATGTACCTTATATGTAGCATTTCTAAGTTCTTTAGAAATAGTAATGAAAATGTTTTAAATAAAATTCTTTCATTTATTCTAAAGATAATTTTCTGATCCATGTGCATGCTAGAAACTTGGAACCTAGTCTGAGGATGAGGGTATGGCATCTTTTTCTGTCTCAGGTACCAACATCCAGCATAGGACCTGGCAGTTTGTGTGAGGGACACACACCTTTATGGGATAAACTCATGCCGTCCCAGTGCCTCCTCCTTCTGACCTTATTTTAGTAGCCAAATATGACATCCTGTGATTGTGTTTGTCTCCCTCCATTTTCCTACACTTTCCCAGTTTAGAAATCAAAGTCTGAAGTTTACCCCACAATGACCATTGACCTGTAAGAGGAGAATTCTGTTCTTAAACAAGTGAAAGCCTTCTTATATGAGTGACAGCCTGGGAGAGCTATGTGAGGAGGAAACCTCTGTGAAAGGCCAGGTCTTACTTAGCAAGCTGGATCTGCAGACGAATACCAAAGGGTTAAAAAGGCCTGGGCTCTGAAATTACCGTGTTGGGTTAAAAGTGACTTTATGGCTCATCAAAAAGTTCTTAACCTCCCACATAGTGGTTCCTCCTTTTGCAAGATGGGTAATCTTAACATTTGGTGTTTGAAATGTCTATTTGAATTGAAATAAAATCATTGTCATATTACTATTTATATTAAAAATATCAGTTTTGATTTGACCATATTATTGTATATCTCTGAAACGAAACTCAGGGATGACATCATATCTAATTTTTCCTCCAAAAACTTTTAATTTTGACTATGAAACATGAGTTTCTGAGGATCCTTATTCTATTATTTAGTAGTTTACTTTCTTTGTGGAACTTTGTCTCCTTAAACAAAGCATTTAAATTACTTAACTAAAGGTTTTTTTTTTTTTTCTGGTAGTGTTTCATGAAAACAAAACACTAAAGCTATCTTGAGATAGTTTTAACATTTTATATTGAATTGGTTTTTCACATTCATTAATCAATTACTCTTCTACTCTAAACTTACAGCAAATGTATACCTCAACATTTAATAATAATAATAATCCATCTCACTTGTGAACTTGAGAAGATATCATGAGAGTTTGAAATTACAGCAGTATACAAGAGACCATAAGCATGTTTCCCTGAAGTGTTCTACAGACTTTCTGCTTTGGTTGATCCCACCTCCACCACTAACCAGATGATCTTGGGCTATTTGCCTAGCTATTCTCTGCTTCAGAGCTTCATCTATGAAATGGGATCATAATGATGCTACCTAACTCATTGGGAGTTGGAAAGTGTTAAAAGAGTTAATACATTTGAATTATTTTGAACAGTGACTGGATTGAAAACTATGAGCTTGACACTTTTTCCTGCTCCAGTAGGAGTGGGGAGCAGAGTCCTGTGATGTATTAAGAATGTGTTGCATGAATGGCAGAAGAGGAAGCAAGGGCTAAGTATTCTCCATCTATGAATTTGCCCACGACCCTTTGTATATGGTGGGGCATGAGCAATAGCACTTCTTAAAATTATACAGTTTGAAAATTATCTGAATTTTTTTCCTCTTTTAAAATATATTTGCTATACTCTAGAATCTAATTAAGTCTTCCATGGGTGCTCCCAGAGCTGGTGTGCAAAGATGGAGTAAAAGGAACTGTCCACCTAAGGGCAGGTGATAACAGAGTGAACTATCTGTTCAATAATTATAAAATAATCTAATGAAATCAGTATGGAATTATAATAAAATTATCTAAAAGTTATTCCAGTTTTATTATCATTATGCTCCAGCAATTTAAGCAAAGTCAGGGGGAAAAATCCTTCTTCATGAAAATATTCATGAAAAATATTCTGCTTGTTTAAATGCTAAACAGGTACTATGGTTACTGTGAAGTGCTTAGTGATATTTACTTGAGCTCCAAATTAATACACTGTTAATATATAACTCAATAAACATTGTGTTCTACCGGATGGTAATTTTTAAGACTCCTACTTACGTAGTTGGACCCGACGTGCGTACACTCAGATATACACACTCTTCTTCATAATGAGCAATAAGCGTGGGGAACAATGCAAAAGCATTGTAGCCTGGCCTTAGATGCAATTCTTGACTTTGCCCACTGTCATACTATGTATTTCTGTATTGAGAGACCAAATTTGAAATAAACAAAGGGAGCACAATGATTGTAAAAAGAAACGGGACTTGAGTTGTTTCAGTGCAGCGTATTGTAGGTGCAAATCTTTCTATAAAGTTTGAGGAGTTCCCTTTATCAGAACTATGTTCCACACTTTTTCTTTACGATTTATTAATAAAATAATGAATTACATTTTTTTAAAAAAAGTAAGGGTTAGGTTAGGGGTGTAGTTCAGTGATAGAGCACAAGTTTAGCATGCATGTAGCCCTGGGTTCAACCCATACTGCCCAAATAATAATAATTCAAGTGATTACTCTATTAGTTTTTAATAATTATTTACTGGCATGGTTATAAATTGGCAAAATTCAATGGATGTTTTTCTGATCTTATTTATTTTCATGATTATTACTGAGAATAGCTTGGTTTTAGAGAGGAGGGAGATGTTAAAACCTGAGTCACTTTAGGTGTCATATATGACCAGTATCCCTCTTCTTTTGGACATCCTTCTGCCCTGACTTCCTCCCTAGACTGTCACTTTATTGGGGAGAAACTACTCGGTAACTGCTGACTTTAATACTTGTCCCATCTATGTTATTAAGCCTTTAAGCAAGTCAGTTTCTAGTGGTAAAAATGGCCCTGAATTTTATAGAAATGAACTCCATTTGCTTTTGACAGTCTTATAATCATTATTTCATATTAAAATGTAAAAGTAATTCCCATGATTTGCACGGAAGGGTAGATACCTCTTCTTAATAATATGTGAGTTGTGTTATTGACTATAATAATCATCCATCAAAAGCTATGATTTGCTAAGACTTAATGTAGTATATTGTTCCTTGCATCAAGGAATTTACATTTAAAATTGATATAATCAAGGTATACAGATGGTGAGGAGAATGGTGCCAAATGGTGATCTCTTGTGGGGGAAAATGACTTTTTAAAAAATGCGTGCACACAGTTACACAAATATATAGTGTGACTATAAAGTCATGCAACTGATTGTTAAATAAAAAACTAATTATATAAATGTCTGACTCTTGTAAGAAGGCTCTTTGGGGGACTGTGTACATGTTGCAACAATGCTGCCTTTGTATCATTTTTGGAGCTTTCTTTGGAATAGAATGAGTCTATGCTTTATGAATTTTCACATATTGACATATGTCTGTGATCTATCACCATATGACTGCACTCAGATGTACTCTGGGCTTGTAACTAGAATTTAAGTTTTGTAAAGGCAGAATCTAAGTTGAATAAATGGTCTGCACATTTTTAAACCAATTATCACGATTGGATATAGAACATAATATGTGACTAGGTCAATCATTCTCCAAATTCAGATTTTTGGGATGGAATGACCATTTTCACAGTAAATGTATTTTCATTACAAATGAGTCTAATTTCCCTAAGCTCATCCATTCTCTGGATTCCCCCGCAGTGAAAGCAAGGTGCTCTGATTCACCACCACGGAGGCTTTCCCCTGCCTCACTAATGCCAGTAAGAACATACCTGCCAGGGTACTAGTAGTAAGAATGGGAATACACAGAAGGAAGGGTTGCTTTCTACAACATCCCATCGCAATTAAATGAGTGTCTACCATAAACCAGTTGTAGTGAAAGGGGCTGGATGCAATTGAATTTTGCAAATGTATACAAAGGGTATAATTTTCAAGAGGTGTAGTCTCTACTTTCCAATAGGGTTAGAGCATTGTGATAAAGGTCAGTCTTACTGGGAGAACTTCAGCTAGACATGCCAGTCTTATGGGATTGACCAGGAGGGACTTTAATACTTGAATAAAACTGAGGACCTGGATAAAGAAAACATTCTAACTGAGCAAGGGCGGAGCAGCTTCCCCAAGCATGGTAACCAGACCTCAGCAAGACTCTTTTTAAGAGCTGTCAGACTTTGGAGAAGACAAGGCAGATACTTCATGAAACCTGAAATCCTAAAGAATAAAGCTGTGAATGCTGCCTTCTCATTACTACTCTTTCACATAGTTCATGTGTCGTGATGTATATGGGCAAGCAGCATTGGGATCATCAGGTTCTTCATAAATATACAGGTGCCCGGTTCTCCATTCCAAAATGAATGACAATGAAATCCGGAAGAGGTACCTCTACTAAGTCTCCATCTTTCGAAAATTAATTTTGCTTTAAAATATGTTATAAGCATACACTCATAAAATTTATATAAATATATGATGATCTCATACTATTTAGATGTTGTTTTGGTATTTGTGTGCAATATCTTTACTTTGTTCTGTGTTTGCCTCGATACCCACCCTCATGTGGATAAGTTATATTAATCCTCTTAGTTGTATTTTTCCATATTTTCATTTCTTTTTGCATATACAAATTCACATAAATGTACAAATACTGAATTTAATAACCTGTGTAATCACAAATAGAGAGCAATCATAATTTTTTTTCAGAAAATGGTACCATATGTATATTTTTTTCATCTTATCAAACAAAACTCCATTGGAAGCATCAAGTTAACTGATATAACTGTAACTAATTTTATATTTTTAAAAATGTTCCATCATATTTCCCTAGGATGAATATTTATATTTTTTTGTTTGATTCATAATTCTTTTCAAAAAATAACTACATTTTACATTTCAGCAATTTTATGTGATTTTTAATAATATCTCCAACAGCGATAGATTTTTGCCAATTTCCAAACATTTGCTATTTTGATACCAAAAATGTGCATATTTTATTTTTTAGATTGTTAACCTCGTTACAGTTTAAGCAACTTGTCTTATGTGTGTCGATCATTTAGATTTGCTCTTCTGTGTCCATTCATATCCTTTGACCAATTACTGGGCACTTTTTGCTTCTTCTAATTTAGTATCAAAAGTATCTCAGTGAGCAACCTATAGTGGTGGATTTTTGCCCTGGGTTGCTGATAGCATCAGAGATAGTTGAGATGGTAGTGGTGTGTGTGTATGTTTTCTAATGTAGATTTTTTTATCACAATTGGCTGGTAAAGTTGCATGCAATTTTAGGGCTTTAGACTCTTGCAAAGTTATCCCTTGGAATGGTTATCAGTTCACATAAACATTTTCAGTGCATAAGAAAGCTTGAGTCTTTCGCAGTCAACAATATCGAGCATAATATTTGCTGCTTTGATAATTTAAAAATGTGATTTATTGTTCTAGTTTGCATTCCTTAGTTTTAATTTACTAGTGATGTTTAACACTTTTGTTTTTAACTATTAGTATTCTATTTTAAACATCAGCCCTACATCAAATATAGCACTTATGTGCATATTATAGACATAAATTATAATTCTGAAATGCAATTATCTGCATATGGTGTAAAATACAATTACCAGATTTGTTCTCTGCTACTGTGAACACTAGTGGATTCTTTTAGGTGTATGTTTCTTTTAGACCAAGATAAAAGTTGTCTATAGACTTCCAAACCAGTGTATTTTTAGACCATTACATGGCTTATTAGATTGTTAATGCTCTATAGCCTTTTAGCTCTTTCCCTTCAAATGAGCTGCATTTGAGCTGGAGGGTGTTGCTTTAATCATTTTGAATATCTATCTGTCTATAATCTATCTATCATCTATTTATATATTCAAAGAAAGGAGAGGAAGGAAGGAAGGATTAGAGTGGCTTCATTATCAAAGAACTTTAAAGATTTTTAAATATAAATTAATTAGATGAGTATGTTTCAAGCTGCTAGAGCTAAAAGTGAGAGTTGGGGGTGGGGGTCCAAGCTCTTTGCCTCCGCTTCAAAATAACTTATCATCTGCTTTAATGTAGAGTGCACAGAAGTAGCTGCCTCAAAATTTTGATTTGAGAAACATGAAAAGATATGCTAATCACAAGAGGTGAGTCCTTTAGGCAGAGATTAAAGTCAATAGTACTACTCAATCTCATGTTTCCGGTGACTTTACTGCAGTACTTGTCACCTTCCCTGCTGAGTGGGTATGGACAAGTCTGTCTTGTTTGCAAAGTCAAAGGTGGAATGTGCCAATGACACACTGTGGGTGTTGTGATGTTCATCCAGGAGAAACCACGAAATGAGCCTCCAGGTGAGTTGCAGATGGATAGCCTCAGAAAGTGGGCAGAATTTTCTGGGAATGTTGGTTCTGGTCCTTCTGTCTGACTGTGTTTGAGTTCCAGTTCTGGTTTTAGGACCAGTTGGCAGAGCCTGCCCTCTTTCCCAGCTGATAACCTTCCTCAGCCTGTGTCTAGCCAGAAGTAGCATATGGCCTACACTCCTACTTGGTTCACGTGGTGCTTGCCCGCCCTTCTCCCAATACTCATGTTGAGGTAGGCAGCTTTCTTCAGCATTCCTGTAGCTCCCTGATCGTGATTATACCATACTATTTAATGCACTAAATGGTTACTATTTATCTTATTTATTTACTTATTTTCATTCCAGGGACTAAATCCAGGGCTTCTTACATGTTTTGCTAGTTCTCTACTATTGAGCTATCTCCCCAGCCTCTGTCTTCTTCTTTTTAAAGATGTTTATTTCTTAGTTGTAGTTGGACATAATATCTTTATTCTATTTATTTATTTATTTTTTAATGTGGTGCTGAGGATCAAAGCCAGGGCCTTGCACTTGCTAGGCAAGCGTGACAGGCGAGCATTCTACCTCTGAGCCACAGCCCTAGTCCCGTGTCTGTCTTCTTGATTGACTATTTCAATATAGAAATCTGTTTCCCTTATGTCTAGTGTAGTGTTTTCTGCACAGTAAACACTAAGAAATGTGTTTATAATAAATGAAGGCAAGAACACATGGATATACTTTTCAAGTTTACCAAGTCTGGGTGCCAATGCAGGAAATAGAGTATCAAGAAATGATATCCAGAATTGTGCATGTCACACTCCCAGGGAAGCTGACCCCGAGATGGAGATCAGCATGTAGAAAGTCTATAAAGTTCTGCTCTCCATATCAGCACTTGTGGGAGCAAGTGAAGGAAAGAAGGAGCAGAGAGAGTTGTTGCTGCCAACAGTCACAATGACTTGGCTGCCCCCTCGGGGAGTTCTGCCCCTGTGACGACTCTGCAAAGCTGTCAACCTTCAGGCCAGGCCGCCAGGCCTTCACATGCACACCTAGTCCAGGATCATAAATTTGCTTAATATAGTTGCTGCCTCAATCCCCATTTTTAGACCCGACATATTTTTTTGAAACTGGATTGTACTCTGTCAGCTTTGGCCTGATTAAAATTTCTTCTCCCCATGTAGTTTCTTGCGATATAGCCTGCTTATTTCTTATCCCACCAACCCTAAACCCAAAACCCAACACACTTTAACTGCTGACTATAATAAAACCCAGTGGTCAGCACCAAATTCACGTACAGAGATCCCACCTGTACCATGTTATTTTCAGCCAACCAATCAAGAAATCCCTGCCACCCTGGGGAAAGACATATGGTTGACAACCACACAGTTGTGCCTTAATAAAGTCACAAAGAGGTCCTTTCTTTTTGTCCCCTGTCTATTGGTTAAGCTCATCTGAAATTTCCATCAGAATCCCATCAGCACCCCACCCTGTCTGAGACCTGAGAGTAACATGTTTCTCCTGTTACATACATTTTGGTTTGGCTTTCTCCTCAGTTTCCCACCTAAACAAAACACTGGAACCTGACATTCTGCTAGTCAAGGCTCTCCTGGAACGTGGCTGTCTTTGTTTATGCTCACTCCCAAGAGAAACACCTCAAGACCAAACCAAAAAAAAAAAAAAAAAAAAAAAAAAAACTATAACAATAAAAATTACAGAAAGCATTCATTAGAGGTCTGGCACACCTTCAGCTCTCAGTAAGTGCTTAGCCAATCATAAAATCCTACAGAGAAAATACAATTCATTAATTTAGGAAAGTCTCTTCTAAAAGCAGTGTTCACAGATCTGTTAAGCAAGAGCAAGAGTCAGTTTCCATGTTCATTCCTACGCTGTCATATGCCAATCTGAGGGAGCATCTCACTGTCATAAAACTGGTAGCTGTGTCTCCCCTGAGACCACAATCGGAATGTCCCAAAGCCCAGCTGACATCTCTCCACATCCCCTCTGGCACACTCCCGCAGCTCTGGTCCCCAGTCTCACTTTTAAAAAAAAGGAGCGGATGCTTTGTCAAAAATTTGTCTTCTCCTGGGTGCCTGTGTCATTCTGTTGCCAGGCTCCGATCAGGAGGAGAGCTGCTCACCGGGGAAATTCACTGCATCATAAATTCATAAGCTATTTTTCTCCATATGCTCTGACCAACTTATGATGTTCGTAATTAAAACTTTATGCAGACTTATGGCTACCTCGACAGGTTGATTCAGTGCTGGTTGTAGAGCATCATAAATCACTGCAGCTTATTGTATAATTGGACCCTGATAATTATTCCATCAACGTTAGGAAGGGCTAGCATGGGGCAAAAGTGCAAGGCAGATGTACTCTTCTCTCAGAGCCCTCTTGTTGTTGGGTTATGCCCTTGTAGTACCAGCCCTTGCCTTGCCTCGGTATCATTGCCTTGTGTGTGTGTGTGTGTGTGTGTGTGTGTGTCCAAGTTTTATTTAGCTTCAAATTCCTCTTCATGCTTCCTAATTCCATTGGACTACATTTCTACCAAGAAACCTCTGCATATTCTGCCTCCCAGCAATCTGGGTTCTATTGTCATGGTAACACTGCCATGTGTGGATGTTCACACTGCCCCTTGGTGGGCTTGGCTTCTGGCCTTCAGGGTCTAATCTGCCTACATAGTGTCCTGTGCCTTGATTCCTTGCTCTTTGGTCACCATGGAAATAATGATCTTTTCCTATTTCTTCCAGAGGTGTTAGAGATAACTTGATGTCCTGGGACAAAGCACCTGCAATAGGGCTTTACATTATGCAGATCTGTCACTTATTAACTGTGTAATTCCAGATGTTACTTAAAATCCCAACCACAGTTTTCTTAGTTATCCAATGGAAAGTGCACAGATAAAAGTATCCTTGACTTTTAGCCTTGGGGATTTGTACAAGTTATTTAAATCCCTTGAAGCTCTCTCTCTTTTTTTCTTAGCTATGAAATGGAGAAAGTTGTACATGGCTCATGGGTCTCTTTGCCCTTTTGGTGGAGATTAGAATGAAGTAACACAACTATACTTGCTACCAATATAGGCTTTATAAACTGCATTTCTCATTCTCTTATCTGCTGGAATTTTAATAACTAATAGTGGGTTATTTATGTTAATTAAAGAGTGATTGATACCTGAGATTTTATAACTCTTAAAAAGTCAAGGGGTCTGAGTTGGTTCCACAGTCTAGCTATTGTGAATTGTGCTGCTATGAACATCGATGTGGCAGTATCCCTGTAGTACGCTCTTTTAAGGTCTTCAGGGAATAGTCCGAGAAGGGCAATAGCTGGGTCAAATGGTGGTTCCATTCCCAGCTTTCCCAGGAATCTCCATACTGCTTTCCAAATTGGCTGCACCAATTTGCAGTCCCACCAGCAATGTACAAGTGTACCCTTTTCTCCAACTCAGATGCCCTTCAATAGATGAATGGATAAAAAAAAATGTGGCATTTATTCACCATGGAGTATTACGCAGCACTAAAAAAAGACAAAATCATGGAATTTGCAGGGAAATGGATGGCACTAGAGCAGATTATGCTTAGTGAAGCTAGCCAATCCCTAAAAAACAAATACCAAATGTCTTCTTTGATATAATGAGAGCAACTATGAACAGAGCAGGGAGGAAGAGCAGGAAGAAAAGATTAACATTAAACAGAGACATGAGATGGGAGGGAAAGGGAGAGAAAAGGGAAATTGCATGGAAATGAAGGGAGACCCTCATTGCTATACAAAATTACATATAAGAGGTTGTGAGGGGAATGGGAAAATAAACAAGGAGAGAAATGAATTACAGTAGATGGGGTAGAGAGAGAAGATGTGAGGGAAGGGGAGGGGGGATAGTAGAGGATAGTAAAGGTATCAGAATACAACAGTTACTAATAGGGCATTATGTAAAATTGTGGATGTGTAACCGACGTGATTCTGCAATCTGCATTTGGGGTAAAATTGGGGGTTCATAACCCACTTGAATCTAATGTATGAAATATGATATGTCAAGAGCTTTGTAATGTTGTGAACAACCAATAAAAAAAAGTCAAGGGGTCAAAAAAGATTTTAATACTTTTGGGACCATTGATTTTCTTTCAATTTATCAATATAGGATAATGTTCTATTTACACTCCAAGGCAAATATCTTGAAGACAGTTTTAAAAACCATTATGCCATGATAGAACTAATATCACTTTGCTATTAGATGATTTATATATAATTGAAATAGAACTTTTTGGTAAATGCAAATGGGGCTCCAAGGAGAGAGTATTTGTAAGATCAAGGGAATAGCCTCCTTATAATACTTAGATCCTGAAAGCCACCAGCTGCTTTCTGGGTGCTACAAGGACATACGTGTCTTATTAGGAATCAAAGTGGAAGCTCTGTTTATGGCCTTACTGGGTCAAAATTCTTTAAGAATCAGATTTTTAAATATCATTACCTATTGTGAATCCAGAACAATAATAGCAGAGTAAGGTCAGTCCTTTTTTTTTTTTTTTTTTTTTTTTAAGAGAGAGTGAGAGAGGAGAGAGAGTGAGAGAGAGAGAGAGATAATTTTTAATATTTATTTTTTTTTTTTTAGTTCTCGGCGGACACAACATCTTTGTTGGTATGTGGTGCTGAGGATCGAACCCGGGCCACACGCATGCGAGGCGAGCGCGCTACCGCTTGAGCCACATCCCCAGCCCAAGGTCAGTCCTTTTAAAAAAAAATTACAGATGTTGTTGAGGTTTGTTGAGGTTCTATCTGATGGACCCACTGTAAGTTGAAATATCCTACATTGATAATGCATTTTAAACACCTAACCTATTGAACGCCCTCACCCAGCAACATAGTGCTCTGTAGAGCTGCAGGTGCTTCCCTTGTGACCTTGTGCTCATGGAGCAATGGATTCCTGCTGCTGCTGCCTAACATGGCAAAAGTATATCCATTGCATATGGCCAGCCCAGGACGAGAAAACAATAATTCAAAGCACGGTTTCTCCTGAATGTGCATTATTGTCACAATATCTTAAAATCAAAAAGTTAAGTCAAACCATGGTAAATCAGGGTCTGTTTACAATGAATTTGTTAAAATTTTGATTAAATATTGACTATCATACAGAATAATCTACATTGTCATTAATAAAATAGTGTTTCAGAGAATAATCTCTGGATTGGCATAGACCTAGGTTCTATAATAAATCCATATCATTATCATTGTTGTGATTATATCCTTCATTTTAATGATGATTGACAGTTGTTAGTAGTATTAGTCATCTGGCCTTTCACTGTGATTAATGATTTCACATAGGTTCTTGCTCAGGTATCACTTTCTCAGTTAGATATGCCCCCCAAAGAAGCTATTTAAGATCTCAAACCTCACCCTGATCCTGGCGTTGCTTATCTTTTTTTTCCTTATGCTTCATTTTAATACATAATATTTAACACCATCTGGAAAACTCACTCTTTTATGGTTTATCTCACCCAATTAGAACATTGTCTTCTGCTCTAAGGATTTTTGTCTGTAAAATCTTATCACATAGAATAGTGCCAGGCAAATAGTAAACACTCAATAAACAATCAAACAAATTTTTGGAGATAATATTTAATGTGGAGCTCTAGATGCTTTCCTCAAGTAATTATTTGTGTGCTTTGCAAATAAGATGGTTCATAAAAAGTACTTAATACATTGTTATTACGTATTATAATAAGTAGCTGTTGTCATTATTATTTCCTCCTGCAAATCAACATTTGAAAAATAAACAGTTTTAATTTAAAATATTATTAGACATTTCTCATTCCTTGAGAAAACTTAGCAACTTCTTCCCTAGCATAGAGGAGAGTGTAGATGATCTGGAAAATAAAACAAAACAAAACAAAACAAAAAAAAAAAACTAGTCATGAACTTTAAAGAATTTGTGGATTAAGTCTTTTCAGAATCATGGTTGAAAGATGTACATGAATACTAAAAGTACTGATAGTAACTTTTGGAGTCTAGGAACAAACCTCCTCAATACTAGGGGACAAAAGAGGAATGACATTGATCCAGAAGGCAAACCTGGCCTCATAACATGTAGCAGAGATTTTCCATGGTCCTAGCAAGTCCCTATGGCTGTCTCATATAGAAGATTCCTTTGAGTCCTTCCTTCCTTCCCTCTCCATTCCTATACTCCCCTCTTCGCTCTCCACCCTTTCCATCCTACATTCCTTCAAGACCACTTTTTTTTTCTCTTTCTTCTCAAACAACTGACACAATGAGGCAGACCAAGAACCACATGTGCATTGACACACATTGCCTCAGAAGATCATCATCGATTTGAAAACATTCCCACATAATGGAGTATTTGAGGTGGGTGGGTTTAGGATAAGTTTCTTCCATTATCAGAAATTGAAAACTCAATTTTTTAGCAACATAAAAAATATTAAATATCACTTTATTGCATCAGTGATTTAAAGATTCAGGATTCCAAGAGTCCGTCTATGTAGGTAGTAGCAAAAGGGGATAATAATGTCTGTTTCTACTTGAAAGTGAATGTTTTGCCTCTATAATTTGTGAGTATATATATATATGTATATATATATATATATATATATATATATATATATATATATAAATAAAATGATTGCACAAAGTACATATTTGACCAGATCATGCCAGTGGGCTTTAAAACTTTGAATATGTTAAGTTCTGCCAGGCCAGAGGGATGACTGTTTCACAGCAGGGAAAGCTCAGAGGCCCAGCTAATGCACAGAGAAAATTGCAGAGTATATCTGCTCCAGGTTGAACCAAGAGGAGACTGAGAAATCTCACAGAATACCAGAAATGTTTCTACCCAGCTTTTCAGGATAGGAGACAATACAGAGCATGGAGGACAAAGACCTGACTAGGTAATACTGTATATTGATGGACCTGGAGAGTTCTTTGATATGTTTCATGAGCACATGAAGTCTAGGTGGTTGCTCAAGGATTAGGGGATTTACAGTGCTAACACATGTTATAAAGCCAAGTTCCAAAACCAAATAAAATGAAATGTCAAGGCTTTTGTGTTATCTCCTGTTTTTATTTATCTATGTCTCATAGCTCTATTACTGCCGATCTTTGAACTTTCTATGATTCAGTAATCTACTTTGCTTTAGCGGGAATTTCCTGGGTGTAAACATGTTTGGGAAATAGCTCCCACACTGGGTGGTGGGCAATCCCAGGGGACCAAGACATGACCCCACATGTAAGGGTTATAATAGCTAATGGAAGGCCCATTTAAGTGCTGTGCTGTAAGACAGTTCAATAAAGGCTACGAATGAAGAGAATAAGAAAAATGAATACAGAAAGAATTGAGGAAAAAACAGAACTTTAACAGAGAATGAAAAATGAGACATTTCAAGGCACAGTCATTTGTTTTTACATGAACTATATTTAAAACCACAAGGTGTATTATCCTTTACATCTCATGTAGGTGACTCTCTTCCCCAAATTTTGTTTGTCACTAATATGGTTTGTACTTAAACTATTATTATTTACCTCAAATATTATGCTATCTTCTGTATACTAGTAAAATAGTAATTAATATTACCTTAATTCAAACTTCTTCCTTTATTCCAAAATGAATATGGGGAACTCACTATAAATCAACAAGAAATAATTATCGGGAAATGCATACTTGGTCGTTGATAACACAACTCAAAAAATATCATTTTTTTATGCTGGTTCAACTGTTTTGTAGTATACCTGCAGTATTCCATCTCACCTCACAATTATCTTGTTAAATCATTCCTCAACCATTCTTGATAGATTTAATAATCCCTTTGGTTTCACAAGTTAGACTTTTTTCATATTTAAATTGCTGATGCAAGAAAGTGATATTTAATATTTTTTATGGTGCTAAAATAACCCATTTGTTGTGACTTTAAATCTCACAATAAGTATAGTATCAGTGTTTTTGGAATTAATTTGAGTGGCATAAGCACAATTCTTAGCATTCAAATGATTTGGGGTTGTTAACTATATGGGCAGGTGGATGCACAAAGACAAATATTTGCTTCATTAGATGCATATAAAAGGATCCCATGGAAATATGATACATATTAAATTGAAAATGTTGATAATTTTTGAGTAATTATAACAGCCACCATTTATCACATGTTTGCTGTATGTTACACATAATTTTATATGATAACTTCTTTTTTTTCTAATTGTACTAATGAAGTTCCAGAGTCTGAGAGAAGCTATGAATCTTTGAAAATGTCACAAGTATAAAACATAAGTGACAAGAATGAAAATCAAAAATCAGAATGATATGACCAAAAAAAATCAATATTTTTTTCCAGTTTATTACTGTGTCAATTAAATAATGACTTCTTATTCCCACAGTGGAGATTATATATATATATATATATATATATATATATATATATATATAATCTTACTCCCTGAGACCTATTCAGTGTATTTATTACATGGAAAAGAGGGATTAAAGTTGGTGATGGAACTCAGATTGCTAATCCTCTGACCTTTAAATTAAAAAAATTATTTTGGATTACTTGAGTGGCCCAAATGTAATAAATGGGGCTCTTAAGAAAGAAAAGTGAAGTCAGATAATAAAAGGAAAGATGGAATTGTTAGAAAGATTCGAATGATTACTGTTATGGTTTAGATATGAGGTTTCCCTCAAAAGCTCTTGTATGAGACAATTCAAAAACATTCAGAGATAAAATGATTATAGTATGAGAGTGTGACAACTGGACAGTACCTGTAGGCAGGTAGGGTGTGGCTCACTGTGGTGTACCTTTGGGGTTTATGTTTTCTCTCTGTTGAGTGGAGCTCTCTCTCTCTCTCTCTCTCTCTCTGCTTCTTGGTTCCCGTGTCCTGAACTGCCTTCCTTCACCAAGCCCTTTTACCTTGAACCTCTGTCCCATCTTGGGCCCAGAGCTATCTATGGTTGGCCCAACCCACAAAATGAAACTCTGATGTTGTGAGCCAAAATAAACCTTTCCTCTTCTAGGTTGTTCCTTTCGGGTCTTTGATCACAGTGATAAACATCTGACTAAAACAATCACCGTTGTTTTGGGATGTGGAAGAATACCAAGAAGCAAGGAATGAGACTAGCTTCTAAAGACTAGAAATAGCATGAAAATAGATTCTCTCTTAGAGCTTCCAAAAAGATACAATGCTGTCAACACCTTGAGTTTAGTCCAGTGACACCTGGTCAAACCTCTGAACTTCAAAAGTGTAAGATATGAAATGTATGTCGTTTTAATCCACTAAGTTTATGGTTATTTGTTACAGCAGCGACAGGAAACTAATATAATGTCCTCACTACTCCAGTGAAACACATTCTTTTGTACCTGATGGAAATTCATCCCATGTCTAGGAATGCAGTTAAAAGGAAATTGGGGAGTTCATCTAAAAGAAGACAGCAGGTCTATTGTGAACCAAGGAAAGGTGAGGAAAAAACCCTAGAGGTTAAAAAAAAAAAAAAAAAAAAAAGCACAGTTACTAACAGTAAGTGTTAAACAAATATTTGCTTACTGTAAAAATTAAAAGATAAATGACGAAAAAATGTGCAGACCAGCAATTATGTACCAGTTTATACTTCATCTGTTTTATAGAAATATAATTGCTATTTTAAAGGTGAAGATGATGTCCCATTGTTTTAATCTTAATTACTTTGATTACTTAAGTTGAAAGTCTTTCATATGATTATTAGCTATTTGTATATTCTCTTTTGTGAATTATCTTTTGACTAATGAGAAATGCAGGTCTTTATTTAATTTCGATTTTGTAAGCTCTTTAGAGAGCACAGCTATTAACCTTGTATTTTGCATGACTTTCCTTTTTTTGCAAATATAATTTTCCAGTTTGTTGATTATCTTTTAAGTGTATTTATAATACTTTTGGAAATGCTGGTTTGTTAAATATTTTGAATCAAATCTGTTGGGTTTTCACCTCGGTGACTTATTCTATTATTTTAAAATTATAATCCTTCTAGAATTTATTTCAGAGTATTATGTAAAGATAAAAATATTTTTAGATTAATTGACTTATTTACAGTAGTATTTGTTAAATAATCTCCTTTATAATTCATTTTGATACTTTTTCCTCTTTAAGCAGTAATAATTTTATTTGTTTTGAAGACCTTTGTAGGAATCCAAAGCAAAGAGTAGATAGAATATGATCTTTCAAAAGATTATGAAGATGAAAACCACAGGAACAGAGAGAACATTTTTCTTAGCATAGCAATAACCCACATTATCCAAGCTAAGTTTTTGGAGTACAGGTTTCATTGACTCAAAGTAGCAGCTCCTATAGTTTTTATGATCTTGCACCCCCCTCCACTGTCCTCACATTCTACCCCTATGTGGGAAGTACATGGGTGGCCACAAACCCATTCACACCTAGTGAATGCTATCACTGAACCATCAAGCCTCACACTTCTTTCCATCTACGTCTAATGCTGACAAGGTGGACATGTAACTTTTTTAAAACATTTTTAAACTGATACATAAAAACATAAAACGTAGACATATTAGTGAGGTACCATGTTTTGTTTCAATACATATATGCATTGCATGATGTTTACATCAGGTTAACCATGTTTTTCTCCACAAATATCTGTCACTTTTTTATGATAAAACCTTCAAAATCCTTCTTCCTAGCTTTTTGACATATACAATAGTAAATTATCGTGGTCCATAGTCACCCTACTGTGCAACAGCACAGCAGAACTTCTTATTCCTAACTATAGCTTAGTACCCATTGGTCAGTCTTTCCCCATCCCTCTCTCCATTCTCCCAGCCTCTAGTAACTATAATTATATTCTGTTTGTACAAGCACAGCATCTTTAGATTCAACATGTGAGTGAGTTAGTGGAGTACTTGTTCTCTGTTCCTTACTTCACTTAATATAATGATCTCCAGTTTTATTCATGTTGTTACAAAAAACAAGATTTCATTCTTTTCTGAGCTCAAATACTGTTCTACTTTGTGTACGTACCACATTTTCTTTTAAAATTTTTAAATTGTGTATATTAATTATGCAGAAAATGGGTTTCATTGTGGCATATTGTACCTGCATATAACATAAGTTCATCAATCTTACCCACCCATTCCCTTCTTACCCTCTTTACCCTTCCCTTGAAACACTCCCTCTTCTCTAAGAGTCTCCTATTTACTTTCTTCTTTTGTTTTTTTATAGGTTCCACATATTAGAGAAAACAAGGAATGCTTGTCTTTCTGAGTCTGGCTTATTTTGCTTAATATTCTTGATCTCCAGTTTTATCCATTTTCCTGCAATGACAGGATTACACTTCTTTATGGCTTGAATAAAATTCCATTGTGCACATAAACTCATTTTCTTTTTCCATTAATCTATTAATGGACACCTAGGCTAATCTATACCTTGGCCTATGTGAATTGTGAAATGATAAACATAGATATGCAGGTATCTTTATATTTTGCTGTTTTTAGTTCCTTCGATATATAGAGAGAAGTGGCATAGCTTCCATCATATAATATTTTATTTTTAGTTTTCTCAGGAACCTCCATACTGACTTCCATAGTCACTGTACTAATTTACAGCCCCACCAACAACATATTGGGATCCCTTTTACCTGCATCCTCACTGGAATTTTTCTTTTTCTTTTTGATAGTCATTTTGACTGGGTTGAGATGGAATCTCAGTGTAGTTCTGATTTGCATTACCCTGATGGCTAAAGATGTTGAATGTTTTTTCCATAAAATTATTGCCATGTGTACTTCATGTTTTAAGAAGTGTCTTTTCATTTCCTTTGCCCATTTATATATGGGTTATATGATTTTTTGTTGTCAGGTGGTTTTTTTTCAGTTTTTTAAAAATATTCTGGATGTTAATGCCTTGTTGAAAAAATAGCTGGCAAAGATTGTCTTCAACTCTGTAGGCTGTCTGTGCTCTTTCCTTTGCTGTGCATAGCTTTCTTAATTTGCTGCAGCCTCCTTGTTAATCCTTGCTATCTCCTGAGCTACTGTAGTCCTATACAGGAAGTCATTGCCTGTCCCTATTTCTTGAAATGTTTCCCCTATGCTTTCTTCTAGCAGTTTCAAGGTTTCAGGTCTTATACCTAACTCTTCGGTCCATTTTTAATTGAGTTTTGAACAGGGTGAAAGAGAGGTATCTACTCAAGTTAGGATGATAGGGGTGCCTCTTGGTAAGCTCACTCATCTGGTACTGATTGGGCTGGGAGTAGGGTCCTGAAGCTTTGTACAGCACTGTTTCACCGTGTGGGTATTGATTTGCATGGCACTGGGTCTTGATTCTGATGACTGGATTTAATTATCTTTCTTCCCCAAGTGGAACTCATCTCTCTCCAGGTTGGGCCGCTTGGAGTTGTGGAGGGGTGACCCTGACTCTGGGTTTCATGCTTTCTGTAATAAGTCTCTCATTTTGTCACACTAGAAGCAGACACTATAGTCTGGCTTGATTTCCTGAGCTTTGGGGAAGGCGGTTTGGTGCATGAATAGCTCTCTACTTGATGCATCTGGAGGAAGATGATGTTTCTCTATTTTTGTGTCATTTATCCATATGTAAAATTACTACAGATTTTTAACATTCTTTAATGTCACTTAAAGTTCTGAGTCCTCAAATCCCATTATATAAACCTTGTTTCAAAAATATTGTTTTAGTTTTTCACTTGTTTTATGATTTATTTATTTTTTGTTATCAGGGATTGAACTCAGGGGTGCTTAACCACTGAGCCACATCCTTAGCCCTTTTTATTTTTTATTTTGGGACAGAGTCTTGCTGAGTTGCTTAGGGTCTCACTAAGTGTTCCCTTATTTTAAGCTCTTTAATCTTCCATAAGATGTGAAAGGTTTGTTGTTGTCATTTTCATTTGTTATTAGCTTAAAAATATAAGAGGGTTTCTGAAGATCTGTCACAACTGCAGCATTGTTTTGCTCAAGAAGCCTGGGTATGATTCTTCAATTATCTAGGTTTCCTTGTTTATCTCGTGTTTCATACCTGTAATATAAATGCCGTTCCACATAGTTACCTTGCTAAGTAGTACCAGGGTACTTCAATTCTGAAATCTTCCTGGGAATTTTTTTTTATTACATCTTCAAATTAGTTGTCATATATGGGACTTGTATATTTATTTTAAATAATTCACTTTGCTAAGGTAAGTTATAATCATTTTTAAATGACAATTTTGAACTCTATTTCTAAGAGCAAAACTTTGTTTCATCATTTTTAAAAAAATTTACACACATAATTTACTTTTTCCACATTTTATTTTGTTGGCTATTATTTCTCTATCAATATTAAGTAATAATGATGATAATAGCTACCTTTCTCTTAATTCTGTGTTTCATAAGAAACTTTATTGTTGTATTATTTAATACATTGATGAGTAAAACTAGCCAACAGTTAAGACATCTTACATGAGTCTCCCATCAGTAATTTATCAATAATTATTTCATAAATAAATATTGACATTTTATTGAATTACACATCTTGCAGCTATGTGACGATTAGAAATTGTCCATTCATGGGATATGTAATAACAAGCTATTTGAATTCCTTGGTTTCTGCTTTATTAGTGACAATCTGATGAAGAGAATTTATCTTTTTCTCATTCAGGACCTTCATTTGAAAGTTCCATTGTTATTGTGTAGGTGTAAATAGCTGATTGATCTTTAAAGCATGCACCCCATATACTTTAATCTTTCTACTTGTTATTGCTATAAATTATTTGTGGACCCCTGATATTTCTTACAATAACCTAAAAGTTTTCCTGTTATGTTTTATAATCAAAAGTGCAAGAATTCTGTGCCTATTTGTTTCAGTGTACCTCAGTATTTATTATCTGCCTTATTAGGATCTCAGAGTAAGTTTTCATTTTAATGATTTATTATTTTTATCTTATTATAGATTAAGATACTTTTGAAGTCAAGTTTTTTTTAATCTCCAAAAACTGTATTTTCCTGTAAATTTAATTTAATTAAGTTTAAACTCTCTTTTATTTGGTAGAGATTTCCATAAATGTTTTCCTTCATGTATTTATTCTTGTGTTAGTGCAGTTATTGTAGCAAAATATGATATGACAATATACTTTCTATTACAGATTTGGTGATTTTGAGCTGTGTCTCTAGTCCTCTAACACTTACGTGAAAGTACATAATTTTCCATGCTATAATTATCAGAGAACTGAAAGTAGAAGAAAAGGCAATGGTATTACTGTCTGAGAAGGACATTGCTTATCTTTTTGCCAATTGAAACAAACAAGCAGACATCATTTGGAGATACCAAATTGATATGAATAAAAATAGTTCAGATTCTGGAGGATAAAACTATTTTATTTCATGTAGGTTAAGTAATATGTTCTTTTATTTATTCTAAGTTGGGTCATTTTTAAAAAAATCTTAGACTATTTCTCTGCATCAGCAATAGAATTAAAATTACAGAAGCTTTTCCCTCAAGACATTCTTCTTAGAAATTAAAGTGCATGAAAAAGTGATTTCATTTTCTCATTGTATTTGGATTTCACTGAAATTCAATTGTCATTTCTCTCTCCCTCTTAGTGGAATATCTGCAAAGTCTCTGTGAGTCCATTTTTCTTCTCAGCAGCATTGATTTTCACACTTGAGCCGTATTTTTCTTTTTAAATAAATTTCTCTCTACTGCACTCATTGATAGATCAATGACTTCCTTCTTCAGAAGAAAGTGGTGCAGATGGTTGAGAAATTAACTTTATTTCCTTGACAGGTGTCCTTGATGCTGAATTTTCCTTTTGTGATAATCCCCTTTAGATCTGTAAGGTTAGAAATAGGCTTAACTCAAATAGGGCCCAGGAAGGTGATATCCAGTGACCATATGTAAAGTATAGACTTTGCTGAGTCTCTGAAATGTAGGATGGGGAGGCATCTCAGAGGCCTGTGTGAATGTCAACTACTGAGCATCTCCAAGGGTTAGGGCTGCTGTGATCCCCACATCCCATAGTGATGTAAATAATTCATTTGACTTGGGAGGCTTATGCTGACTTTGATGTTGATGAAATTTCAGTAGCTCTAAAGCAGACCTGGCAGTTTGGCTATGGAAAGAAGCCTGATTTCAGGTACTTTGGTGTGGGTTCTCCTTTTCTTGGCTAAATCATTATTAATGATTTTGATAATGAATGAATTTTGATTCCCACTTCCTAAAGAAGAAAGGCCAGGCCTATGCAATAAGGAATGTAGGTGGGGATGAATTGAGTTTCATGGTTTATGTGTTTGCAATTATTTTGTTATTAGAGTTAGTATTCTGGAGACCCTGGGCAGATCAAAAAAATATTAGTATAAAATTGTGTTTATTAAAATAACAAAATGAAATGCACAAATGAAACTGAAAATTCTGTGTGTTCACTACACATACATCTAGAAAACCATATTAAAATGAATTTTAATATGGATTTTTATATTTCTGTAAAAGCTATCATTGGAATTTTTACAAAATTCTATTGAGTCTATAGACAACTTTGAGTAATATGAATATTTTAAGAGTATCTTCATTAAATGAATATAAATATATTTCTATTATCTTAAGTTTATTTTGTTAATATTTTATAATTCTCACTGTACAAGTCGTTCACCTTCTTGATTAAATTTATTCCTAAATATACTTTATAACTATTGTAATAGTGTTGTTTTCTTGATTTTTTGATAGTTCATCGTTTGTGCATAGAAATGCTTCTGATTTTTGTATATTTGCTTCATATCTTATGACTTTACTGAATCAAAGTTTTTTTGGCAGGGGGGGGTTCTTTAGTGTTTCATATATATATATAATTTCATGTTATCTGTGATAGTTGCAGTGTTACTTATTCCTTTCTGATTTAAAGATATTTAATTCTCTTACCTAATTGCTATAGCTAAGACTTCTATGACAATCTTGAATAGAAATGGCTAGAGAGGGCACCCTTGTCTTATTTCTGATCATTGAGGAAAAGGTTTCAACTTTTCACCATTGAATTTTATGTTAGCTATGGAATTATCAAATATGGCCATATTATGGTTGGGTACCTTCTTTCTATACTTACTTTTTTGAGTTTTCTTTTTACTCACGAAAAGAAGTTGAATGTTTTCAAGTTCTTTATCAGTACTGGTTGAGACAAACATAAAAGTTATTTCCTTCACCCTGTTAATCTGATATAACAGATTTATAAATCTGCATACATTGAACCATTCATTCACCTTGGGTTAAATCTCACTTCAGCATGGTGAATAATCTTTCTAATATGCTATTTTTTTTGATTCAGTGGTATTTTGATGTGTAATTTTGTATCTATTTTCATCAGGAATATTTTCTTATAATTTTCTTTTTTTATATCCTATTCTGACTTTGGTCTTAGGGTAATAATGATTCCATGAAATGACTTTTGACATATTCCCTCTTTTAATATTTTGGAAGAGTTTAAGAAGGATTGGTAGTTCTGTAAGTGCATGGTTTAATTTAGCAGTGAAGCCATCTGGTCCTTGGCTTTTCTTTAATGGGGTAGTTTATTCTGATTCAGTCTGCTTAATTATTAGTGTTCTGTTCATATTTCCTATTTCTTTGATTCAGTCTTTGTAGGTTGTACATTAATTTCCTGTAAATTTATCCATAGGTCATCCCACTTCTTCGCATGCAATTATTTATAGTAGTCTTATGATCCCTTGTATTTCTATGATATCAAATATGTTACCTCTTCTTTTATTTCTGATTATATCTCCATTTTTTTCTTTTTTCATCCATTTTAATTTTAAATTTTTTATTCTAATTCATTATATATGACAGCAGAATGCATTACAATTCATAATATACATATAGAGCATAATTTTCATATCTCTGGTTGTATACAAAATATATCCACCCCATTCGTATCTTCATACATGTACTTAGGGTAACGATGTCCATCTCATTCCACCATCATTTTTACCCCTTTGCCCCCACCCTTAACCTCCCTCCTCTTAGCCCTATCTAGAGTTTATCTAATTTTCCCATGCTCCCCCTCCAAACCCCACTATGAATCAGTTTCCTTATATCAGAGAAAACATTCAGCATTTGTTTTTTGGGGATTGGCTAAATTCACTCAGCATCCTATTCTCCAACTGCATCCATTTACCTGAAAATGCCATGATTTTATTCTCTTTTATTGCTGAGTAATATTCCATGGTGTATATATACTACATTTTGTTTATCCATTTACCTACTGAAGGGCACCTAGGTTGCTTCCACAGTTTAGCTATTGTGAATTTTACTGCAATAAACATTGATGTGGCTGGGTCCCTGTAGTATACTGTTTTTAAATTATTCATATATCCTTTGGGTATAGACTGAGGAGTGGGTCAAATGGTAGTACATTCCCAGTTTTCCAAGGATTCTCCATACTGCTTTCCATATTGGCTACACCATTTTGCAGTCCCACCAGCAATGTACAAGGGTGCCCCCCCAACATCCATACCAACACTTATTGTTCTTTGTATTCTTAATAGCTACTATTCTGATTAGAGTGAGATGAAATCTTCGAGTACTTTTGATTTGCATTTCTCTAATTGCTAGAGAAGATGAACATTTTTTCATATATTTGTTGATGTTGTATACCACCTTCTGAGAAGTGTCTGTTCAGTTCCCTGGCCATTTATTGGTTGGGTTATTTGTTTTTGTTTTTGTGGGTTTTTTTTTTTTTTTTTTTTTTTTTTGGTGGTTAGCTTTTTGACTTCTTTGCGTACCATAGAGATTAGTGCTCTATTTGATGTGAAAGTGGTAAAAATTTGCTCCAAAGCTTTAGGATCTCTATTCACCTTACTGATTATTTCTTTTGTTAAGAAGAAGCTTTTTAGTTTGAATCCATTCCATTTATTAATTCTTGATTTTAATTCCTGTGCTATGGGAGTTTTATTAAGGAAGTTGAGGCCTAATTTGATATGATGGCGATTTGGGCCTACTTTTTCTTCTATTAGTCACAGGGTCTCTGGTTTAATTTTTAGGTCCTTGATCCACTTTGAGTTGAGTTTTGTGCATGGTGAGAGATAGGGGTTTAATTTCATTTTGTTGCATATATATTACCAATTTTCCCACCACCATTTGTTGAAGAGGCTATCTTTTCTCCAATGTACATTTTTGGCACCTTTGTCTAATATAACTATAAATATGTGGGTTATTCTCTGTGATCCTCTATTCTATACCATTAGTCTACAAGTCTATTTTGGTGCCAGTACCATGCTGTTTTTGTTACTATTGCTCTGTAGTATAGTTTAAGGTCTGGTATAGTGATGCCAACGGCTTACTAAGGATTGCTTTAAGCTATTCTGGGTTTCTTATTTTTCCAGATGAATTTTATGACTGCTTTTTCTATTTCTGTGAGGAATATCTCTAGGATTTTGATTGGAATTGCATTAAATCTGTATAATGCTTTTGGTAATATGGTTATTTGACAATATTAATTCTGCCTATCCAAGAACAAGGTAGATCTTTCCATCTTCTAAGATCTTCTTTAATTCCTTTCGTTAGAAGTCTGTAGTTTTTGTTGAAGAGGTCTTTCACCTCTTTTGTTAGGTTGATTCCCAAGTATTTTTTTTTTTTGAGGCTATTATAAATGGGATAATTTTTCTCATTTCCCTTTCAGAAGATTTGTTACTGATATACAGAAATGCCTTTGATTTATGGGTGTTGATTTTATATCCTTCTACTTTGCTGAATTTATTTACCATTTATAAAAGTTTTCTGGTGAGATTTTTTGGGTCTTCTGGGTATAGAATCATATCATCAGCAAATAGTGTTAATTTGAGTTCTATTTGTCCTATCTATATCCCTTTAATTTCTTTTGTCTAATTGCTCTGGCCATAGTTTCAAGAAGTATGTTAAATAGAATTGGTGACAGAGGGCATCCCTGTCTTGTTCCAGTTTTTAGAGGGAATGCTTTCAATTTTTCTCCATTTAGAATGATGTTGGCCTAGGGCTTAGCATAGATAGCCTTTACAATGTTGAGATATGTTCCTGTTATCCATAGTTTTTCTAGTGTTTTGTACATAAAGTGGTGCTATAATTGTTGAATGCTTTTTCTGCATCTATTGAGATGATCATATGGTTCTTATCTTTAAATCTATTGATGTGATGCATTACATTTATTGATTTCCGTATATTGAACCAAGCTTGCATCCCTGGGATGAACCCCACTTGCACATGGTGCAAAATCTTTTTGATATGTTTTTGTATGCGGTTTGCCAAAATTTGATTGAGAATTTTTGCACATATGTTCATTAGAGATAGATATTGGTCTGAAGTTTTCTTTCTTTGATGTCTTTGACTGATTTTGGAATCAGGGTGAAATTGGCCTCATAGAATGAGTTTGGAAGTGCTCCCTCTTTTTCTATTTCACGAAATAAATTGAAGAGTATGGTATTAGTTCTTCTTTAAATGTCTTATAGAACTTATCTGTGTATCCATCCAGTCCTGGGCATTTCTTGGTTGGTAGGTTTCTGATGGTGTCTTCTATTTTATTGCTTGAAATTGATGTTTAAATTGTGTATATCATCCTGATTCAATTTGGGCAAGTCATGTGACTCTAGAAATTTGTCAATTCCTTCAATATTTTCTATTTTATTGAAGTATAAGCTTTCAAAATAATTTCTAATTATCTTTTGTATTTCTGTAGTGTCTATTTTGATATTTCCTTTTCATCACATATGTTAGTAATTTGAGTTTTCTCTCTTCTTTGTTAGCATGACTAAGGGTTTGTCAATTTTATTTATTTTTTTAAAGAACAAACTTTGTTTTGTCAATTTTTTCAATTGTTTCTTTTGTTTCAATTTCATTGATTTCAACTCTAATTATTTCCTGTCTTCTGCTTTTGGTGTTGATGTGCTCGTTTGTTTTTTTTCCTAGGGATTTGAGATGTAATGTTAAGTCATTTATTTGTTGACTTTTTCTTCTTTTAGGGAATGAACTCTATGCAATGAACTTTCCTCTTAGTACTGCCTTCATAGTGGCCCAGAGATTTCAATATGTCATATCTGTGTTCTCATTCACCTCTTAGAATTTTTTAATCTCCTCCTTGATGTCTTTTGCAACCCATTGTTCATTCAATAGCATATTATTTAGTCTCCAGGTTTTGGAGTAGCTTTTATTTCTTATTTTAACATTTATTACTAATTTCATTCCATTATGACCTGATAGAATGCAGGGTAGTATCTCTACTTTTTTTATATTTGCTAAGAGTTGCTTTGTGGCCTAATATATGGTCTATTTTAGAGAAGGTTCCATGTGCTGCTAAGAAAGTGTATTCATTCATTGAAGGAGGCAATATTCTATATATGTCAGTTAAGTCTAAGTTATTGATTGTATTATTGAGTTCTATAGTTTCCCTCTTCAGCTTTTGTTTTGAATATCTATCCAGGGGTGAAAGAGGTGTGTTAAAGTCACCCAGAATTATTGCATTGTGGTCTACATGACTCGTGAACTTGAGAAAAGTTTGACAAACATAGACGTTCCATTGCTTGGGGGATATAAATTTATTATTGTTATGTCTTGTTGATTATTGTTTCCTTTAAGCAGTATGAAATGTCCTTCTTTATCCCTTTGATTCACTTTGGCTTGAAGTCTACTTTATTTGATATGAGGATGGAAACTCCTGCTTGCTTCCACAGTCCATGAGTGGTATGATTTTTTTCCAAACTTTCACCTTCAGTCTGTAGATGTCTTTTCTGATGAAATGAATCTCTTGGAAGCAGCATATTATTGTTCTTTTTTTTAAATCCAATTAGCCAGTCTATATCTTTTGATTGATGAGTTTAGGCCATTAATATTCAGGGTTATTATTGAGACACGATTTGTATTCCCACCCATTTTTGTTTGTTGTTGGTATTTAACTTGGTTTCTCCTTTGATTATTTTTCCTATAATGAATACCTCCCTTTGCTGATTTTCATTGTTTTTCAATATCTTTTCATGGAATACTTGCCAAGGATGTTCTGTAGTATACGCTTTCGAGTTGTAAATTCTTTTAACTTTTGTTTATCATGGAAGGTTTTTATTTCATCATCAAATCTAAAGCTTAATTTTGCTGGATATGATTCTTGGTTGGCATCCATTTTCTTTCAGAGCTTGATACATATTGTTACGGGATCTTCTAGCTTTCTGGGTTAAAAAATCTGCACATAATCTAATTGTTTTCCCACTATATGTTTTCTGATTCCTTTCTCTCATGACTTTTAATATTCTCTCCTTATTCTGTACATTAGGCATTTTCATTATAATGTGCCTTGGTATAGATCTTTTATAATTTTGTTCATATAGTATCCTGTAAGTCTCTTGAATTTGGTTTTCTAATTCATTCTTCATTTTTGGAAAGTTTTCTGATATTATTTCATTGAATAGATTGCTCTTGTCTTTGGTCTGAAACTCTATGCCTTCCTCTATTCTAATAACTCTTAAATTTGGTCTTTTTATGCTATCCCATATTTCTTGAATATTCTGCTCACTGTTTCTTATGATTTTCACTGTGTGGTCTACATTATTTTAAAGATATATATTTTGTCTTCATTTTTCTGAGGTCCTGTTTCAAGGATTTCTGTTTGATTTTTTTTTTTTTTTTTGAGCCTGTATCTCCCTATTGAAGTAATCTTTTGCTTCCTGTATCTGTTTATGTAGCTCTTTGTCAAAATGATATTTTTCTACCTGTATTTGCTATCTTATGTCATCCTTTAAATCACAGAACATTTTAATTATGTAAATCCTGAACTCTTTCTTTGTCAGTTTTTCTGCTGTGCTGCCCATGGATTCTAATGATGTGGTATCTTGATATGTTTGGGGCACTTTCTTCCCTTGCTTTTTCATATTGCTTGTGTGTTTTCCCTCTAGCACTGTGGATCTGAAATGTTACTGTTTTTATCCTATAGGCTTATAGTGCCCCTGTTGGGATCCAACACCTCTCCTTCAAGGTGAAAGACAATGTTATCAGATCCCAATATAAACAGTATGCAACCTGAAAACAATTAAGATGTTTACAGTTTGGTCACAATGTACAGAAATGGTGAATTCAGTTATTATCTACAATATATTCAGTAGGTTTGTAAAAGGGTTTACAGTTTCTGATGGTGGACAAAGAGCCAGGGTTGAGGAGTAAGATGATATGCTGAGAAGGTAGGAGATGAGGATTTAGAGTTGTTATATCTTAGGACCTTTGAAAGAGAAATATAAAGAGGAAGATTAGTAACAGGAGAAGGGAGAGGAAGTAATTTTGGGTAGACAAATTAGTGCGAAGACAATAGAGTACCTAAAACAAACACACATATATATTTGGAAAAAATAAAAAATGTTAAAATAGTAGAAAATGGTGAGATTTAAAAAAAAAAAAGAATATACAACACAGCTGTAATATACTATTCAGATGTCCCAGTCCTCAAAATCCTAATTTATGCAAAGTACTTGGTTTCACATGTGTTGGGAATGTGAGGGTGGGCGATTATAGAGGAAAAGGGGAAAAAAATCTTGAAGGAAGAAACAGGATTGTTTTGGTTGGAAATCCGTATCATTCCTGTTTTCCTTCTTATCCAATAGGTAGACTCATCTGTTGTTAGCTGGTATCTCCACCCTCAGGATGGTGAAGGTAACTAGGGTGTCACTGTGCTGGGGTAGTAGCTGCTGGGGAGAGGTGGAGTTAGAAACTGGGTACCTGGCCAGCCAGAGTTCCAAACTGGGTGTTGTCCCCCACTTGAAGATGGTGATGAAGGTGACCCAAGATGGAGGTGCCTTCTTTCAGTGGTAGGCTGCCAGGTCAGGTGTGGGGAGTGGAGTGATGGCATTGGATGATGAGTTCAGCCAGGAGCTATGTTGCGTGCAGTGTGTGGCTTTTGGCTGACTTTAGAGCCTATGTGAAGTTCTCAGGTGCAGGCAGGCTACTGCATATAGAGGACTATCTCAGCTCCTGCAGAGTCCCAAGATGGCGGCAATGGGGAACCCTATGTTGGTAGATGGGAGTCCAAATGAGAGTCGCAGCCAGAGTTTCTGCATGTGGAAATCATATTGGTAATTTCTGCCCTGGTGGGGAGGTACCTAGTAGTCCTGCATGGGCAAGTAGTTGGGAACCCTGGACGGGCACAGTGGCCATGATTCCCACGTGGGAGCAGGAATTTTGCTTGCAGAGAAACAGTATTCTCACAACTTGAGTCCCAGGTCACAGAGCGACGCAGAATGCTGCTCCCTCTGGCTGGCCATCTTGGATCTCCTGTCCTTTTTTTTTCTTAATTAATCTAGCTAAAGCTTTGTTAATTTGGTTATCTTTTAAAAAGTCAAAAACTCTGAGTGTCGTTGTTCTTTTCTACTCTTTTACAAGTCTCTATTTATTTCTGCTCTGCTCTCTATTATTTCTTGTCTTCTCTTAAATTTGGGCTTAGTATGTTTTTTGCTTTTCTAATTCCTTCAGGTGTGATATTAGCTTGCTTTTTTGTGATCTTTCTTATTTTATGATGTAGGCACTTACTGAACAATTATGTTTTTAAAATGCTTGTGCTGTATCCCATAATAGGTAGTATATTACATTTCCATTTTCATGTGGGTCAAGATATTTTAATCTTTTACTTTTACATCCTTTACCCACTGATTGTCCAGGAGGAGGTTGTTTAACTTCTTTATCGTTGAATATTTTCTGAGATTCCAGTTGTTATTATTTAAAATGTTGTACCATTTTGGTCAGAAAAGATAACTTGGAATGATTTAATCTTCTCAAATTTGTTAAGACTTCTTTATGACATAATGTCTGATTTATCCTGGAGAATGTTTCCTGTGTGCTTGAGAAGAATGTCTTCCTTGCTGCCATTGGATGGGCCCTTCTGAGTATATCTGTTAGGTACATTTGTTCTAGTGTGTGGTTTAAGTCTAATGCTTCCTTATTGATTTTCTGTCAGGATGATCTCTCTGTTGAAATATTGAAGTTGCTACCTATTGTTGTATTACATTCTATTCCTCTATTTATCTATTAACATTTGCTTTCATACTTAGGTGCTCAAATATTAGGTGCATATATATTTATAATTTTTATATCCCCTTGATGTATTGATCCCTTTATCATTATATAATAGCCTCCTGATGGAAGCCTAATTATGCTTGCTCTTTTTGTGAGTTCCATTTGTATGGAATATCTTTTTCAATCCCTTCACTTTTAGTTGTATATATTCTTAAAATTAAAGTGAGTTTCTTCTAGGCAGAATATAGTTGGAACTTTTGTTATTTTTTTTTCTTTTAACATCTATCCCGCCACTCTATCTATAGATGAAAAATTTTGATCCATTTATATTCAAGGTAGTTGTTGATAGACATTGACTTATTGCCATTTTGTTAGTTTTCTGATTATTTTGCAAATTTTTATATTTATTGATTTGTTTGCTTGTTTGCTTATTTATTTTTTGAGACAGGGTCTTAGTATTTATTAGGGCCTTAATAAGTTGATGACACTGGCCTTGAAATTGTGATTCTCCTTTCTCAGCCTCCCTGTCACTGCAATTACAGGAATGCACCACCATTTAAGTATTCTTAAATTCACTTTATTTAATTTTACCAATGAATTTTGTACCTTTAAATGTGTTTGAGTTAGCACTTTTTTAGCTTGAAGAACTCCTTTTAGCAGTTCTCTAACACAGATTTTATGTTAAACTTTCTTAGATTTTCTGTGTTTGGGGAAAATCATTTCTTCTTCCTTTTTGAATGATTGCTGTTCCAGGAAATTTTTAGTTGGCTATTTTTTAATTGGTTCTTTTAGTTATATATAACATTAGGGTTCATTTTAACATAAGAGCATAAAATATAATTTGCTCATGTTCAGTCCTCCCCTCCTCCCTACCCCTATTCATTCTTTCTACTGTACTGATCTTTCTTTTTTTAAATATTTATTTTTTAGTTTTCGGTGGACACAACATCTTTATTTTACTTTTGTATGTGGTGCTGGGGATTGAACCCAGCACCCCATGCATGCCAGGCGAGCACGCACCCACTTGAGCCACATCCCCAGCCCTATACTGATCTTTCTGCTATTTACTTATTTTTTTAAATTAGGGTCTTATGGACATACATGACAGTACAATTTACTGTGGAATATTCATATAGGTACATAAGAAATTTAAATTTCTATCAACAACTACCTCAAATATAAATCAGATTCATTTCACTGTTCTTCCCTTATCCCATCCCTCCTCCATCCCCCTACATCTTTTTGTCTATTCCACTGATCTCTCTTCTATTTTGATGAAATCCCCTTTACCCCCCCCCCCCTTTATTTTGGAAAATATTCTGCATATCAGAAAAGACATTTTACTTTGTGAGCCTGGCTTTTGTCAATTAGCATGATAGTTTCCATTTCCATCCATTCACCAGCAAATGTTGGGATTTTATTCTTTTTTATGGTGAATAATATTCCATTGTGTATATATTCCATATTATCTTTATGTACTTATCTGTTGAAGGGCACTACATTGGTTCCTTAGTTGGCTATTGTGATTTATGCTGCTATAAACATTGATATGGCTGTGTTCATATAGTATGCTAATTTTAGACCTTTTGGAAATATACCAAGGAGTAGAATAGCTGGGTCCTATGGTAGTGCAATTTCTATTCCATAAAACCTCCATACTGCTTTTATAAGTGGTTGCAGTAATTTAAAGCCCAATGCATGAGTGTACTTTCCCGCCATATTCTTGCCAAAACTTAGTGTTATTTGCATTATTGATCATTGCTATTTTGACTAGAGTGAAATAGAATCTCCATGTAGTTTTCATTTGCATTTCCCTCATTGCTAGAGATGTTGAACATTTTTTTATATGTATGCTTGTTGGCCATTTGTATTCTATGTTGAATAGGAGTGGTGAGAGAGGCATCATTGTCTTGTTCCTGTTTTTAAAGGAAGTACTTTCACTTTCTTCTCAGCAGCCCACAGAACATTTTCCATAATAAATCATATTTTAGGTCAGAAAGAAAATCTTAGCAAAATCAACAAAATAAAAATAATTTATAATATCCTGTTGGATCATAATGGAATAAAATTAGAAATAAATTATAAGATACAAAACACACTCTAACATCTGCAGATTAAAATAATACATTTTTGAATGACAAATGGATAGAAAAAGAAATCAGGGGAGAAATAAAAAAATTTTAGAAACAAATGAGAATAGTGGCACAATATATCAAAGTCTTTGAGACAATATTAAGGCAGTTCTAAGAGGAAAGTTTACATCTCGGAGTTCCTACATCAAAAAAAAAATACAAAGATACCCCATAAATACACTTGCATTACAAAAGATATAAACATAACCAGTAAATAATATTAACACTATACCTCAAGGCCCTAAAAGTAGAACAAACCAACACCAAAACCCGTAGAAGATAGGCATTAAAATCAGAATAAAAAATCTATGAAATTGAAAAATTTTAAAAAAGTACAAAGTATCAATGCAACAAAGAGTTGGTTTTTTGAAAGGATAAACAAGATCAATAAACCCTTAGCCAAACTAACCAAAAAGAAGACTCAGATTAGCAGAATTCGAGATAAAAATGGAAATACCTCTCCAGTCTTAATGTCTACGGAGAAATACACTGCTCTGTTTGTTGAAATGCCCTTATTTGTTATTTGCTAGCTTTCTCTTGCTGCTTTCATGGTCATGTCTAGGTATTTATATTTGACTTTTTAACTACAATATGTCTTGATGTAATTATATCCAATTTGGAGATGTTTGATATTTATATATGTGGATATTTTTAACTTTCTTGAAATTTGAAACATTTATTGCTATTATTTCTTTTAATAAGCTTTCAACTCTTATTTTTCTCTTCCCCTTGATGAACTCCTATAAATTAAATATTCACTCTTTTGACACTGACTCATAAATCCTCAGGTTGCTTTTTATTCCTTTTCATTCTTCATTTTTTCCTTTGACTCTTTTATTTCATACACCTGTCTTTGAGTGAAGAGATTCTTTCTTTCACCTAATATTGCTCTTTATGCTCTCTCATATTTTTCCCCATTCATTGATAGCACTTTTCGGGCTAGAATTTGTTTGATAATTTGTAATAATTTACATAGCTCTGACTTTGCCCCCTGGTGGTCCTTAAGCACGAGTGGCTGGCCAGACACTGATACTAGCCTAGAGCCTGGGTCCCGTGGTCAAGAGCCAGAGTCCATGAGGTCTGGTCTGGTTCTGGGGAAGACCTGGAGCCTGAGTCCATGGGAGCAACTCTGGGCTCTGGGTCTATGAGGCTGAGTTGGAATTTGGGTCTACCTAGGAGTGATTAGGAGTTGTAATCCATGTTTTAGGACCTAGTATCAGTGTCTACCTGGGTTGGCCTGAACTCTGAGTCTGTTGGAGAAGGTCTAGACCATGAATCCTCTGGAGTCTGGAGGCACAGGGAATAATCTATCTGGAGTTTGGGGTTGGTTTGGAGCCTGAGTCTGTTATTATAGTCTGAAAATCAAGTTCAGGATCCCACTTGGTACTGGAATGGGCCTGGAGGCTCTCAGTCTGAGGGTATTGGTCTGGAGTTCAGGGCCATGGGGCCTGCCCACTGCTGGGTTTTATTAGGGTAGGTCTGATTCCAGGATTCAAGGCAAAATCGGTTGCTCATTTTCTTCTCCTTCACTCAAGCAGAGAGTATCTCTGTCCATGCATTCCTGTTTTCTGTGTCATACTTGAGTGCTATAAACTCTCTCTCTCTCTCTCTTTTTAATTTTTAAACTACTTTGAAGATATTTTCATGTATGGATAATGATTAAAATTGCTGATACTGAAGGGGGATGAATGATGGAAAGTCCTATCTTCATGCTGACATCACCTCCGGTAATTCTTATTAATAGATTTCATATATAAATGTATTTGAAAGAAAGTGTTTAGCAAACGGTTTCATTTTTCTCTAGGACACACAAAAGTCTATAACTTCCAAACCCTTTTGCATACAGGCACCACCACATGGCTAGTTCTAAACAGTGAACTAGGGAACATTAGAGGCCACTTAAAGTACTGAGATAAAGTTGTCTTTCACAAGATAAAATGTTTTGTGAGTTAGTACATTTCATCTTCTATCTTCCTGTTAAAGGAATTTTCTAATTGGAGCAAGTTAGAGAGTGAAAGTAAATATTGTTGAAGTATCAGTGAATTGGTGGACGAGGAGACAAAGGGATATACTTCAGAGATAATTTCAAGCCTAGGAGACCAAATGTGGGAATTGATTACACACAAATAAAAAATACGAGGAGAGAGAAATCATAGATACTGTCAAAATTTGAACCAGGTGCCCTGAAAGTTATAGAAATATAAAATTGAGGTGACAGGAGCAATATATTTTGGAAAGAAAATGATAAAATCAATCTAGAAAATTGGGACTGATACAGTAACAACATGTCTGGGAGTCAATGCCCATTAGGCTTAGAGTCTGTAGGGCAGAGAATGGAAGGAGAGGTCAGACAAGCAGAGAGTAACTTAGGAGTTTTTAGACACGTTCCAGTGGAGACTGTGAGTCTCAGTGAACTAATTTCAGGAACGATGGGAAGAGAAGTGACAACACCAGTGTTTTAAGAAAAATTTAGAGTACCTAGAAAATGAATCATGCAAAGAACTGCCAGAGAGGTTGGCGGCAGGGGAATCTGACAAGAACAATATTCAAAACCAAAGTTGAGTCTAAGAGAAAAATCTGCTTACCCGAAGAAAATTTGAATGATTTGAGATGTTATTATAGGGAAATTACCAAGAGAATGTTAATGCATACAGAGATTTTATTTTCAGAAAAGTTGGGATACTAAATTACAGGCTAATATTTTTAATTGGGGGGTTGAATCCAGAGGCAATTCACCACTGAGCCACATCCCCAATTCTTTTTATTTATTTTTTTATTTTGACACTAAGTTGCTTAGGGCCTCGCTCAATTGCTGAGACTGGCTTTGAACTTGGGATTCTCCTGCCTCAGCTTCCTGAGCCACTGAGATTACAGGTGTGTGCCACCGTACCCGGATTCAATTTTTAACTGTCTAAAAGATGTTTGTATCTTTGGGCTTGGAAGTCACTTCAAGTAAGAGATGATGCTACAAATCTGAGAATGCAAAAAGATGCACAAATTGATCTGTAGATTCAGATTAGGTCTCTGAGGGAAATCATACACTAGGAGAGGAGGGAGGTGAAGATTCTCTTCAGTATTAGATAATGTACTTCCTCAGTACATTTTGAGCTCTGGGAGCATCCAGCTCATTCTTCCACATGCCTTGTTTTGTTTCTTGACTGTTGTCCCTTTGGTTAAGCTCCCTCCTTTTCCTGGAATGCCTTGCTCCTTCCTCTTTTCCAAAATGCATCTGAGCATGGGTGATGCTTAGTTATGGTTGTCAGCTTGACTGGATTGGAAAACTGGTATGTGAGCTAGCCAGTTGGGTGGGGAAGACCCACCCTGACTCTGGACAGTACAATCCAGTAGGCTAAGGGCCCCGAAGGAGCCAAAAATTGAAAGAAGGGGAGGCTGATGTGTGTGCACACTTGACCCTTCTTGAGAAGGAGCCTGTTTTTGCTGCTGCTGTTACCTGTGGAAATCAGACTCCAGAGTCTTCAATCTTTGAAGGCAGAATGGTGCCAGTGTCTCTCTGAGGACTTTCAGGCCTTCTGCCTCGGGATTAGGCTGTATCATTGGCTTCTCTCTCCTCTCTCTCTCCTTCTGAGGCTTCTGGCTTCTTAGACTGAGCAGCTGCTTGTTTTCCAGGCTCTGGAGCCTGCAGATGGCCATTGTGGGACTCTTCACCCTCTAATCATGTATGTCAATCTAATAAATTCCCTCTTACTTTATACAATCCTGTTGGCTCTGTTTCTCTGGAGAAAGTTGGCTAATATGCCATTGTTTTTCAGAATAACTTATTTTCTGAGCAGCTTTCTGTGCCCCTTAAAAATAGCTGGAGCTTCCCTTTAATGACCGAGTTCCGTATGGAATCAACAGGGAAAACTGAAGACGGAGGCTAGTTTAGTTTTCAATATTTAGAGATACATTATTTGTTTCACAATGCTACTTGGCATCATTTAAACATATGATATAATTACTGATGCTGAGTTCAAACAATATACTAACGTAATATAGCTTTTAATATATTATATTTTCCCAATTTTAACATCTCCATAGCAAGTTGCATTCCTAAATAATCAGCTGGGAATGACAGGAAAGAAAGAGAAGGCAAAAATCTGAGTTTCAAAGACTGTCTTCTCCTAGGCTGTCAATCCATGATCTTATTTTCCTCCTGCCTGTGGGTATCATACTGCATAGCCTATCTTCTGATATAATGGGGATCTTTTCAAGATCACTAGGTATTTTTGCATTGAGATTTTTGCCTCTCGTAGTTCACATCAGGTGGTCCTTGATAATATTTAAATCCTGTGTATCTATTCTGTAACAATCATAACAAGACGTCTGGGGAAGGGGGAGTGACACATGATTAAAGAATGGTACCAAAGCTCTGGTTGGGAAACAAGAAGGAAGGGGATGGCGACCTCTATCATCTAATATGGACATCCATGGATATGCACTCACATTCTCTCAGCATCACAATGTTGTCATTCACTCAAAGTCTATCTCCTCAATAGACTTATTTTCTGTTGTTCACGTATCATCTATTATCTCTCCATTTTCCCCCTAAGGCTTAATGCCAGGCCAAGTGCATTGCAGATGTTTTTGGTTTAGTATGGTTGTTTATAAACAAATAACTAAATTGTATTAATTCATTCATTGAACACATTTTATTGAGCTTCAGATACTAGTCTAAAAGTTTAGGCTAAATGGAAGAATAAAGTAAACAGATTCCTGTCCTTGGGAGTTTACATTTTAATAGGGGGAAATGATACTAATTAATAAATATCAATGTCAATAAATTCTGACACTAAGAATTAAATTAGAATGGAATAACTAGGGTAGAGGGGGCCCAAAAGGACACAAAGAATAGTCATTAGTGTGGAATTAGATTTTAGGTTATATTAGAATAAAAGACGGTTAAGCCTGTGGGGAAAGATGAAAAAAGTAAAAGCAATGTCAAGGAGATTGATGATGCTGGACTGGGGGCTGTAACAGATTACACCATTACAAAGAAGAGTCCAGGTGAGGCTTGATCAAGGCTTGAAGGAGGGGGAGGGAACAAGGACCCAGGATGGGAGTGACTTGCTCTGCTCAAGACTTGTGTCCACGGAATAGAGGAAGAAAGAGAGAGAAGTCAAAGGAATATGTGATGCAGGATCTCCTTGGCAGTGGGATGTTTTTTGAGTCAAAAATGCTGAAAGAATAACAATGGCATTTTACAGTTTAAAAGAATCAATCAGAATTCTGTTTGGTAGGAACAAGGAAAGAATGGATTTGTTTTAGGAGGTTTTTACAGTACTCCAGGTAAGCAGTAAAACGACTCAGACAAGATGGTAGCAGTGCAGAAAGAAAGATGGTTTTAAATAGGGTTTGACTGAAATTGAAGAGCAAGTAGAATTCTGTTTTAGTCAGTTATTTTTTTTTTTTTTTCCTGCTGTGACTGAAAGATCTGACTGGAACAACTGTAGAGGAGGAAATGTGTATTTGAGGGCTCATGGTTTCTGAGCTGTCAGTCCATTGACAGCCCATTTTATTGCTCAGGGCTCCAGGTAAGGCCTCTTGTTACATGGCAGAAGAATGTGGCGGAGGGACAGCTTACATGGTGATCAGAAAGGAGAGAGAGAAAGATCTCCACTTGCCAGATACAAATATATACCCCAAAGCCACGCCCCCAATGCTCCACCTCCTCCAGCCTCACCCTACCAGCCTTCAGTTACCACTCAATCCCATCAGGTGATTAATTCACTGATTGGGCTAAAGCTGTCACAACTGGATCCTTTCCTCTCTGAACCCTCTTGCACTGTCTCACACATGAGCTTTTGGGAGACACCTTACATCCAAACCATAACAGATTCCCAGATTGCTTTGATCTGGGGTATTGAAAGAAGAAAAAAGTTCAGTTTCTGGCTTGAACAAATTGAAGGGTAGAGCAGACATGAAATGAAATGTAGAAGTTGCAGGTGGAACAGGTATGTTTGAGCCAGGTAACACACACTCATGAATCTCCTCTTTTTTATTAATTAATTTATTTTAATTAGGTATCTATGACAACAGAATGCATTTTGATCCATTGTACACATTGCAACACAACTTTTCATTTCTCTGATTGTACATGATGTAGCATCGCACCATATGTGCAGTCATACATGTACTTAGGATAAGGATGTCCATCTCATTCCACTACCTTTCCTGCCCCCATACCCTCTTCCTCCCCCTCTACCCCAAACCCCCTATTTCAAATGCTCTCCTCAGCCCCTTATTTTCCTAATTGCTACACAGCAGTCTTCTCCATCTGTTGCTGCTATTTATTAGTTGTCCAAACAAAATGTGCTTGTAGATTTGAGGCTTTTAAAATATGTCTGGGAGGGATGTAATCAGTCTAGTCTGACTATAATTAGGAATGTCAGCTGGAGAATCGCATCCTGGTACATTTTCAGTCCAGAAGTATCTTATCTGGACATCACCATGAACTGCACACAGAAATATTAATAGACATTGCAATTAATAAGCTGATTATCATTAATAGAAAAGATGCCAAAAATACATGCTTATGAAATCCATCAACAACCACATAAAATCACAGCACACTGTTTTGTATGTGACTCCTTGTAGCAAAATAATGCACTTTTCTCTAATTCATGTCATTTTAAGGTTATATAGATGAGAGTGCTACTAAATTAAACCAATAATATGATATACCATACACCACTTATCAGATCTGATAACTGAGTTTTTGAAGAGTTTGTTTCACTCATTATTTATGCCACACCATGAAAGTGTCAAATGAAAAGGAAATAAGAGACTTTATCAGCTGGGTGTAGTGACATACACCTGTAATCCAAGCAGTTTAGGAGGCTGAAGCAGGAAGATTCTAAGTTCAAGGCCAGCCTCAGCAAATCTGAGATACCCTCAAAAACTTAGATCCTATCTCAAAATAAAAAATAAAAAAGGACTTCAAATGAATCTCAGTGTTGAAATGTCACTGGGTTCAATCCCCAGTACTGAAACGAAAATCAATTCTAAGTAATTGACATGATAAATAGATAAAGGCACAAAGATCCATCTGATTACTTGATCAGTTTTGAAATCTAGAGTATCAATTTAGACTATCTGACAAATCACTAGAAGGAAATAAGGTTCAATTAATATGGGTGTCTTTTAAATTTGCTTCTTGTAAATTACGAGCAGTCTATTGAGGAGTTGAATTGGAAATAATGTTTGGAAAGTTCCCTAAAGTATCAGAGATTGCTTTCTATGAAAGACAAGAGTCTGGGAGTGTATAAAATAAATCAAGACCTCAATAGAAATCATTGGGTAGGACCATCTGAGTTAGAAGATGAGATATACAAGATCCTGAGAGACAGAGTCATTCAGACTGGAGAGTGGAATCTGAAGCAATTTGAAGTTCATCTTTAACTGTTGTTGCCTTCTGGGATCAATAATTATATCAGAATGGAATAACTGGGTATGTAGAGGAATACCCCAAAACACAAAGAGTAGTCATTAGTGCGGAGTTAGATTTTGGGTGATATTATTGTTATACAGTGGGTAGTAAATTATGAAGCAGTAGGTACCCAGAGAGTCCTTTCCTTCAAGGGGATACCTCCAGAAAAAGAAGGAGGTTACCTAGTCAAATATGCTGTTAAATTGATGTTTGTGGAACACAGCTCCCCAGAAAATGATGCAGCAATTAGTATCAGAGTTTAAAATGGAATGTGTTATAATCAAAATATGTCCCTTCTGTATAAGAAATGTTGCATGGGAGATGACTTAGAGGCTACCCTTACTCAGAAACTCACACGTGCCTTTTGGCTGAGTGAATCTGAGACTACAAAGAAAGACCTGAGAACTATACTGGTCTGAAGCCTCTCTCTACACAGTCTTCGATGACTGGGATGTTTCAATTTTTTTACTGATGCTTTGTAGTGGATTATTTCTCTAATCCATGGGAGTTGGATTTATCAATTCAATTTTCTGTATTCTCTTAGTCCCTCTATGAAATTTCATGAGCGTTGTGGAGGAAATTACACTCGCCCACAATAAAAAGAAGTTAAGGAAATGGGACAAGAAACCAAAAGAAAGATGAAATATTTTAATCCTGCTACAAAATTAGGAAGTTCTGGATGTTAGCCACACTTTGTAATCTATCATGAGCAGGAGTGTATAAGAGATGAAACCAACTACCTTCAAACTTTGTTGTTTAAAACTCTATTTAATATTGACTTACATCTATTAAGTGATATTCTCCTAAACAGCCAGTTCAACACTTGTGAATTTAATAAAATAAAGATCTCTGGATATTTACCTATTGTTCTTAAGCTTATTATATCAAATTTACATATTTAAGTATATTTTATAATAACAAATCTAACATACACTTTCTTTGCTTAAAAAAGCATCAAATAAACCAAGTTATAATTTTTGTAAGAATTAGAAGGGGACTGGGGATGTAGCTCAGTGGTAAAGCACTTGCCTAGAATATGCAAGGCCCTGGGTTTGATCTCCAGCAGTGTCAAAAATAAAATAGATAAAATGAAATTTTATTAACTATATTTAGTGGTTATAAAATTATCATCATGATGAGTCTAATATTTTCTTCTTTTTTTTCAGGATTTAGCTTTTTACTTACTTTTGTTTTTATACTTTATTCAAAATATATTCCTAAACTTACATTTTAACTAATACATAGAAACATAAAATTGTACTTATTAATAGAGTACCATCTAATGCTTCAATGAATGTATACATTATATAATGTTTAAATCATGTCAAACATTTATCATTTCTTTATACTTAAAACCCTCAAAATCCTTTCTTCTAGCTTTTTGAAATGTGAGTGCTTTATTGTAACATTATAGTCAGCCTGTTATCCTTGAATTCAGGACCCCCAAAAGACCACCAGAGATCAAGATTGATGTAAGCAGCAAAGAGGTGTTTATTGTGAGGTACCTCAGTCCTCTGCGCACACACAGCAACTGGTGATCCTGAGAGGTCCCAAGCCCAGGGTTTGCAGCAGTTTTATACACTCTTTGGGGAAGGCAGGGACTTCACATACATGATAGCATCTCTTAGCAAATCATCACACACCGCGGGAAAATCATAAAACAACTCTAAAACATGATTAGCACATTCACTGGCAGGAATAAATTGGGTAAGGGTGATTGGTAAGTTCAAGAGGGGGATTCGTTAGAACTGATTGGTTTAAGCCACCGAGGGGAGTACGTGCTGAACTACATGGTTTCCCAACATGTTATCAACCACCATAAACTACTGGGAAGGTCATCTGGCATCCCAGGTATTTTCCCTGTCTCATGCTGATTGGTGGTTGCTATGGGTCCTCACCTAGCCTGAGTGAGTCAGGGACACCTGGCGCAGCAGACCTCTCCCGTTATTTGTAGATAAACAACTCAGCAGGGTGGGTATGTGCCTAGGAGTGCTCTGTGGGTCTTTCCAAGGACAAGGGTCACGCCCCCTTCCGTGGACAGGCTTTGCTCTGAGGTAGAGGCTGGTTTCTCAAGCTTACTGTACAATAGCACACTAGAGTTCCTGCTCCCTCCCCACCTGAACTTCTTTTGATATGTTTTGTGCAGTTAAAATTATAGGATCTGAATTATTAACCTATGGTTTCTTAGGAATTAAGATAATTTCAGAGCCAAAGGGCCCATTCTCTTCCTCAACTTCCTTTGTCATATTATCATTTTTCTTTTAACTCAGTTTTTTATTTTGAGATGACTAGATTCACATACACATGAAAAACACAATATGGAGACATTCCATATACTTTTACCAGTTTCTCCCAGGTTACTGTTTTGAAAGTATCCTACAATATCATGACGAAGATATCGACAGAAACAAGGCATTTCCATCAGCACGAGGGTTTCTGGTGTTGACTGTGACCACTCTCAATGTCCTCCTGCCACCTCCTTCTACCTAACTCTTGGCAAACGTTTCTAATTTCCATAATTCTACCACTCCAAAATGTTATAAAAGTGGTGTCATAAATCATATGATCTTTGAAGATTGACTTTCTTTCACTAATGATAATGCCACTGGATTCATCTAAATTATTGAGCATATTAATCTTTCAATCCATTTTATTATTGGAGAATATTCCAAGATAAAAATATGCTAGTTATTTAAACTTTCATCTACTAAAAGACCTCTGGGTGTTTACAATTTGGGGTTGTAACATAATAAATGCAGATGTTATGAGCATTTGCATACAGGATTTGTTTTGTTTTAGATTTTGTCTGGTTTTTTTTTTTTTTTTTTTTTTTTTTGTACTGGGGATTGAAGCCAGGGGCACTCAACCACTGAGCCACATCCCCAGCCTTTTAGAATTATTTGTTTGTTTATTTTGAGACAGGATCTTGTTAAGTTGCTTAAGGCCTCCCTAAATTGCTAGTTCAAAGGGCTAGCTTTGAATTTGCCATCCTCCTGCCTCAGCCTCCTGAGACACTGGGATTACAGGTGTGCACCACTACCCAACTGTGTATAGGTTTTTGCAGGTACATGTTTTTGTTTTGTAATTGCTGGGTTACATGGTAGTTAATGCAAGATTTTCAAGAATCTGTATGCTGAATTCTAAGATCAAGGCACTTTGAGATTAGGACTGATTTTCTGCTTGCAAGTGGGTGTCTTGAATGCTGCATCTACTCAGAGGAGAAAAGCAAGTCCTTAGGTATAAAACAAAAGAGACTACACACTCCCAAGAATTCTTTATGTAATGTAATGGTGTTAATTGTTCCTGGGGCAGAGCCCACAGGACCTAAGCATCTCTCAAGGCCACTCCTCCCAATATTGCATTAGGGATTGAGATTCCAGCACATTTCTTGGAGGTGGGTGTATTCAAATCATAATAGTTGACGATTTCACACCCATTCCATATGCTTATTTGCCATGTATATATCTTCTTCAGTGAAATATTACTTCTTTGTCAGTTTTCTTATTGAATCACTTGTCTTTGTGTGTGGATTGCCTTTTTCTCCTTTGCTGAGAAAATATTTTTATTTGTGTTCAATTCCAATTTATAATTTTTCTCTTTATGAATCAGTTTTTGATGGAGTCTAAGAATTTTTGTCAAGTCTACCTTCCTAAGGATTTTCCTCTGTTTTGTTTTTTCTGAAATATTTATTGTTTTGCATTTTTGTATTTAAACCTATGATTCATTTTAAATACATAAAACGAAAATATTTGAATATTTAATATTTATACAGGAGTAAAATGTGAAATTCCTGTTTTTGTTAGTAGATGTCCAATTGCCTTAGTACCACCTGTCTTTCTTTTATTGAATTGCTTTTCAAAAATCAGTTGAGACAAGATCTTGGAGGAGTTTTGATTTACATTTCTCTAATTGCTGGAGAGGTTGGATATTTTTCAATATATTTGTTGATTGATTGTATATCTTATTCTGAGAAGTGTCTGTTGGGTTCCTTGACCCATTTATTGATTTTTTTAAAAAAAATTTTGGTATTAATATTTTTGAGTTCTTTATATATCCTAGAGATTAGTGATATATCTGATGTGCTTGAAGTAACAATTTGTTCCCAAACTGTAGGCTTTCTATTCACTAATTGTTTCTTTTGCTGAGAAGAAGCTTTTTAGTTTGAATCCATCCCATTTATTAATTATTGATTTTAATTCTTGCACTAAGGGAGTCTTATTAAGGAACTTGGGGTCTAATCTGACATGATAGAGATTTGGGCCCACTTTTTCTTCTATTAGACACAGGGTCTCTGGTTTAATTCCTAGGTCCTTGATCTATTTTGAGTTGAGTTTTGTGCATGGTGAGAGAGAGGAACTTAATTTCATTTTGTTACCTATGGATTTCTAGTTTTTCCAGCACTATTTGTCAAAGAAGCCATTTTTCTCCAATTCTATTTTTGGCGCCTTTGTCTAATATAAGATAACTGTAATTATGTGGGTTAGTCTCTGTGTCCTCTATTCTGCACCATTTGTCTACAAGTCTATTTTGGTGCCAGTACCATGCTGTTTTTGTTACTATTGCTCTGTAGTATAGTTTGAGGTCTGGTATAATGATGTCACCTGCTTTACTCTTTTTGCCAAGGATTGCTTTGGCTATTCTGAGTCTCTTATTTTTCCAGATGAATTGCATGACTGCATTTCCTATTTCTATGAGGAATAAAATCACTGTGATTTTGATTGGAATTGTGTTAAATATCTATAGTGCTATTGGTAGTATGGTCATTTGACAATATTAATTCTGCCTATCCAAGAACAAGATAGATCTTTCCATTTTCTAAGGTCTTCTTTAATTTCTTTCTTTAGTGTTCTGTAGTTTGTGTTGTAGAGATCTTTCACCTCTTTTGTTAGGTTGATTCCCAAGTATTCTTTTTTTTAGGCTATTATAAATGGGATAATTTTCCTCATTTCCCTTTCAGAGGATGTGTTACTGATATACAAAAATGCCTTTGATTTATGGGTGTTGATTTTATATCCTGCTACTTTGCTGAATTCGTTTACTAGTTCTAAATTTTTTTGGTGGAATTTTTGGGTCGTCTAGGTACAGAATCATATCATCAGCAGACAGTGCTAAAATGAGTTCTTCTTTTCCTATGTGTATCCCTTTAATTTCTTTCATCTGCCTGATTGCTCTGGCCATAGTTTCAAGAAGTATGTTAGATAGAAGTGCTGAAAGAGGGCATCCCTGTCTTTTTCCAGGTTTTACAGGGAATGCTTTCAATTTTTCTCCATTTAGAATGACGTTGGCCGGGACTTAGCATAGATAGCTTTTACAATGTTGAGATGTGTTCCTGTTGTTCCTAGTTTTTTTTTTCCATCTCACTCCAGTCAGAATGGTAGCTATTAAGAATACAAACAATAATAAGTGTTGGTGAAGATATGGGGGGAAAGGAACACTCATACATTGCTGGTGGGACTGCAAATTGGTGTAGCAAATATGAAAAGCAATATGGAGAATCCTTGGAAAACTGGTATGGAACCACCATTTGACTCAGCTATCCCTCTCCTTGGTCTATACCCAAAGGATTTAAAAATAGCATACTACAGGGACACAACTACATTAATGTTTATAGAAGCATAATTTACAATAGCTAAACTTTGGAAGCAACCTAGATGCCCTTCAGTAGATGAAAGGATAAAGAAAATGTGACATATATACACAATGGAATATTACTCTGCCATAAAAGAGAATAAAATCATGGCATTTGCAGGTAAGTGGATGCAGTTGGAGAATATCATGCTGAGTGAAATTAGCCAATCCTAAAAAAAAAAAAATGATGAATGTTTTCTCTGATTTAAGGATGCTGATTCATAATGCAGTTTGTGGGGTTCATGGGAGGATTAGATGAACTCTAGAGGGGGTAAAGAGGAGGGAGGGGAAGTGAAGGTGCATGGGGGTAGGAAAGATGGTAGAATGAGAAGGAGATCATTACCCCATGTTCATGTATGAAGACAAGAATGGTGTGACTCTACTTTGTGTACAACCAGAGATATGAAAAATTGTGCTCTTAATGTGTAATATGAATTGTAATGCATTCTGCTGTCATGTATAACAAATTAAGATTAAAAACATCAATTGTGTGTCTATGCATGTGTCTTTTTCTGGGTTCTCTTCAAATGATGTTTGTCTCTTTTCCACTGTCAATAAAATAGGGTCTCGATTGCTGTAGTTACATAATGCAATTTAAAATTAGACTGATTCCTTTGACTTCATTTGTGTTTTATAAAAATTTTCTTAGTTATTATATTTTCTTTGCCTTTCCATATAAATTCTACATCAACAAAAAATTTTACTGGGACTTTGATAGGCCTTGCATTAAATGTATATATGAAATAGGGGAGAATAACATTTCAATCTTAAACTCTATAATATGCTTTATTTGACTTTTTTCAATACTTTTTTTTATAGCTTTTAGCATCCTGTACGTTTTATTAGTGTTCACATCTAAGTATTCCTTTCCTACTTCATTTTTAATATCAATACAAGCTAATACATAAAAATACAATTGATTTTTCTATGTTCATCTTGTATCATATGAGATTATTCAACTCATAAATTCTAAGGGTTAACATGTAGATATGCTGGGCTTCTCAAAATAGATAATGATGTCATTTATAAGTAAGTACAACATTATTTCTTTCTTGTCATATAAGTTTTAGTTCTTTATTTCATTGGCTAAAATTGTCCACCCACTTTGGGATAGAAGGGATGTGATCAGTCTTGCCTAGTTTCTAGTCTTAGGTGCTTTTTTTTATCCCCATAAATAGATAGGACTACATAGGTTTTCTCAGTTTGCTCTTAGTTCTTGATTTTTTTTTTTTTTTTAGAATCTCAACGTCATCATTATTATTTAATTTATTTTATTATTTTTGTAATATTGGGTATTGAACTCAGGAATGTTTACTAGTGGGCAACATCTCCACCCTTTTTTATTTTTTATTTTGAGACAGAGTCTTGCTAAATTGCAGAGGCTCAGGCTCCTCTGTTGCTAGAATTACAAGTGTGTTTTACCATACCCAGTATCTGTGATTTTCTATGTGGCTGTTCTTTCAATTATTCAGAAATGAATATTAGAGTCTCCAAATGTCACTGTGGATTTATTTATTGTCCTTTTACTTCTATCAGTTCTTGCTTCACATATTTTGTATGTCTGTTGTTGGTGGCATACACATTTAGGATTGCTAACATCTAGAATTGCTAAGTGCTCTTGGCAGACTGAGGCTTTTATCATTATGTACTTACCACTCTGGCAATTTTCTTTACTATGTAGTCCTTTTTGTCTGCTGATTAATATACTCACTCCTACTTTTGAATATTGTTTGCATGATATGTTTTTTTCTATCCTGTAACTTTTAACCTGCCTATTAGAAGGGTATTTCTTTCAGCATAAAGTTGAGTCATATTTTTTGGTACATTCTCCTGATCTCTGTCTTCCAAATGAAACATTTAGAAAATTTACATTTAATCATTATTGATATAGTAGGGATAAAATCTGCCATTTTATTTTAGTATATTTGTTATGTGATTTTTATTTTTCTATTTATTTTTTGCTTGCCTTCATATGTGTTACTTGAACTTTTTATTCCTATTATATTTTGACATATCTATAGAATTTTTCATTTTGCAAGTTTAAGAAGATCAAAGAAGTTTTACTCCTTTTGCATCCTTTTCCCCTCTACTGTCATAATTATCCTAAATATTTTTTACATACATGTAGAACCACAAAACACAACATTATAATTTTCATTTCAATATGAGTCATAGTAAAGAAAATTCAAAAGAAGCAAAATTGACTGTATTTACACGTTTGGGATTATGATGTTCTTTTTTCTTGATTATATTCATTTCCCACTCCTACTGTAACTGAATGCCATACCTTAGTGACTTATAACTAAACAAATTGCTTCTCTTACAATTCTGGAAGTCAAAAGTCTAAAATCAAAGTATGCAAAAGCTGAGTTCATTCTGAAAGCTTTGGGGAAAATTATTTTCCTTGTTTATTTTTCAGCTTCTAGAGGTGACCTATATTACCAGCTCTTTACCCCTTCCTTCCATATCCCAAGAATCATGCTTGTTCATTGTCCATCTCCTATTAGAAAATCTGATCCTATTTTTTAAAGAACCCTTGTTATACCTTATGAATATTAGAATATTCAAGTACAATATCCCCATTTATTAACCTTAACATAATCACAAATGAAAAGTTTATGACTGTGCACGACATATATATGAACATATAATCAGAATATTAATATTCTGATTAATACAGGAACATCTTTAGAGAATCATTATTCAGTCTACCACATTGATATTCCATAGATTTTTTTTGAACATACCTTTTCCCTTTGGAGAAACTTTTTTACTTATTCTTTCACTGTACATCTGGTAGAAGTAAACAGGTTTAGATTTCCTTTACCTGAGAATATATTTATTTCTTCCTTAATTCTTGCAGGATGTTTTCATGGGAAATGGGATTCTGGGTTAATGTGTTTTTTTTTTTTTTCCTTCAGTGTCAGAGAGCTACAGAGCCAAATCCTTTTGCCCTCCATTGTTCACAATGAAAAAAACACTGTTATTACAATGTATCCCACTATTGTTAATTTTTATTGTTTTCTGCTGTTTTCAAGCTTTATTCTTTCTCTTCATTGATTAGAAATGTAAGTCTGATCTGTGGGGGCATGGATTCTTGGGCTTTATTAAACCAAGCATCTTGAGTCTGCTTATGCCTTTTAACATTAGATCTTCTGTAAGAGTCCCCTGGGTCCCTGAGGTTCTGGTTTAGTTGTTGTTTTCTTCCCACCTGATTCTGTGTTGTTTATATTGGGTAATTGTTCTGTATGGAAAGTCATTGATTATTGCCACTGTTTCTTAAACTGTGTTTGAGCTCATGCAGAGAGGTTTTAATTTCAGCCCTTACATTTTTTTTTTCATTCCAAAGTTTTTATTTCTTTCCTTATATACTCTGTCTTTATTGAAACTTTGTTTTGTTTGTTCCCAGCATGTTATAATTATTGTTGAAAATATTTATGATAATGGCTGCTTCAGAGTTTGTCTCATAATCCCACTTCTCTATCATTTCCCAATTGCTGTCCTTTGATTGTCTCTCTTCATTAAACTTGAGATCTTCCCATTTCTTAATATAACTGATGATTTTAATCATTTTTGCTCTTTTATGAGTCTTGGTATCTCATTAAAACCTTCTCTTTTAGAAATCTCCTTATGATGCTATTTTGACAGGAAAAGGAATACCAACTTCTTGTTGTCAGGTATAAGATTCCTGACTTCCCACTTGGCCTCTGTTGGCACTCGGGCAAGAGAGCTTTTTCTGACTACAGATGGGGTGCAAGTTTCACCTACCACCCAGCCTCCACTGATCCCCCCCCTCAGCAGAGGAGGAGGGATATTTTCTTATTTCCAGATCGGGGTGGAAATGCAAGCTCTGCATGTGACTCTACCCACACATTCCAGCAGGAGGAACTTCCTCACTACCTAGCTAGGAGAAGAGTCCCTTCTCTGACACCACCCGTGGTGGGAGGAGGGCGGACCTGGAAATGGAGACCATCGAGACTAACTAGTCAGGTTTTCTCAACATGAATGACAATACAGCCACAGTCTGCTTATTTTTCAGTCGTATTTGGCTGATAGACAACAGAGCAATTATTGTCTAAAAGTTTTCTGTGTTGTTCTGTGGACCCTTTTCCTTGCCTTTGGCCACAGAGAACAAGTGTTTGTTGGGACTATTTTTATTTTTGGCACCTGTTGGTGGTTCCAGGTGGCTGACTCTAATCTTGATATATGTGAGGTAAAAGAAAACAGGAAACGACCACTGTGTCATTCTTCTGGTGGCAAAGATCCTACCTGTATCCTTTCTACTTTCTTCTCCCCACCTTTCTGAGTCTTATGGTATATTTTACAAACAATATTCATAGTTATATTTAACATAAAGAGTGGAAAAGTGTGCCCACTTTTTCCCTGAAAGTAAAAGTCCTTAGCTTGACTTTTTAGGACTGCCCCTTCCTCCTTTGTTTTAGCTTTATCATCCTGTTCTATACATGGATATCCTCTTCAAATTCATTCAGATGGTGCCACCTGACCTTCTGTCCTGGCATTATGATGCACTGAACTGACTTGTGAACTTAGTGATAATGCCCTTTAGCCTAAATACTATGTTACTAAATGTTGAGAGCCACAGCTGAGTCAGGATGGCACATGGCATTTTGCTAGAAGGAGTGGTTGAGAGGTGACGCCAGGGAGCCATTAAGATGATGATAATTAAGTTAAGCTGTGTATAATTGCTGTGACTGGATGATGCTGGATTGAAACAGGCTGTGTATTCAGTTGTATATAGACCCCTGCTGTCCGGCAATAGGGCGGATCCTGTTGCCTTGGGCTCTGCTACTTTTGAGTTCTTGCGGAGTTCCCAGAGTTCCTGTTGAGTTCTCCTGGAGATAGTTCCCCGGGAGTGCACCTGGAGTGCAGGTGGAATTCAGGCAATAAAGTAGTTCCTGTTTGAACCTACAAGTGCCTCGTGGCGGCTTGGTTATTTTGTGCCCAGCCAGACTGCGGCAACTAAAACAGAAGCTTTAAATCCTGAGGGATAGGAATCTAAGAAGCACAACCAGACCTTTGCTTAGAATACTTGGTAACTATTCTTCTGAAATATATGGTTAAAACATTTTTTGCTTCATCATAGAGTATGACCATCTGTGGTGAATAAATGTTGAATCGTTCTTTTTCTCTTATGCATTACCACTGACAGTAATTGGTACTTCCATACCCATCTCCACAATTAGAAGTAAAGCCCAAGAAAGAACACATATCTACATTTTATGAAGTGGCTTATGTTTAAAGAAATAAACATGTGTGCCCATTAGCACTCATTTTAAAATATTTCATTAAAAATTCAACATGTTCTGCATTCCCTTGTTATGTATGTCATGATTCTTTTTATTTTGAATATTATGACAGGCAGGGATTTGTTTGCTTGTCTTAGCAGTGTTCATGGTAAGTTTCACTTACCCGTGAAATTTCGTTTTCCTAATGGCATGCAAATATACCTGAGAAAGGTCATATCTAAGGTTTCATGGCACAGCCTGCTCTTCCTTGCTTCTGTCTTTCATCCCAAGAATGTACAGGTCTCCTATTGCAAATGTCCCTTCAGGCTAGGTCCCTGAGGAGAAGACCTATAAAGTAATGCTAAGCAAAGATGCAGCCGCACACATGTAGTAGGAATGAAAAATAAATGTTAGTTCTTGAAGGTTACTGTTATTTCAGAATTGTTTGATATATACCAGGGCTAGTGAATAAATAATTTGGTAATTATAACCTTTTGAAAACACTAGTTATAGTGAAAGGGTAAAGTTTCTAAGATGCAAAGCCTGAGATAAAAATAAAGGACTAAGTATTGTAAAGTTTCTGAAATGCACACAGAACCTGAAATTCTTGACAAAGTTAAGACAATGCCCGGTACTGACCACTTAGTTGTTTAATAACCTAGGACCCTGTGCAGTTTGGCACGTAGGCATTCAGGGCCTAAACCAATCAGTTTGAATGTATTCCCTCCTTAGGAATGACCTATCACTCCCGCCCGACCTGTTCCCGCCAATGAATGTACTAATCATGTTCAGGAATTGTTGTTTGATTTTCCCGCAGTGTGTGATGATTTGTTAAAGGGGACCATGACGTGTGTAAAGTTCCTGCCCTCCCCAAGAAGTGTACTTAAGCACTGCTCAACCCCTGCTTGGGGCTCTTGGCCACTCTCCCTTCTTGAGTGAGCCTGGAGCCCCAGCTCGCTGGATTGGATCCTCAATAAACCCCCTTTTGCTTTTGCATGAGTTGGTCTCTTGGTGGTCTCTTCCTCTGACGTTCGCTGGACCCTTACAATAGACAAATCTATTAAAAGAATGGCCGGACTTTTTGTTACTTTCACAACTACTTGCATCTTTGAATTTTGTTACTTTATGGTAGGATGAAACTCTTTTCAAGCCTATTCTTATTTCTCTCTATGATGCAGAATCTATAAATCCCCAAATAGCTCAGCTTCTTTTTAATGAACTATAATTAGAAATCAAAATCTGGACTCTAAATTTGTACACAACCATTGGAAAACTACTGCTGTAGCTGCTAGAGGGCCAGAAGTAACATAGCAAGGTAGGAAGATAATAGCTCTTTAAGCAATAACGTCATATGAATTTTCCAATTAATTTGTATATAACAAAACTAAATTTTGTTAAGAGGTAAATCTCTTTTCTTTAAATAATTTCTTAGTTTTTTCTAGAGAAAATTTACCCTAATTTTGATATTTTGATTGTTCTTTCTTACTTTTTATAAAATATAACTATCTACCATTTTGTAGTCACATTATTGATAAAGAAGTTGCACATATTCTCCCAGAATGTACATTCTGGATTCTGAATTGCTTGAGTTCCAACATTCTCTCTCTCTCTCTCTCTCTCTCTCTCTCTCTATATATATATATATATATATATATATATATATATATATATTCATTCTAGCATGCAAGGAAATTAAAAAAAGAAAAAAATATATATATTTTTTCTTTTTTAAAAAATTTTCTTGTATGCTAGGCAAGTACTCCAAAACAGATTTATGCTCAGTCTGAACTTTTTCTTTCTTGATGCAGTTACTTTGTTGCTTCTGGACTTTTTAATGCTCAAAAAAACATTTCAAAGTTAAAATCAAGTAATGGTAGCTAGGCTTCTGTTCCCTCGCCATTTGGAAATGCCAAATAATTAAGAAATTATTGGTGCTAAAGAGATTTATTTTTGGTTATTTAAAACTTAAATAGAGTACAGAAAAAAATTACATTCTTGTCACAGGGTTCTCATTTTTTTAAAGATAGAACTGATAAAGTATTTCATTCAATGTATTGCAACAAATGACTTGGAGTAGCACAAGCTAAATATTGATGTCTTACTGAGAAATTCTTCTGAATTCCATGAACTGGAGACAAATTTTCTTCAAATACTTTATGGAATGTTGGAGAAGTGCACTGGTAATGTACACAATCATTGGGATACAGGTTGGAAGAGACAAACATGAGAAATTCTAATTTAGACTGACAGTTGTCTACTTTAAATATGCAAAGTTTGCATGAGCCATCTTTTAGAACATATCAGCTGATGTGTGGGGTGAATTGGAGATAGACTGATGTTTTATTTTGAAAGCACATATTAGAACTTGATAATTCTTTCCAAATGTTTGTGTATGGATCTGTATCCTTCAAAGTCTCTGTTTGTTTATTCATATATAGGATAATTCTGTACATTTCCTAAAGTTCTTATAGGGATTACATGACAATATGTACAGAAGAATTTTTTTAATGAGTTCTTTTTCATAATATTTTATATCCTGTGACTTTCTATATTGTTCACTGTTGTTTTATTGGTGTTTAACACCACCTATCACATAAGTTTTAATAAGTATTATACAATTATTAATTCATTGTTCATTGAGCATGATTTCCTTTCCTTTAAATTTTTTTTTGTCATATAAATATCTACCATGAGATTCTCATATAAGAAAATGGTCTCTAATTCTTGGTAACCAAATAGCACAATACCCAACACACACTATGTTCTGTAAATTTCTCCTTACTGTATTGTTCCATGATATTCAGTTGCCATTTTTCTTATCTTTCAAACATGATTTTGATAATATATTCTTTTCAATCATGTATTATCATTATTTAATAGGTTATTTTTCTTTAGATAAGTTGTTGCATAAGGCTATCTTGATGGTACAATATATATATTCAGTATTATGTGTTGGAAAGAAACATAGCCTAACCCTTTTGAGGGAAATATCACTGAAGTTTATTTATTCAGGGCAAGTATTTGTAATATTAAATAAGTAATAATTTTTCAGCATGAGAGCAAATTACCCACCATCTAACTATGAATATCAACAGGACAAAATTTATGTGAAAGTTTATAAATAAAATGAACATAAATTCAGACTCATATATGCATATATTAATTTTATCTTTGCATTGTTGTTAAAAGTTTAATGGTGCCTATGTTTAAAAATGCAAATATAGTTATTCTTTATTAGAGGATTTGATCCATTTTGATAGGTACGTGGAGCATGTGCCGTGTTGTAATGAGCCTCAAACTGCTTGAGAATAAAAATCTTGAACACTAGCAAGGTAAAGAAGAGAGCAGTGTTTACTCTGGAGGAAGGAGGATTGTGAGGGGTCTGAGAAACTAGCATTCAAGAAAGGTTTATTTTATAAAGAATATAAACACGGTAGTTCTATCTAGAACATAGAGTTATGCGAAAATTGGTTTTAATTATGAATGGAGATTTATGAATGAAGAATTCCTTTGTACTTCTGGCAACATCTTCAAAAGAGACACAATACAAGCAAAGGTGGGTAAAAATTCACTCTCTAAGGAGATCATTAAAAAGAGAGATAAAAAAAGAACCTTTGTAAATACCTTGATTGCAGGCCTTCTTAAAAATAAAAAAAAAGAAGATCTTTAGGAATGAGATCTTTTGAAATTTACGATTTATAAAAAATATATTGAAAAATTCTATATGAGTGTTTCATGTTTTTCTAATATATTCTCAGAATTTTTCAGTGTGTATGTGTGTGTAACAAAAGATTCTTAGGAAAAATGAAAAGACAAGCCACAGAGTGGGAGAAAATATTTTCAAATCATAAATCTTATGAAAAGCTTATATCTAGAATATATTAAGAACCCTTAATGAGATACCTAAACCCCAATTAAAATCTCATTAAAAGATTTGAATAGATCCTCAATAAGTTACATATGGCTAAGAAACACTAATAATTATTATAAGATCTATTAATTCAACTTGTATTCGAAAATTTTCCATCAGTGGGACACAATGTAAAAGAAAAACATTTTATTTTTGCTTACAGCTTTAGAGGTTTATTCCACAGTCACTGGGTCCCATCGGTTTGGGCCTGGGGTAAGGTAGCCTATCATGGAGAGTGTGCCTGGCTAAGAAGACTGCTGTCCTCATGGTGGACAGGAAACAGAGAGGAGGAGGCCCGAATCCCAGAATCCCTTTCCAGAGCTCCCCCTATTACCTAACTTCCTTCTACCAACCACTCTCCTTCTAAAAGTTCCACCCCTCCAAAAAATTGTGCCGCAACATTATCAATCAAGCTTGTAGCATACGGAATATTGAAGAGCCAAACCATAACACTCAAATATAGTCAGATTCTCTCAGTCTTGGTGATATTGATGTTAAACTTAGATCATCCTTTCTTCTGCAGTGTTGTACTTTGCATTTTAGGTTGTTTAGTATATCTAACAAGTGTGTACTCAGAGCTGAAAACCATACCCTATAATATAAATGTCTGTAGATATTGCAAAATATCCCTTGGGGGCAAAATTACCTAGTTTGAGAAGTACTGTGATAAGCAAAAGACCACATGTATGATTTAATTTTGGGGAGATATTCCAGTAAGAAAAATCTATAGGGTCAGAAAATAGAGAAGTAGTTTCCTGAACTCAGGATGGAATAAGAGGTTGACAACAAAACTTGGGGTGACAGAAATGTCTTAAAAGTTGATTGTGGTAATGGCATCCAATTAGCTGAGAATCATGGAGTTCAAGCATGTGAATTTTATGGCATGAAATTATTCATCAATAAAGCTGTTAAAACACTAAAAACAAACAGATTTTATTGCTAATAGAATTTAGAATTTAAATAAATACATGAAAAAAGTAAATAGGCGTATGGAGTAAAAATATATAAACAAGGCTGTGGATTTGGCTCAGTAGTGGAGCCTTTGCTAGTACATGTGGGCCCTTGGGTTTATTCCCTAGCACCACAACAATTGTTTAATTAAATCATAAGAAACAACACTAGAATTTTAAAAGGTGAAAAGATTTTCCAAAATGAAAATTCCACTAAAGGGTCTTGAGAGCAGATTAGAATCTATAGAAAATAAAGATCAGTAAATTGGACTCAAAATAATAGCTATTATACAAAATGAAGTCTGAAGAGCAAACTATAGTTTATGGACCAACTTTAGTTGATGTGCTTTTTTGTACAGTTCTCAAGCTATGTGTGGTTTTCATTTTTTCATTAAGAAACAACAACAGAACAAATGAAACAGATCTAATGTGGCTTAGAAAGCCTAAAATATTTAATGTGTAATACTCTATAAAGAAAATTTGCTGTTCTTTGCAATAGTGGAACCAAGAGGACAGGACCATGAACTTCTCCTTATAGTCATGTAATCTGAAATGCTGGGTGCAGTGGCACAGATCTGTAATCCCAGTGGTACAGGAGGCTGAGGCAGGAGGATCACAAGTTCAAAGCCAGCCTCAGCAACTTAGTGAGGTCCTAAGAAACTCAGCAAGACCCTCTCTCTAAATAAAATATTAAAAGGGCTGATGGTGTGGCTAAGTGGTTAAGCTTCCCTGAGCTCAATTCTTGGTACCAAATCAATCAATCAATCAATTTTTAAAAAGATAGTAATACCTTTACAGTGTTGAAATGATAAAATTATTTGCATAATATTCTATTCTATGCAAAATATAATTCCCTAATATAGAATGTTTCAGATAAAGATTGAGATTTTTTTTTCTTGTATAACTACCGAAAAAAGAAATATTAGAGAAATTTCTATAGACAGGAGTCTATAGAAATATAGAAATGAGTCCAGATAGAAATTTTGTTTTATACTAGCAACAATAAAATAACACCAGAAATGGAAAAATATATATATATAAACAGTATTTAAAAGAAACATATTGTACCTTAGGAGTCTTGTTAAGAAAGTCATGTCCCAAGCCAACATGATGAATAAAGATTTGGGCCTACTTTTTCTTCTATTTGGCACAGGATCTCTGGTCTAATTCCTAGGTCCTTGATCCACTTTCAGTTGAGTTTTGTGCAGGATTAGAGAGAGAGGTTTAATTTCATTTTGTTGCATATAGATTCCTAGTTTTTCCAACACTATTTGTTGAAGAGGCTTTTTTCCCTTTAATGTATATTTTTGATGCCTTTGTCTAGTATGAGATAACTGTATTATGTGGGTTTGTCTCTGTGTCCTCTACTCTGTACCATTGGTCTACATGTCTATTTTGGTGCCAATACCATGCTGTTTTTGTTACTATAGTTCTGTAGTATAATTTAAGATCTGGTATTGTGATACTTCCTGCTTCACTCTTCTTGCTAAGGATTACTTTGGCTATTGTGGAACCACCATTTAACCCAGCTATACTACTCCTCAGTCTATACCAAAAGGACTTAATATCATTATATTACAGTGAAGTGGCCACATCAATGTTTATAGCAGCTCAATTCACAATAACAACTGTGTAGCCAACCTATATGTCCTTCAATAGATGAATGAATAAAGAAACTGTGGCATATATACACAATGGACTATTACTCAGCCTTAAAGAATGAAATTATGACATTTGTATGTAATTTGTGATGGAATTGGAGAATATCATGCTAAGTGAAATAAATTAATCCCTAAAAAACAAAGGCCAAATGTTTTGTTTGATATGTGGATGGCTGATCCATAATAGGGCTGGGGGGGGGGCAAGAGAAAAATGGAGGGACTTTCAGTTGGGCACAGGGGAGTGAGGGGAGGGGAGGGGGTATGGGGGTGGGAAAGATGATGGAATGAGATGGACATTATTATTCTATGTACATGTATGATTGCATAAATGGTATGACTCTGCATCATGTATAACCAGAGAAACGAAAAGTTATGCTTCATTTGTGTATAATGATGAAATGCATTCTAATGTCATGTATAACTAATTGGAACAAAAATATAAATAAAAATAGAACAAAGTAAAGAAAAAACATCTTTAGCCAATGTTTAACTCTTAAAAGCAATAATAATTACGTATTCTGGGATTTGTAACACATATAAAATAAATATAATGGCCAAAATTGCAACTAGGATGAAAGAGGTAAATGGAAATCTACTTTTGTATTTTAATAAATAATATGTAGTATGACAAATTGCTTTAAGATAGACTGAGGAAAGTTAAAATATATATTAGAAATCCAAGAATAATCCCTAGAAAAATAAACTGGCATAACTATTAAGAAAATGAATAATAGAAAGTAAAATGTGTTTTAAAAATATATATTTTTATATACTTCATAAATCCTAAAGGGGGGAAAATCTCACCAAAGAATAGCTGAGAAAAGTTTGATACATTTTGTAAGATTATAGATACCAACACATCTTTATTAATAATTGCATTAGCAATAAATAGTGTAAAACCCCAATAAAAAGGCAGAGCACCTCAGAATGGATGAAATAGTAAAGCTCCAAGTATTCTGTTCAAGAAACTTGCATTGAACTGAAAGACACAGATAGGTCAAAGTAAGAGAAGGCCAAACGTGCTCCAAGCAATACTACATTAATAATAGTGGCTTGACTTCTTAATATTAGGCAAAGTAATTTCAGAGGATGGACTATTTCCAGAGACTAAAGAGGCCCTAAAGCAGTAAACTTGTCTAGAGCATTTATGTTAAAGATCTAAAGTAGAACTCGGGACTTTATGGAAAACAACCCGCATCAAAATAAAAAGTGAGAGCAAATCCACAATGAGGATCATAGATACTAACAACAATTGTTAATAATTGATGGTTTACCCAAAAAATATCAGTAAGGGTATGCAAGAGGCCATCAATCAAATTAGCCTAATAGAACCTACAACACAACTACTAGAAAATGTGTGTTCTATTAAGTGTCCATGAAATGGTCACCAAGATGAACAAAATAACTTACTGTAAAACATATTTCAATCACTATAAAAATGTTTGTGTGACTTTTGAAAATCATTTTGTAATTGTGTATCTCACAATATTTACAAAATGAAAAAAAACACTATCAACTCAATAGAAAATAAAAAAAATCCCTGAATATTTTGAAATTTAAACAACAATCTTCCATATATATATATATATATATATATATGAAACAAATCTGCACTAACATTACATTTTATAATGAAAGAATTATTTCTTCTTAAGATCAGGAATAAACCACCAGTGGCCAATTTACCACTTCAACTGAAGGTCCTTACCATTGATAAGGAAAGAAAAATAATAAAAACAAAAAGCATGCAAAAGAAAAATAAGAAATAAAGTTTTATTTATTCTCAGATGCCATGAATTTATGAATAGGAAATGCAAAGTGATCTATAAAAAACACTACTAGAAGTCATTTGTGTTTAGTAAGATCATAGTGTTTAGTTTGTATGCAAAAAAATCAATTGTATTTTTATACTCTAGCAATGAACAATTGGAAATTGAAATTTTTTAAATTAATATAAATTAAAATTGTACTTCTGAGATTAGAAAACACCTAAATTAATGGAGAGAGACAATGTGTAGAAATCAGAAAATTTGATAATGTTTAAGTTTTTATTATCAAATCAATATATAGATTTAATATAATGCCAATCAAAATTCTAGTAGACTTGAATATGGTGATTCTATAAATTTTATTGACCAGCAGAGTAAGTAGGATAACCAAAAAGGATTTTGCAAAAAATTGACAAAATTGGATATTTAAACAACTTGATTTTGAGGCTGAGTATAGGGAAATTCACATAGATCAATAAGACAAAAGAGAATTTAAAAATATACCCACATACATATGGTCAGTTTCATGAAAAGTCCCCAGTTATTTCAATGGGGATAAAGGATATGCAGATCTTTCTCATCTTACAATGGGGTTACATCCTGTTAAACCCATTGTTAGTTAAAAATATAAGTTGAAACTATATTTAGTACACTTAATATACTGACTATCATATCTAAGCAACATAGTACACTGCAGGATGTCGGTTGACCTCCCTCATGATCCCATGGCTGACTACAGCTTGCTGCCAATAACCTTGCTGCCAATAACCTGCATTTTGAGAGAGTATTGTATCACATAACACTCACCATGAGAGTGATCAAAATTTAAAAGTTTAGAGTGTATATCTATTGGACCCTGTAATGCCAAAATTTAGGTTGAACCAGAGTAAGTTAGGGAAGTATATTATCTTTTCACACATACAAAAAACATGAACAGGTATCATCCCTAGTGCTAGGTCATCATTTGTCAAACATGTACCTTGATGCTTACTTCATACCATATAGACCTAAATCTGAAAGATAAAGCTATGAAAATTTCTTAGAGTCAGCCTCAAAATCAAAAAGACAATCTTTGCAACATGGAAATACACAAATATTTCTTAGATAATATGCAGGAAAAAAAATGAATCATAAAAATTGTAGGTTGTATTTCATTGACTTAAAATATTATGATGTTCCAAAATATAGTGGAAATATATTAAATGCAAGAAAATACTAGAGATGCATATGTGTGTGTATGTATGAGTGTATTTATATACATATATAATCATGTGTATAAATATATGTGTATGTATGAGTGTGTGTATATATATATATATATATATATATATATATATATAATCAAATACATATATATGAAAAATGGCTTTTTTTGGAATATATAAATACAATTCAATAGGGAGGTACTGACCATGTCTCAAAATTGGGAAAAACATTTAAACATTTGACCTCGAAAATATATAAGTAATTTATGGCCACATGAAAGATGCCCAACATCATGAATTGCTCTAAAATGCCACCTAAAACCATAGTGAAAGACCATTACACATCCACTAGAATGTTCACAGTCAAAAAGATTAATATAAATTGCTAGTAAAGGGTGGCACAACTATAATACCCATTACTAATGAGAATATAAATTCCTACAATCTTTTTGAAAAACAAACAGCTTCTCAAAATTTTAAATATGTCTCACTATATGATCTCTCAAATTCCCTTTTAACTATTTACCCAAGACAAGTAAAAAAAAAAAAACTGTTCATACAAAGCCTGTTCATGAAAAAATTACAGCAGCTTTATTAATAATAGTCCAAATGTGTTGGTAGGTAAACCGATTATCCAATTACTTTACATATATACAATTGAATGCTACTCAACAATGAAAATGAATTAACTATTGTTAATCATAAAATGGGAAAATCTCAAAAAAACATTGTGCTAAAATTAAACCATGCAAATGGAAAATAAATAACTCAATTCTGAATGAAAGCAACATACTTGAGGAGATGAGGCATCTAAAGAGAGAAAATGTGAATGAATTCAAGATAACACTGTACTCAATTACATGATCAAGAAAATGAAAGTTAACATAAGACAGCATTTTATACTCACATATCAGTTAAAAAACAAAATAGAAATCAGGACTTTTGACTATTCTAAAAATATGGAGTAGTGGATGCACCTTTATCCTTTTGGTAAAAGTGGGTGCATATTATAAAACACAATTATTCCATTTCTCTATGCATATGCATGATGTGTGTGTCCTCTAGAGAAATTCCCACTGGTTTTTCAGGAGACCTGCATGTGAATGTAATATATTTTATTCACAATAGCAAGAGGAAACAGCAATGACCCCCTGCATAGGAGAATGGCATAAGTAAATTTTGGGAAATTCAAGCAGTGGAATATTATTATATCCCAGGAAATGAATGAGCTATAGCTACATGCAACAACAGTGGATAGATGTTAGGGGGAAACTTGGTATTTATAAAGCTAAAAAATGATATATCCCATAAAAAGCCAAGCAGGGAAAAATTAACACTATACCAAAAGACAGCAAAATAATGAAAAATAAAATTGAGTATACTAGTAGGAAAAATGTGGAATTAGAATCAATATATGGAGTACTAATTATTTGGAAAATGTATTCTTGAGCAGTGTGTTCATGGCTTTTCACTTTATAATTATTGTGAAAAATTATACATTTATTAACATACTCTTTTGAATGTATTAAATGATAAATTAAAAACAATTTGGAACACCTTCCAATACAGGAAGCTCAGAATTAATAGAGAATGTGAACATATCCACAACTAATAATTACAGTACGTCTTATAAATTCTACAATAAGGACATTTTAAAATAACACAATAATCATATTGTCTTAGTAAAGTGTGTACATTCTAAATTCAAACAATGGAATGATTGTAGTTTTCTGATTTAACAAAGTGTAATTATACAGTACAGCACTCATGGAGTTATTTGTGACAGTTCTTTAATTAATTTGGAGGTCAACTTCAGTATGGTTGAATTTCATCTTTCTCATTTGTTCTTTCTTTTGACTAACACTTCCTAAGTCTCAGAAACAAGAATTGCATGAAAAATCACGAGATGTTCAGTAACTGATTAGTGCAGAAATACATGTCAAATATTTATTTTTAATTACTTAGGATAAGCCAATACTCCTCTATGCTGTATGAAATTCAATGAAGATTCTGTTTGTGAAACTAGGCACACATTGTTCTTTGGTACCTTTCTTTATTAACTCCTCTGAGAACATGGATTTTTATTATGGTCTGGAGATTGTCATGGTTGATTACAGAATGCAAGACAGATTATACTACCCTAGTGTTTATTTATTTCAAGTAGACTTCATTTTTTAAGAATAGTTTTAGGGTCATAGAAAAATTGGGAAATCAGTGATTTCCCATATACCCCAAACCATTATTAGTGTTCTCCAACAGTATGACATACATGTAACATTGTATGTAGAGTATATTTAGAATTTAAGATTCCACTAAATTGTTCACCAAAGTGGCCATACCAGTGGCAATTAATCAGTGTTCCCAGTGGCAATTAATGAGAATTTTTTATAGTTCCACAGCCTCACTAGCATTTGTTATTTAAGAGTGCTGCAGTTGTAGCTGTGTAGTGGTATCTAATTGTTTTTATTTGTGCTTCACTAAGGATATATAATGTGGAGAATCTTTTCATGTGCTATTTGTTGTCTGTTTTGTGTTTGGTCAGGAATGTTTTAAAGGCATTGGCCAAGTTTTTCAATTGAGTTTTTGTTTTCTCGTTGTCAAGTGTAAAGTTCTTTGTACAAAAGACCTTTATCAGATATATTTTTGGCAAATATTTACTCCTTGTCAGTGGCTTCTCTTTTCATTACCCTGGCATTGTCTTTTGTAGAACAGACACTTTTGATTTTAATGAAGTTTTGCTTATCGGTTCTTTCTTTTGTGGCTTATACCTTTGGTGTTGTTTTAATCAGCATTTCTGTGACTGTGACCAAAAGACCTGACAAGAACCACATATATGAGGAAGAGCTTATTTTGGCTCACAGTTTCAGAACTCTCAGTCCATAGATGGTCGACTTCACAGCTCTGGGCCCCAGGTAATGTAGAACATGGAGGTAGAAGGGCATAGCAGATGAAAATCAGCTCAGGAGATGACATAACAGAAAACAGAACTAGCTTTACCCACCAGGAGCAAAATGTGAACTCAAAAGTCATGCCCCCAGCCACTCACCTCCTCCAGACACATGCAATCTCCCTACAATTACTGCCTAGTTAATCTATATTAGTTGATTGATCCACTGATTAGGTTTCACATCTCATAATCTAACCATTTGGCCTCTGAAAATTCTTGCATTGTTTCACACGTGAACTTTGGGGAGGATACCTCATATATAAACCAAAATAAGTGTTATCTCTAAAACATCATTACAAGACCCAGGGTTATCTAGACTGTCTTCTATGTTACCTTCTAGATGTTTCATAGTTTTTATTTTACCTTTAGATCTATAATACAGTTTGAGTTAATTTTGATGAGGATATAAGGTCTGGGTCTCCATGTTCGTTCTGTTGATGTGGGTGTTCAATTGTTTCAGCAATATTTGTTGAAAGATATTTATATTTAATTGTTGTTTAAGACATCTTAAAGTTGGCCAGAACTTGCAATTCTGCAACTTACAAACATGGTCTTTATTGTAATTATGAGCTTAGTAAACCATCTTGGAAAAATTTTCTAATTTTGTGTCAATACTCATTTTAAAAATAATTAGTAGTTTCTCCCCAGGATTGATGTTGACCAAGGTTTAGATGTGAAATTTCACTGGAGGAGGAAGAGGACAGAAAATTTTTTGAAATATTTTTCATGTTGTTTGAGTCTCACTAAATTAAAGCATGACCTTGATAACTTTTTCACAAATGTGTCAATGCTGCCAACTGTAGGCCCCCATAATATTTATTAGGCATGTATTCTAATGAGTTTCATAAATATGTGTTGTTGATCTATATGTTTGATTCATAGAGAATGCATTCTATTTACCATTTTTCATGGGCACTAGAATTAAAATATTTAATACATTTTAGTTATCTCTGAAAACTGGATCTGTACCATTAGAAGAATTTTAATTTTAGCTGTAGTTTATCTTTGTCAGTGGTATATCGAATCATGGTTATCAATGAATCTAATTAACATTTGGGTGTCTTAATTTAGATGAAATAAGATAATAACTTTCAGGTGTTAACATGAGAGATTGTTATCTCTTTCGTTGTCACTTTTTAATAAAATTCTAAAGAGACTATATTACATGATACAAAGGTAGCTAATAGATATATACTTATAATGTAACACTGCAATATTGGTTATGTGAGCTAATGAATATTGGAAAACACAAATTACTAGACTATAATTAGGAAGAGTCCCTGTTGAATCATTTGCATTACAGTTTGCAAAGCAATTAAACTTTTCTGTTCAGCAATTACCATACTAAGTGAGTTAAGTCTATGGGTCAATCTACGATTTTAAAGGATATGAATGAGAAATGATACAAACATATTTACAAAAGGCATTAAGCCATAGGAGAGCCATAGGAAAAGGTTTTGATTGTCTATTAGCAGACTGGAAAACATACTACAAGTAATTATGGTCATTATGGAAACCTTCCAGCATATAAATTATATCTCCATCTTAGTCAAAGAAGTCTTCATGAAGAAGAGATGGTTTTATTCATTCACAAAGCATAAAGCTCAGTAATTAGTATTTTTAAATTCAATAAATTTTTAATATGTCAGGAGAAATTTTAAAGGCCTATAATTCAGATACCCACCGTTCTCCACTGTCTGTTATTTTTTATTTAATCTCCTTTTATTACTAAAATACATACCACCTAATGAAACCCTTGATTCTGTTTAAAAATAAGATTTCTTATAATACTTTTAGAATTATGATAAATAAATTTGCTTCAATTTTAGTATTTGTTTCATGTGTTGCTTAAATAATGAACCTGACTTTTAAACTCATTAAATATTTTGCAAATGTAAACATCAGTTTCTGAGAATATGTAAAAGTGTATATTTAAGACCTATTTTTGAAATATGCTTCTATTTTTCTACTGTTAGTAGATTTCAGTTAAGTGCCAATAAATTTTGAGAGGCATTGAAATAAAGAATACATTTTAATTCTTGTACTATAGGAGTCTTGTTAAGGAAGTCAGGGCCTTATCCAACATGCTGAAGATTTGGGCTTACTTTCTCTTCTATTAGGCATAGGGTCTCTGGTCTAATTTTTAGGTCATTGATCCATTTTGAGTTGAGTTTTGTGCCTGGTGCAAATGTTTTCTCTGATATGAGTATGCTGATCCATATGGGAATGGGTTGGGAGCATGGAAGGAATGGAGGAACTTTTTAGATAGGGTAAACTTTAGATAGGAGAATTCCCTAGGTTGGGAAGGGAGGGTACATGGGGGTAGGAAAGATGGTAAAATGAGATGGATATGATTTCCCTAGGTACATGTATGAAGACACAAATGGTGTGACTCTGCTTTGTATACAAACCAGAGAAATGAAAAATTGTACTCTATATGTATACTATGAATTGAAATTCATTCTACTGCCGTGTATAACAAATTAAAATAAATATTTTTTTAAAATAGAACACTTTCTAAAAGGACAGAAAATGCCAAGTTTTGTCTAACATAGTAAAAGGTATTCACATAAACATAAATCTACTGCAAAATAATAAGACCATAAATATAATTATTGTTTGTGCAGAATTTGTTTTAAGTAAAATTACATATACTTTTCCTAATAACGCGATGGTCATAATTATGTACCAGCTTGAGCATGACAATTCATTGAACTAGGGGTGGTAAAGTATGCACTCGGATAGGGGAGAGTTTTTTAATGAGATCCATCTCTCGTTATTCACTGTTTAGTATCTCAGCAAGGGCACCTTGAAATGGATATGATATGCTGCTAAAATAGCTTCTTAAAGCTAGAAAATAAGAATGGGTTATAGTAAATGAAATAAATTACCCTGAATTTCATTATTAGATTATAGAAAGGTAGGAGACAAAAGACTGAAAAGTTTATTCCAAAAAGAACTTGGGTAAGACCAACACCCCACTGAATACCTATATTTGCTTTCAGGGACCCGAGAACATTCCCTTAACTATAATAGCAAGAAGTTTATTAGTGAGAGGAGGTGGGACTAACATCACTAAGAAGTTCAATGGTGGCTGGTTTGTGTACTCCAAGCCTGATGATACCGCTGTAGAATTGACTCCCCAGTGTCAGGGAAGGTGATAGAATTCTGAAGTACAAAAGGTATGGTAGTATCTTGTAATCCTCAGAGGTAAGAAGACACTATTACTATAACAGCAAGAGAATTAGCAGGCTCTGTTTCACTTCTCTGGTAAAAGCTAATCAAACACAGGATTTGTAGGGATAAGATAGATGATGGGACTTCATTTTATGTGTCAATTTTTAGAATTTTTTGGATATGATTTAAATTGCCTACATATATGAGTGGGCCTGATTGAATCAACTGAAGGCCTAAAGAGAACAAAAAGACCAATTTCCATCTGAAGGGAATTCTCCAGCAGATAGTCCTCAGTCTTCATATATGCCATTGGACCTTCTGGGTCTCCAGCCTGCCAGCCATTGCAGATTTTGAAGTCACCAACCTCTGTGATCACTTGACCTGTAATGAATCTCCTTCTCTATGTATACATATTCTCTTGGTTCAGTTTCTTTGAAAAACCCAGGTTAAACCAGAGGTAATCGACAAAAGAATTGCTTGAATTTCTCAAACAAAAACTTATCTATAGCAAAAGTAAATCATAACTATTTTCCAGCTTCTGTAACCTGAGCTAATCAGACCCAGATCCCATCTATAGAGGAATTCTTTGAGGAACAACTAGCAACATCATGGCAAATTCTTCCATTCCATTCTGAAAGAAAGCTTTGGACATTTTCCTCAATAGTTACCTACTGGTATATCCAGGTATTTTGAAAGTTGTTGTATATAAGGTCTGAAATTACACTGATTTCAGGTGATCCAGTAAATTCTCATGGCCCTTCTTGGAGTGGAAACATACAAAGGGAAGGGTGTATGCTTATAATCTAGCCCTAAGTCTCACAATGATTTAACAGGCCCATTAATCCACCTATGGTCATGTCTGCAGTTGTGAGAGCATTGTTGGGATAGATATATTCTGTAGTTGAAGAAACTGGGATGGATATATTCTGTAAGAAAGTTAGGAAGTGCAAGTTTAAGCCCCTGAAATTACTCCCTCTCTAAGACATTAAATAAGCAATAATTCCAATTTAAATGAATTAACAGGTTTGTGCCATTTGAAGGTTGAAAGTGTGCACAGATATGGTCCCTAACTCATACTCATAAAATTTACTAGATGGATCCTGATGGAAGATGGTAGCCTACTGAAAAATAAGAGCTATAATTGTAGCTGATAAGTCAGACATGGTATCTTTATTAGAATAAAGACTATCTCTAAAGAGAGTCTCTAGCAGTTAGTATATTGTCATTTGATGGGAAGAATATATTATTTTAAAGCTCCAAAAACTAAAAGCAATGCCCAGTCATAGTTTTTTCTTAGCACTCTGTCTGAAGTTATCTGACCTTTGTTGTCACTAGGTAGACTATCACTGTAATGATCTTGTTAAATGAAATTGTGTCAAAGAAAGTGCAAGTAAGCAGGATGCTCTGGAAATAAAATATGGCACAGGAAGGTGAAATACTCCTACAAAGGTTAAAGGGACCTGAAACGAGGTGCAAACTAGAAGAGTTCATTGGTTTGAAATAGTTTAGAGCATGCTAAAACATGACCACTGAAGTCACTGAGAGAGAGGTATTTGGCCAATTTCTTTAGCTTTGAAAGCGACACATAAATAATAAATAAACCTGCTACTTGTGTCTTTTGACTAACAGAACCTATGGTACTGGAGGTATCTGAGAATCTGAAGACATCTGAGGAAGAAGCATGTGGATGAACTTTTATGATAATGTGCAAAACGTGTGTGAATATCTGAATTCACATCAATGGCTGTCAGATAGGTCCTACTGTAGCAAAGTCAGTCAGTGGTCCTGTAAATAGATGGCTGCTTCAGTGAGTTGAACCAGCTCATGACCCTCACTACTCCAAAGTTTTGAGTAGTTAGAGCCATGGAGGCAGAGATGAAGGCTCTCCATTGTCCTCACAGGACCATTTTCTGATCAAGGCTTATCTTGTGTCTCACATTGGATCTGATCTACTGCTGTGGGTTCTTGCACAGTGTTACTATAGACCAAGATCCCAATTTATATAAAAGAATGAGGACAATGGAGAAAAGGCATGGGTCTATTGGTTCTAACATATGCCACATTAGCCAGTAGTTGCCAACTTAATTTAATACTGGAATAACCTTTTACGATTTCATCTAAGGTTTTCTAGATGGAAATGCCCCTACAAGAATGGTCAGTATCCTTTGAAATGAGGAATACATCTTGAATCAATGATCATCGTATGGTGGTACATATCTGAAAAGTGAGAGGCACTAAGGTTTGAAAATAGTCCCCTTCATGCCCCTGTCTAAATGATTCAGGTGGGGCTTTGTGTTTTCCTGGTCCCATGACCATTTAAGTTTTGTTATGATAGAGATATCCTGATTCTCAGTTAGCAAAAAGGGGGACACTTCTACCAGGAGACATGACAATATTTCTCGTAAACTTAAAGTTTGAAGGGCTGAGCAGGATCCCTATGTCGGAGGACTAGCATGCCAAGAAGAGAGTGACTACCTAGGCAGGAGAGATGGAGCCTGATTATCATGCTGCAACACAACAAGGCTCTAGGACATGTCTAGAACTCAAGGGGAGTCACAGTAGGCCGGAGGAGACTCTTTGATGCTTACATGATTAATAGTATCTGTAAATGACAATTTTTAGTAACTATGATCTATTTAGAGTGTCATAAACTGGGCGCAGTGGCACACACCTATAATCCTAGCAGTTCAGGAGGGTGAGGCAGGAGGATCTCAAGTTCAAGGCCAGCCTCAGCTACTTAGTGAGGCCCTTTCTCAAAAATAAAAAATAAATAAATAAAATGAAAAGGGCTGGGGATGTGGCTCAGTGGTTAAACTCCCATGGGTTCAATCCCCAGTACCAAAAAAAAAAAAAGTGCTATAAGCAGGTATTGGCAGATGTCTAATATCAGTGTGACCTCACAGGGTAAGCAGATCAAAGTTGAGGGAGAATTTAGGTGATAAATAAAGGAAAGGAATCACTCACCTATCAAAGGGTTATATAAAACTTGTTCCTTCATCTCTTATTTAGTTTTATATGTTTATTCTTTTAAGATATTTAGTGCTGGGGGTATAGGCCAGTGGCAGATTGCTTCCCTAGTATGTGTGAGGCCCTAGGTTCCATTCCAGTACTGGAAATAAAAAGGGAAGAAGAAAATAAATTTTGAATGACAAGAACCTAGAGGAATCAGTGACATGACAAAGTGAACTTAACCTGAGTCACAGGTGGATTTTACTGTACTGTAGCAGATAGTTTGCTTCACTTATGTTCCTTCTCTCTAACAATTTTATTGTGCACCAGCCCAACTTTGTGCTGTCTGGACTTTCTTTATCTGATGAATCTACCCTCTGAAGCCAACTTTAAATACTTACATAGCAGATCAGAAGAAACAGTGAACAATGTGTCCCTTCCTCAAGGGTTTCCTCGCCAAAGAAGGATTTGGGGTTGGTAGGCATGTCCCCAACTACCTTGTGATTTGAATGGTGTAAGTTTGATGTTAACCTTGCACTGATGGTCAGAGTGTCCCTAAGAGTTTGATCTCTTATCATCCACAGTGGTAGCTGACTCTTAATGCACCTTGCTGAATTCTTCTGCCATTCTTCTGTTGAATTTTAACATCTAAGCTCCCAGATTTTGTTCAGTTGTTATATGAATTGCTTGCATTGGGATCAATGTATCAAGTTCCCTACTTGGGGAACTAACGTGGATACTGTGTCAGAATATTTGCTGAGTGTAGGGTGGGGAGTGCAACTCGGTGGTAGAGTGCTTGTCCAACATATGTGAAGCTCTGGGTTCCATTCCCAGTACCAAAACAAAACAAAGCAAGAACAGAATATTTGATGAACTTCCAAGAATACCCATCTTGTGTTCCCAGAGTCTAGATTTTTATACTGCATTGAAGAATAGAAATAGAGGACGGCTTTTAAATGATGTAAAAAAGGCAAGGAAGAGAATTATCACTCCTGCCCACCCCTGTTGCCTCCATGCAGTCTCTCAGCCTTGATTTCTGCACATGAGTTCAGCCTGCATACACTTGCTTTCAATGAGCCACCTTAGTCCCTCCATGGTAGGGCCATAGTTTTGTTTTATTTTATCTTATATCTTAGTTTGTTTAATTTTTTAAGCATTCTGTGTGCTCTCTTCTTTCAGGAAAAAGAAAAAGGAATCATTTTAGAAATACCTCCTCTACTCTTGCCACTTCAACCATATTTCTTTCCATTATTTTTTTTAAACCATTTCTTATTGCTGGTATTTGTTCTTTACGAGTACATACATTATCTAGGGGCACAAGTATTTTCCCCAATAGAAATGACCTGGGAATAGACAGTTGACTTATAAAATCCTGGAAAGAATATTACTTTTATTGCCATTTTTTATTAGGCTTATTTCCAATGACATAGAGCTAGTACCTGACAGAGCCATTGGTTTTAACTTAATGCCCTCTACTTTAAGCTCTTAACACAGAACTCTCCTTCTTCTCTTAAATTATATAAATTAACAGCAAGATCTTTATCTTGATGTCTAAGCAATCTTAATTTCCTTCAATTTATTTTCCCCTCCTTCTTCTTGTCCTCTCACCCTTTCAGTCCTGCTTTTCTCTCTCTGACATTATAAACAGTGAGGAAAATTGCCCTCTAAATCCCATCTTTCTGGAGTTTCTGACTGGACACTGCTGAGGGTATCTTTTTAAGGGAACATGGCTAAGGTAGCCTTGGAAGCCTCTGCTCACAGAACTCATTTGAACACTGTTCACTGCCCACAAGGAAAATGATAGTCAACTTCAGCAAGACCTTTTCCTTCCTGTCACCCCAGTGAGGATAGCCAACAAGTCTGTGTCTGCTTTATAGCTCAGCAATCAACATTATAGTCACTGCAACTTTGAAGGTTCCAATTTACTCTTGATTGATGTTTCATTAATATTACTAGAAAATGGTTTTCCAGACAAGTCAAAGACATAAATATGGATTGGAGGCAAATGTGTGAATGTCAGTGAACATGTTTTAGATGCTTTCTTGCTTAACTGACATTGGAAGTGAAGTGACGGAATCTAATCTCTTCCAGCTGTGCCCAGATGGGTTCGTCCTCCCATGGAGCGCACAAGAGGCTGCTCCTGGACGTAGCTCTGAAGGCCTGGAGACAGCTGTGCATGGCCCCTGACAGCGTTTTGTAAACTGGCTTAATGTAGTCTTGGAGGACTGGGGGAAGTTATGTGCTTGTTTTTGTGAGGGGTTGCTAGTTTTGACAATAACTTTAAATTGGGTTATTTCATTAGATTTTAAAATAAATATATGCATAAGCAAAGCTTATGCTACATGATCACTTTATGGCTCAGTGCTTGTATATTTGTTACCTGTTTCAAAATACATTTATTGTAGAACTGGTGCCAGTTAGAACTGTTTTAATTGTCTCAGACTATAAACCAACTAAATATCAATTAAAAATAGAAGAGGGCTTGGTAGGGAAACACTGCTTTTTTTTCTCTTAGTAAAAAATCAACCACTATGCCAAGATTACACTTATTTCTAAGAGTCAAAGAACAATCAAGTAATTATATTTTACCAAGTACTATATTCTAGACAAACTAAAAAGAAGTTACTATACTAAGTATTTCAGCTATACTCATATCAAGAATAACCATTTCTATCATCAAACAGCATCATGTATCAGCCACATTAAATAAACACTGTTAGTACTAAATTATATTTTTTTGTTATTTTCAATATTTTTAATTGTTTTGATTGTGAAAGATCAATAAGCATGAAATGTTAATATACTTAGGTAATATGGCAGTAAAGAAAGTAAACACTGGAGATTATAAAGTGAGAGAAAGACACACTGAGTTAAAGTACAGAGAATAGACTTTCAGTGTCCCAGCATCTAACAGACACATGGACTACCTCCTAGGTGGCAAAGCAGCATTTGTTACTTCATGTTAATATTTGGTTTAGTGTGATTATCCTTTTCTGTCTGCTACTTGATTTTGACACTCTGGCTTTGTTTCCTAAAGACCATATGATGTATTTAAAGGAAACTGTGAAAGAACAAGCCTTTACCCACTTTCCCTGGTTTGGAATGCTTACAGAATGCTAATCTGTACACAAGGAAGAGGGAAGTTTCATCTGTCAGGGAACCCTTGGCGAGAACGTGAGCCTACCAGCCACCAACTACATGTTTTTGGAGATGAAATATCCCTTCTCCAAGCCTCAGTTTCTCAAATATGAAATGGTTGTGTCAGAATGTATCTCAAAAGAATTTTGAGAAAATTAACAACTCAATGATGTGATTGATATCCCAGGCTCATAGTGGGCACTGCTTAGAGAGCTCTTTGTTTCCTTTCTCCCTCTCCCCTCCCCACTTTTTTAAACCAAGGATTGAACTCAGAGGTACTTAACCACTAAGCGACATCTTTAGCCCTTTTTATTTTTAATTTTGAGGTAGGGTCTTGCTAAGTTGCTGAGGCTGCCTTTGAACTTATGATCTCATGCTTCAGCCTTCTGAGCTGCTGGAATTACAGGTGTGTACTACCCAACCTCTCCTCAGTTTTAAAGCCAGTTACAATTCATGTAAGAAAAATGAGAGCTTTCACATTACACTCATATTTTCCATTTGGACAAACTTCTATTGTGTTTGAGAATACTCTATTTTTGATTTATCTCTGAATGATACTTGTGTTATAAAAAGCATTATGCCAAATAACAAAGGGTGAAGAGTCTCCACATCTATAAAATATTCCACAACAAAAAGCTTTAGATCTAGGGAAAGGAAGGAAGTTATGTTGACCATTTGCACAAAAAGGAAAGGGCACAGTAGGGGCCCTTGAAAGAAAATCATGAGTTCAGTTATCTTTTAGGTTCATGCTACGATATTCCAGGTATTTTTCTATGAATAGGAAAAAGAGCAATAAACAAAGAGAGGTACAATTTTAGTTTTCACAGAGCTTGTATACTACTTGGGGGAATGGTGAAGAAGAAGGCAACTTTTGAGTAAGCATTTATCTGTTTATAAAGTTAGAGTGGCAAGTACTAAGGAGAAAAAAATGAATCAGGTTACAGGAAATGGATTTATATCTGGTAGAAATTGGAATATATAGACTTAGAACTTTGGACCGGGGCATGGCAAGAGTTTCAGATATGCTGACATCAATCATTCATAAAAGAAAAAATATTTATTGAAGTCCTATTATGTGACTGGACTATTCTATACACAGATATATTTCACTAAAAAGGTCAAAATTTAAAAGACAAAATAATGCAGCAAGTTATAAAACACAGATACACACACACACACACACACACACATTTTATATATATATATATATATATATATATATATATATATATATATATATATATATATATAGAGAGAGAGAGAGAGAGAGAGAGAGAGAGAGAGAGAGAGATTAGATATAGATAAAACCTAGCAGGTGATATAAAGCAGATTTGGGAGTGTTGGATATGGGAATGACAGTTTAAATGAACTCTCTACTAAAATTCCTGATATATGTGCTCTTGTGGTTCACCTTGGTTTGCTAGAAAAGTGGTAAAACAAATAGAATATTGGGTCTGACAGCCATTGTGACTTTGGTTAGAAAAAATCTTGAGTATTCATTTTCAAGCATGAGAGTGGCCCCTCCTTATGGATCTTGGGAATAATCCCTCTGAAATCCTGTAGATCTTCAGAGCTAGTATCCCATGATCCTTAATTATAGTTTTAGATGGAGTTATTCAAAAGCAAATTAACTTTACATACCAGAAGGCTGAACCCTGATACATTTGCAGGTTTGAAATTCTGATGTCATAACCCATAAAAACCTACCTCTTACTTAAAAAATGTTAGATGAATTTATCCAAGCAGGGCCAAAAAAAGACCACTTCCTCAATCTTTTTCCTGCTTTTAGGACAACAGTGTGGCTAGTGTCATGCACATTAGTAAAAGGAAGCAAGAGGGAGGGAAATCTCTTATTAACGGAGCCACTGTCCAATGAAAGAGTTTCTAAGGAAAATCCTGAAAACCATCCAAACATTAGGAGGCTGTGATATTATAATATGACATATATTTGGTTTTCTTCTCTGATTCTTGGCATAGAACTCCCAGAATCTATAAACTGATGTGTCTTTTTGCAAGCTAACAAATTGGCTGGGGGATGGGAGCTTCTGAATAGCCTTTAGAGGAGAATGATTTCCACCAGAAACAACCAGATGACTGAGGGTTGGATCTGTGAATCCCATCTCCCACCCTCCAGGGAGTGAAGAGGGGATAAACGTTGAGTTGGCAACAGTTGCAGATGACATCATTAGTCATTTTCACATGATGAATCTTCTATAAAAGTTTAAAGCTACTGGATTCGGGAAGCTTCTGGATAGCTGAATGTGTGGAGGTTCCTGCATGGTGGTGTGCTGGAAGAGGGATGGAAGCTCTAAGTCCCTTCTTTCATACCTCATGCATCTCTACCACCTGGCTGTTCATTTTACAATAAAGTGGGTAATCATATTAAAATGTTTCCCTGGATCTGTCAGCCACTCTACCAAATTAATCAAGGCTGAGGCAGAGGTTATAGAAATCCCTAGTTTACAGCCACTTGGTCAGAAGTATAGGGGACAACCTACTAATTGTAACTGGCATCAGAAGTGAAGGCCATCTTTGAAAACTAAGCCTTCAGTCTGTGGTATCTGATGCTGTGTCTAGGTAGTAGTGTCAGGATTGAATTGGAGGGTATCTGTGGGTTTCTGCCTTGGAGTTGGTTGTTGGGGAAAACAAACAAAAAATCTTACAATTTGGTGACCAGAGGTGAACTATTCTGAGTTGAATGCATTGTAAAAATGGAAATAACAAAAATAATAACAAACGTACGTTTTCTGCCTGTATCATTACTTCCCTTCTCAAAGTATTTCATTGTGGTTTATAGACTTATGGATCCAATATAATGAAGTAGTCCATAGAACTCTATAAAAAGGTACTATGTTTGGAAGACTCTCTCATGAGCAAGCTTAACAGAGACTATTTGCATCTTTGCACAATGTTAGAATTTCTCAAATAACAGTAAATTCATAAGCTACATCAATTTTTTCAGTCTTAATTCATCAAGTACTCGTGGTCCACTTAGTATCCACAGGCAGGGCAATCACAAGTTCTTTGCTGCATTTCCATTTCAATAACTAATATTTGTAATAGTCAAGTCACACGTCATACTTCACACAATTATAGGTAGGTTAGAGAACAGCTATGTAAAGGTTAACAGTGGCTGCAGAGTTTCAAGAGGCAAAACAGAAAACAAATGCAGAAAGCTAGTCCACATGCAGAGGAGTCCCTGCTGGTGATCAGGTAAGATTTATGAACCAAGCTGCAGAACTTCTTCAAGGTGTGGAACTTGTTCAAGGCACAGAGCTGATCAAGATGAAGGTCTCCATAGGGGCAGTTTCAAAGAAGGTGGCATCTGGCAGGGAGACAGGGGGTGGGGTGCAGCTCTGGGGACTAGTCAGGAGTTGGGTGCCTGTGAACCTCATGACACATCATCCTGTGGTCTGATAAGAGGACGGCTGTTGGAGTTGATGTGCCATCATCTCAGGTGCCTCCAGTGAGAGGTTTCATTGTTTGTTGATGTGTTTGACCTTGTTTCTTGGTGTGAGTTTGATAGACTCATGCATCCATGAGGTAATTTGATAAGTTCACAAGAGGTAATTTTTTATTTGCCTGATTATTTATCAGTTTCTACCTCATGATTGTGCCGCGCTGATGGTAGTTGTTTACTTGTATAAACAAGGTGTAGAGTCATCCTACCTTGGCACTTGTACTCATAATGGAATAAAAATGTCATGGAAAACTGTGGCTTTATAAAATTGGGTAACTCAAGGCTGGGCACAGTCTGAAAATTCCTGTTCATCGAATCACTCAGAGGAGGGCACAGCCTGCTCTCCATGTCCTCCCGGCGATCACAGTGACAATTAAATATATTTACAGAGGACTATTGAGTGTAGTGTCTTTGGGTTCTTCAAGGACAGATCAAATAGGAAATAGGGATAGTTATACATGAGAGCAGATTCATTAGTGGAATTGGGTAACTCAGTTATAGGGGCTGAGAAGTCACGTGATGGGCTGCCTGCAGGCTGAAGAGCCAGGGAAGTCAACAGAGTGAGTCTTAGGCAGGAGCCTAAGAAACTGGAATTCTGACATCCTGCTGCAGAAGATGGAGAACAAATTCACATTTCCACTGCCTTTTTCATCTGTGATTTCTTATATCCCCCTTCAGTCTGATCTAAATGTCAATTTCTTCTGGAAATGCTCACAGATAAACTCAGAAGTAATTGTTTCTCAGTTGTCTGGGAATCTCTTAATCTAGTTGTAATCTAAAATTAACCACCACTGGGAAGCAAGGCACTAACTTAAACACCAAACTTTTGAGATTAAGATAGCATAAATTTAGTCTAACACAGTGGCACTCAGGTGACATTAACCAACTGTTTCTGGGGATGTCAGAGTCATCTGATATAATGCTAGCACTAAGTAGGAAACTGATTATCCAATCATGGATAGTCCCTAATCCTTCACAATTCTGGAGTTTATGGGACAATTCTGCTGGTTTTTATTTTTTATTTTTGGTACGTCTAAATATCATATACTCTTAAAAAGGAACCATATTAAACCTTTGCCACAAAATTCGTAACTACCCAGCATGCACATAATGGCTGTGCCTTGTCATTTACACCATCTGCAGAGCGTGAGAACAATCGGAGGCTAAAATAATTGATTCAAAACCAAACTGCTCTAACCAGGTTCTTGCCATTCACTGGTAACTGGCTGGGCACCAAAGTACAGCCATCGCCTGCAGGGATCCATCTGTTTTCAGCCTTCTACTGGAGTCCATAGAGTTAGGCTGGGAGTAGTGCACTGTAGATGTCCCTTCACACAGCTCACTATTACTTCTTACCCAGTCACTCTCAAACTGTTAGAAATCTGGATAACATCCTGTGCCAGGTTGTGAATGGATGCTACCTGTCACTGCTGCTGTCTTCTGGTTGATGAATCCTGGATGCACATCCATGGCCTTTACCCTGCTCCCTGCTATGCTGTGCTGATGTTTCAGATACCCTGCCAGGTGTACAGAGCTGGCCCACCACCCTCTAACAATGTGGGTGTAAGTGAGGGAACCCTGACCTTTCCAAGGCAGAGAGGGAAAGAAAGTGTGGTGGTAAGTAGAAGAAGAACCTTCTTGCCTGGTTAAGATAGGGAAATCTGAAATTCAAAACGGCATGGTATGGATGCCCTGCACTTATTTCTATTTAAATCTCTTCAACAGGATTGTCTGCTGTGCTGTCTCCAATTCCTTGATGCCTCTTACATTGAATGAATTCATAGATTAAGATCTAAACGTCTAAGCATGATGTTATAGACATCTTGTTTTGTAAAAGGCCCATAGTAGTCCAAAGATAGACAACCAGTATTGAATTGTCCCACAGAACTGATAGAAGCACCTCCCAAGAAACAGGAAATGCTTATCTGTCATAATATAGCTTAGTCTGTGCATTTTCTTTCCTATGTTATGGACTGCATAGAATGAGGCAGAAGAGTTCCCAGAGGAGTCTGCTCATCCTACTTAACCTCCCAAATTATGCCATCAGCCTGATCATTATGCAAATATTAGTTCCACCCTCTTTTCCTTGAACAATTACATTAGGCTCCCAAGGCATTTCTGAGATTCCATTCTCTCTCCTCTTTGACCTAAAATCCTAGACAAATGTATTTGAACATCCCTTTACAAGGTATAGAATCCTTTCCATACATTATTGTTTTTTTTTTTTTTTTTTGAATTTCACAATTAGGGTAATGTGCTCATTTTATAGAGAAGGCAAAAAAAGCTCACAGAAATAAAATGGAATTCCTTCATTAAATCAAGAAATAAGTGGTTCAACTGGGACACAAATGGGAGATTTTGCCATGAAAATCAGTGCCCATTCTATTACAACAAATTGTCTCTTTAATTGGAAACTCAATTGCCAAGTTAGAAACTGCTCCTATATATATATATCATTCTTCAGCTCACAGATCTTCCATAGCTCTTCACAGCCTACGTAATAAGACAGAAATGTTGAGGCCTGAAATCAAGCTCCTTCTCCCTCTTTTTGTTTAAACCTACTGAAACTGAAGCTGTAGATAAAGGTCAAAAACTAGACTTCCAGGGGCCACTTCCAGCCCACCAATTTGTCAAATTGACTCACACATACTCTTTTAAATGAGGAAATTAATCATAGCCATGCCAACAGTTGGTTGGAACTATGTAACAGCTGCTCCCTTAAGTAGGCTCAGAATTTTGAAACTTTGTACTCTCATCACCACCTCTTGTTGTCCTACCCAACATGCTCCACATGTGTGTTACCTCTGGGAATCCTGTATGTATAAAACTATAATCTATTGTCTTACACCCTGTGCCCATCATAAACCATCATTTAACAGAAACCTTGCATTAAAATGCAAAAGTAAACTAGTTCTCAAAATGTGCTGAGACTTCATGGAGATACATTGAAAGTGCAGTTTCCAAGGCTCCTCTGAGGTCTGTTGCAGAGGATCTCTGCCATTCGCTTCCCCTTCTCTCCCACCCCTCTTCCATTTAGCTGCCATCACTTCCCTCCCACCATCCCAATTCTTTTATTTATTTTCCTTTTCATAGTATTTTTTGGGGAGTGGGGTACTGGAGATTGAACCCAGGAGTGCTTAACCACTGGGTCACATTCCCAGCCCTTTATATTTCTTATTTTGAGATGTGGTCTCATTAAGTTGCTTAGGGCCTTGCTAAATTGCTGAAGCTGACCTTGAACTTGCAATCCTTCTGTCTCAGCCTCCCAAGTTGCTGGCATTATAGGCATGTGTCACTGTGCCTGGCTATAGCATTTTATGTAAGAAAATTTTCCACTAAGATCCAGAAGATTCCACCCTCTCCTTTAAGACTGTGAACTATTCAATTATTTCTATAATGCAATGAGTAAAATTTTCAGAACTCCAAGATATTATACTATACAAAGGGGGCTGTCAACAAAATCCCAATTTTTTTTATTCAAAATAGTTTATTAACCAGATGTTACTAGATTGTCCAGGCCTTTTATTCTAGAAGACTCTTTCCTCAAGTTTAAGCATGAATAAATAAATTTACCTATACATATATGACTCATCTTCATAGTGAAAATTCATTGACAATACCTGATACTGGGTTCCCATCTGAAAGTGCCCTGTATTACTCTTCTTCTACATTAACCATCAGTGAAAATGTTCAGCAATGACCTTTCCATTCTCAATTGGCTCACTGAAATGTGGCCTTCTCTATTTGCTTACAGAGGTTCTACAAAGAAATAACAATGCAAATGTTCTCAGGATAACGTAGATATTTAAAGATCACTTATTGTTTTACTGTCTTTCCCTTTTGATATGTTTAATAATCAATTTAGTGCAAATAGCATGGCCTAAGTCTTATTCTGTTTCCCTATTGAGACTTTAAAATTCCATGATGACAGATAAAAGAAATACTTTTTCCATGGAAATTGCCCTCAAATGTACTTTGTGTCAGGGTCTTTGGGTATCTCTCTCCACTGCCCAGTAAAAATATATATATTTTTTTTTCTACAAGGAGAAAACATTACAAGTAGTCATGCCTCAGCATCAATTAGGAATTGTTTCTAGGACCTTCAAGGATACTAACACCAGGGGCTGGGGATGTGGCTCAAGCAGTAGCGCGCTCGCCTGGCATGCGCTCGGCCCGGGTTCGATCCTCAGCACCACATACCAACAAAGATGTTGTGTCCGCCGTGAACTAAAAAATAAATGTTAAAAATTCTCTCTCTCTCTCTCCTCTCTCACTCTCTCTTAAAAAAAAAAAAAAGGATACTAACACCAGCACATACTTAAGTCCCTTAAATGACACAGTGTTTGCATATAACCTCGGAATATACTCCTGTTTATTTTAAATCATCTCTAAATTATTTATAACAATTAATGCAATATGAATACTTGGAACTGTTATAATGTACTGTTAATGAAATAATGACAAAAAAATGTTCCATACAGTTTCAATACAGATGCAACAACTGCACAAACTCTTCTTGGTTCACAAACAAGAGGAGAGGTAAGCAATGCTCCAATTGCGCTGGACAAAGCAAGGATCTGCAAAGTGTAGAGCAGCTGCCACAGCATCTGCCGGTTTCACTTTGCACAGAACCCCTTTCTTTGCTCTCTTCCTTTGCTTTGTGTTTTTATGCATTTCTCTTTTATGTTCCTAATACTCACTTCCCACACAATTGTAAACCCCTCCAGGAACGGCATGTGTCTTATCCACAGTACCATGTATAAATTTGGATGAGCAATCCCCTTCAGTATTTTTCTCTTGGGTTGTTGTTAAGCTCTCAAGGAGATGCACAGACACAGGAACAAAGGAAAACAAATTATCTTACACTTTTCTAAATTTTTCTTCAAACTCAATCCCCTTGCTAACTTTTCTAATATCCAAAGTCTCTTCTCACACTTATAGAAGGAATTGCTTGCTTTTGAACCACAAATATGATACTGGGTCTCACTCTGAGTATCTACCCTTTTGGTATTCCAGTCCCTTGATATGGTGTTCACATTTATAAAGACAAGTCACTTTCTCTCGTCCCAATAAACACTGCCTTCAAACTTTTTAATAAGGGAGGGGAGGTAGAGGAAGTGTAGAAGTTCATTGGATTAGACAAAAGGAAATGAAGGCAGAGGGGATTGGGAATAGGAAAAACTATAGAATGAATAGGACATAACTTTTCTATGCTCATATATGAACACATGACCACTATAACCCACATGATGTTCAACCACAAGAATGGGACAAAATTGTAATGGGTTGCATCCCATGTATGTGGAATATGTCAAAATACACCATACTACCATGCATATCTAAAAACAACAAATTAAAAAAAAACCTTTTTAATAATCAGACATAACATTTATAATCTCTGGGCACTGAAAACCTAAAACCACCTATCAAAAATATGAGTCTTTTTATCTGGGCCTTATCAGTCTCCTAAGTAGAAGCTGGCTGTTATCTCAAGCTGTTGATATTTGTAGCAAATATTTCCAGGAGAAGCTTGAATGCATGAGCCCTTTAAATTTAAGCAGCATATTTGCTACATCTTAATGGAAAAGGAAGCCCAGGGTCCTCTCAAGAACCCAAGCTTTCAAACTGAGATATTCTAAACCTGCTGTCATTCTGTAAAGATTGGGAAGTCAAATAAAATGCTTTTATTTTCAAATATCTGATTTTCATATTATGTTGAAATGCTGTTCTTCATGGAAGCTAGCTTTGTATATTCCAGATGAGGAAAATCTACAATCATAATGTTGCCATGGCAACTGGAGGCCTCATCTCTTAAGTTGGAAACACATTTGGCCTGTAGGAAACATCCTGCTCAGCCTAGTCCCCAGAGGGAAAAGGATCCGTTCTTCAGTAAAAGAGCTCGCTATCTATAAAATGGCGTCACCAACAGTTTTATTTGCTTAGTAACATTAAGGCAAGACTCTGTATTGCTTGGAAACATTTTGGGAAGTTAAACTTAACCTATGGCTAGCTTATTAAAAGAAAATCCACCTCCTAATGCTTTACCATTGAAAAGATAACTTTGTGTGTGTGTGTGTGTGTGTGTGTGTGTGTGTGTATATATATATATATATATATATATATATATATATATTTTTTTTTTTTTTTTAAAGAAAAATGGCCTCACTCCATTGACCATAGTTAGTTCACTTCACCAATGTCACGACTGTAATTTAAACTGTAATTTAAAGATCCTCTTTGGAATGAAAGTCTTCCCCCCATTCCTTTTCATCTTTCCTCCATCTAAAAAAAAAAAAAAATAGGAAAACACCCACTCTCTCTTGGGCATCCTTATCTCCTTCAATATATCAAAACAGCATTTCATCTGCATGATGAATTAGCCTCACCCTTCTAACACGTCCAATCCCTTCAGTGATATATTACTCACTGACAAATGCCAGCTGGCAAGAATTGCTTTTGTGATTCTCCCCAAGAGTTACCTCATTATTTAAAAGGATGAATTGCTTTTGAAGTAATAACGACTAGGTGAAGAAATGAACAGTGTGTTATTACCTTGGCTAGGCCGGCCCCCCAAGTCTGGCCAAATACATTAGAAACCAACCTTTCAATGAATGGGCATGATGTGATCATTCCATATTGTAAAAGGAACAAGTCCTTCTGATAGAACAAAGGTTTGGAAGGGATATACCAGAGAAATGTGAATTCCCTTCTCTTCCTGGCCCAGATTAGACTTTCAGATGATAACGATCTTCCCCAAAGAAAAAATAAATCTTAGCTTGAAAGAAAGTTGACTCTTTGCTGATGAGATTTTTAAATTTCTAAAAAGTTTAATAATTCCTTGTTCCTTTCCTTTGTATAATAAAAGTATCAAGACATTTGCTGATGGTTTTGAATTCAAGATATTCAATAATCGATATGGACTGAGATTATGAAGAGTTTTGAAAAATAAAATCAAAAGCATGGATGCATTTGATAGTAAATGAAGAGAAGTTTGTGTAGAATCAGGCATGGAGAATCATTTTGTCCTTTCTGAAATTAACTGTGACTGTATTAAATGCAAATATGCTTGGTGATATGGATACCACGATGAAGGCCTAAAAAAGAGGTCATAGGGCAGAAGGGACATAGGCTTCCAAGAACTGTTTGAAGAAGCAAAAAAAAAAAGCCGAACTGGGATTATAAAAGTGCATTATAAAAAGTGCATTATAAAAGTGCATTGTCTTATGATCTCCAGCACAGCACCACTATGGAAGCCAGGCATTCATTCAATAGCTCTGGAGTCATTTAGTGAAAATAAGAATTGACATCAAGATGGATATTAGACTCTTGGAAATGAAATTCAAAATAAGAATTAATAAAATTGCATTCATTGATCTTCTTTCTATTTAAGAAAGTAATAGATGCTATTCCAAGTCCAAGTCCTTTGTCCCTAATTATAAACCCTCCCAAACTGTGCAAGGGCTAAATGGGCAGACAGCAATGAGCAGAGAGGGTAATAACATATTTAATGCTAAATACTTTCCTCAGATCATCATTTTTGTGCTATTTATAGTTTTTATCATCCTCTATTTACATGTAAAGGAACTGTGATATTCAAGTGACCAACCTAAGGACTCCGAATGCAGTTATGATTTAGTTGAGAGTGATCCAGTGTTATTGTGGCCTCACTTTCTTTGTTCAAGCATGAAAAAACATGGACCGGATGGGTATACAGCAGAGTTTTACAAAACCTTTAAAGACGAATTAATACCAATACTTTTCAAGTTATTTCAGGAAATAGAAAAAGAGGGAGCTCTGCCAAATTCATTCTATGAGGCCAACATCACCCTGATTCCGAAACCAGACTAAGACACCTCAAAGAAAGAAAACTACCGACCAATATCTCTAATGGACCTAGATGCAAAAATCCTCAATAAAATTCTGGCGAATCGAATACAAAAACACATCAAAAAAATTGTGCACCATGATCAAGTAGGATTCATCCCTGGGATGCAAGGATGGTTCAATATACGGAAATCAATAAATGTTATTCACCACATCAATAGACTTAAAGATAAGAAACATATGATCATCTCGATAGACTCAGAGAAAGCATTCAACAAAGTACAGCATCCCTTTATGTTCAAAACATTAGAAAAACTAGGGATAACAGGAACTTACCTTGACATTGTAAAAGCTATCTATGCTAAGCCTCAGGCTAGCATCATTCTGAATGGACAAAAGTTAAAGGTATTCCTTCTAAAATCTGGAACAAGACAGGGATGCCCTCTATCACCACTTCTATTCAATATAGTTCTCGAAACACTGGCCAGAGCAATTAGACAGACGAAAGAAATTAAAGGCATAAAAATAGGAAAAGAAGAAATTAAATTATCGCTATTTGCGGATGACATGATTCTATACCTAGAAGACCCAAAAGGGTCTACAAAGAAACGACTAGAACTAATAAATGAATTCAGCAAAGTGGCAGGATATAAAATCAACACGCATAAATCAAAGGCATTTCTGTATATCAGCGACAAAACTTCTGAAACGGCAATGAGAAAAAACACTCCATTCACAATATCCTCAAAAAAAATAAAATACTTGGGAATCAACCTAACAAAAGAGGTGAAAGATTTATACAATGAAAACTACAGAACCCTAAAGAGAGAAGTAGAAGAAGATCTTAGAAGATGGAAAAATATACCCTGTTCATGGATAGGCAGAACTAACATTATCAAAATGGCAATATTACCAAAAGTTCTCTACAGGTTTAATGCAATGCCAATCAAAATCCCAACGGCATTTCTTGTAGAAATAGATAAAGCAATCATGAAATTCATATGTAAAAATAAAAGACCCAGAATAGCAAAAGCAATTCTAAGCAGGAAGTGTGAATCAGGTGGTATAGCGATACCAGATTTCAAACTATATTACAGAGCAATAGTGACCAAAACAGCATGGTACTGGTACCAAAACAGGTGGGTGGACCAATGGTACAGAATAGAGGACACAGAGACTAATCCACAAAGTTATAACTATCTTATATTTGATAAAGGGGCTAAAAGCATGCAATGGAGGAAGGATAGCATCTTCAACAAATGATGTTGGGAAAACTGGAAATCCATATGCAACAAAATGAAACTGAATCCCTTTCTCTCGCCATGCACAAAAGTTAACTCAAAGTGGATCAAGGAGCTAGATATCAAATCATAGACTCTGCATCTGATAGAAGAAAAAGTTGGCTCCGATCTACATATTGTGGGGTTGGGTTCCAAATTCCTTAATAGGACACCCATAGCACAAGAGTTAATAACAAGAATCAACAAATGGGACTTAATTAAACTTAAAAGTTTTTTCTCAGCAAGAGAAACAATAAGAGAGGTAAATAGGGAGCCTACATCCTGGGAACAAATTTTTACTCCTCACACTTCAGATAGAGCCCTAATATCCAGAGTATACAAAGAACTCAAAAAATTAGACAATAAGATAACAAATAACCCAATCAACAAATGGGCCAAGGACCTGAACAGACACTTCTCAGAGGAGGATATACAATCAATCAACAAGTACATGAAAAAATGCTCACCATCTCTAGCAGTCAGAGAAATGCAAATCAAAACCACCCTAAGATACCATCTCACTCCAGTAATATTGGCAGCCACTATGAAGTCAAACAACAACAAGTGCTGGGGAGGATGTGGAGAAAAGGGTACTCTTGTACATTGCTGGTGGGACTGCAAATTGGTGCGGCCAATTTGGAAAGCAGTTTGGAGATTCCTGGGAAAGCTGGGAATGGAACCACCATTTGACCCTGCTATTGCCCTTCTCGGACTATTCCCTGAAGACCTTAAAAGAGCATGCTACAGGGATACTACCACATCGATGTTCATAGCAGCACAATTCACAATAGCTAGACTGTGGAACCAACCCAGATGCCCTTCAATAGATGAATGGATAAAAAAAATGTGGCATCTATACACAATGGAGTACTATGCAGCAATAAAAAATGACAAAATCATAGAATTTGCAGGGAAATGGATGGCACTAGAGCAGATTATGCTTAGTGAAGCTAGCCAATCCCTAAAAAACAAATACCAAATGTCTTCTTTGATATAATGAGAGCAACTATGAACAGAGCAGGGAGGAAGAGCAGGAAGAAAAGATTAACATTAAACAGAGACATGAGATGGGAGGGAAAGGGAGAGAAAAGGGAAATTGCATGGAAATGAAGGGAGACCCTCATTGCTATACAAAATTACATATAAGAGGTTGTGAGGGGAATGGGAAAATAAACAAGGAGAGAAATGAATTACAGTAGATGGGTTAGAGAGAGAAGATGGGAGGGGAGGGGAGGGGGAATAGTAGGGGATAGGAAAGGTAGCAGAATACAACAATTACTAATAGGGCATTATGTAAAATTGTGGATGTGTAACCGACGTGATTCTGCAGTCTCCATTTGGGGTAAAATTGGGAGTTCATAACCCACTTGAATCTAATGTATGAAATATGATATGTCAAGAGCTTTGTAATGTTGTGAACAACCAATAAAAAATAAAATTAAAAAAAACATGGAAAAATACAAATATATCTAACTTTGACAATAGTCAAATCAAGAGGATATGTAGAGAATAAACTCTCGAAAAATAAAAATTCCCGGCTACAAATTAATAACTGTACAAATCTTTAGCTATTGAAATTTTAATTTTTTTTTCTTTTGTCTAGCCTATTTCTGGTTTAATGGGGACTTCTGTTTGCTTCCACATCATTGAAGGAGGCTCAGAGGTACAAAATAACTTTTGAAAACTTGTGGCTAGATATTCAGATTCCAAGTCCTGCAAGAGAAGTGCAGTTAATTAGATTACACAACACACCTGAACCAAACTTTAGTTAATTATAAACTGGTTACATTGCAGCCAAAAACAACACCTGGGAAGTTCCAATTATTATAAAACACTTATAAGAGTATTAGCTGTGTGCCACATATACCTCCTTGCCTTTACACACCTACAGGCATACTCTTTACAAATAGGATAAATAACACTTTGATGGTACTATCTGAAAGCCAATAGGATGGTCCTTTTAAATCCCTAACAAAAGAATAGAAAAAAATCTAAGAAGCTATAAACTACTAGTTATCATAGAAATAATCTAGTTAACTGTTTTGCTTTTCCTCTTAATTTTACAAATCAGAAATTTGGAAGGTATGCTCAAGATCCTGTGAGCTCTAAGTAAGGATGCAGTGGAGCAGCAGAGTGTGGGCTCACAGATAATTACATGTCTTTAGGCCACTCAATCAATTCCTTTTTAGTTTACATCTCAGTGGTTGTAGAAATCAAATGATAGCACATAGTAGGTAGAATTTAATAGCCTACAAATATCTATAAAATATAAACATCAGCTAGCCTTCTTAACAATCATAATTCTTTAACTGTGAATACTCTGTTATGTAATAGAAATAGAACAATTTTGGAAACCAAATAGGGCTGAATTCAAATGTCAGTTTCTTTGTTTACTTAATCTCTTGGACTCTAAGTGCTTAAGCTTTGCTGGGCAAAGGTCAGGATAAGTGCCCATTCTTTGTGTAAAGTGTAAATCTGTGCCTCCCTAGAATGCAATTTGTCAACATGTATCTCATACTAAAAGGTATGTACTTTTTATTTAGTGAACGACAAGATATTTACTATACAGATGTATTTACAAAAGTTTACAAAAGTCTGTGTACCAAATACTCATTAAAACATTTTTTGATAGAATATTCATGGCATCAAGAGAATAATAACTCCAAAGCAGAGGTGCAAAGTGAGGGGAGTGTTTCAGTGGAGTTATGCTTACTCTTGTGGTCTGCTGATCAGAGTCCTAAAGATAAGGTACTTGGATGTGGTTGTTTATACCACACTGAGCCAGTGAAGGTTTTGAAGCACAGGGATATGGCAACCAATTTCTTCTTCTGAAAGGTGAGTCAGCTGGTGATTTTGCAATCAGACCCTAAGGGAGAGGTCAATTAGGAAAGTAGAAATCTATATGGCAAACTGCAATAGTGCAAATATGAGAATTTTTGAATTTACATCTCAGTGGTTGTAGACATGAAATGATAACACACAGTAGGTATAATTTAATAGCCTACAAATATCTATAAAATATAGACAAATTTTCTGAATAAAAGTGAATATAGGGGCAAGTCATGGACTTCTGAGGTATTTGGGATATAGAAAAAAGCAGTAATAAACATGTGAGATGAAGTCATTGATGACTTGAATATCAAATGGGGACTGGGGATGCTTTGTGGTATTGAGAGCTACAGAAGAATCCAGGGGAATAACGCTAAAGCCACATTGAGTCTGAGGTGCTGGAGCTAACTAGAATGATGCATCATACAGGGAATTATACTTGTTTGCAGCTCAGTGTCACTTCTGTTGAGGTCTTTCCCAATGTCCCTTATATATCCTGATTTTGAAGTTTCTCGTTGAGAAGAAAAGCATGAATAAGTGACACACATTTAAAGCACACACATTAATAAAAACAACCCAATAGTGATGGCAGAGTAGGGAAAATAAATGACAAATCTCTTTGTTAGAAATAAGGACACGCACAACTTCAGAAGCAAACCATTTTCATTTTGAAATGAGGTTCAGTCTTTTCCAAATCCAGAGACCTTAAGGAACACCTTCAGTTGCTAATTGACTGCTAGCTGCTCTGGGTAATTAAATATCACTCTTTGTCTTTAAAACTTGATGCACACTCTAGAATCCTTTATTTCAAAATCCTTTGCCAACAAAGATTCCTGGTGAAAGGGTTTTTATTCAATAACTGATTTTTATAATTCATTTCTGCCAGAGCAAAATCCTTAGAGCAACTTGTTAAGTGTTTGAGTAGACTTTTAAACACAATTTTACAGTGTTTCAAGACAACAAAGATTTTCTCAAAACTCCATAAGGGACTCAAGTACCTCATGCCCCAAGAGCTAATACCAGAGGTTGGGGGAGGTGCTGTGACCAAGACATCCACTGCCCTCTGGAGAGTCCTGGAAAAGATAATATGATGCGAAGCTCATCTCAACCTCAATAACCCTCTGTCTTCCTGGGATCAATAAAATAAGGAAAACCTTCAGAGCATCTGGGTTGAATTTAATATTGCCCTCTGAGAGTGTTCCCTTTTGCAGTCCATGGAGGTTTCAGCAAATCCATTGACACATAAAAACTTTTTCTCATAGATTTTTTAGCATACAAAAGCTTCCAACAAAGACTTTCTCTGCAAAATGCCAGGTGAATGAATTTCTCCATAGTCAAATCGGCCAGAATGCTCATTAAATTGCTAAGTAGTTAATTCTATGGACTCAGATCTGAAAGATAAGATACTTATTGAGACAAAAAATGCATCCTTTCTAGTGACTTCTATTTTCTGTTTGAGAATGATCCTATTTGGGGAATTGTTATGCAATTCACTTCATTTCCCATCTCTATTTCTACCAGCCCACTGTTAGTGAGTATGCATTGATGGACACACATAGTGTTAGGAAGGGGACAGACTCTTTCACCTAGATCACAAAGATTTTAAATTTATTCACCGTTTGCATTGTCATGCAACTGACATTTCCATAATGTAGCTAAGACAGTGGTATTCAGGAAAATTTGATATAGTTGAGATATGGAAGTTTTCAGGGAAACTGGCTAAATGCAAATCAATTAGAAAAGAAGGCGGAAGAATTGATATTCCCCCTCCCTTGGAGTTGAGGAAGCCATTCACAGTCCTATTGAATTTGAAGTGAGACTTGCACTTTAATTATAGTTCAGATCAGTGCAAAAGGTGGTTCCTATAAGTGATATGCTTTAAGTCAAGTTATGATTGATAGGTATGATGATGCCATATATTGTGGAGATTATAAACTGGACAAAGAAACCCACAGAGGAAGTAGGACAAGCATATCCATGCATTAAAGAGATTGTGAAGTTTCTTATTTGTGATTTCACTGAGAATCTAGAGAAAAGGGAGGTCCTGGATAATTTTTCTCACTGGAGTTTCAATGCAGATGGAATTCTGAATGAGGGTTTGAGAGTTTTCAGTTGAAAACGGAACCAATAGAAACTTGAGTTAACACTAGGCGTGGTGGTGCATACCCATAATCCCAGCAGCTCTGGAAGCTGAGGTAGGAGGATCACAAATTCAAAGCCAGCCTCAGCAATTAAGGAATGGCCTCAGCAACTTAGTGTAACCTATCTCAAAATAAAAAATGGGCGGGGGGGGGGGTGGTGCTGGGGATGTAGCTCTGTGGTAGAACACCCCTGGTTCAAGCCCTGGTTCCAATAAATAAACAAATAAATTTTTAAAAAGTATTGATAGTTTAAGAAAAGCAGTACTCTTTGGAAGAATAGGATGATTGTGACTAAGACCTCAAACCCTAAATCCACCCTGCCTGAGTTCAAGTCTAGCCCCACCATCTGTTAGGTACAGGGTCTTAGACAAATTATTAAAATTCTCTATGCTTCTGTTTTCTTGTTTCTAAAGTTAGAGTAAAAATAATTGTTACTGCATTGAGTGGTTGTGATAATTAAATGAGCCAATGTTATTAAGTATATCATTCCAATAGCTATTATCTGTTGCTGTATTGTAATAATCATTTTTTATTGTATTAGGCTATAAATTGAGTGAAGCCCTGGTATAAGGTAGAGTGAGGAAAAGAAAACAAAAGGTGAGCTGGGCTTCTTCAGTCCATGTTTATCAAATGCTGATTTCCTCAAAAGACCACTGGAATTATTTTTTGATCAGGCAAAGCTAAAGCAAGCTACTTATTGACTTAATAAGAAAGGGGGAATGCCATGTGGGCAGTGTGACATTGACTTTGAACAGGAGATCAGAAGACAGTTTTAAGGTGGGGGGTCTGGGATTCTGGGATCAAAGGGTTTAAGATTGAGTCTTCCTGGGTGTGAAACTCATTTATGGCGATAAAGTTTGGGGTCTAAGAGTTTAGAATTGAAATGTAACAAGGGAGGGTCTAGAAGCCTCTCTTGATAATTTAACTGATGACCTATCAGATGGAAGATCTTATAGAAGTTCTTATAGAAGATCTATTCATCCAGAAGGCTTGTTTATGAGATAAATTTGTTTTCTGGAATTTCCCAGAAGAAAGAAAAAAAAAATATTTGTTGATTTACAGCTTCATCATTCCAGACAGGAGTTTTCTGGAGCAAGTAAAGAAGCCGTTCTAGAGTTGGGGATGATACAGCTCATTGGTAGAGTGCTAGCTAACATGTGTAAGGCTCTAGGTTTGAGAACCACAGGGTGGTAGTGGGGAACTATATTGACCTAGGTACCCTCTGATCTAAGTCTTTAAACTATAGAATGCAGGTGATCAGAATCTCATGCCTAAAAGTAGGCAGCAGTAGAATATCAACTTTGTGCCTATGATATTTTAAGGTACATGTCTTGAGGGCCTTTTAGATAGACAAGGATAACAGAGGTCAGAAATGACCTGAAGCACATATTAAGAGTAGGTTAGTAGGGTCCAGTTGATTCCATGTAGCTGGAAATGCTAGAATTTATATATAACCTCTGAGACAAAAAGGTTAGAAGTAGAGGCATTTTAAGGTAGTACCACTTGTGCTTCTTGTGAATTCAGACATATGATAGGAGTTTAAATTCTTTATTTAAAGCAATCACTAGAGGTTATGAATGCTGAGATGCTGTGGTTATTTTAAGTGAAGTACATACAGCATGCACACTCTGTGAGAATTCATGCCAGAACAAAACATGCTAAATATAATGTATCTGTAGTAGAAATTACTAAGGGGTTCTTACCTGGATGGGAAATTGGAAATAGGGAATAAAATGAAAGTATTTGGTAAAGGGTCTCTGAATGATCTAGAACTTAAGTCTCTAAGCAAACATTTGTGAATCCATAGGTAGAGTTACGCTCTAGACCTTTTGTGGTAAGGGAATTTTATATATTTGGCTGTGTTTTTCCTCTGGCCTTCAATGAAGATTGGGAGTTACCAGTGTAGGGGAGGAAAAATTTCTTTCTTTGTACTTTACTCTGACAAGGATCTTGCATAATTATACTGCCAAAAGACAAATTATGAAGAGTAAAACAAACAGAAGTTGTGTATCCCACGTACATATGAAGTACACTGAGATGGTAACTCAAAGTGATTATGTTTAGAACTTATGCAGAACCTTAATAAATTTCTAAAGAAGTTGTAAGACAAAGGAAAAGGACTTTGAGTTTCTAGAAATGCAAATTGTAAGAAGCAAATAGATGGAGAAATTGGTGACATACAGTCTGGTGTAGGGTAAGGAAGAATAACCCCCATAGATTCTTAGATGAAATGGACCTCTGTTACAAAAGACAGGAATGAGAGAACACCAAACATAAAGTGACTAACATGGATAGTTCATGCATATGTCGGAGACACTCAGATGATGAGTAGTTCTCCAACAGATGGCTTTAAATAGTAGATTATATGGCTTCTTCACCAGAGCAGTGGATTTTTAGAGAAGTGACAAGTGAAAAGGATTTTGAGTTTCTAGTGGTGGCTACTTGGGGGAAGGCAACAGATAAAGACAAGTTAGTACAGCTTGTTACTGTAGACTTTTCTGGTATCATCTATAGTCTAATAAGGATACAAAGTTGTTTTCATTGTGCAAGCAAGAAGAGTTTTCTCACCTTTCACTTCCACACTGAAAATTGCAATGATCATGAAAAACTTCCTGAGAATTCCTGAGATCCAGCATTCCTGAACAATACCTATTTCATGAGTATCACTGACAGGAGGCTTGGAGGAAGAGTCAGAGTTCACAGGGTCAGTCATCAGTCTTGAATCTTCTTTCCCCTGCGTATAAGGTAATATCTCTCCCAAGAAATGAAGGTCAACTTCTCAAAGTTCTGGCTGCTTCCATTGGTTCTATCCTTTGGCTCACTATGCTTTTGACAAGACAGGGATACATTCTAGAAGTCAGACAGTGTCTATTGACCTAATGATAAGTGATCTACTCAGTCTATTAAGGTCCTGGCAGTAAAGTATGGGGCTTGTTCTAATATTGCTTTTATTGGCTGCCATATTCCAGTTAAGGAAGTCCATCTCCTCTCAGATCCTTGGAGAAGAGATTATTTCAAGGTTCTCCTTACTTAGGACTTTGCTGCCCTCTTTCATTCCTTGAAGAGGCTTATTCCTTTTCATCCCAGGAAACAGTTCATTGTGTAGGCCAATAAGAACCTGCCCAACCCTGAGCCCCTGTGGCTGGCCTCAGGGAACACCAGGGAATTGAAATTCCTCAGAAGCTCAGTCTCTATAATGAAACCATTTTTCTTGAAATTGATTGCTTGCTCTCCTGGAGATCTAAGTCATTTCTTTTGGCCGCTCTTGTTCTCCAAAGCATACTGGTTATCACTGTGATCTTAAGAGGGATTGTTTCTGTGTTTAAAAGGAAGAAAAAAAAATAGGTAGACATGGATGTTGGCATCCCTAGGCTTCTACTAATGGCTTAGTGTGAATTTCTTACATTAACAAAGGTGTCTGTCCGACACCTTTATTTTCCATGGTTCTTTAGCCAACACATGGCCTAAGACTTTTGATCTCTTGTTCAATATTAATCTAGCATCTGGCTGGCACAAAAGCCTGAGCTGGGCTCTATCCTGTAGCAACTTAAAGGCTGTAGAAATAAATTGTGGTAAGGATCTAATGACATGGTGAATAAATGAGAAAATGAAATTCCTACTTCAGGGTCCATAAATAAAGTTTATTGGGACTAGCCACGCTCATTTGTGCACTTGCAGTATATGCCAGCTTTCACACCCCAAAGGCAGAGTGGGGTGGCTGTGAAAGAGACAGTGTGACTCACAGCACCTGAAATATTTACTATCTTATCCACAAAGCTTAAAATATTTATTTTCTCACCCTTTATAGAAAAAGTTTGCTGACACCCCTATAAATTTCAAAAAAATGATACTTCCTTATATTTAATACTTTAAACTTGTCCAGCTCTTTGAAAATCTGTAAATGATGTTATCTAAAAACCTTATGAATTGGTACAGCAGGTATCATTATCTTCAGTTGACAGCCCAGGTAGCAATTATAACAGATCTCAAATTAAGAAGACTCAATATAGCTGCCATGCAATAAATAAATAAATAAGAAAAAAAGAAAACATTAGAAGGGTGATTCATTCCTGCCCATAATTTTAAACTGTTGCTTCTCTGTTTTGCAAGCTTTAACTTGGTGTGCAAAAGCTTCCTGCTCTCCTTTCTGTACTCAGTTCTTTCTCTACCCACCCCCCAAGGCTACCTCTCTATCTCACCATGGGTAACAAATGAGAAATTTTGAGGACTATTGAGCACTATAAATTTTCACAGCAGGGCTGCTTCTCAGCCCAGGATCTTGGGTAATTGTCACACTTTGGTAAAATTCATGGGAGACAATTGCCCTCAAATCAACAATTCTATCTGCAAGATGCTACTGAGGGTGGGGTAGGGTAAGTTTTGTCTTCAATGGTCTGCATACAGTTAAGGACTATGAAAATTTGTTTTGTTTTGTTTTTGGATTGATTTGCTGTCATTATACTTTAAACCCTATGTTCATACATTCAATTGCTGGAACAAAATACAATGAACATCTTAAAATGTTGCCTTTGCGCAGAGGGATAACGTGTGCTTTTACCCCTAAGTATTCTGTGTTTCCTATATTTTCTATAACAAATGTGTTTATTATAAAGAGATCATTCCCGTATGTGAACCTACACAAACAAGCACATGTAAACATTTTATGGGACCCTTTATAGAGTCTATGCCCTTGACTAAACTTTGCATTGGTTCCTTTGAATACTTCTCATCCTTGGATCTTATCTTTGGCCTGCTTCTCCAGTGTTAGTAAATATCCTCCTAAATTGGCAGAGGGAGAATTTCCCTACCCTTGATATCTGATTGTCCCTAATATGTGATGAAACCCCTTCCCTTGCTATGTGATCATGCTGGGCTATCATCAGCAAAATTCTGTCCAAGTTGGTTTAGCAAGAATCCCCTCTGTCCCTGATGTCTCCTCTTAGTTATTTTCCATTCCTGTACATCCCCCGCCCCAAACACACACCAGGTTGACAATAAATCTCCAGTTGTGCTTGCTGTGTTTGAAGTTGAGCCCTGTTGCTTTCCCCTGTTGTGAGAGTCTTGACATTTATCGCAATATTCCTGAATAAAGCCTGTCATACCATTTTTACAAGTGTCAGAATAATATTTTCTTTAACACTCTCAGAGGACCCTATAATTTTCAAGCTGTCTTACAGCACACTCCTCAAGAAATCTAAAAAAGCCCAGCTTCAGACACACTTATTTTTCCAGAATTTCCCAAGTAAACCTTCTACCTCCCCCATCTCTCTGCCTTTCCTAACAGTATTCTACCATGTGGAATTCCCTTGTCTTTCTCTCTGTAAGCAGAAGTTCTTGAAGATACAAATATAACAAGTTCTTCCTTTCTTTGGCTCTTCAAAATATTCCATAAAAACAATCTGCCATGTTTTCTGACAAGGCCACTATTCACAGCACATAACAATGAGGTCACAAATAGGGAGGCAAAGTATTCTTCCTCATAGAAGCCCTGATAAATTATGGTGGTTCATGAAGTCCTACCCTTGGATTTCTATGACAGTGTCATCTTAGCTCTGAACAAACTTCTGAGGTGTACCACAAAGGATATTTGTTCAGTGAATTGTTGTAGTTTCAACAACCCAATTTTTATTCCTGGTAAATATCTTCCAACCTCAAAAGCCCAAAAGTGAGCCAGAGGATACATGTACTGATGAGAAAGATCCAAGCATAGCTCTTTGTATGATCTTTACAAGATTGAGACAAGTGAGCCATGGGCTAAGGATGCCACTGGTGTGATTGACATAGCTTCTTGTGCAAGAGAGACCATGGACCTGGGCCAGTAAGAGCTGTTACATTATGAATAAGTCAACTGGGTAAAACCAGAGACAAAGGATCACTTAAAGGACATTAAGAAGCTTGTTCTGCTTCAAAATACATCTCAAGTCAGTCTAACCACAATGTCAGAACCCTCCACTACCCTAAGTAAATTATTTCATTGTAAAGACATCATGATACTAATGGCCCTTGTTAAAATTTAATTAATTTCTTAAATGGAAAAACATTGAACCATCATTCATTACAATTCAGGAAGCATTTCCAAGAGTACCTGTAGTAGGTGCAGTTTGTGTTAGGTCCTCTGGAGGACACTCCGTAGCTTGTAATGTACCTGAGATGTTAAGCACATTAAGCCTCCGTGTCCTAAAGGATCAGTTTTCATTTTTAATTCTTTTTCCACTTCATCATGAACTGATAGGTGATATCTGCATATGTTTCATCAAGTAAGCTTACTGCTTTATACATAACTTAATGAGAGATACTCACTGGTCACTTGTTTGGATGTCACAGCTATGTCCAACTACCATAAACAAATGCTTACTCTCATCTCACTTTTGATTTCTGAATGATTCTGTCTATGGACTGTAAGGAGCAGTTCAGGGACAGCAATACACTGAGAGTAGCTCTTGTCTATATCCAATGTTGGTAAGCATGGCTGCATATAAAATATATTTGGGAAGCTTTACACTATCCACTCTCAGACAGACCCACTATATTGTTTTGTTTTTGGAGAGAGAATCTTGTGAAGTTGCACAGGTTGGTGTTGAGTTCCCACCCTCCTGATTCAGCCTCCCAAGTAGTTAGGACTGCACGTGTGCATGCTGCTGCGCCCAGCTCTGTGTCCACCTGAATTTATTATTACTCTCTGGATAATAAAGCATGAGATCACTGTTTCTGAGCACCAGAAGAGTTGGAGTTTTACAGTGAAAGAATCTACCAAAGGCTTCAATGATGGTATACAATAACTATATGGCAAACACTTGTCTTTTCACACTGTGCAGTTTAACTGGCAAGCCAGTGCAAGTTGTCAACACCTTTAAACCTTGTTAGAGCATTACTCTTAAGTGATTAAATTCCTTTATGTTGGCCAAGCTGGCATTAGTATTTAGACAATAGTCAGCTAGCAACTGGTTCAGATTTCAGGTATCAATAAAAATATATTTAAGAATCCTTTAAAAATTTCACTTTTTTACTGAAAAGTAATTCATGATTATTCCAAAACATTTAAAGAATATAAGATGACATAAGGAAGAAAAAAAGAATCATCTATAATTCTACTACCTAAAAGATACCTGCTGCTAATATGGTGATGTATAACTTGCCAGATACACACTTGTGCACAAAACATGCATTTTACAAAATTATAATCATGCATGTAAAATTCTGTATTGTTGATTAATTAATTAATTAATTTTACATAGGTATATATGACAGCACAATGCATTTTAATTCATTGTACACAATTGCAGCACAACTTTTCATTTCTCTGATTGTACACAATGTAGTGCCACACCACATGTGTGGTCATACATGTTCCTAGGGTAATGATGTCCATCTCATTCCACCATCTTTCCTGTCCCCATGCACCCTCCACATCCCTCTCTCCCCTTTACTTAATCAAATTTCCTTCATTTTTTTTCCATGCTCCCCTATTACGGATCAGATCCACTTATCAGAGAGAACATTTGGCCTTTGGTTTTGGGGATTGGCTTACTTTGCTTACCATGATATTCTCCAACTCCATCCATTTACCTGAAAATGCCATAATTTTATTCTCTTTTAATGCTGAGTAATATTCCATTGTAATGCCTCAGTTTCTTTATCCATTTTTATATTGAAGGGCATCTAGTTTGCTTCTACAATTTAGCTATTGTGAATAGTGCTGCTATGAACATTAATGTGGCTGCATTACTATAGTATGCTGAATTAAGTCTTTTAAGTATAGACCACCGAGTGGGATTGCTGGGTCAAATAGTGGTTTTATTCCAAGTTTTCTAAGGAATCTCCCTACTGCTTTCCAGGTTGGTTGCACCAATTTGCAATCCCACCAGCAATGTATGAGTGTGCCTTTCCCCCCACATCCTTGCCACATTTATTGTTGTATGTATTCTTTACAACTGCCATTCTAACGGTGTGAGATAAAGTCTTAGAGTAGTTTTTATTTGCATTTCTCTAATTACTAGAAATGTTGAACATTTTTTCATATATTTGTTGATCAAATGTGTATCTTGTCCTAAAAAGTGTGTGTTAAGCTCCTTAGCCCATTTATTGATTGAGTCATTTATTTGGGAGGGTTAAGTTTTTTGAGTTTTTTATATATCTTGGGGATTAATGCTCTATCTTACGTACATGTAGCAAAAATTTGCTCCCAAAATGTAGGCTCTCTCTTCACCTCATTGATTATTCCTTTTGCTGAGAAGGTTTTTAGTTTAAGTCCATCCCATTTATTTTTACATGTGGCATTATCCTAAGAATGTTACCATATTTATGAAATGCATTGTATAGTTTTATAACTATTTAACTGCTATCCTTTTAAACACTTAGAGTATATCAATTGTTCTTATAATTATACAGGAATGATCATTCTACATGTGTAATGATTTTGCCTTTTTTATTTCCAGAAAGTAGCATCACTAGATATAATCAATTCAATACATTTAAGAAAATGATGAATTTAAATAATTTACTACAAGTGATAAAAATGAATATTTCTTCATTCTTATGAAATCTTTTCTATCTGCTTTCCTTTCAAGATTATCTTTTCTCCACTGGGAGAAGAGTGTACATTTTTTAAACCCATGAAACATGGTGATATATTATTATTTGGACCTAAGCTGAGCAAAATGTGATATCTTAGTGCTATTTTAATTTGCACTCTTTGAATAATAGTAGTGTTAATATACTTATAGGGATGATGATAATAATGATGACGATGACAGTAAGAGATGCATTGGTCTGTTAGTAAGAACTTTCTTTGCTTTTCTATTTTCTTTATATTTTTTCTCTTTACATATTCCAGTAAAATTGATTGGAACCTGTGGACAAACGCCTTTATATTGTTGCTAGACATAAGGCCTTGCCAAATATTTTCAGGTGCTCATAATTCACAATCTTTAACAACTGTTCTAAAAAACACTTGCAGTAATAGGTTTTGTGAAAGGTATGGGCTTCTGAAAACCACAGTACAGAATAACCTGGGAAATGAGAACAACTCATTTTACCCCAAGGACCGAGAATGCATCTCAGCTGTATGAGCACACCTGGGAAGAAACACATTGTCTTTGGCAACACAAAGTAGTAGTGTCAGAATTAACTTCGGAGAACACTGTGAGATTGAAGGAGTTACAAACACATCAAGGGCTGCCTGGGTTGTTTCAAGCAAATTTCAGGCTAATAAATCAGGCTCAAGAATATGGCAGGTATGTGAAATTTCAAAGTATTATACATAAAAAAGACCTGATATTAAAAAGATACAGATAGAATTCCAGCACTGTAGGACTGACCACCTCTCTGCTCTCACTGAACATGAGTGCTCTACCATTTTAAAAACCTGGTCATATGTAACAGAATGGGCCAATGATTTATTTCCTTAAAGAGTGGCCCTCATAGAGTGGTGCTTACGCCCCCTACCTTGATGGGCTGGGCTCAGTTAATATTGGGATAGTTTCCAAGGACTGACTGTGATTTCCTGTTTTTGCCTTTTATAATAATTTTTGAGTCACGTGGTGCAATATTTAGGAAGAAAGGACCTTAGACTAGATGTTGCCTGAATCCTCATATTTCTTATAATGATGAAAAAAAGTTACAGGAAAGTTAGAGTCAAATATTTGCAAACAAAAATTGTGAAGGGGTCGTATACAAGGTAACCCTAGGTGCATAGGATTTAGCACTGAAAATGCCCTGAATATGCTTCTAAATATATTTGAGTGCTTTCCATGAAGGATTATTCCATTTGAAGGTAGTGTCATCACTAACACTACTAGAAGCCATTTCTCTTTGGCAAGAGAAAGAGGAAAAATCTCCCTAGATTTTAATTTTGAGCTATTTATAAAGAGTCACAGTGATTTTATCACACAGGTCATTTGTGCACTAACGTTCTGGCATGTGAACTCTGTAACACATTTATTAAGAAACAAAATTTGAAGTAATTCACAGTATATGAGTGGTTTTTACTAAAAGTCAACTACCAATTTTTATTAGTAGTTAGAAGATTTAGATATTGAAATCTGGCTTCAGATATTTTTTTACTGGAAAAAACTGACATGAAAGCAAAGCAAATACAAGCATTGTTTGAAGAAAATGAAGCATTTAAGTAGGAGCGTGTCTGATTTGCTCTACTGTAAAGTAGTAACTCTACTGAGCTTATGTAAGCTACACTGAAGGTATCAGCTTCACCAGGCCCACACTCGGGAATGTCATTCAAGCTTAAAAGCTTTTATCCAAAAACAGTGCATCTCTTCAAAAGCCATTTGGGCAGACTCTAATTAAGTAAAATTTTACCTCATTTTCTTAACTCCTACAGTTTTGTAGCTTTATATTGAAAGTTAGAAAATAAAACGTGTTGCTCCCTATTTCCCATTCTTTTGGAAAAACAACTTTCCCCCTCTTACCTCTATTATTGCCAACAGCTAGCTAGTTTCTGCCATTTCTATAAAACCAGGGAGAGGAGAGGGTGTGGGCTTGCTGTGTCTTGGAGCAGTGCCAGAGCTTCCTAGTTGATCCTCGTTGAAGGAGAGAATGGAGGAACATACTGAAGTCAGGCAGAAGTTTGGACCCAATAAGTCAGCATGTTCCTAATGCCTGTTTTTGTTGTTGTTGTCATTGTTGTGTTTCAAAATTTTGTATTGACTAAGGACCAAAATCAAACAATGAGAACAGAAATTGTCCTTCAGACTAGAAGATGGGCACTAGATAGGAGATAAGGAGGAAAAGGAATAGGAGAAATTGTGGAATTACTCAGATATTTCATGGAGATAAGTACAAGAGGCATGACCATCCCAAATATCCTATTTAGATGGGCGCCAATATCATACTAGAGAATGGATAAGACCCCACAGGGATGCAAGGAGAATAACCCAAGAAGAACAGATATACCAATTTCATCTTGAAGATTTATGACATGGGCAGTGGGGAGGATATTTCAGGCCAGAAACAAAGGCAAAAGGACAAAGAGAAGTGAATTAAGAGAAAGTCGGAGATATTCTCCAGATTCCTGAGTGGCAGGAGATATAGATTGCTAGGAGCCACAAGCAAATATATGATGTATGGCACCTTTGGTTGTAAAGTGACGCCAGCTAGCCACTGAGATGATTATGTTAAGATTTACATTCATATGGAAATTGGACTCCCGCTGTTCACCTTGGCCTGCTACCGGACTCATGTTACGGACTCATGTTACCAGACTCTTGGAGAGTTCCCATTGGTTGGGGAAGGATAGTAGGAGGAAATTCCGGGGGAGGTCCGGGGGACCCCGGGTTCGGGGAGACGCGCGGTTCCGGTGGACGCCCGCGTGGGAGGACCGGGTTTGGCTTGCCGGCGGAGGTTTTTTCGAAATAAAGTTTTGTTCCTGCTTGAGTGGCTCGTGATTCTGTGCCCAGCCAAGACTGCGGCATTTGGTGGCCCATACGGGGAACGCCTGGAACTTAGAGGTGAGTAAAATTGCTCGCCCCTGAGGGAAGGCGACAGGATGGGTGACTATCTCAAAAAACAATGTGTTCTTGTTTTGATTTATTTTGTTTTTATTTCAAGCTCCCTAGCCCTAGAATTTTCTCAGGCGAACTGGGAAAAATGGTTGGCTCAAGGTTTGAAGTTATTCGGCCCTGAGAAAGAGAAAATTGATACAACCATTGTCTGTTCCGTTTTTGTTTCATTCTGCTTCAGCTTTGTTTTATTCTATCTTATTGGGTTATGTTACCTTTATAGTAGATTAGAATCCAGTAAAAAACAAACCAAAAAACTGTTAAGTAAATTGTTAGAAGTCCAGACTATGGTAGAAAAAACGCTAAGTCAAGCAAAAGAGAAGGTCTCTCAAGCTAGTCAGACAGAGGAGAATTTAAAAAAAGCAAGCTTAGAGGAAAAGCAGCCATCAGGTGGAGAATTACAACAGGAGGTTGCTACCAACTCCGTTCTATCACCAGAGGGCGTAATTCAACCAACAGCTCCATCTACCGCTGAGCGGCCCTCAACTCCCGTAGTTGATGGACGGAATTCTGAGGCAGGACCCTAAAGATTAGCATGCCCTGTACTTGAGCAGGCAGGAAGGCAACGGATTCACCGTGCTTTAGATTTCAAAACAATAAAGCAATTAAAGGAGGCTATAACGACCTATGGGCCGCAAGCTCCCTTCACAATAAGCATGGTCGAATCTGTTACCAACTTGGACATGACACCAGCAGATTGGGCTAACGTGTCGATCTGTGCTAAACGGAGGACAATATTTGTTATGGAAGGTTGCCAATGAGGAATTTTGCATGGAGACAGCTAGGCGAAATGCAGAAGTTGGTTACCCTCAAAGAAATATAGAAATGCTTTTGGGAAAGGGACCTTATGAGGGTCAAAGACAACAAATTGAATATGACCCTGGCGTATACGCACAAATTGTTGTAGATGCAGTTAGGGCATGGAAAACTTTACAGGGGCATGAAGACTTACAAGGTCAATTATCTAAGGTAATACAAGGAACTAATGAACCTTACGCTGAATTTGTAGATAGACTTATTCAGTCAGCCTCTAGGATATTTGGTAATACAGAACAGGTAATGCCATTTATAAAACAACTGGCTTATGACCAAGCAAATCGTTGCTGCAGAGAGGTCATTAGACCATGGAGACATGAAGATTTAAACACATATATTAAATTATGTAGAGACATTAATGAACAAGGGCAAGTCTTAGCAGCAGTACAACAGGCTTTAGATGCCAGGCCAAAAACATGCTATAATTGTAATCAAACAGGACATTTTAAAAGGAGTTGCCCCGTAAGAGGAGGGTTTAACAAAGCTGGATATCAAAGGAATAGAATACCAGGTATTTGCCCACGATGCCATAGAGGGAAACATTGGGCTAATGAATGCCGTTCTCAAACCACCATAGAGGGTATTCCGTTATCAAAAAACGGACAAAGACCAAGTGTTTACCCACGATATCGTGGAGAAAGGTATCAAGCTCCATTGCCAAAAAACAGACTAAAAGGCCCAATGCCCCGGGGCCCCAAACCACAAATATATGGGGCAATGGAGGAACCCAACAGCACCATCAAGGTAGTGCCCAGGACGCATTATCCATTAAATCCCTCATCAGACAAACTAGAGGGAACGCAGGGCTGGACATCTGCGCCTCTGCCAGAGCAGTACTAACCCCAGAGATGGGAATTCAAATCATTCCCACAGGAGTAAAAGGACCTCTTCCCCAGGGAACAGTAGGCTTATTATTGGGACGCAGTTCTTCTACACTAAAAGGACTTATGATAAGTCCTGGGGTAATTGATCCCGATTATGAAGGTGAAATAAAAATTATAGCTAGTTCTCCAAGAGGTATATCAGTAATTTCACCAGGAGATAGAATAGCACAGTTATTAATAATACCCAGCCTGCATGATAAATTTTCCAGTTGTAATGTAGAAAGAGGTTCCAAGGGATTAGGCTCCACAGGTGTAGATTGGGCTATGCTGTCTTTGAATTTAGATTCTCGCCCAATGCTAAAATTAAATATTCAAGGACATGACTTTAATGGGCTGCTGGACACAGGAGCTAACCTTAGTGTCATCTCTCGTCAAGAATGGCCAAAACATTGGCCATTACAACAAGCCACTCAAACGCTTTGAGGCCTAGGAGTGGCAACAAATCCCCATAGAAGTGCTATGGTATTAGATTGGAGGGATCCTGAAGGATGTGAAGGAACTATACAGCCCTATGTATTAGATCATCTTCCCGTAAATTTATGGGGACGAGATGTCCTAGATCAATTAGGATTGACATTAACAAATAACATCAATCCTAACGCGCCCACTACTAGGGCTAAACAAGGCTTTAGGAAAGAAAAAAGATTAAGAGAACAAGAACAAGGTATGACAGCACCTATTCAAATAGATCAAGAAATAAATAGACATGAATTGGGTTTTCAGAAAGGGCCACTAAGACAATCAAAATTACTTGGAAATCAGAAAGACCAGTGTGGGTTCCTCAGTGGCCCCTGACTAAAGAAAAGATACAAGTAGCCCATGACTTGGTCAAACAACAATTAGCGGAAGGACATATACAACCTTCCGTATCCCCCCATAATACTCCCATTTTTGTCATTAAAAAGAAATCTGGTAAATGGAGATTATTACAAGATTTAAGAGCCATTAATAATGAGATGGTTATTATGGGACCTGCTCAATCAGGGATTCCTCAATTGTCTGCTTTACCAAAAACCTGGCATGTTTTAGCTATAGATATTAAAGATTGTCTCTTTTCAATTCCAATTCATCCCGAGGATAGTCCACATTTTGCATTTACTATCCCTGCACTGAATCATGAAGGTCCTGATCAGAGATATGAATGGAAAGTACTCCCTCAAGGGATGGCTAACAGCCCAACTATGTGTCAAATTTATGTTAATAAAGCAATCCAGCCACTTAGAAACCAAAATCCTGAACTACAAATATTTCACTATATGGATGATGTGTTATTGGCACATAAAGATAAAAACACATTACTAGAATGTTATGCCACACTTACAAACTTATTGAAAAATTATAATCTAGAGATAGCAATAGATAAAGTACAATTAAATCTTCCAATTAATTATTTAGGAGTTCTATTATCCTCAACCATGGTCCGTCCACCAAAAATTCAAATACGAGTAGATCAACTCAAATCACTTAATGACTTTCAAAAGTTATTGGGAGACATAAATTGGATAAGGCCTTATCTAGGCATACCAACAGGAGAGTTAGGACCTTTATTTGATATTCTAAAAGGTCCATCAGATCCAAATTCACCCCGCATGTTAACGCCTGAAGCAAGAAAAGCATTAAAAATCATTGAAACATATATGGAAAATATGCATTTGGATAGAATTGATATAAGTTTGCCTTTATTATTTATTGTACTACCAACAAAAAATATTCCTACAGGAGTATTTTGGCAGGAAGGTCCATTATTGTGGATACATTTATCTTATTCTCCTAATACTATTCTTACTAGATATCCTGAAGCTGTAGGACAATTAATACTCAAAGGAATAAAAGCAGCTAAGGGAGTATTTAGGATTTCTCCCAATAAAATTATTACTCCATATACTATGGATCAAATTGATGAGTTAGCTAATGAGTTAAATACTTGGGCAATAATCATATGTAAAACTAGTGTTTCTTTTGATAATCACTTACCATCTAATCCTTTGTTGTCTTTTTGGTGTAAGCATCCTGTAGTTTTTCCAAAAATGACAAGAAAAACCCCTATCATAAATGCTCCAAATATATTCACTGATGGGTCAAACAATGGCACAGCAGCAGTAGTTACTCCTGATCAAACTTTTACATTTTTAGTACCCAAACAATCAGCTCAAAAGGTAGAGCTTAATGCAGTATTACAAGCTTTTATGATGTTTAAAGATTCTGTATTTAATTTATTTTCTGATAGTCAGTATGTAGTTAATGCTATAGTATCCCTCGAAGATGCTGGTAGGATTTCACCTTCTTCTACTGTTTTCTCTTTGTTTTCCGCTATACAAAGTCTAATCTAGGACCAAAAAGATCCATTCTTCATAGGTCATATCAGGGCACATACAGGATTGCCTGGAGCCCTTAGTATGGGCAATGAACTAGCAGATAAATCTACACATGACATACATATTTTCTCCACAATAGAAGAAGCTATAAATTTTCATAAAAGGTTCCATGTCAATGCTAATACTTTACAAAAGCGTTTTAAAATAACTAAAGAACAGGCCAAACATATAATAAAACAATGTCAAAATTGTATGACATTTTTACCACAAGTTAATCTTGGAGTCAATCCTAGAGGACTGATACCTAACCATATTTGGCAGATGGACGTCACACACTTGCCAGAATTTGGAAAATTAAAATATTTACATGTTACAGTTGATACCTCTTCCGGATTTTTGATGGGCTCCCTTCATGCCGGAGAAAAAACTAAAGATGTTATAGCTCATTGCTTACAAAATTTTGCCACTGTGGGCGTTCCAAAACAGTTAAAAACGGACAACGGTCCTGGTTATACTTCCTCCTCTTTTAAACAATTTTGCTCATCATTTGGTATTACTCACATAACAGGAATTCCATACAATCCACAAGGACAAGGCATAGTTGAAAGAGCTCATCAAACTATTAAAATGTACTTATTAAAACAAAAGGAGGGAATTGGAAAGGGGTATATATCCCCCAAAGATAAACTTAAAATAACCCTTTTTACTCTAAACTTTTTAAATTTAGATTCATCGGGACTTAGTGCTGCGGAAAGACACTTGTACCCCAAAAATGTACATAAGCCTAAGGTACTTTGGAAAGATATTCTAACAGGACAATGGAAAGGCCCGGATCCAATGATAGTCTGGAATCGGGGCGCTGTCTGTGTTTTCCCACAGGATGAACAGCAACCGATTTGGATTCCAGAGAGATTAACTAAAACAATTTCTACAGAAAAAGAAGATGATTTGACTCAAATCCATAACAGCTGACATCCAGAGCTCCAGCTTGGCTATTCTTACATCTGCGACAGTGATTAACCAAGGTGTTTTTTTTTTTTTTCAATATCTATTTTATTATTGCATTTTCCCACATCATAAAGTTCTATTTTATTTTATTTATTTATTTATTTATTTTTTGAGCTCATACAAACCTAGGTTAATGTTTTTCTGATCAGTTTTATTTTTTGACTGTGTTTTATTTTTTTGACTGTGGAGTTTTTAAACATTGCAATGGAGATTTCACCTAAGTATAGTTACAAGGCCTTTATTTACTATTGTCTTATGTGTTGTATGTTGTGTGCACACTTCTGTTTTGTGTTGTATGTCTGTATGTGTGTATGTCCATATTTCTTATATGAGGAGCGCTCATGAAAAAATGGATCCGAATTTTTTCTTTATTCACGTGATTTATATGGTTTAATTTAAATTAGGTAAACAGCTGTTAAGGATTGTTTTTAAAGGAGTTTAACAGATCTGTTTGTTTACTTTCACCTTTCCTTTTCATTATATTTAATAATTCTGTTCAGGATAATGTCTCTTTAGCATCATTGCCAGAATTTCCATCTCCATCCCAATTCCGGTGAAGACTGAGATAAAACCAAACTACAGCTTCTATGATAGCTATCACAGTAAACTGTATAAACTGATGCATCAATGAATATAACTCAACAAGTAATGCTCAATCAAGGACTTAATTTACTTTGGGAGGAAATGGACATATTGATAGGCTCCTCCAATTTGAACTGCTTACAGAACTTGCCTGGACTATATATCAGTTACATACATTGTGAAATATCATCTGGTGCACCGAATTGTGGTACTGCTGGCATATCTTTGCTGATGGTGTCACCAGTGATGCAATTTCCTTGCCAGCTCACCCCATGTTAATTGTGGTAATGCTGGCATATCTTTGCTGATGGTGTCACCAGTGACGCAATTTTTCCATAGGAGCCATCAATTGGCTTGGTGTCGTGGCATTTCTGTATCCTCCTCCCTTCTACTAGTGATGGTCTAAAATTTGGGGGCCAACAGAGGTGAGGCAAAAAACCTCACCCCCCCACTGGCACCAAGGCAAAATTTGGGTCCAACAGAGGTGAGGCAAGAACCTCACCCCCCCACTGGTGCATAGGCCTATCCACAAGCATGGCTGAATGCTGGACCGGTAGTCAGTGACAGGTTGCTCTGATTACAGTGGATTCAACCTAAGACAGGAAGCTGACGCCTAAAGGTCAGTTCTCCCATGACGGGTAAGAACCATATGTTAAATTGGACAACCTACCAGGCACGGTCCCTAGCCACATTGCTTGTTGCTTAATTATACAGAAGGGGGCAGATGCTAGGAGCCACAAGCAAATATACGATGTATGGCACCTTTGGTTGTAAAGTGACGCCAGCTAGCCACTGAGATGATTATGTTAAGATTTACATTCATATGGAAATTGGACTCCCGCTGTTCACCTTGGCCTGCTACCGGACTCATGTTACGGACTCATGTTACCAGACTCTTGGAGAGTTCCCATTGGTTGGGGAAGGATAGTAGGAGGAAATTCCGGGGGAGGTCCGGGGGACCCCGGGTTCGGGGAGACGCGCGGTTCCGGTGGACGCCCGCGTGGGAGGACCGGGTTTGGCTTGCCGGCGGAGGTTTTTTCGAAATAAAGTTTTGTTCCTGCTTGAGTGGCTCGTGATTCTGTGCCCAGCCAAGACTGCGGCAATAGATTTATGGTTTCTGAAAAGCCTGGACCTGGAATTTGCCTCAGGAATCTCTGATGCCCATGTCTTTTCTTCTACAGCTGCTACAAGCTGGAATAGGTATTGAGTTGCTGGGAATCATGTTCAGGAATCAGCAGAGGTTCTGCAGACTCCATTTTGATTTGATCTTAACAAAGCTTTGCTCATAAACATACTCAGTAAACCCCACATTTTTTTCCCTCTTTACTCATGAACCTCCTTCTGGAAATGAGACCTGCATTTTTTAAATTGGGTTCTCACCCTCATCAGAAAATAATGCATTTGTTCTTATTGAATCTTGTGAAAAGAATCAGAATATGACTTGCCCCCCCCCCCCCGCGCCCCATACTCCAAATATGCCACATTGTCCAAAGGCTTGTTTTGAACTGAAGACATTGAAGACACAACATGAAGAAGCTCCTGTGTTCCCCATTCCTGCCTAAAAGCCAGTCATACATTTCCCTTCTGGAAAGGAATAATACTCCATTTGTAAGATTTCACTTCTATTCCCACAAGAATGATTGGTGGTCACATAGCAAACTTTACCCAACAACCTTTATTGACTCTGTACTTCCTAGTTTTCTTCCCACAAGTACACCCTGACCCTAGAGGCCCAAATTCTCTTTTTCCTTGCTTTACCACCCTTTCCTAAAATAGTATATAAGCCCCCAGATCTAACTACCTTTCTAGAAGTTTTACTTTTCTATGAGTCCCCCTTTTATGTGCATATAAAATAAACCTTTGTTCCTATAAGCTCATCTACTATCAGCTTCCCTTCCTGGCTCCTACCACTGGACCTGCTAAGGCAGGAGGTCTACATTGTTTGCTTTTACTATATTGGTCATTCCAAATCCTGTCCATACTCGAATCATTTTTGCCTCCACCATCCCTTGCATCCCTTTTTCCTGAAGGCAACTGACTCCAAGATTGAAGTTTTCATATTTAGTGCCTAACCCAAGGTTGTCTCTTCCCTCCTGAGTACAGGTCAAGGGTTCCCAAGGTGTGAGTGAGCCGAGCTATGTGTGAGCATGGAGACTGGGAAGACAGGCTGGGATAAGGCGTGCAATAGCCATTATCAGGATGTGAGCAAAGTGGAAGAAGTTCAGAGAGGAGCCTATGCACAAGGAGGTACAAGAAAGGGAAGGCTAGAGACGGTTGGCAGGAGCAGGATAGATCTGCCAAAGGGCCATGGTTGGTCAATAGTCTGGGCCTTATGTTTGCCATTCTCAATTTCCACTCACTTACCTTTGCTTCTGACTATTTCTAGTTTTTCAGTTGGCTCTTCTCTTTACCATTCTAATTTACTCTCCCAAGAAATATGCACACTCATTTCCTCCTGGTTACTCCTACTTCTTTGTCCTATGTGAAGAGTTCCTATCAGCAAAATGACTAAGAGGTTGGTTTTAACAGCCAGGAAGTTATGGCTGGAGTATATCTGGGCTCTGCCTGTTTCTAACTGTTGTGATAGGGATGAAGATGATGGAGACTCAGTTTTGTGACCCAGATTCAAACTTGTGCTGTGGTGATTGTTCTGTGAATCCGCCAAAGGGAGTTGTTTGCCGAGAAGTAACATGCAAGGGATTATATGAACTAAATTATTTCCTGAAATGATGACAGAGGAGCGACAATTCTACAGGATACACCTACTTAAACTTCCCTTTTCTACCCCAATTAAAGGGCCCCAATTCTCTTCATATTTCAGTATTGTTTCTTCTTCTTTTTTTTTTTTTTTTGGCTTAACAGATGTCTGATCCTCTTGGGAAAGCATATAAATTTACTTTAGTTTCACAGAATTCCTTAGCCTTTATTTTCTTTGTTTTCCTGTGTTCCATATCTCTGTTCATATGCCTTTATCTGGAATTTAAATTCTAGCTTCCCACCTCCCTGAAATGCTCAGCAGTACTGTGGACAGTCCTATGATTCCCTTTCAGTTGAAAATTAATGCTTAAGGTCAAGAGCTCAGACAAAAAAAAATGTTTTTTTTTTCTTATTATTTGCAAATAAAGCTCATCTTCCTGAGTTGACATTTAGTACTTCAATATAACATCAGCTTAGTTCTCTAGGTTTTTTCCTTGTGTGTGTGAATCTTACCAACCATCCCAATTGATCTCTGAATAGTTCTTCTATTCTTTTCAGTACATTTGGTTCTCATCAGTCTACTCCTACTATCTTCATTAATATGTGTTCATTCAATTTTACGCAGGTTATCATATCTATGTATTGAGTTTTTATTTATTCTTTAAAACTCACTTTCAGCATGAAATTTCTCTTAATAATCATGGTGAGAAATGCTCTTTTCCCTTTGAAGGGAATTTTCCTCTTGACAGTTATGTGTGGAACTTGTATGGAAGTAGGGTGTGTTACATAGGAATTAGTTAAAACACAATCAGACAGAGCTAAATGATTATTACTGAAAAGTCTCAAGTTTAAAAAAGAACCAAGGATAGTGATCAATCAGAAGGAAGCCCCAGAAGTAAACAGCAGGGCTCAAACACTTGCAAAGATTCCAGACATTTGGAATACTGGGGAAGGGGGAGAGGCAGTACTGTTCTTCTGCCACTGGGCTGGAAACCAGCACAGGGAAAGAGGCATGATGGAGACCACAAAGGAGAAGAAATCATATTAAAAGGGGGCAAGATGCAAAGTTTGTAAAAATGTGAATGAAGTCTGCTTGTTATGGTCCCAAATCATGCCCATTTTCTTAGCGAGATTTTTATTAACATATCCTTTCACTTGCAGAGGTACCTTGGGCTGGGCAACAATGTGTATGCATTTGGTACTTATGCCAGTTCTGGCTAATCAGGCAAGAGGCTGGCACATATGCCGAGCCAGACTTCTAGTATTTGCCTCACTGGGTTCTTTATTTTTGTGCTGGTCTTCTGATATTTTTTTAAAAACTCATAATTGAGATTCTATTCTTCCTTCAAAGCACATTTTAAATACCTTCCCTGGCCACCTGAAATGAATTGTCCCATTTCTGTCTCTTGAAAATACTGCATGCGTCATTTATATAATACTTAGAGCTTTGATTTATGTAGCTTTTCTCTTTCCATGAAGACAGGATAGGCAGTTCTGAGGCCAACAGACTGTGATACATTCATATCAGATTCATGCAAGAAATAAGAGTGACATGTTTCCAGGATAAACTCCTCTCCCCAAATAACAAAATTTTGAGTTGCACAAATTAGCACATTTTCTTTGACTCATTTGAGTCTATTCATTTAGTCAAGAAGTATTTGTTGAGCTCTATGAATTGTCAGGCACTACTGAAGTTGGTAGAATTATCTCACGGATCAAAATCTCTCTCTCTCTCTCTCACACACACACACCTAGATGATCGAGTTACTGGCCTCATGAGGCTTACAACCTAACATAGTGATAGAAAACTCAAAACTCAAAAAGACAGTCTCTCAGATTTTATAACTCAACAGGGCCTTTCCTGACTGTCTACTTAAAATTGCAATTCTCCACTAGCATTTATCCTCTTATCTTCTTGCCAGTTAAGTTTTTTCAAAAGCAGTTAGCACTATCTGACATTTATATCTTTTATTTGTTAATTTGATTAATGTCTGCTTCCCCTAGCTAGAATCTCAGATCTGTTTTATCTGCTCCTAAACCCCAGAAGCATAAAACAGTGCCTATTAGAAAATAAGTTTTCTGTAAATAGCTGTTGAATGAATCAGGAAGTTATACATTGCAAGGTGGTAAGTAATAGTAAACCTAGGAGAAAACCATTTATACCAGTGCTACAGTGTGGGACACCACCCCTGAGCTATTTAGCGCCTTCACTCAGCCTTGAGCCAAGAAGATTTTGGTTTGGCTTTGCAAATTATTTTGTGGCTCCTCCCACTTAATGAATTATGCAATGCATGTGACCTCAGTTTTCCCTCAACTTGGGAGACTGCTCTTGTAGCTCCAGAATTGGGCATAACCCACTGTGCCTAACGTAGCCCAAGTACCTTATTTGGCAAAAGAACATTTGTAGAAAACCTTTGATGTTTCCTTCATATAAATAAACCAAAGGCGGGCTCTCGCTCTCTCCTTTTCCAGTGTGGAAGCTGACCCCTAAGGTTGAAGAGCCATCCCTGTTTTCTAAAATTATTTTCTGTATAGTGTCATTTTTTTTTTGCCACCTTCTTTTCTTAGCTTTATGTCACAGCCAGCTCACTCCACACAGAGGAAACCCAAATTCCACTGCCCATGCAGGAAGTGGGCGAGACTACAGAAGTTATAGAGGTCCTTTAGTATCTACTGTGGCTTGGTTCCAAGACCACCTAAGGATACCAAGATCCATAGAACCTCAACTCCCTTCTGTAAAATGGTATAGTATTTGCAGAGAACCTATGCATACCTTCTGATAAACTTTAATTCACCTTTAGATTACTTATAATAGCTAATACAATGGAAATTCCATATAAAAAGCTGTTATATCATTTAGAAAAAATGATAAGAATCAATTTCTATAATTTTCCAGTACACTTTCACAAAAAATATTTTCTATCCATGATTGATTGAATTCATGGGTGCAGAAATCAGAGATATGAAGGGCTAACTGTACTTGGTTGTGATTTACAAATTGTGTAATCAGGAATCATTTGAAAGGTAATGTTTGCATAAATGCTTACAAAAGGGTTGACATGAGCCCTGCTTGGTAAAGACAGGAGAGTGTCTAACATTCCAAGGAACAGCAGTGAGTGGGCTCAGCAGGTCTGGAGCAAAAGAGAGTAAATAGAGATGAACAAAAAATGGTAGATGGTCTTGGAATTGGCAGAAAGTGTGGAGTCCCTTATAAGGACCTGGGGTTTTATCCTGATTTTATTTCAATCTTATGGTCTAATTGAGATCAATAGTTCACAATATAGTTCCATTTTGCTCCCAAGGGGCAAAAATCTGGAACCATCTTTATTTCACGCAACCATGGGGAGAGGATGTTACTGGAAACTAGTGATCAGAGGCTGGGGAAGCTACTAATTAAATGTCCTATAATACACAGGACAACTTCAAAACAAACCATCACATGTTCTAGAGTGTCAGTAATGCTGAAATTTAACAATGCTGGCTTAGTTTTTTTGTTTTGTTTTGTTTTTTATTTTACCAAAGACGGAACCCAGGGGCACTTAACCACTAAGGCATATCTGTAGCCTAAGTTGCTGAGGCTAGCTTTGAACTCAAGATCCTCCTGCCCCAGCCTCCTAAGCTGCTAGGATTACAGGTGTGTGCCACTGCAATCAGCTATGGTTTTTTTTAATATATATATTTCTAATTTATATATGACAAAAGAATGCATTACAATTCTTATTACACACATAGAGCACAATTTTTCATATATCTGGTTGTATACATAGTATATTCACATTAATTCATGTCTTCATAACTGTACTTTGAATAATAATGACCATCACATTCCACCATCATTAATTACCCCATGCTCTCTCCCTTCCCCTCCCACTCCTCTGCCCTATCTAGAGTTTGTCTATTCCTCCCATGCTCTGTTCCCTATTCCACTATGAATCAGCCTCCTTATATCAAAGAAAGCATTTGGCATTTGTTTTTTTTGGGATTGGCTAACTTCACTTAGCATTATCTTCTCTAACTCCATCCATTACCTGAAAATGCCATGGTTTTATTCTCTTTTATTGCTGAGTAACATTATGCACAATGGTGTATAGATGCCACATTTTTTTTATCCATTCATCTACTGAAGGGCATCTAGGTTGGTTACACAGTTTAGCTATTGTGAATTGTGCTGCTATAAGCATTGATGTGGCTGTGTCCCTGTAGTATGCTGTTTTTAAGTCCTTTGGGTATAGACCGAGGAGAAGGGCAGCTGGGTCAATAACTTTTAAAAGATGACTCTGGGAGCTGTGCTGAAAAATAGATAAAGGAGGGCAAGGAAAACAATGAGGAGATCACTTGGGAGACAGTTCTAGTAACAATATGAGGGAGGGTGTTGATTCAGATTGGGGTGATAAGAGTGGCTGGATTCCAGACATATTATGAAGGCAGAGTCAGCAGAGCTAGCCAGTGGCCTGCATTTGGTTGTAAAGAAAAAATAAAGCTCAAAAACACCTCTAAGCTTTTTGGTTTTAACTTCTGTAAAGAAGTGACATTATTGGTTATAGAAATGACTGGAGATATAGTAGAGTTTGGGAAATGTGATGAAAATCAAGTATTATGTTTCAGATGTTAAATATGAGATGCTTCTTTGACATGGGGAACTTAGAACACAGCATCCCAAAGTCTGGCACTTGGGATGCTAGAAGCTGAAGGAAGAAGATCTCAAAACCAAGAAGGTCACTTTCTGATCTTCTCTTATACTCCTGTTTTCCACCTCTCTTTCTCCAACGAAGCAAGCCATAAGCCCCAGATATGTCACTCTCTGACCTACCAACCCTGAAAGTAGAACATCAGACTCCCCATGGCAGGTGTCCTGCCCCATCCATGGAAGGAAGGAGCACCGCATGGAGAGGCCAAGAAGAATGTGAACAGACCTTGCTCTAGCCTGTAACTCAGATCATTTCCTTTTTGTCCAATCATGTTTCTTTACAACTATTGACTTCTTTCATCAGACTGAACACAAAAGTCCAGGTTCTTTTTTGAGTCTTTGGGTCTTTATTTCTGAAGTTACCTACATCTTTTAGCATTTTATTAAATACATTTGTTATGTTTTTCTCTTGTTAATCTGTCTTTTTTTTTTTTTAAATGGGGATGTCGATTGTAAACTCTGTAATGATACAGAAAAGATCTTGATTTTTCTGCCTAAAACACTAGATGGAGATATCAGATGTGCAGTAGAAAAGTGAGTCTAGAGTTGAGAAGAAATATTTAGGTTTGTGTTACATTCTCAAGAGTTTTTAGTGAATTGGTCATATTTAAAGAAGATTCTAAGGGAGCTAATATAGAAAGTGAAGACAAGAGAAGCCAGAATCAAACACTGTGAAGAGGTTACAGAGAATGAGAGAAGGGTCACAGAAAGATCTGTGACACTTTCATTTCCTTCATGTTTTCAAAGGGCTCCTCTAGACCCTCCAATACATGGGTTTTATTTATATTTTAATCTTCTTGTTATCTCTTGGTGCTTAGTGCGGACAACATCAGGTCCAAAATGAAAAAGTAGGACTTTGATCTCTGTTTCCCACACCTCTTTGCTCTATGCTTTGTCATTTCTCTGCTCCCCAGCACCCTGTCCTTTATGCCACCACTTCCAGCGTCCACATTCTGCCACTGCTGCTGCTGAGCCTGGACTTGCAGATTTTACCTAAGTGAGTATATCTTCAATCATGCTACCTAGATTCCTTGTGAATGTGGCTGTATGTTGAGTGTGGGTGTTTAACATATGTACCTTATAACTTTGAGCACTTAGAGCTATAATCCCTACTCTGGGTCCCTGCATCATGCTAAGTTCTATCTGTCTCTTTTCAATGTGCAGGTTCCAATTCCTGGAATACTCTTTTCTGACTAGAGAAAGCTGCTTCATTCCTCATATAGCAACTAAGAGAACACATTTTTCTGTGAGCTTTCTCTAAGCTTTCCAGATGCATTTTGGTGACCTTGTGGTTATTTTTATACTAATGGTTGTCACACTGTTTTTTTTTTTTTTTTACTTGTCAGCATTCTTATGCAAAAGCGAACTCTCAGGAGGTAGTCCATTTTCTATTTATTATCATATCTCAACTATATAACAGGACACACACTGGAGAAGTGTTTGTCGAATGAATAAATAAAATAATAAATTAATGTATATATATATATATATTTTATATCATTAATCAGGCTGGGGCAATTCACTGTGAAAACACATGTAGACATTCTCCTAGCCACCTGGTATATTGCACGGCATTGGGTGGAAAGTAAGCAAAGAGTTGCTGATTGATGTAATTGAGTTCATCCTCTGAATTACTGTATTCATTTGAATTTCTTCACCCATGATATTCTTGCTGAAAGAAAGTCATGCCCTGAATATTCCCTTGGGTTATCAGTTATGAATGATACAAAATTTAAATTAAATCTGTTTCTTCTTTTGCTGTCAGTAGAGGGACTAAATAAGAAAGGTGAGAAGAACAGAGGGAAATGATCAGATTAGCAGCTTTGAAACTGTACAGACTTATGATAGTGCCACAGCCAAATATGAATATTAAAGTGTTACATAAAGGTCAGGAAGTGTAAAAATGCTTCAGGCAAAGTAGAAATGTTACTACAGTAAACAATGTGCTAACTAAATTTGTAAAGCTCCGGAAGATAACCTCTGTGTAGCTTTGACTTTGAAACAGGTCGATTGTCAATGCATATAAATATCCCTTTCTCTTCCTCAAAGGTCAATCAGCTTTTATCTCAAAAAGAAAAAAACAAAATTGCATCAAGTTATGGAAAACCGAAACAGAGGAGCCAGGCTGTAAAATTAATGAATCATGTGATTTTTGCCTTACTGGAGATGTGAATCTGAATACCCTTTTACCAAATCAAGTCAACCAAGGTATTTATGAATTCCCAAATATCACACTATACTGTGATTTTGTACAAGCTATTATCTTTGCTTGCAATGCCTTCCACAGTCCCAAAATAACATATATGGTTCTCTCCTGCTCATCCCACAATATTTAGTTCCTTGATTAAGCCCCACCCCCACCACACACACTGGTTTGATTTAGATGTCATTTTCTAGGCTTCTATAGCATCCCATCAATAAGTGTTTATAGTGGTCACTCCTGTGTCTTGAAGTTGTTACTTTTTCAAAAATCTCTCTTCCCTAATAGGTTGTGATCAATTGCAAATCATGAAACCAGGTTTTCTTCAATACTGTATTTCTTTGGGCCTAGGATAATGCCTCAATAAAAACAGATGTTCACTAAATGTTGACTGACTCTAAGCAAAAATGAAGGAAATGTGTATGAAGTCATGAAAATCAAAGTCAAAATAGTGGCTTTTGTGGTCATTTATCATGAGGATTTCATTATATCAATCTTAATCTTCTTTAAAGGAAAAACATTCATCTCTTTCATGTCAGATTTTCTTAGAATGATTTAAAAATGTGTTTGTTTTCCTTCTCAGATCCTTGAGGACATCATCTTTAGGATGACATTGCAGGATGTCTTCAATAAGCTACAGCATAGCATGCCTTTGGGGGCTCATCACCTCTCAAGGCTCTTCTGTAGAGTTTGGCCACATTAAGAGAATTTATGTGTTTATCTTAATGCCATTTTTGTTTATTTATTTATTGGGGGGGTGCCAGGGATTGGAATCAGGGCCTTGCACGTGCTAAGCATGTGCTCTACGTCTGAGCTACACCCAACTACCCAATGATGTTTTAAATGTCTGACCTGTGTGATTAGTCAAGTCCTAATTGACATCAAATACGAAATAAGAAAAGGAAAGGTCCAGAAACCCATTTTATTTATGTCTTGCCTTTCATATATGTCTGTTTTATTCTCTTGGTAATTTAATGCACAGAGTGATGTTTGCATCTTGGGTATTTGAAGGACATTCCTGAACCTACTAGCTGATTATTGGCCCTGAAAGTCCAATATACAGACATCTATCCTCATGTGGCTAAATTGTTCTCCTCATTCTAACAGAAAGGAAAATGAAGCTGCCAAAGCTTCATGCTTCGTGTGAGAATGAATGGATGGCATTGTGTTCTCGTGTGAGCGATGGGATCAGTGTTGTTCTTTCATTTGCCTATGCTGAGAAACAATTGCCAGCTCACCTGTGTTCATCTTGTCGGTTTTGTGCAAGGCGATATTAAAGATTTGAAGGCAGACATTGCAATGTCTGTTTTTTTTTTTTTTTTTGGTATGAGGGATTGAATTTCGGGACTCTTAACCACAGAGCCACGTCTCCCTCCAGCCATTTTTATTTTTTTAATTTATTTTGAGACGGGGTCTTAGGGCCTTACTAATTTCCGAGGCTGTTTTTGAACATGGGATCCTCCTGCCTCATCCTTCTGAGTTGCTGGGATTATAGGTGAGTGCCACCACACCCAGCTAGACACTGAATGTCTTAAAGGAAGTTTCTACACTGACAGCAAAAGAGGAGGAGGCAGGATTACAGTAGGGAAAACATGGGCTTCACAACCAGACAGACTTGCATCCAAGTCCTTGGTGCAGAACACTCCAAATTGGAGATAATTATTTAATTCTCTAAGGGTCAGATTATTTAGGGGGAGATATTAAGGTTTAACTAATGAAAATTAGTACTTAAACAAATCAATATCAAAATTCAGACATTTTATTCTGCTGTCCACCAGAATAAAATAGGCATTTTTATTGCTGTGGGTATATATGTGACTGCATGACCAATATAATTCTGCAATCTGTACACTCAGAAAAATGAGAAATTATATTCCATCTGATTCAAATGTAATATGTCAAGATCATTATACTGTCATGTGTAACTAATTAAAACAAATTAAAAAAATTAGCTCTCTGAACAGAAAAAATTTTTTTCAGACATAACAGGGGGGAGGTAAAGAAATACCCATTTTATGAGAGGTTCCCATGTATTTGATTTACTAAATAAAGCATTACATTAGACCACATATTTTACATTTTAATTCTGTACATTTTCACAACAAACCACAAATCAAAAATTATATTAAATTTTCTGCAACAGAATTTCCCAAATAAATGTGACTAACTTTTAAATTATCATTACTTTTAGATAATTTTATCCGTGTTCCTGGAGAGTATAATACCAACTTGATAGCAAACTGACTTTGATTCAAACACAGACTCTGGCATCAATAGCTATGTGGCCTTGGAAAAATTTTGAATCTTACTAGGATGATCTATAGCTTGAGTTCCTATTAGTACCTACATAGTACTTCTTAGTACCTACATAAACTTAGGAAAGTTACTTTTCAAAATGCAAATACAATACAACTTTGTAATAATATGCTCTACGTTCATATTCAGGGAGAATGGATCAAGTTTCCTCTCATCTCCTTCTGTAACAGGGATGACCTAAAATTCTTACCTTATGAAGTAATCTGGAAAGGAACAGTGAATGAATTCTAGTGTCTCGAAATAGGATCCATGGAATGGCCACAAACTGAGATTTCTAGATTGATTGCAACTGTCCACAGTATTCCACAGCTGTGAAATAGCCACCCACAGGTGGTGCCAGACTCCAGGCAGGACCCACATAGATTGGGAGAGAGCACAGCTAGACTAGCACCGTCTCTAATCCTCACCACCACACTGGCCTTTCACTAGTTAACAACAGTTCACACTGGGCATTCCATTAACCAGTTAATGAAAGGGCACCACATTTTATGTGTTTTTTATCTTTTGAACTTCACTTTGCTATAACAGGACTCAGTGGTACAAGCACCCACCTTTTGGGGCATAGAGAAGATTAAATGAGATAATCTACATGTAGTACTTATCCTCTGGGTACTCAGCATACGCAAATAAGTGGTGACTAGTTGTTGCCAATAGAAATACAAGTCCAAAAGTGAAAAGGTGAAAGGAAGTCTGGTATGTCAATAATATTTTGATTCATTCCTTTTCCAAATGAATCAATACAATATTTTTCTCATACTGACACACTAAAATCAAATAATATTGTCTATTTATAATTATATATTGTTTTAGGCAGCTTTTTCACTGCTGTGAACAAAAAAAGTGACAAGAGCAATTGAAGAAGGAAAAATTTATTTGGGGACTCACAGTTTTAGTGGTGTCATATAAAAGGCCAGGTCCATTCCTCTGGGCTAGAGATGAAGCAGAACATCATGGCAGAAGAGTATATATGTATATGCATGTGTGTGTGTGTATATATATATATCTCCCAAAGCCACGCTCCCAGGGTTCCACCTACTCCAGCCACACTCCACCTGCCTAGAGTTACTACCCAGTTAATTTCTATTGGAGGGTAAATTCCTTGATAGGGTTAAAGATCTCATAACCCATTTATTTCACCTCTAAGCTTTCTTGCATTGTCTCACATGAGATTTTGGGAACACCTAATATCTAAACCATGACATATGTAATATATACATATACATGAATCTGGCTCTGAACAGAATTGTTTTAAAAGTTAATTGTATCTGGCAGTTGAAATGTCAAGAAATAATATAATCTGGAATAGTATGCTAATTCTATGAGAACTCTCAGTGCTTTTCTGGGTGCAAACATATTCAAAAGCCCTGGGCACAGCCACAGTAAGAAGGTTCCACAATGGAAATAAGCTTTGTGTGAATTGAAGTGAAAAGACTGATTTGAAAAATGAGACTCTTCTAATAAAACAACAGCCATTGTAGCCCTGGTTAAATGATCGAATTTACATGACTGAAAGTTGGCTCTTTTGTCTAACATTTGCATATTTTAAAGTGCCATCCAGACATCTAAGTTCTGTGTTCTCCCACTGGGGAAAAAATAAATAAAAGGCACATTTGATCTCTTCTCTCTGAACTTTATATATTGTTCTGAGACTGAATGGAAAGACTGGGATCACAACCATAGATGTTGAACCACTCCTTAGCATTAAAAACAAAAGAGCCTCAGTGTGTCCACAGTGTCTAGGTAGAGGCAGATATATCTTGACATATGCAATGGAAAATTTAAAAAAAAGAGAGATCCAATCCAAATCAACCATGAACCAACTGATATGGAGTTTGCTTAAAAATTATCATTATGATCAGTTTGTCTTCTTCTTCCTCCTCCTCTTACTCATCTCCACCTCTTTTTGCTCCTGGCAAGGCTCCGGATATCATTTGAAAGCATGGTGAAACTCAGTTTTAATAATTATTCATTAAGAAATATAGCCCAAGCCATCAAGTCAGAAGCCTATAGGATATGTTTTTGTTTTAAAATCCTGTTCAGACATATACAATTAAGGAAATCTCTGGGTTGTTCTAACATCCATCATTACCTCTGATTTAAATTTCAGTAAGTCATGGCAAACAACTATTCTGCTTTTGAAGAAATCCATCTTGTGCTTGTTGGTTACCCACTGGTCCTGCTATCTGTTCCTTTGAAGGTCTTTATCCCAAACTTCCATTCACAACAAGGACACACACACACACACACACACACACACACTCACACCAGCACCTGAATTGTTAACACCACTGTGATTATCCTCTCAATCCTTTTCTAAGCTTTGGCAATGGTCAATGAAGAGGCTTTGCATATCAATGAAACTACAAGTCTTTATGTGGAAGTCATAATGTACCAATGAGCCACTTCCAGAAGAGTTTACTTACAAGTTTCTTTTCACAGGCTAGAAGCAAATACAGATGAAGCAAGGCACAGTCAAAATAAAACTGAAATGCAGTTAATATGCAAGGAGTAGCGCAATCTGTTTGCAATGTTAGGACTTGTTAGCACTGATATGATATTTTGGAACTTCCAAGTATTAGCAAAAAACTGGATGAGCGAAGGAGAAAAGGCTGTTTATCTGAAAGACCATAAACTTTGTAACATGGCTGTGTGCACTTGGGACATTTGTTATTTTGGGGAGTCTCTGTTTTTTAACTATAACATGGAAATGAAAATTACCATTTTGTTAGGCTATAAGGGGACTCAAGGTGATGCCAATAGTATTGTCTATGTAAAAAAAGAAGCTCTATCTCTACTAATTTTGAGAAAAGTAAGAGAATGTGTATAAAGAACCTAGTAAGCTGCCTAACACACAGTAGATGTCCATGGACATTAGTAAATTCTGGTCTCCACACTCTGAAAGATATATGTACTCACACAATTTCAAAGAACTATGATGCAAAGTAATCTTAGTTATATATACTAGATAGAAAATCTAATCGTATTCATTTACTAGAAATGTGAAAATTGTTTTTAAATACATATGACTTATGAGGTTTCAGCTATAAATAATTTAAGTTGAACTATTTGCATTTGAAATAACGCATATATTCACGTATACTGTTACAGTCTTTTCTTCTGTCATTGTTTTTATTTTATTTTTTCTGGAAATGATATAATGGCCACATAAAAATTTCTACAGTATGTGAAAAAATAACATCTCTAGGGTCAGAATAAAAATAGATTTCAAAACAGCCCCAAAGTTGAAATTTAGTATGATGAATAACTCAGCTTTTGTAGATAGATGAGAAGCATTAATAGTTTGAGCTTTTGTAAAGCTTGTAGAAACTTCCTGTAGAAGAAAAAAAAAGTCTTCCTGAGCAGAATTACAGATCATTTTATTTGGAATCAATCACATATAATTTCTTTGGAAATTTTAGGAAATTCTTACAAAAGCATTTTTTAACCTTGTTTCCTTTGAAAGTTTTAAATGTATCAAGAAAGAAACACTTTGCTATATAAGTGTGTGGAATTACTCTGTCAAAAAGAGAATCATGGGAGGAAAATTGTAGTATTTGTTCAAAATATATTCTCCCCTTCAGTACAAGTCCCATCCCCATGGAACAATTAGACTTGCTGCTCCATTGACATCAGGTGAGCCACGTGACTAACTTTGGTCCTGATGTAGGTGCATGTGGCCTATTCCCCTCCTGAGCAGCAGCCTTGCTATATCATGTAATTCCAACAGACCCTCCTCCCTCCACTACAAGATGGGACTGTCCAAGAAAGAGCCTCCTCCTTCAGCTCTCTTCCTGGACATCAAAGTCAGTTATGGCCAAGCCACAGAAAACACACAACCTGAGAGCTGGTCATCAGCAAACACCTGGATTTTTACAAATGAAATATACACACATAACGACTACAAAGCACGGGGTAGAGAAGAGTACCAATGGCCTTGGAATCCACTTCAGGGCTCCTTCCTGTCACCACTTCTCTCAAAGATAAACACTTTTTCTGACTAATGTTTTCAGGTTAATTTTGGCTACATGTATTCTTTGGGGTCTGACTTCATTCTGTATTATGTTTTTGATATTTATCCATGTTGTGAGTAGCTGGCAATTTATTTTCATTGCTGTGTAAGAGTCCATTGTATGAATGAAGCACAATTTTTATCCATTCTACCTTCAGTGAAATTGGAGTTTGGCAATTTGGAGGTAACAAACATCCTTGGCCATATGCTTTGATACACATCTGTAAAAATTTCTACAGGGCACATCCTCAGGACTGGAAATGCTGAGGCACATGTCATGCATATGTCTGCCTGTTTCCAAAGCAACTATGCTAATATGTACTTCCTTCAACCAGTAAAGTACAAGAGCCTCTGTTGCTTCAGGTTTTTGCCAATACATATTTTTTTGACAATAAATGATGATGTAGTATCTTATTGTGCTGTTACTTATAGGTCCTGATGACTAATGAGATTCCCATACAAAGGTTAGCTGATGGGAATTCTCTTTTGTAAACTGTTCTTTCTAGTCTTTTGTTTATGTTTCATTTGGATTTTCCATATTGCCTTTTCATGCATCTATAGTCCATTATGTATGTTTCACGGAGCCAAATACTCTGACGAGGATATGTAATCCCTATTGTTTCCTCTCTCCTGTAGCTTTCCTTACTTTTCTACTCTCCTGATTCAAGTTTCTGACTAACAACATTTTTATTTAAATAATCTAACATTATTTCTTTATGGTCATTGCTTATTTTGTTCCTGCTCCATAATCATGAAAACATCCTCCATTTTTCAAGATCTTCTTTATACTATTATTCACATTGAGATATATGCTTCATTTGTAATTGATTCTGTTCATGGTATGAAGTAAGATTTCACATTTCTCCATGATCACATGATGCTTCTTTATTTAAGGACAAAGGGGGAAATAGACTGTCTTTCACAATTTTAAACAAACTCTCTAGTATCGGCATAAATTTTTGCCACGTGAGTTTTAATATACTTTTGCATGTTACCTTTGTTTTTTACTCATTACTGGTTGTGATGGTTTTCATACTTATATTTTGAGAGAGCTTGTTAGGAAATTTTTCCCTTATAATGACCTTTGCAAGATCCCAATATTACTAAAGTCTTAGGCCAAAAGACTGACGACTCTGGGGGACCCCCCAAAAAACATGTCTTGCCACTTGCCTCAAAATCCAAGCAAAGAAGGTAATGGGGGAAAGAACCAAAGGAACCTTTAATCAATGTGGTCATATTTGGGAGGCAAACTGAGATCAAGAATATCAACCCAGTTTGGGGGGTGCTGATGGGAATTTTAGTATTAAACAGAGGAAGAATTAGGGCAAGGGCTAACCAGGGGTCAAAACAGCATGATGAAGCAGTTTTGGTTAAACTGTGATCTGTTTGATCATTATTTCTGGTTCTATGAGGTAGCTCTGGAGAGGTCCTTATCACTTGAAGGGAGCTATTTCTACTTGTTGTTACTCAGGGTGTTTATCCATCAGATTTGTGGTCCCAGAAGGGGTGATGACTACTGACTTCCAAGCACCATTTCAGGGGTCTGGTGCTATAAAAGTCTAAAGACAAATGTCCCTGCAAATCTTGTCTCAGTCTTGAAGGGGGACAAAATAGTTTGGTCAAATTTAGGAATAATTGATCTTACACTACCAGTCTTTAGATGAATGCTCCTGAAACAATTAACATGCCTGTGTGCAGAGTTTGAGCAGGGATCAGACCCAGAGTTTGAGGTGATAAAGGAGACAGACACAAAATGAAGGTGGATATGCCAAGCTTTATCCTGCTTCTCGTTCCTATAGGGCATTTCTAGGCATAGGACTCACTGCTTTTAGCAGAGGCAACCTCTCTAAATCCCTGTTATACTTGTATTAAGATTACAAAATGAATTGGAAAGTATTTTCTCTTCTCTAGAGAAGTGAGCTTTAAGATTGATGTTATTTCTTCAAATGCCTCAAAGGAAAGAATGACGCTGACAGTTGCGATCTCGCTTCTGTGCTTTTCTTCTGGGATCTTGGTCTCTTAACTTCCAGCTGTCTGAGTAGCTCTATGATGTTTTCAGACAGATGTGCTTTGCATTTTATCTAGCATTTGTCCTTGTTCTTGGTAGATTGGTGTGCTACAGGCTAATCTGTTATAACAAGAAGTTGAGTGTGCTACTTATTTAAAAATTTACATTAATGTTCAAACTCTTCAAAAGATTGAAAATGCTTTTCCCTTAAACTAACACAAAAATCCAAAATTTTTGGATTGGTAGGCCTGACTAAAACTACATACCCAGTCCCATTCCCAGATCTAAGCTATACAAGAAAGGTGTGAAGATAAAAACAGAGAGATTGGTTATTGGCAACGTCAGGTGATAATGGGATGTAATAGGCACCAATAGCTAAATAGTGATGGAACTATTTTACAGTAAGTCAGGGGTGTTAAGAGCACTTTATAACATGCCATTTAGCCAAAAAACAAAACCAAACCCCAAAACTTTCATAAGCTTTGACCAATGTCTTACGTAGACAAAGAAACCAGCTCATTACATTGAGTAGATAAAAGTTAAAGTAACTTGATGCACTAAAAATCCCCCCTAAAGAGGCTCTATCTTACTGAATTATGGAGCCAAGGCATTCCTGAATTTAAATCTTTGTTCTACTTTGTAAAATGTGTGTGCTTTTGAAATGCCTTTTCTTCTGCACATGTTTCATTATGTATAAATGAACTAGCCTCCTGCAGCACAGTCCCACATAATGGTGGGACAGATTTTAATACATTCTAGTTACACCACACCACTCCCTATTTGTGAAATCTTCCAATGGGGTTTCATTGCCTTTAGATTAAATTACAACTTACTTTGAATGTCCTTCCTGAGTCAGGGAAGATTCCCCTTCTGCCCAAGACTCTAGTTCAATAGTCTTTTATCATTCTCATGGCCAGCATCTCTCCCTGTGGTGATCTTTCTGTAAGGAAAGAGTTACTGACTGCACTCTTGCTCTCCTTCTTTGCTGTAGATAGAGGTCACTCCCTTTAGTCACCAAGTTGTCCACCCCAAATTTGGTCCACCTCCCATGATTCATTTTCACAGTTGATCAGGAAATAGTTTGGCATTTATATCATTGCAAAAGTATCTTTTCTGTATGTAACCATGTTTTATTTTGAGAAGCAACATCTTGATCACACTCCAGCTGGCAATACCTGATGGAGGACATTGAGGACGGCCCGTTTCCTCACAGGTTAGCAAAGGGGACTCGTTCAGCCATGGAGGTGTTCTGCCAGAGCCTGCCAGTTCCTTTCTTAGGGAGCTGGCCCAACCAAGGTAGCCTCCCTTTGGACTGTTGCCATTATTGCTGGGTGCCGCCTGTGGGACAGGTAAAGTGCCATGAGACGGGTTCTTCATTTATTTATAGGGGAAAATGGAAGGGCTTCTCAGGACTGTGAGGCAATCATGCATGCCCAAAATAGCAGAAATAATGGGACAAAGTATGTGCATGTATGTGTTTTGGTCAGTTTTTCTTCTGCTATGACTAATAAAATACCTGAGAAGAATAATTTTAGAGGAAAAAAAGTTTATTTGGGGGCTCATGATTTCAGAGGTCTCAATTCATAGATAGCTGGCCCCATTCATTGGGACTTGAGATGAGACAGAAAATATCATGGCAAGAGTGTGGTAGAGGGAAGAGACTCCCACGATGATTGGCACATAGAAAGAGACTCCACTATATAAACCCCAAGATATGCCCTCAGTGACCCACCTCCTCCAGCCACACCATACCCACCTGAAGTTACCACCCTGTCAATCCCTATTATAGGAATTATGCACTGATTTGGTTAAGGCTATAACCCATTTCACCTCTTAACTTCTTGCATGGTCTCACCCAGGAGCTTTTGGTGACACCTCATATTCAAACCATAACTGTGTGTGTGTGTGTGTGTGTGTGTAGCATAGAGAGTCACTGATAATAATTGAGACTGGAGATGGTACCAAAAGAGGGTTGTTGAAACAAAGAGAGAAGTCAGAATTTTCAGAACTTCAGAGGTAAGTTTTTGTAATCTACTTCACCTTTGAAGAAGGAAAGACTCAGTTCTAAGCACTTATTACCAATGTGACTTTGAAAATGTTGTAATAAAGTTGGATAATAATTGCACAACATTTGGTTCTGTTTCAGAACTATGATGGACTCCTGTTACTCTGGAGATATTGTCATTCAGTCCAGTGCTACCTTTTTCATACTTTGCATAGAGAAGTTCCCAACTAGAGACATTCACGAAATGAAATATCTTTTCATTTTTCCTTCTAAAACTATTAAGCTGTCCCATTTGCTTATTGCTAATAAGGCTGGTCATATTATCAGAGACAGGAACAGGTTTGACAAGAATTAATAGGAGAATGTTGATTTCCAATGGTGAGTTATTGGTTTCCTCTGCTAGTTACAGGGAACTGATCCATTCTTAACTTTCACATCAAATGGTATTCATAAAATAGAATAGAACAAATACAGATCACAAACCCACTGGGTGTTATTGATGCTTTGTCTTCATTGACATCTTCAGCCATCTACTTATTAAAATCCTTGTTTAAGAAGAACGGACTTTTTCCTTATTAAAAAAATGATGTTGATTATAACTCGATAACTTGTGTGCTGGATTTAAATAACTTCTATGCCACATAATCATGCAGAATATCCATGAGCATGCTTTTACACCTATGTATATATCTACCCAAGAATTTATACATATATGTGCATATAATTATGTACATATTATCCCTTAATATTCTCTATGTGCTTTTGTATGTGCACATATAGATAGGTCTCTATGAGTGTATGTATTCAATGATTATGTTTAAATATATCTGGAGTGACATATCTGTCATATAGAATACTGTTTGAGTCTTTATGATGTACCAACAAAAAAGCACAAGTCTCAAAAATAGTAATTTTAGAATGTGGGTTTATCCACCTCTGTGATTTTTAGTTTCTTCATATGATGCTTAGATTTTTTGAATCTCACCTATGCTTCTACAAGATTCCTTTGATGTTGAAGTAAAATTATACATCTCTTCTTCCTTTCTTTCCACTTCCTTTCTTGCTCTCTTCTTTAGGAAAAAGTTACTTCAACTATATATGACTTTATTGGCATTTAATATGTCTATGCAACACTGTAATGGCCCTTTAGGACAGACATAACTTTTGAAAACACTAATGGATATATGGAATGCTAAGAAAAGGCTGAAAGATAGAACTATCTTGCCATTTATCAGGAGATTCAGTTATGAGTTCCTCTAGGTTCTCTGAAAAGTTGCCAAGATTGGATTAAACATGAAAGAAATGAATCAGAGGAAATATTTGTGAAAGATAATGGAGGAGTGCTGGGAGAGAATGGGAGTAATGACAAACCATGACACAAATCTGATTCTGATTGAGGGAAATTCTGGGAGAAGAAAGGGAAGGAGAGAGGAAGGGAAAACAAGTTGAATAGAAGGAAGAAAAACAGTTGAACAGAAGCAACTTAGACAACTCTTCAGTTGGGAAAGGCATTGGGCTTATTTCTATGGCACTGGAAATTTATATCACCTGTGGTCTCACCGAAAGGTGAGAAAGGAGAGAGTAAATGCTCCAAGTGGTTTCTGACACTAGAGACTGGTCTTGAGGTACAGACTGATTGACAGTGTCTATATGGAAGCATGTCATGTGGGGGAGGGGTTGGGGGAGGGAACGGTCCAGTTTTCCACTCTAACCACAAATTCCCCCGAGACTGATACTTGATATTTATTGCACATACTTAGAAGAACTGTGTGATAGTAAGTGTTTGTACTGCTGTCCCTTTGCAGCAATGAACTGTGATAGGTCACAGAGCAGAGTCACCTCTGAGGTCTCCCATTCCCAGGTGGGTTATTTGGAGAGTTATTTGTTTCACGAAGCTCCTGGGAGACTACAAGCTGTCAGTCTATTAAAGCAAGAGAACAAGAATTAGCAACAACTTCTTATTTTCAGGGTGAAATATCCTGCTCTATAAATCCACCCAAGTCTTGCTGTTAATCTTTAGGTTATGTGAGAAGCAACTGCTGTGCTGAGAATAAGATACTTTATTACTTTCGAAGACATAAAATACTTCCCTAGCAAGAAGTGAGGTTAATTCTCTATAACCATTTGGGCAGGTGCCTTGATGCTCTCAGCCCGTTATGGTTTGGAAAGCAGAATGGTCATCAGAGGAGGCAAACAGTTTCTAAATAGTCGAATTTAAAATGTGCCACAATGAAGCAAAGTTTGTTTCTGGGGGTCTTTGGAAGTAAGGCAATGTGTGTAACAGACTTTCCCAAATGAACCTCACAGAGATTCCATTTTTGTAGGACTTCTATAAAATTATGAACAGCAAAATCATTTCAAGATCAAAGAGTTGAGGAACCTATTCTGAACAGTTTTAAACCAATTACTGTAAAATTTCTGGTCCTTATTTTGAAATCGGGGTGATACATGATAGGGAATGTATCAATGAAAACCCCTTCTTCTTTTGGTAAGGTCACCAAATAACAGGTTGTGGACTGGGTACTATTTAGAAAACTGCTCAAGAAATATTTATTCTGTTTGAATATGAACTGCTGATAATTTTGTAAATATTAATGGGTATGTAAGTCCCAAAGGAGAAGTTATCTGCAATTTTTTTTCATAAATGTAATTTTACATTTAAATCAGATTCCTCTTTACCTCTGATAAAGAGATTTTTCAGTTTGTGGCAGAGAGATGGTTTGAAAAGAGCTACTTAATTATGCAAGAAGACCTACTAGACTGAGGCAAATACCCATCCATTGGTCTGCATGACTATTGTGCACTTTCTTGTTATTGAGATTTATTTTTTTCCATGTTAACCCAGGCTTTCGGAGCCCCATTTCCAATATCTTTCAATAATTGACTTTTTTGGATATAAAATAAAATGCCTTTGATCTTGAGAAAGGAAGAGAAAGGAAGACAGCCCGGCCATCTGGATATGTTGGTCTTCGTGATTATTCATAAGACGACTCAAATAAGCAGATGCTATGGGTAGTAATTAAACCTTTCTTCTGTTCTCACTGGAATGTAAAAACGGTTTCTTTTGATGACAAAGGACCCGTGTCACATATTCAAGGGTAATCACAAAAGGAATAAATCATAGCCCTGTTAATCATCAGACAATGGGAACAGTTTTGGCAGCAGCTCTTTCTTTAAGACGATCTTGCTTTCTTTACACACAGAGCCAACTGACCTCAGGAAGCACTTGTCAGATTTCAAGCAGTGCATCTACTTGCTGGCTGCCCAGGTTTCCAGCAATTAGCCAGGTGTCCCTTTGGTCTCAAAATATTTTTTTTTCTTGTTGTCTCTTTAGATAGCTCCATGGTGTAAGATATAGAGTTATATCCACCCCCACGGGGCACTCCGTCTGTGTTCTTCAAGACTTTTGAAATTGCAGAGGCTGCCCTTGCCACAGAGAAGGATATTCTTACCTTGAACTGATTGTATAGAGATGTTGAAAGTCTCTTGATGCCCTTGTGGTCTTCACCACTTTGTCTCTTTCCCATTTCCCAAGAAAGGCAGATCATAAGGGAAGCTGTTGTTGCCCACCTGGGACACATTTAGAGGACACATTTTCAGAAGACCCTGTGCACACAGCCTTCTTCATTTGGCCCTGGGTTATTACAGAGGTATTCTGCCCAGGTAGTATTCTGGGCAAAGTTAAAATTAATATCATAGTGACATGATGTGGGGACCACTGAGCCACTGCTTCTCTTTCTTAAATCCTCACAATTTTTATGTCCTACATTAAAAAAGTATTCTCTGATTGATGTCTCAATGGTGTTTAGATAGAATTCATTCCATAAGTCTTTGTTCATGACATACTATGTTCTGCAGATACAGAAGTGAACAAAACACGACAAAAATCCATCCCCACTCTCCTCCTTGGCTCTAGGGATAGGTACACGTAGTTGCTTTATCAGTAATATTAGCTAATATTTAGTGAGTATTTATAGTGAATTGATTCTTGTTATGGTTGAGATGTGAGGTATCCCTCAAAAGCTCACTGTGAGACAATGCAGGAAGGTTAAGAGGAGAATGATTCAGTGAATTAATCCCCTGATGGGGGGAATACGAAGTGTTAACTGAAGAGGTAGGATGTGACTGGAGGAGGTGGAATAAGGGCATGGCTTTGGCGTATATATTTGTATCTGGCAAGTGGGGACCCCTGTGTGCTTCCTGATCACCATGTGAGCTGCTTCCCTCTGCCACACACTTCCTCCATGATGTCTTGCCTCACTTCAAACACTGAGGAATGAAGCAGGCTGCCTATGGACTGAGGTCTCTGAAACTGTGAGCCCTTAAATAAACTTTTCCTCCTCCACAGCTGTTCTGATTGGGTCTTTAGTCAAGGCAGTGAAAATCTGATTAAAACAATTGTGTTGTGCTTGTTCATAAATCCCACATGCCCTCTGTGAGCTGGTTCTATTTTATCCCCATTTTAGAGATGAGAAAATATGGAAATGTAGAGGTAAATGGTCAATGATAATTCAGCCAGTAAACAGGAGAACATGGATTTGAATCCAACTTCCGAATTGACCACTCAGCACTAGCAGTCAACCTGTTAGGGAGATGAAATAAAAAAGTCGTGCTTGATATCCTGTTGGCATGGAGCATGGCTTTATTTCCTGAGTATATTGTCTCCTAAATCTACTGTACATTTGCCTTTGCAATGCTCTTGAAAGAACATGCCTTCTTCTTGGGAGTCCCTAAATAATGTCTGAAATATCTCCTTGGTTTTAGTCTGAATCACCATCCTAACTTCTGTATTCATTTTCTAAGGCTGCCATAAGAAAATGTCACAAACTGGGCAGCTTAAACAACTAGAATGTATTTCCTCACAGTTCTGGAAACTGGAAATCCAAGAACACAGTGTTGGCAGATTTAGCATCTTCTAGGCCTCCCTTCTAGATTGTAGATGGCCATCTTCCCACTGTGTCCTCTCCTGATCTTTCCTCTGTGCACAGGCACCCCTAGTGTGTTTGTGTGCCCAAATTTCCACTTTTTATAAGGATGTCAACGAAGTAGTATTAAGATAATTTTATGGACCCATTTTAATTTAATCACATCTTTAAAAGTGTTATCTCCCAAAATAGCCACATTCTGTGGTACTAGGAGTTAGGACTTACCTCAGTATGTGATGTTTGGGAGCAAACAATTCATCCCATAACAAGTAATGTGCAAGTCATTTAATATCTAACTCCCAGTTCCCTAATAAATGAAAAGGAAGTAAACCTAGCACTTACTATTTTGAGAATTGAATGGAAGAGCTTATGTTAAGAGCATTAAATGATAAAAATTATTCTCTATCTCTGCCTAAAACGTTGAACGAAATGAATTGCATGCTTTTGTCCCCTTTGTTTGAATGGGTTCCTCATTCTTTTCCATCAAGTTCTGATTCAATTATCAACTTTACAATATTTTTTCATGGTACCTTGCAAACTATTAGCTTTATTTATCTGTATATGATCTCTGTCATTCTACCAGAATGTAAGGTCTATGGCAGAGGGTACATTTGGTACTGTCCTACCAAACTTTCTAAAGTGGAGCATGACTGATGGACAGAAGGCTTACCAAGTATTTGTGAGATGAATACACGGAACATGGAAGTTATTTTTAAAAACCTAATGGCATGTAGCTGTCGTCTGTGACTTTTGCCAGACCTCTTTGAGATCTTTTCTTTTTGTACATTTTCCTGCCCCATGTAGCATCTGGCTCCTCTTACATTTAGACTGCTACTTGGATGACTGAGTTTCTTCCTGTAGAGGACCTCCTCATCACAACTCCAGACAGGAAGTGCACACCTGTGCAGGTGTCCACCAACATCCTTAGGGCTCCAGCCCCATTTGTTCCCAGCTTCCTCCGATTTTAGATATATTCTTAAATATGTTTTATTGATTTATTTTATTTTATTTTTGAGAGAGAGAGAGAGAGAGAGAGAGAGAGAGAGAGAGAGATTTAATATTTATTTTTTTTTTAGTTTTCGGCGGACACAACATCCCCGTTTGCATGTGGTGCTGAGGATCGAACCCCGGGGCCGCACGCATGCCAGGAGAGCGCGCTACTGTTTGAGCCACATCCCCTTAAATATGTTTTATATATATTTTTAAATAATACTCCATTAAAATATTTCTTCCCTTTTGCATGAAATAATGTATCAGATACTTTCCAAGCAAATATCTAATTGAGGACAAATTTCACTCGTGGAGACAGTCAATAAACATGGACCCTTGAGGTCATTAATGGGATGCAGAATACACAGAAAATAAGAGAAAGAATTTTTTTTTACAGTTGTCTTAGGAAAACAGAAAATCTCCTTTTAGTTTTCTCATGACCAGTTCCAACAAAGCATTTTTAAAATTGGAGCACTTTCTGATTTTTTTCTTCGAACATTTGTTTCCCTGTCATCCTGGCTCAGTAAACACTCCCTGCTCACTCACTCAAGAAATCTGAGATCCTTGTAAAATGTTTTCTTTTCCTTGATTCCTTGATTCCATTATTTGGTCACTGGGTTATGTCAATTCTGCTTTTCTGACTCCACAACTACTGATTTGGATGAGGATCTCTCATCTGGGATACCATGTGAGTGACATCCCACTATAAGGGTCTTTGATTTTACATCAATCCTTCACAAATCCGCCATAAATTCCCAACCCATACCAGACCCCTCAAGGACCTCTGCCTCCCCTCTTCTTCATATTGTTACAAGAGTGTTGGTAACTCACCATGAGTAGCGTGTGAGTATATACATGTACACACATACTTTAAATTTCACAATAATTTCAGATTTATGGACAAATTGCAATGACTATACAGAATTTCTGTATATCCCTTAACCAGTTCCCCATTTTTTTAACACCTGACATTTTCACAGTACAAATGTCACAACTAAGGAAACAAGATCTTTATGTCCTTATTAATTTACTAAGTCCATGATTTATTTGCAGAACATTGATTTTTCTATAATATCTTTTTTTTTTTTAATTTTGTTTTTTTCTGGTCCAGGATTTCATTCAGGATACAGCATTACATTCATTATCACATGTCCTCAATCTCCTCTGGATAGTGGCAATGTCTTATTTTCCTCATTTTTAAATGACCTGGAGAATTTTAAGGAATAGTCATATATTTTGTAGAATGCCCTCAATTTGGATCTGACTGATTTTTCTTTTTTTTTTTTGCATTGTTAGTGTAGAATTTGGGATTTGGGGAGGAAGATCACAGAAGTGCCATTCTTATCATATCCTGTCAGAGACATACCACATGTGGCTTATACGTGATGGTATAAAATCTGATCATCTGACTGTGAGAGTATTGGCAAGCTTTCCCCACTGTGGAGTAGTCCCTGCTCTCCCCCTTTGTATACTCTGTTCTTGGAAAAGGCGGCCCATGCTCAACGGGTGGGAGAGAGTGTTAAGCTCTAACTTTAAATAGATAGTGTCTATAAAAATTATTTGGAATTTTATGTTTGTGAGCTATATGTCTTCTAACCCCATTTACTTATCTTATTCAACCATTTATTTAATCAGTATAATTAGATATTTCTTAAATATACTAGGTTATATTCTAGAACTGCATTATTTATTTTTTTGTCTTCAAATTGTTCCAGTCTTGGCCTTGAAGAGCTTTTAGGCTAATTTTTCAGGTTATTTATTTATTTAACTTTCTGACATTATAAGATGTACATTCCTACCTCAGCCTTAAAGCCAAGGAACCCTGGTTTCTTTTACTGATGAATGGTATCAGTTATTAAAGTCTAACTGCCAAATGTGTTCTTACTAACCAGATGTCATTGAGTCTAGGCTGTCTTAGTAGACAGAACTAGTAAGTATATTTATACCTACTAAGCCATATAAACAGGTATCTGCAATTATTTTTGTGTCCTTCTGGTTCTATATTTAAGCATGAGTCCATAATGATGGTTCTATATTAAGAATCAGCTTAAGATAGAATGTCACTGAATCTGCTCCCATACCTAATGGTTCCTAGGCTTTTTCCCCTTTCCCCTTTGCTTATTCTTAGCTTCCGTCTCCACCAATGAGATATTGTGTTTCTCCCACCATCTGCCATCCTCTAATTTATTTGTTCAATCTGAGTATATTTGTAAAGCAGTTTCAGGATTTTAAACGTATGTCTCCATGATATGCTACTTTATCAATTAGACTATAGTGTTAATAGGAACATCCATCCCTGTATGTTAGCCTTAACAGTTTCTAGTCAAAGCACCATTTTCAAGGCTACTTAGGCAAAACACTTTTTCACTCAAGTTGTCACAGATTTATTTGTCACAGTGCATTCCATTCTGAGATTCTCTATGAGTCGTTTTATTCATATAGTAAGGTTTCTTCATTGTGATTTTGAGTTCTGTGAGCTTTGGCAAACGTATATGGCCATATAGTATTCACTGTAGTCTTCAGGTATTTAGTCATCACCTTAAAAATCCTCTGCACTTTCCTAGTTAAATATCCTCCCCTATTAGCCACAAATATGTCTCTATCCCTATAAATCTGCTTTTCTAGAATGTAGTATGAATTGAACCATACAATATATGGTCTTTTCATACTGTCTTTGTTCATTCACATGTACCGTGGTGTGTATTAAGAGTTTGCTTCTTTTATCACTGAACTGGATATTAATTCATTGTATGGAGAGGCTGTGGTCTATTCACTGATTGAAAGGCGTCTTAGTTACTTCTGAATCTTCACAATCACAAATAAAGCTTCTATAAATATTTGTGCACATGTTTCAAACTGGTTTGATAAATAACTAGTAGTGAGAGTACTGGATTGAATGATGAGCCCCTGTTTAATGACAAGTAACAATTTGAAGCTTTCTGCAAATGCGCTTCCCTCACGCGTGTCTCTGGACTGACGCCTACACTTTTCACTCTGTCTACAAGGCTCTGCCCACCCTCCTTGGTACTTTTTCACTTGCCCACTGCTTTCATGCACACATCTCTTTCAAATCTCCCCAACTCTCTTTGGCTAAATGAGAGGTCGTTCCATGTACAGCGTGTATCTCATCCATCATATACCATCATATATATTGGTTAGGTATATTCTTGACTTCCTTGCTCATTAGTGAATGATTTAAAGGAAAATGCTGTTATCTTTCACTTTTATAACCTCAGTGTTAATACTATTTTCCTTGCCTAGCTAGCAGGAACCCATTAATTGAATATTATTCTTTCTTGAATAATACTGTAAATAAACTTCATCTACATCCCAGTTTAATTTTCCCAGTACCTTCTGTGTTTGCTTAGCATTCATACCTTTCTCCTAAGTTAATCTATATCTGTTGTGAATTCATCTCACTTCCTACATTTTACATGAATTTCTAGGTACATTTCAACCTTTTAAACAAAGAAATAAAACTATAGTTCATTGCTGTTTATGCTTTCAGATTTACAAAGTTATATTTATAGCAGTAAATGTTTTCCTTTTTCTCACAAGTTTAGGCAGCTTCATTTCTTGAAGTTTCTGATAAAGATCAGGAGAGAAGAGGCCTGACTCCATCACAATTCAGTGTCAGTGATTAGCTTATTTTACACACCACACACACACACACACACACACACACACTTTTTTTTTCGGGGGAGGGGAACTGAGAGAAGAGTTGGAGGCCAGGGAAGGTAAGAAAGATGTACACCTGAAACATTATTCAGGATGCACAGTGTCCATATGTCTTTGAGGAACACTTCTGTGTCCTGTTCACATTATTGGCAGTTACTGAAGGGCATCAAGGGAAAACTTAAGCCCTTGGTCATGTTGTAAAAACAAAGCTGAACAAAAAGGAAGTAATAATGTAATGTCTCGTCTCTTACTTCCTAGGTGAATGGATAAAATTATTTAAAAAGCCTCAGGCAATCTTTGAACTCAAAAGTTTGTTGATTTCTCTAAAGGTGCAATTCTGAAAGGAGCTAAACCTTTCTTTTATATTATTTATATGCAGAGATCATTTTGGCTGAAATTGAGAGAAAATTATTTTACTGTAGGCCTTCACTGTTTGTGAACTGACCTGGTTAAGGTTGGTAATGGCAGTGGACCTCAGCCCCTCCCAGGCACCCTTTTTAGAAGGATGGGGAGATGAAGGATGGGAAGGGAAGGACAGTCAAACACCAGAAAACCTTGTTCTTAAGAAGCCACTGGCCCCAGCCCCACCCCAATTGACTCTCAGTGTCCCACACACAAAAATATTCAAAGAACTTAGGGGTCTATGGGGAAAAGAGATCGCATACGCATACTCATTTTTAATCAATGCTGAGGACTTCCTTGTTCATGTCATCAGATGAAATTTGGCCAAGTGAGAATATCAAAAAGTGATCTTCCAATACAGGGAAGAGGCCCAGGAGAGTGGGAAAGTCTGATCAGAAGGGTCTAGTGGTGTTGTGATGCTGGCTCCAGTTCCACATGCACCTCGTTCACAAACAATTGAAGGATAGAGCATCCCCCACTTTAGTTGCATCATCTAACTGGTAGAGGATAAACATGTTTCTGCTGCCTAGAGCCTTCACCAGGAATTAATCAGCTCTTCCATTTAAAACGCATGCATTGGTCTGGCACTAGTCAAGACTATCGATATGGGCTGTCCTTACCTTTTCTTCAATTTTTCCTCCTGATGAAGATGCCTGGGAAAAGCAAATTGCCCACTTGAGATTCAAGGGAGTGTGGAGGTCCCTATTGTTCCCTGCTAAGTGGTTGTTCAGATTTTTGTCCCAGAGTCACTAGAAGAAGAGATGAGTTTTCTCTCAATACAAATCCAGAGAAGAGGAGAAGTACAGTAAACTCTGCCCGCAGAAGTAAAATCAGCAGATAGAAACACTCCCCCGATCTTTTTATAAGAATGGAATCGGGACCCAAAAGCCCTGAAGCATCAGAAGAGGAGGTTTTAGAAGTCTGAACTCATTGTAGCTTGCTCACGTTTATGACTTTTATTTTCTGTTTCTCTGCCATGATGATCAGTGGACCCTTAAAACAAATGACCTGTGCATTTAGCTTTAGCATAGACAATGTAGAAACTATATACTGCTCTAAAAGCAGGATTTTGTGAAAAGTGATATTAGGAGTGAAAGAAGATACTGGCAGTATTTAAAGGGAAAAGCAATCAGTCTGAGAATCTGCATCCCACTCCTGGGAATCTAGGAGCTGGCCTGGAGTTTCTGCCCTAAAATGACCATGGAGTTGGCCCCTGATTCAAAGCATCCTTTCACTTTTTGTTTTTAGGTAAGGATGAAAAACAGATTGTCAGTTGCAAATCATTTTAAGGGCGTTGGCATAAACAGAACCAGCTGGTTATTTTCCCTCTGCCTGATTCTTTCCTTTTTTTCCTCTAATAGTAAAGGAGTGAAAATCCCTAGACAGTCCATCAAAGATGAGAGAGCAGACAAATTCAAAGGGTTACCACATTTTGACACAAACTGTATTCCAGGTTGATCAAACAGGCTGATCTGCATTGTGCTGAATCCAATCTCCCTAATCAATTATTGATGGCCGGTAGGAAGTGATAAATGACCTGCCAGCGAGAAAATCACAGTGCTTCAGCTCGGCATGGAAAGGGATGATGGGATTTTCAATATACACAATGAAACCTTTCCAATATGCATGATGAAACCTTTCCGCTGATATTCAACATCACTGAGATTCATTCTAATGCTACAGGAGCTTTCAATTTTAGAATCTAGGTGGGTTTGTGAAGGAAAAAAAAAAAAAAACATCCAGAACTACTTATACCAAATAATATCCTCTGTTTCCAGTTTCATTTAAGTAATTAAGAATGACAATCAAAAGTATGACTAGAGAGGGTGGTGAGAAAATGAAGTTTGGTCCCGATAATTCCTTGATGTGACATATTGAGTTTGGCTTAATTTCTCTGTGCCTCATTTGTTTCATTTGTAAAATGAAGATAATAACCTATTAGAGTAAAATAAAAAAGCTTTGCAAAATTTTGCACTAAATGGGACTGAACTTTGGTTTCTTCTATTCACTGTCACTAGGAGAGCATGTCCTCTTATCAATGTAGCAGTGACTCAAAAACTTACCTGGACATAAGAATTATCTGGAGCATTAGCAGACATATAATTTTAAAAATTTTAGAATGCTAACCCAAATCTATAGAGGTGGAATTTCTAGGGAGAAGACTGGTAACTTAAAGTTTAGCCATGTCTCCATGTAGTTCTGATCCTCAGTCAAGTTTGGAAAAGTGCTGATTCAATAAAATCATACCTCCTGGCCAAAGTTCTCTTTCTGCTGAAATAATTGTACCTTAGCAAATTGAGCAAACTTTTGATGCCTCTTTACAGATTTTTCTTTCTTGTGTTGAAATTTCAGAATCTGTGTGTCTGGGAATTCCAGGTATATTGCACTCTGCCTGCCCCTCCAGGGGTACTTTGGGGTGATCTTTAGCTGCTTGGAATCCTCTAGTTTCCCAGCCTGCCCCTGGAGGGTTAGATGAAGAACAGGAAAGCAGAATGAAGATATAGGGATCTAGAAAAAATGTAGAAGAACTTAATGTATTCTCCAATCCAACTTTTCAGTAAGCAATTCATATTGCTTTTCTGTCCTCATTTATCTTCTTGTACTTCTTAGCTAAGATCCAGAGTTTAAAAGCATAGACATAATATAAATTTATATTGAAAGTAAAATAAGAATTTAAAAAACTAGCCCTATTTCTATGTTTTCTTTTTTTATTCTTAATTATAATGCTAATTTTTAAATCATTTTTATCCATACAATGAGTTTTATGTTAGTAATCACTATGTTAGTAAAACATAGAATTTTGTGTTATTATTTCCTTATGCAAATTTACATCTATATAGGTTAAAATCTATAATGATCTGAAATTACTTATCAACTAAATGTGAGATACTGTAACTCTGCTAAATTGTCTCTAGTGAAAGGCTTGTGACAACTTAACTTTTTAAACTGCAGGAGTGAATGCCTTCAGTTGTGGTAACAGTGGAGACCTTTCTGAAAATAATACATTTGCTAAAAACAATGGTCAGTCATTACAACTTTTGATCAAAATTCATGTAGGCTGCCTTTCTAAACTTACAAACTTTGATATCCTACATGAAATTCTAAAACTTTAAATATACTCATGAGAAATTACTTGTTTGTCAAGGAGGTTTTGCTAATTCTGTAAGGGTCTTTCTAGAAGTTACCCCCCTCACACACACACACTAGAGAAATAGCAATTTGTATATTTAAGATGGAGAAAAAGAACAAAAGAAAATAAGGGACTTATTTTTCTTTTGGTGGAGGTTATTACTTTTATTTCTTTTGCAGTACAAACATTTTTTACATTCAAAATTGAGTACTGATATAATACCCAGAATAGAATTTCTGAGTGTAACCTGGTTGAATTCCACTTTTATGCTTTATTGATTTTTGGTTTATATTCTCTCATGGCTCTCTTTATTTTGAAAATTGTTTTTAATGGTAGAGTCAGGTAGTCCAAAGAGTCTTGAGCCTTTCTTCCCTGCATTTCTATCCCTGCCTGAGATAACAGTATTTAGAGAGCTGAGGTTCTGTCTCCAAGAGTATGGCATCCAAGAAATCATGTACATTTTCCTAAACTCCTCCCTGTCTATGAGATGGTTTTGTAGCACATTTCTGCTGTAGTATTATAGAGATCATGAAGAAGATAATTAGGCAGACAAACCGCAGTGCAAAGGAATTTAATATTGCAATCCTTCATGGTTTTAAGGACCAAGGAACTAATACCAATAACTTTGTAGTCATAGACAAAAAAACTTAAACCTCAGAAAAGATTGAAATGGACTTATAAGAAAAAAAAGGTTATTTTGATACTCTATTTAAATTAGCAGATTGTAGAGAAATGTGGGTTTCATAACTAAGTAGAAAGAAAGTTTTGCAAAATAATTAAAAAATCCAGATATAAAATTCATTTCCATCTTGTACCAAAGACATTGATGTATAATTTATCAAATTATTTACAATATTTGATTAAACCAAGTAATCCAGAAGTTATATTCAACTATTCTCCAATATTATCACACGATTAGCAGAAGTCATGAGAATATTTTTAATCAACCTTCTCCATGCACTTTGTTAATTCCTTATGTGAATATGATGTTGGCTTTAAAAATATATATCAGACATTATTAAGCACAAAGTCACCTAGTTGGATTTATGCATAACTCAAAATAACAAATCAAATAGAAGTTTGCCTTATTAGATTTTGTGATACATGCATAAGGAAATCACCTACACATAAAGTGGAAGAAGAGATTAAAGATTCAATAATCTCAAATGCTTCTTCTACTTATCCTACATGGTGCTGAAATTTTAAGGATGGTTTTAAGTTAAATCACTAACTTCTATTAGAATGAATATGCTTCATGGGAAATGGAACATATTAAATCAGAATTGGTCATTGGATTATTTTCAATAACATCATCACTTTTATCAGAAATCAAATAAAGATATATCAAGAATGTTTTGTAGGTCAACTTTGGAGACTAAGATGCTATTTTGCTTCTGGTGGGAAAGGAGACCCAGAAGACACCAGACACTCGGAAGAATGAGGTTTGGGTATACATGTTGGCCTCCCTTCACCTTAGTTTTATTCCCTCTGAGCTAATTAGCCCTCAGGCTTGGGGGAAGGACAGGAAGAGGAGATAGTGGAGCTCCAGAGGGGAAATTTGCCTAGCTTTTGGGGTCATATGTTCTGGTGGCTTATATGAGATAGATAATGACTTTCGAATTTTCACTGAGACTTATCTGTGAAAGGAGTTGGGTTTCTCTTGGTGATTATAAATTGTGTTTCCTCAAATTCAAAAACTAATATAGCATATATCCTTCTTTATATAATAAATGCATGGAAATCTATTCTTGTTCCTTTGAGCTATTCGTATCTTATAAAAATAAGATACAGTTAGATGTGGAATGTTTCTGACAATGCAGCATATTGTATTAAGTTTTTTCATTCTTGCATCAATACTTTCCAAAGAGGTACTTTGGATTATGATGACACATGGGTAGTTGCAGGGTTTTCAGGGAAGCAAATAGAAACTATGACTGACTTTGGAGGCAGACAAATTTGATTCCCAGGTCTACCATGTATTATCATATGAACTTGGGCAGGGTCTAACTCTAGACTGGTCTTCTGACATGGATAATAATACCTACTATAGAGGGCTACTGTGAGCATCAATTCAGATGACTTACATAAAGCACCTGGTCCACAATAGTTGCTTAAAGATGTTAATTTCTTTCCAAAGAGTCAAATTTGGCTTAATGCTTTAGGCATATTACTGGATTATTTTTATTTTTACTGAGATGATTCATGTTTTTCCCCCTTTAACACAACTTATTAAAAGTCATTCCTCTCTTCACTTAATTATTTATACCAATCATATTTTAAGTTGTTCTCTAAATTCTAGGGAACACTGTTCAATAACAAAGCATATGCCAGCTACCAAATGAGACTTCAGATGGGTGTTTCTTTGGATTTAGTTGAAATACTCCCAAGTCTTCCAGGAAACTAAGGGAGGTACAAAGGCTCATGGTTGTTTTCTCTGTATTACAAAATTCTAATTATTAGGGTGCACTGGTCTTTGGTGCCTTCCAATTTAAGGATAATCACAAGAAAAAGCTACTAATCCAATTTAATAGGATGGAAAACTGGCAAACATTTAAAAGAATTGGATAGGCCACTCTTTAAAATAAATGATTATTGTAGTTCCTAAGTAACTTGTGGATTATATTACAGTTTAAATTTGATATTGTGATAGCTTTTTTGTTGCTGTGATCAAAATATCTAATAAGAACAACTTAGAGGGCTGGGATTGTAGCTCTGTGGTAAAGCACTTGCCTAGCACATGTGAGGCACTGGGTTGGATCCTCAGCACGACATAAAAATAAATAAATAAAAATAAAGGTATTATGTCATCCATCTTCAACCTTTTTTTTTTAAGAACAACTTAGAAGAAGAAAGATTTATTTGGGCTAATAGTTTCAGAGAATTCAGTCAATAGTCAGCCTATTCCAAAGCAGAAACATCATGGCAGAAGAGCATGGCAAAGGAAAGCTACTCAGTTTGGGTGGCCTGGAGACAGAGAAAGGGAGGGAGGGAGGAAGGAAAAGAGAGAAAGACAGAGACACAGGAAGGGGCTAGGGAGAAGATAAACCCTTCCTGAGCTACCTCCAGGAACCAACTAGGTCTCTAAGACCCAATGAGGTCTCTCTTCCCAGTAATCCATTCAGCTATCAACATATATGAAGCTTGATATTCAGATAGCAGATATTCCATGTTGCTCTTCGTTATCCTCATTCAGCATGGAAATTGGATTATCTGCTCAAACTATGACGTGGATACTGGAGTTGATTTAAGACATTTCCCATGGTTATTTTATTTTTATGTACAGGAATTAATTTTTAACTGATAATTTAAAATTATACATATTTGTGGTGATGTTTTGACAAATGTATATAGTATGTAATGTTAAAATCAGGATAAATTTATCAATCTCTTCAAACATTTATAAGTTCTTTTGGTGAAAACATTCAAAATCCCTTATGCTAGTTTAAAAAAAAGTATATATATATAATATATATATATATATATATTATATATATAAGAAGGATGATGGTGCTATGAATTCTCTCTATGTATATGGTACATGATCATTGTCTATATCTAATGTGTAATAACTGACCAGAACTTTTTTCTCCTATTACTTAGTATCCCCTCACTTTTATAAAAGAAGTTGAAGTACACATATTGCATGCCCAAAGCATCTCAAATAATTACTAACAGAATTTATATTAGAGCTTAGGTGCCATCTGGTAAGACAAGTGTTTTTATAAGTGTGCTAAGACACTGAGTACCAGTGCTATGATGAATTTATTCTTTTTTTTTGTGGTACTGCAGATTTAACCCAGGAACACTTTACCACTGAGACACATCTCAGCCTTTTTATTATTTATTTTATTTCATTTTGAGACTGGGTCTCACAAAGTTGCTGAGGCTGGCCTCAAATCCTCTTGCCTCATACTCCCAAGATGCTAAGATTATGGGCATGTGCCACCTCACCCAGCAATTAATGTACTTTTACCTTTTTAAGTAACATAATTAATACGTTAATATTGTCTTAGCTTTCAGTTCCTGAACCAGAGAGGTAATTAATAAGAAGAATATAAGCTCTATCATGGCATAATTAATTTGACAGGTATGTATATTGGGAATTTGAGTGCAAAAACAGTATACAAGAAACTTAACTATTTTATTAAAAATTGTTTTTTGGAAAACAGCCACCCAAAATAGAACAGGGATGGAGCTTCAGAGGTGATTAACCATAGGTAATGAAAGTTATTAGCTCATTTTCTCTCTTTCTTCCTCTCCTGTTATTTCCTGTTTGGCTCCCCCTGTCCTACTTTCTCACCTGTGCTACACTCCCATAGTGAACTATATTCTCCTTCATGCTGCCTTTATTGTTTTTAAAATGTTATACACTGCAATTAAAGCTGAAGGACATTTTCATAGATGAGGGAACATGGCAAGTTGGAATTCCATTCCCTGATGCTCCAGCCAAAATATCCCAGAGGGTGTTTCTAATTATCTTGGCTTGGCTAAAGAGCTTCTGCAGGAGCCAATCATCACGACAGGGTGGAAGGGATATTAGGATCAGCTCAGCCTTGGCTACAGACCACACCTGTGGGGGAATTGCATTATGTATCTGTTTCCAAACAAAAAGGGATGCAGGACAGAAGATACCAAATTCCTACAAGAATGTCCATACTAACTTTTGAATTAGAGCTTCTACACCAAGATACCCATGTGTTGAGCCACTATTTTGGGGATATAATAAAATTTACTGATTTGCTCTCAGCCCTAACTACCTTTAGTGAGATGATACTCTTAAAGTTAATAGAGAACTCACAAATAATGTAGAATACAGACTTAGGAATCAAACTCAGCTTCAAACAAGCTCCGCTACCTTTCGACTTTTTTGTCAATGTATCATATCTTTAAACTTTTAGTTCTTCCTCTAAAAACATGGACATTAACCTTGGGAAATTGCAAAGAGAGAGAATTCATAGCACCATCATCCTTCTCATACGGTCTGCACGTTCTTTCTACCCTCCATCTAAAAAGAGAGAAGATTGTTGGGAGGTACTCTAGCACAATGTCTAGAATGAGGGCTCTTGTACCATAGGCAATATATATGTACACCTTGAATACTCCCATATTTTCTTAGTGTAGTTATTAACCTGATAACTGAGAGAGAGAAGCATGATATGTAGTCAGTAAAATATTTTGTGTGGCTCAAGCATGCTGATCATTTTATCTACTCTTTTTTCAATGCAATTATCAGGTTAATAACTACACCAAAAAAATATGGGAGTATTCAAGGTGTACCTATATATTGCCTATGGTCTCAGAAAATAACTTAATAAGGTCAACTGATAAAAGGGAAAATAATCCAAAATGCTTGCAGAGAGTAAAACTGTCAAGTAGAGAGAGCATTGCTATCAAAGGGGAGAAATTCATCATTGACTGAGAGATTAATGAGCCCACTGTAAAGACATCATATTGTGTCATAAGACAAATAAATCATCATTGTTGTGGAATGGGAACTGTGAAAACTGGAGAGGAGAAGGAGCACCGCTTACCCTTCTGGGAGGGCAGGCTGGCATTTCTCTGATCTTTACACTCTGTTCTTTCAGAAATGGAGGGACAAATAGGCCCTGCTTGAGAATGAGGGCAGACTTCCCATATTCAACAGCTTTCAGCCATGCTTGGATCATATTCTGAGTCCACATCTTCAGATCCCTGCAGGGGCCCATCTTCAGGGCCATTGAATTCAGATGAAAATGGATCAGAAGGACAACCTTTAATGTGTTAAGAAGATCCTGGAAGGCAGAAGCTTTGGGATGAATTAAAAAGGGATCAAGATGGGGTCCTCTCACAGTTCCTCCAGATTTTGGAAAGGAGAAATGAAACAGGCTGTCTTTCTGTCTATACTGTGAAGTGGCAATTTTTTATTTTTATTTTTTATTTATTTTTATTTTTTTTAAAAAGAGAAAGAGAGAGAGAGAGAGAGAGAGAGAGCAAGCGAGCATTTTTTAATATTTATTTTTTAGTTCTCGGCGGACACAACATCTTTGTTGGTATGTGGTGCTGAGGATCGAACCCGGGCCGCACGCATGCCAGGCGAGCGGGCTACCACTTGAGCCACATCCCCAGCCCCAATTTTTTATTTTTTTTAGAGTCGGTATTCAAAACAATGAGTTGTGCATAAAAGATAGTCCCCATTCTTTGTGTCACCCACCAACAAAATGCTGTTCAGCTGTATCTCTGAGAGAGAGAAGCATGATATGATAGTCTCACTTTAAGTATTCTTGTAGTCAGTAAGATATTTTTTGTGGCTCAAGCATGCTGATCATTTCATCTACTTTTTTTTTTCAATGCAGTTATCAGGTTAACAAGTACACTAAGAAAACCTGAATTTTTCCACACGAACAGATCATAGCATTCACAATTTTATGGGGTGGGGATTGGCTAAATGTAATTATGATATGAGGGTCTAATTTGTCAGTGTTGATTCCAAAAATTAAAAGAAATCTGAACTTGAAAAATTTATGGTGAACTGGCAGCTATAGCCTCCATAAGGGCACCTTAATTCGTTTTTAAATAGAATGGATTTCCATTAGAGCTGAAATTTTGGATGAGAAATCCCATGGAGTCAAATGACTGGCATAGTCTCCAACTTTAATCTTATACTTCTTAATTTGTCTATCTTTGTAAATTGCTAGTTCTGGTTTTTATACTGTTCTGATGCCTCTCCGAGGCAGGCTGTTATTAAAAAGGCTTGGAAGAGTAAAACAAAACAAAACCATCACAAATGTACTAACATACAGTGTTTAGAGGGATTTTTAATCAGTGATTAGGAGAGTTCCCTTTCCTTGGCAGACACTAAATTAATTAATTTGTGTGTGTGTGTGTGTGTGTGTACGTGTGTGTGTGTTTATGGGTGGTGGTATGGATTGAACCAAAGGCCTCAAGATTATTAACAAAATACTTTACCACTAAGCCACACCCATTGCTCCACTAAATTAATTAAAACTTTCTACTTTATAAAGCAATAAATGCATGATTAAGAAATGAAAAGTAGATATCAGTTGGAAGAGGATTTTAAACACATTTCTATACGTCTTAGTCATTAATTCATAATCAGGTGTTTTCTACACTTGATATCTCTGTTCGTCTCTTCTTTATATGTTTCTGACATTTGAGAAGATTCAGATAGCTCTTCTTTTCTAGGGGTAGAGAAAAAGTTCCCTATCATTTGTTCTAAATGGAAGACTGTATACTGGTTATCTTTCACAGTTTCTTTCTTACCCTTAATCTCTATAATCTAATCTGTAACTCCTAACTCCAAACAGGAATATCACAACATAGGGGTAGAGAAAAAGTTCCCTATCATTTGTTCTAAATAGAAGACTGTATACTGGTTATCTTTCACAGTTTCTTTCTTACCCTTAATCTCTATAATCTAATCTCTAACTCCTAACTCCAAACAGGAATATCACAGCATAGAAAACATGCATATGTTTTCATAACATCACAATATTATTTTTTAATACCACTTTCTCTTCATTATCTTGTTTTAAGTTATCTAAGTCATGGGGCCACTTCAGATTTGCTGTAGTGTGCTTTTTTTTACAGGCAATGGGCCCTCACTGAGTAGTCTCCCCTGTCCCTGGACACACATCTTGTTTTATCTTAATCCCTTCTTACTATATAGATTTGTGCTTTTTAGAGTAACTCAGCAGTTTTATCAGTATTCATTAATATCTTAAACAACATAGACCTGTCCTGTGTTTTGAGATTTCTCTCTCATAATTCCATTAATGACCACATTATTTTCCAGGAATAGTGAATTAACTTTATTCCAATTACTAATATAGAAAATGGAATTATTATCATTTTTATTACTTTTTAATTTAACTATAGTGGAGTTTTGAGATGTACTATTGAAAGGGAGTGCAAAAAATTAGTGAAAATAAAGAATGGATTTTTTTTTGGTTATTTTAAAGAGCAAATGGAGGTTGGTGGTTTCATTTTCAATATCAGAGAAATTTTATTCACCTTAAAGAATCAAAAGAATTTTAAATTATGAAAATCTTAATGAAATATAGTTAGTTCTAGCTGACTCACTTAAAGGAAATTATTTAAAAGTTCCTAGATTTTTAAAATTTTTCCTTTTAGTTATACATTACAGTAGAATGTATTTTAGTAAATTATACATATACAGAGTATAACTTATTCTAATTTGAATCCTATTCTGTGGTTGTACATAATGCAGAGTTACCCTGGTCCTGTATCCAGGGCTAGGAAAGTTATGTCTGATTAATTCTACTGTCCTTCTTATTCCCTTTCCTCTCCCTTCCCTTTGTTACCCTTTGTCTAATCCAACGTACTTCTATACTTCCCCTCCCCACCCTCCCTTGTTATGGGTTAGAATCCACATATCAGAGAAAATATTTGACCTTTGGTTTTGGGGGACTGGCATATTTCACTTAGCATGATATTCTCCAGTTCCATCCATTTACTAGCAAATGACATAATTTCATTCTTTTAATATCGGAGTAATATTCCATTGTGTATATATACCACATTTTCTTTATCCATTCATCTGTTGAAGGATTCCTAGGTTGTTCCCATAGCTTGGTTATTGTGAGTTGAGCTGCTATAAACATTGATGTGCCTGTGTCAGTGCAGTAAGGTGATGTTTAAGTCCTTTGGGTATAAATCAAGGAGTGGGATAGCTGGGTGAAATGATGGTTCCATTCCAAGTTTTCTAAGGAATCTCCATACTATTTTCCATAGTGGTTGCACCAATTTGCAGTCCCACCAACAATGTATGAGAGTACCTTTTTCCCCACATCCTCACCGACATTTATTGTTACTTGTATTCTTGATAATTGCCATTCTGACTGGAGTGAGATGAAATCTGAATGTAGTTTTAATTTGTATTTCTATAATTGTTAGAGATATTAAACATTTTTTTCATTTATTTTTGACCATTTATACTTCTTCTATGAAGTGCTTGTTCAGTTTCTTTGCCCATTTATTGATTGGGATATTTGTTTTTGTGGTGTTCAGTTTTTTGAGTTCTTTGTATAACATGGAGATTAATGCTCTATGTGAGGTGCAGGTGGTGAAGATTTTCTCCCATCCTGTAGCATCTCTGTTCACATTCTAATGGATCTTATTATGGCATATTCTGCACCTAAAAAGAGTAGTACATGTATGGAAAATGTGGCCAATATGAATGTAATGATTTAAAATCTTCTGTGTTCTTCAAGTTAGCAGCATGGGAATAGTTAAGAGATATTTATGAACCAATATAGGAAATACTGTGATAACAACAGATCTCACAATTCTCAGTTAGTGAAATCAGTATTTCATCTTCACTTTATCCCCAGTTATTTTATGAAATCTGTGGCTCCTTCTGCAGTGTGAAAAAAAAATTCCGAAGAGAAAAATAGGTAGGTTTGAGGTAGAATATTCTATCTGTGACACATTATAAAAATGTAAATTAGATGGCAGATTACAGCACAGAGATTGCAGCTCTTACAAAGGAAATAGAAGTGTATAACATATTCATATTTGCAAATGCACAGGAACCTATTAAAATTTTAATATTTCAGCCCATGAACTGAACACGAGATTCGATATATTTAGAGAGCATCTTCACAATTAACTACCAGGAATTTGAAAATGTAGTTCTTTTTGTAAAAACGCAACATGGCAACCATGATCACTGGACACTTTTTCAATAGCTTTATTTTTTTTTTCTTGGAAGCCTACAGTAATGTATTTCATTAGGAATTGAAAAAGGAAAGGGAAAAGCAGTAAAAGAACATTACCACAAAATAGCATCTTGTGGTATTTGTTTTAACCCCTACAAGATTTGAATCTTTGTTGACTTGTCCATGTCAACTGGCATCATAAAAATGGCAGATGAGATAGAGATCCAGCCATTGTGTGCTAAATATACAAGAGACAATTTTTCATGATCTACACTAGGCCACTCTAGCAATTGCTGTCAGTCTCAAAAGGATTAAGAAGTGGCATTAAATAGTCCCCTCAACTCTGGTCTCTTTCCTCTGAATCTGACTCTATGAGCTCTGGGGAGATGAGGTTAAGAAAATGAATGAATGTGTTCTTTATACTTAATTGAAAACAGATCTGGAGCCTGCAGGAGAAAACTGATCATTGAACAATTCACAGGAAATATTTACCTTTCAGTACATTTTATCAATTGGGAAAGGGCATCTTGCTATTTCAATTGCACATAAATAGTTTCCTTTGGCTCATAATTTCCTTGGCTTCCTCATCCATAGACCTTCCTTTTCCACTTTTCTTTATTCTCTTGTATTCTACTTATATTCTCTTATATTTCTAGTTCATCTCACATATTATTAAAATTTTAAGAATGGTAGAACACACGAGAAAAAAGCAAATCAGGAATTTTTATCACTTCTCTTTGCGTGGAAACAGGCAACACCGCTCACCCATTTGCCTACCCTAAAATTCATAGCATCCTCCTTACTTCTCACTGTTCTCCACATCCAATTTGTCAGCAATTTCTGACAATTCTACCAACAAAGCCTACTTAGCATCCCTCTGATACTGTCCTGAAAATCAGGATTGGGTCCTTGTCCCCACCCCCACCAAACCACATTGAAGATTAAATACCTGAGAAATGCAAAGGCAAGAACAGAAAGTACATTTTATTTGGGAGAGAGAGAGACAGAGAGAAAAAAGAAGAAGGAGGAGGAGGAGGAGAAAAGGGGGGCAGAGAAGGAGGGAGAGGAGGAGGGGGGAAGATGCAGGGATATCTTGCCCCTTTATAGATTTTAGGTTTTCTTTCTTCTCATGCCCATGTGACCAAAGGGCAGGAAAAGAGCCATCCAGGGGGTGATGGTTTGTGTTGGAAAATTCAATCCTTCCCTTCCCTGAAGGCTAAGTGCTATCTACTCATTTCCTTTTCTTTGATAATCAGCTACCTGTCCTTGGCCCTGGTCTCACCTCCACTTTCTCTTCTCTCTTCCCATCTTAGTCTAAGCCACTGACAAAGTTCATCTTGATTCCTGCTGCCTAGTGAGTCCTCCCCTCTTCTGGTACCCCTCTGCCTTTCCTTCCCACTTGCCAGGACCTGCCAGTCTGTACCTGATCTTCCCCGGGTGCTATCCCATCGTATTTCCAACCCTCATCTTCCTTGCTCTGATTGGCATCAGATCAGCCATTTTAGGTTGGGAGCCATTTTACTTAGAGATCCTGAGCTGCTAAAGGGTCGACCCGACCCCAACCCATGACTGACCCCTAAGCTTGCTTGTGAAGTCCCTCTTGTGGGTTATAACGCTGCCCTGTGAGTGGCTGCTGCTTTCCTGGGAGGGACAGCCTGGTCAGTTTGTTCCATGCTCTGACAATAAATCTCTCCAGTGGGATTCAAGTGTGTGGTGTGGTTCTTGAACTTTGCTTGGACTTGACAAGTATTCTTTCTGCTCTCTCTCTCTCAGGTATGAGAAGGAGCTTCCTATTGTAGATTCCTTCCATTTTCTCCACACTCTGCCAGAAAAGTGTCTTCTGAAGAAACCCACATGGTTCTCTCCCAACCCTGGCCTTAGGATGACTTCTGTCTGAAATCACCTTTTCAGAAAACCTTCCCTGGTCTTGCTGTCTAAAATGATATTTCTGCTCTCCCCTATACCTTGCCCTGTTTTTCTTCATAGCAATTATTATTTCTTGATGTGTATGTGGTATATTGATCTTTTGTTCTCAATAAGAATAAATGTTGTATGTCTTTGAAGACTTCTGTGTTGTTACCTAGCACAGAACACACAAATTCACATAGATACATTAACATTTCTTGATGTGTTTGTTGTATATTGACCTTTTTTTTCTCAATAAGAATAAATGTTGCATGTGTTTGAAGACTTCTGTGTTATTACCTAGCACAGAGCAAACATATTCACATAGATACATTAAACACAGGATTAGTAAGTGGATAAATAAATGGTTATCTCTGTGAATTGTAGAAGTTATATATCAGTTTCTACCATATTTTAACACCAGAATCTAGATGTTGGCACTTTATTCAGGTTTTTTTTTTCCCCTGGTAAATATAATCAGAAGTTAGATGTCTTTTGCCCTTTGACTTTTACTACCATAAATAGACAAAAATCAAAAAATTAAAATGATTTTAAAATAACTAGTCACCAATCTTACTAAAATTATGATCATTTTTTTTTTCATTTTTCTTTTCCTCTTTCACAGAGAATATAGGACAGAGAACAAGACGGATAGGTCACTGATAGAAAGAAATACCTAGTACTTCCTAAATAAGGATTAATTTTTATGTCAGACATCAGTAGTCTATGTGGCTCTGGGGATTGAGTTTAATGTTCAGCTTCTATTTGTGGACCTTTAATGGGTGTGTTGGGTGACCTTTGAATGGGTAATGAGTTACCCATCTTGACAAGGGAATGGTAAAGATTGATGATGTGAACTCTATGAATTGCTCAGAACTCCTTAGAGAAAATGGTATACCATTTCCTCTCTCATTTTTAATTACTTTATATTGTTAAACAACCCAAGAAAAAGAAATCCATTTTTTTTGGCAATGACAGAGTAGATTCTATCAGGCCAGTAACCTTATTGTGATTGTCTATAAAAAGGCATGTAAAATTGAGTTGAAAACATAACTATTTAAAAACATTTGAGTAGAAACAAAAACATGCAAAATTTTAAAAACTAGTATCCCTGAGAAAAGTCATATATTTAGGTGAGTCCAGAATCCTCTACTATCTTTGTATTTGAAATATTTGCTGATCTTTAACTAAACCTGGTGAGTTGGAAGTCAGTAAACAGATTAAAAGCTAAAACTATAAGTAGGGCTTTTAATAGTCTCATGTCATGAGGGTGGAAAATAATTATCGTTTGAGACCAATGAAGAATGAGAGGACTTGATTAACATTCCAGACTTTGAACTGTGACTACTGAAAGTCTACACTCTAGAAAAGACTGCAAACTATGATTTAAAAAATAAAGCACTCCAAAATGCTTACACTTCTCTTGGGCTATTTAAGTTCCTTATCAATTTGTGTTATCTGTTTCTACTTGCCAAACAAAAATAAGTCCTCTTAGAAGAAAGAAAATACCATATAGAGTCACTGCAAATTTATAAACCTAATGTCTTGAATTCCACAAAAATGACCAAATATGCAAGTAGACAAGACCAGATGACCCAAATCCAAAAGATAGATATATTAAACAGAACCCAAAGATGATCCAGACATTAGAGTGTGGCAACATGAGGACTATCTTGAATTTTGAGACATTTTAACATAATCTAGTCTTTTATTAGTGATATGGTATGCAAATATTTTCTACTAATTAATGGCTTATCTTTTCATTTTCATAAAAGTATCTTTCAAAACTCAAAATATTATAAATTTCATGAAATCCAATTTATCAATTTATTATTTTTATGGCTTGGGTTTTTTGTGTATTATTTATGAAATCTTTACCTAATCTTGGGTCACAAAGATTTTCTACTATCTTCTTGTCTGAAAGTTATGTAGTTTTAGATTTTATATATAACTCTGTGATTTATTTGAGTAATTTTTTTGTATGACATACAGATCAAAGCTCTGTTTTTTGTTTGTTTGCTTGTTTTCTAATAACACTGAGAAAACTATGATTTTCTTTATCAATTGCCTTTACACCTTTGTTAAAAGCAGGTATGCATACATGTGGTGATCTGATCTGAACTGTAATTCTCTTCTAATGACTTACTTGTTAATCTTTAACATCAATCTTTTAAAATCAGATAGTGTTAGGCTTCTCACTTTATTCTTTTTTTGTTTTTTACTTTGGAAAGTAATTTAGCAGTTTCTTAAAATGTTATACATAGATCCACCCTATGGTCAAGACATTTCACTCCTATTATATATCTAAGAGGAAAGAAAAACACAGTTCTTATGCAAATGTTCATAACTAGCTTTATATTTAATATCCTAGTTTTATTAAGATTTTTTTATTGATTGTTCAAAACATTACATAGCTCATGATATATCATCTTTCATACATTAGACTCAATTGGGTTTTGAACTCCCATTTTTACCCCAAATACAGATTGCAGAATCATATCTGTTACATATTCACATTATTACATAATGGCATATTAGTGACTGTTGTATTCTGCTACCTTTCCTATCCCCTACTATCCCCCCTCCCCTCCCCTCCCATCTTCCCTCTCTACCTCCTCTGCTGTTCTTCAATTCTCTCCCCTTCCCCCCCCTCCCCCTTGCCCCTCATAACCTCTTATAATTTTGTGTATCTTTGAAGGTCTCCTACCATTTCCATATGCTTTCCCTTCTCTCTCCCTTTCTCTCCCCCCATTTGTCTTTGTTTACTGTTAGTCTTTTCCTCATGCTCTTCCTTCCTGTTCTGTTCTTAGTTGCTCTCTTTATATCAAAGAAGACATTTGGCATTTGTTTTTTAGGGCTTGGCTAGCTTCACTTAGCATAATCTGCTCTAATGCCATCCATTTCCCTGCAAATTCTATGATTTTGTCATTTCTTAGTGCTGCATAATACTCCATTGTGTATAGATGCCACATTTTTTTTATCCATTCATCTATTGAAGGGCATCTAGGTAGGTTCCACAGTCTAGCTATTGTGAATTGTGCTGCTATAGTCATTGATGTGGTATCTCTATAGTGTGCTCTTTTAAGGTCCTCAGGGAATAGTCCGAGAAGGGCGATGGCTGGGTCAAATGGTGGATCCATTCCCAGCTTTCCCAGGAATCTCCATACTGCTTTCCAAATTGGCCTCAGCATTTTGCAGTCCCACCAGCAGTGTACAAGTGTACCCTTTTCCCCACATCCCCGCCAACACTTATTGTTGTTTGACTTCATAGTGGCTGCCAATCTTACTGGAGTGAGATGGTATCTTAGGGTGGTTTTGATTTGCATTTCTCTGATTGCTAGAGATGGTGAGCATTTTTTCATGTACTTGTTGATTGATTGTATGTCCTCCTCTGAGAAGTGTCTGTTTAGGTCCTTGGCCCATTTGTTGATTGGGTTATTTGTTATCTTATTGTTTAATTTTTTGAGTTCTTTGTACATTCTGGATATTAGGGCTCTCTCTGAGGTGTGAGGGGTAAAAATTTGTTCCCAGGATGTAGGCTCTCTATTTACCTCTTTTATTGTTTCTCTTGCTGAGAAAAAACTTTTTAGTTTAAGTAAGTCCCATTTGTTTATTCTTGTTATTAACTCTTGGGCTATGGGCGTCCTATTAAGGAATTTGGAGCCCAACCCCACTATATATAGATCGGAGCCAACTTTTTCTTCTATCAGACGCAGCGTCTCTGATTTGATATCTAGCTCCTTGAACCATTTTGAGTTAACTTTTGTGGATGGTGAGAGAAAGGGATTCAATTTCATTTTGTTGCATATGGATTTCCAATTTTCCCAACACCATTTGTTGAAGATGCTATCCTTCCTCCATTGCATGCTTTTAGCCCCTTTATCAAATATAAGATAGTTGTAACTTTGTGGATTAGTCTCTGTGTCCTCTATTCTGTACCATTGGTCCACCTGCCTGTTTTGGTACTAGTACCATGCTGTTTTTGTTACTATTGCTTTGTAGTACAGTTTGAACTCTGGTATTGTGTAAGACCCTGGGTTCAATCCCAGGCACCAAAATAAATAAGTAAATAAATAATAAAAATAAATTTATATGTACTCAATATTAAATAACATAATATGGAGCCATAGAAAATAATAATGTAAGAGTCCATCTTAAAAATAAATGCATTTTTATAGGAGCTAAAATAAGAGATTAAAATCATCATGAATGGATCAAGAAATTGTGGTGTATATATACAAAATGGAGTTTTATGCTGCAATAAAAAGTAATAAGATAATGACATTTGCTGGTAAATGGATGGGAATGGAAAAAAAAATGCTAAGAGAAATAATCCAAACTCATAAAATTAAGAACCAAATGTCTTCTCATACATGTGAAAGCTAGAACAAAACAAGGTAACAGGTGACAGGAAAGGAGACTAGACATACAAGGTGGATCAGTAGAGCAGAAGAAGTAGAGGGAGGAAGGAAGAAGGGAAGTGATAGAAATATTTAATTAAATAAGCAACATCTTCAAAAAGAATTTTATATATATGAATATATGTGTACATACATGTATATACATATGTATGTGTGTATATACATAAAACCAATATATATATGAAACCAATCAAACAAATCGATAAAGGGATGAAAGAAAGAGTATAGGGAACAGGGTGCGGGGTGGAGAGAAGGAAAAGGTGGGGGAAAGGGGATTGAAATCAGATTCCTTGCATGTATTGTTTTGTCAGAATGAACCCAAATACTATGTATAATGATAATTATCTAAAAAAGAAAAAGCATCAGCATGAAGAGTTACTGTAGGGTAATAAGAGGTGGCAAAGTAAGATGTTTTGGAGATCCTATATCCACAGATACACCAAGTTTTACATCCACAGACACATGAAGCTCCATTCCCGAGAGCTAAGGAAAGAGACTACACATTATACTTAATGTAACAAAATGAAAGACAGATTGAAGAAGGCAGAGAGGGAAGAATTGTCAGTGGTATCCCTTCTCCAACTCCAAGCAGCACAGGTTGAAGAAAGAAATCTTTTGCTTGGGGAAGATAAAGGAATGGAGGATACATCTATTTTAGTCAGCTTTTTCACTGCTGTGGCTAATATCTGACCAGAACAATTTTAAAGAAGGAAAAGTTTATTCAGGGGCTCATGGTTTGGGAGGTCTTAGTCCATAGAAGGCTGGCTCCATTTCTCAGGGCTTGAGGTGAGGCTGAACCTCATGGTGGGAGAGTGGTGGAGGGAAGCAGCTCACATCATGGTAATCAGAAAGCAGAGAGAGACCCCACTCACCAGATATCAATATATACCCAAAGCCATACTCCAATTCCTTCCTCCTCCAGCCACACCCTACTACTTCAGTTATCACTCAGTTAATCACTATCAGGATTAATTCACTAATTGGGTTAAGATATTGCAACCCCATCATTTCTCCTCTGAACCTTCTTGCACTGTCTCACATGTAAGCTTTTAGGGGACACCTCACATCCAAACCATAACAGTGTCCTAGACTTGAAATACAGTACCAGGCCTGCCCAAGGAAAATCTGACACTGGGTAGAACCCACAATTTAGAGTTCAGTGTTGGGACCAGTACCTCGTGGAAGCCAAAGAACCTATATATCCAAGCCAGAGTTCACAGGCTCAATCTTTATTTCTATTCTCACAGCAGACAAGAGTCCTCTATTTTGGTGGGCAAGACTCATTTTTTAGCTTGCTTCATTGCCAGCCTTAGAGTAGGCTGGGGAACAATCACTTCCTTGAGACTTCCAGGTCACTGTAGCTGAGAGACTTAGGTGCAAACCAGTTGTGCGTCAGCCTTGGTGGCAAAGGGACTGTCTCCACCATCCACCTCTCAACTGGGGGCAGCACAGTTATCAACAGACCAGTGTTCACAGATGGAGCTCTAAATCTTATCTGGCTGCAGGTACAGACCCGTTCCCCAGTGGACTGACTGGTTTCTGCCTGCCTCAACAGCAGCTGTCGAATAGGCCTTGGTGTGCCCTTGAAACTGCAGATCCCTGCAGCTGGGAGATTCAGGTGTGACACACCGTAATCAGCCTAGGTGTCCATAGGACTGCTTTCAACAAAACTACCTCAACCTTGGGCAGCATCATGTGGAGCGAGACCCCAGTGACAGGGTGTTAGTCACGGTAGCAAACGCAGGACATTGCCATAATTTGGTGCTAGGCTAGTAAAACAACTAACACAGAGAAGATCCCATTCTGCACCCTCAGGTCTGCTTGTAGACAGAACCTCTGGAACAGCTCTGGCAATAGTGAACTATGTAAGACTCCAGTCTATTGGATTTCTATTCCAGCCAGCATCATTCAGGGTTGGTGGCCCACCTTGGGTCTACAGTCCACTTCAGTCAGAGATATCCCATAACAGTGTGGATTTGCTGATAACACAGTGTTGTGCCAGTCTTTGTGGGCTATGGGCTCAAGGTACGACACAGCAGCCTTGGTGGTTACATGTATGACATGGAGTTTGGGGATGGTCCATTCATAGTGATTCTGCCCAGAGTCAAACAGAATCCTGCAATGCCTGACCACAGACCAGTGACTATGGATGGATCATCTAGTCCCTCCTGGTCACAGGGAAAGACTTGTGGAAATGAACTTCTCTTTCTAGGTACCCTCCTGTTTCATTCTAAAAAGCATATTGACTCTGAATTTGGGACAGATCTAGGCATGAATCATCGTCTAGCATTGAAACACTGATAATAGCAAAGGTCTGGCAAAGCTGGACCTAGGTGCCAACCAGTATCTAAATAGAGAAAGTGGCTACAAACTCAGAAAATAAGATTGCTTAGAATTTCTGTTAAGATAGGTACAAAGAAAGCCAGTTTAAGAAGACTGGAATAAATACCCAATCCTTCAGTGTCCAGATGAAGGCACACGACAACAAACATCAAGAGTTTTCAGGACTACTTTGGGGGCTGAGGCAGGAGGATTCAAGTGCAAGGCCAGTCTAAGCAACCTAGTAAGATCCTATCTCAAAATAAAAAACGGAAAGGGCTGAGGATGTAGTTCAGTGGTAGAGTCCCCCTGGATTCCATCCCCAGTATCAGAAAATCAAAACAAAGTAAAATAAGCAAACAAACAAGAAACAAACAGCTTTCAGAAAACCATGCCATCACCAGTCAAAATAAGGTGCCAGAAACTGACCAGATACTCGTCACTACTTGTGAACTCTCACATAATTTAAAACAGCCATTTAAAGGGAACACAATGAGCTTAAAAACAACATAGCAACTTTATTCAATACTCTAACAGAGAAACTTAACAAAGAGATGGAAGAAAATTAATAACTCAAGCAGAAATTCTTCAGATAAAAAATGCATTTATGAAATTAAAAAATAGAGTAGAAAGTGTGAATAGCAGGAAATATTAAGCAAAAGAAAGACATTGAGGTTAGCTACCAACAGAATGGGGACAGTTAGAGGAGAACAAGAAAAAAAGAAGAATGCAGAAAGCTTATGGTAATGTTGGGACAGTTGTAAAGAGCAAACATTTGAGATATTGGTATTCAAGAGGGTCTTGGGAATACCAAAGGGGTAAAAAGTTTATCCCTGGGAAACAAAAGCTGAGAGAACATATCACCACTACAAATGTTCTGGAAAAAAATAAACAAACCCAAAAAAAATAGTGATAAAGGATGTTTTTCAAACTGAAAGAAAAATAGATAGGTTATTGAAAAGAATGAAACATGGAAAGTAGCAAGTACTTAGACAAATTCAGAATGCTCTAATATTGCAAACATGGTACATAAAGCCATTTGTAGTTTAATGTGATGACTAAAACACAAAACAAAAATGACATCATTGTGTTAAGGGACCGATAATATACAGAGATATAAAATGGGATATAAAAATGTAGAAAAAAATAGAGCAGAAGTTTAGAGTTTTTCGCATTAGTAAAATTTCTTTTTTTCTATTCTTATTTTCACTGTCATGATGTTAGTTTTATTTCAAAATAGCTTGTTATGATCAACAGATATTTTTGTAAGCCTCATGGTAAACACAAAGCAAAAATTTTTAACAGACCAAAAATAATAAGAAATCAAAACACACTATTGGAATGAATCAGTCAAATGCAAATGTAGAGTAGAAGAGTGAGAAAAGAATTAAAGGAAACAAAAAGTTATAAAATGGTTGTAGTAAGACCTTACCTATCAATATTTAGTATGAATGTAAATACATTGAAATCTCCAATTAAAAGGCATAGAGTGACTAAATGGATAGAAAAACTGACATAAAGTTAAGATCCAACTATATGTTGCATCTTACAAGAAGCTCACTTCACCTGTAAGGTCACTCATAAACTAAAAGTAAAGTTATAAACAAGATATGCAAGAATCCACGAAAATCAGGAGTACCCATATTAATATGTAATGAAATTCCTTGTAAGTCAAAAGAAGTAAAAAGAAACAAGATCATTAAATGATAAAGGGTTAATTCAGCAAGAGAAAATAATAATTTTAAAAATAATTGCACCTAATATCAGAACACCAATATATATAAAGTATTAATAGACATAAAGGGACACATAGACTCCAGCACAATAATATTTGGGTAGTTTAACACTCCACTTTCAACAATGGACAGATCATCCAGAGAGAATATCAGGATTAAAGTACACCCTAGACCAAGTGCATCTAACGGATATCTATGGATCATTCCATCGAACAGCTGCAGAACACACAGTTTTCTCACTAAAATATATTCTCCAGGATCAATCATATGATAGATCTCCAAACTGGTCTCAGGAAATTAAAAAAAATGAAATTCTATCGTGTACATTTTCTGACCATGATGTATAAAAATAGAAATCAATAACAAAACAAAATGCCATCAAACTAAATCTAACAGAATATTAAAAATATTATTCACCACAATAAAGCAGAATTCATCTTAGGAATGTAAGATGGTTCAACATGTGCAAATCAATAAATATAATACACCACATCAACAGAATGAAGCACAAAAATATATGATCATCTCTATAGATGCAGAAAGGGCATTTGATAAAATTCAACATCCTTCATGATAAAAACATTGAATAAATTAGGTATAAAAGAAACATACCTCAGCATAATAAAGGACATTTATTATATCCCAACTGCTAACATTATACTGACTGAGGAAAAGCTGAAAGCTTTTTCTCTAAGATCTGGAACAACACAGAGATGCCCATTTTTACTTTTATTCAACAGCACCAGAAGTTCTAGCCACAGCAATCAGGCAAGAGAAAGAGAAAGAAGAAATTCAAATTGGAAAAGAGGAAGTCAATAGTTATTATTTGCAGCTGAGCATGGTGGCACACACCTGCAGTCCCAGCTCCAGAGGCTGAGGCAGGAGAATCTCAAGTTCAAAGCCAGCGTCAGCAACTTAACAAGACCTTGTCTCAAAACTGAAAAATTAAAAGGGCTGGGGAATGTAGCTCAGTGGTTAAGATTCCCTAGTTTCAATCTCCTAGTATATTAAATGATAATAATAATAATAATAATAATAATAATAATAATAAGAAGAAGAAGAAGAAGAAGAAGAAGAAGAAGAAGTTACTGTTTGCAGATGGCATGAGCTTAGATATTTAAAAAAACTACACCAAAAGACAATTAGAGAACATTAAATGAATTTATCAAAGTTTGTAGTCAACAAGTACCAAAATTAGTAGCGTTACTGACAATAGTTAATTATTTGGAACAGACATCCACAAAGCAATCCCCATTTACAATAACAAACAAAAACCTGGATGTAAATTTAATGAAAGAGGTTTAAAATCTCAATAATGAAAATTAAAACTGTCTTCAATTTATTTTATTTGAAGAGGACTCAAGATATTTTATGTTTGTCGTTTGAAATAATTAGTAGTATAAAAGTCTATACCACACAAAGTGAGCTACATATTTTATGGAATTCCTTCCAAAATACAAAAAAGAACTTTTGAAAGAACTAGAAAAAAATTCTAAAATTTATATGGAACCACAAAAATCCCTAAAGCTATCTTGAGGAAAAAGAACAGAGCAAAAGGTATTACACTACCTCACTTCAAAACATACTACAAAGTTGTAGTAATTACTACATGACATTGTTATAAAAACACAAACATACACCAATGAAACAGATCAGAGAGCCCATGCATCTATAATCAATGGGTGTTGACAAATGTGCTAAGAACATGGTAAAAACATGCATTGGAGAAAAGATACCCTTTTCAATACATGGTGCTGGGAAAATTAGATATCCACATAAAGAATACTGAAAATAGATCCCTATCTTTCACCAGTTACAAAAAATCAACTCAAAATTGATTAAAAATTTAAATGCAAAACTATTAGAAGTAAACACAGAGGAAATGTTTTCAGAATGTTGGATATATCAAGATTTTTGTTTTTGTTTTTGGAGAAGAACCCAAAAGCACAGAATACAAAAAAAATAGCAGAAAAATGGTGTTATATCAAACTAAAACTCTGCCCAGCAAAGGATATAACCAAGTAATGAGAAAACCCATAGAACGAGAGGAAGAAATCACAAACTATATATTTGACAAGGGGTTGATGTCCACAATACAAAAGAAACTCCAAAATCTCAATAGCAACAAAACTAATAATTCAATGAAGAAGTGGCCAGTAGACCTCAACAGATGTAGATCTAAATAGATATAAGTAGATATAAATAGACATGCAAATGGCCAACAGGTATATGAAAAAAAATGTTCAGCATCACTAATCACTTGGAAAATGCAGTTAAATATCATCTTATCCCATTAAGAATGGCTACTATTAAATGACAAAAGATGACAAGTTTTGGAGAGTATGTGAAGGAAAGTGGAAATTTTCACACTGTTAGGGGAATGTAAATTAATATAGTCTTTATGGAAAATGGTATGATAATTCTCAAAAAGTTAAAATTAGAACTATCCTACGATCTGGTGACTCTAATATTGGGTATGTAATATAATCAAAGGAAATGAAATCAGTTAACCCAAAAGATAGGTGCACTTCCATGTTTATCACAGCACTATTCACAATAACCAAGAAGTGGTTACAACTTAAGTGTCCGTCAACTGATGATGGATAAAGATAATGTGGTACATAGGCAGGATAGAATACTATTCTTTCATAAAAGGAATGAAATCCTGTCATTTATGACAACACAGATTAATTTTCTGGAGATCATTATATTAAATGAAATAGGCTAAGAACAGAAAGACAAGTACCACATGATCTAAGTCATATGAAATCTAAAAAGTTGATCTCATAGCAGTTGAGAGTAGCATGCTTGTTTCTAGTGACTGGGGAGTGACAGGGGATCATGGGGGAAGGTACTCATAGTTGAATAGGAGCAAGAAGTTCTAGTGTGCTATTTTACAGTAGGGTAGCTATGGATGACAATAATGTATTGTTATACACTGTTCTTTAAAAAAAACCCTAGAAATTGTGAAATTTTCTATGAAAAAGTGGTAAATATTTGAGAAAATAAGTACCTTACTTACCTGATTTAAACTTCCCACAATATATACATGTATTGAAATATCACATTGTTCCATTAATATGTACAATTTTAGTTTTAATTTTTCAGTTAAAATAAATTAAGTTAATAAAAAACCTTCATCATGTCAGATGCCAAGAAACTGATAAAATATATCATTCACCACAATCAAATCTTTTGACCAACTATTAGTATAAGAAAACAGTCTTATTCTGGTTCAAGGTAACATAAAAATACTATAGCACACATCATCTTTAACAGTTAATGTTGACAGTTTTTCGTCTGTAATGAAGAAATATGCAACAAGGCCCACTGTCAACACCCTTATTCATCATTGAAAAGAAGCTATGAATTTATTATTTTTATTTAACATGTGGATTTATAATTAAAAGACTGTATCAAAAACTGTTGCAGTTAATAAGCAAGTGCTATGATCTGAATGTCAATGTTTTACTAGAATTCATATGTTGGAAAACAAATTTCCCAGAATGATGGTATTAGGAGGTGAGGCCTTTGGGAGATTATAAGACATGAGGAGGAGTTCTCATGAATGAAATTAGTGCCTTTAGAAAAGAAGCTACCTTGCCCCTTCCACTAAGCAAGGACACAGCAAGAAACTACCATCTTTGAGGCAGGAAATCGGTCCTCTCCTGCCACCACATTCATGGGCACCTTGATTTTGGACTTCCCAGGTTGTAGAACTGTGATAAATATACCTTTTTTTACAAGCTTTCCAGTTTATGGTATTTTGTTATAGCAGCTGAACAGATTAAGAGAGTGAAGCAAGGTATCTGGAAATGAAGTCCACATAATTTGATTATGATTTTAATCCTTAATTTTAAGAAATCAAGCATGCTAATCAATGTAATCTTTAAGGAAATAAAATATTCTTAAGATCATTATATATATATATATATATATATATATATATATATATATATACATATACATGTATCAGAATAAAATGGAAGATAATTAAAGCTTGATATTTAGTATTATATCAAAAAATATGAAATAGCCAAGAATAAATATCTGTACTGAAAAATCAAAACCAAAAATAAGAAAATTAGACTTGAATGAAATAATGGCATTTGCTGACAAATGGATGGAAATGGAGAAAATCATGCTATGTGAAATAAGCCAGATGCAGAAAATCAAGGATTAAATGTTTTCTCTCGTATGTGAAAGCTAAAGCAAAATAAAGGAAAAAAGGCAGAGGGTGAGGGAATCAGATATCATAAAGATATATGGAAGATCAGTGGAGTAGAGGGAAAAGGAGATGAAGGAGGAAGGAAGGGGAAGGGGAATAAATATATGAATATGACAGAATCATGCAATATACATATATAAATGTACCAAAGGGACATTTGTAAGTATATATAGAAAGCACCAATCAAAACTAGATAAATAATGGAATGAAAGGAAGATCAGTAGAGGAGAGAGAAAAGAAAGGGGAAGAAATGGGGGAAAGGGGAAGAGAAATAGGCATCGAAATCAAATTCCTTGCATGTATAATTATGTCAAAAGGACTCATATGCTATGTACAAATATACTTCCCTAATAAAAAAGAAAATTAGACTTAAATAAATGTAAGTTCATACCATATTCAACTACACGATGCCAGGTTAAAAATCTATTAGTTTTTATCAAGTTTATTCTCAGATTCAATACAATCGTGGTCAAAATCTCAGTAGAGTATTTTTCTTTGTTTCTCATGGGGTGTAGTTGTAAGGATTAATGAAGGACTTTCCCACATGACTGATGAGAGTTAATGTTGATTCAACCATTTGTGGAAATTATGAATCAGTACCCCCTAAAGCAGAGTATAAGCAACCCTGTTACCTGGCATTTCTTTTCATGTGACAGAAATATGTGTGTATAACAAAACCATACATAAGTATACTTTTAAAAACACCATTAGAAAAAGTAAAAATAGAAAATAACCAAAATACCCATTTACAGTAAAATAAACATTCTAGATTCTCTAATGAAATAATATGTAGCAACATAAAGTACAAACTATCAGTGATAATCCTTTAGTCAGAATCTTAAACCAATAAAATGTTACACAAAGTCTATTCTATACAATTATATTTATATAAAATTAACAAATAGGCAGAAGGACTCATTGTGATACAAATCAAGAGTGGCAACCTTTGGTGTGAGGGTAGGGGGAGGTTGGGCTGGTGCTTAAAAGAAGACATGAGGGAGCATTTGGAATACTGATAATCTATTTTGGGTCTCAGTTGGAAGATAATCTGAAATATTTACTTGCAATTTTAATTTAGTTATGTATTAATAACTTTTGAAGTGTGTTAATATTTTGAATAAAATGCTTTTAAAACTCACATAGTTCCTATTAATCTAAAATAGTAGAATCTGAAGTACTTTATAAAATATGATTAGTTTTCAGTTATCCATATCAGTATTATGATTTTTTAAGTCATCTCAGAAAAAGTATTTCCAGATAAATTTATCCACACTGTCAAACCTATTGTCTTTGCCTCAGCATTATTTTCATGTTTGCATTTGAATTTCATAATTATCAGAACCAGAAAACAATTTGGAAGGCATAGTTAGCATTTTCAGAAAACACTAAAGAAATATGCATCAAAATAAGCACAAATGAATTTTAGATTTTTAGCTTCCTAGCATATTATGTTCTTCCCCTTTAGATGTAGCAAAGGAAATCAAAAGTTGGCTATCTCATAGCTTATCGTTCCTTTGAGAAACGTTTGAAGACTTGGCTGATGAATATATATTTGATCTACCCCTCTAGGGATGCAAACCCAGGTATCTACAGGGACCAACTGGAAACAGAAATGAGGTAGATGGGCTTGGGAAAATGGCAGAAAATCACTAAACAGAAAATAAATGGAAGTAGTGCAAACATGATGAATAACATCTGACATCAGGAATGATGATTTGGAATGCAGAATTTGGTCTATGAATCTCTTGGTGCTTAAATATTGGTAATTAATTCAAAAGTTGGTAAAACACTGTGTTATAAAACCAAGCCAAACAGGTGTATCTGTAAGCCCCACCTGTGACTATTCTTTGCTCCAAGAAAAATGGCAATACATCCCACTTTGAGCAATAATTGTACTTTTGAACAACAGGTGACTTTTGTCCATTATAGATGTGAGTTGAACGATTGCCCACTTTGTTCTGATTGCTAGACTCACAGGCTTGAAATTATGGTTTTGTTTTACATGGCATATTGGAACTTAACATGCACATATTTAGTTTGTTAAGTTTACCTCTTGTTTCATCAACCTGTGCATAGTTACTCTTATTTCTTCATATATTTTGCTTTATTTGGGGGTATTATATGACACTGAATATTTTAATATGTATCTTTAAATATTTTTTTGAAAAGGAGTTGGTTCTATAATCCTATAAATATCAGTCAAATGGATCAAGACTTGATGATATAGAGAAAGTTTTCCTAGGGACATGACAGTTGTCTAGGATAGTAATACCCGAGACTAACATAGCTAAGAAGATTCTTGTAACAGGAAAAATTTGGCAAATGAATAGAAAAAGATGAGCCACTTAGATATGCTTTGAAAAAATGAAGGCTCTGGCCCAGGGATGTCAATCTTTAACTTAATTATGGGTATAACCATCCCAGGGACAGCATTTGTATGGACATGAACACAATAGGTTATAAGAGAATAATAATAAAATATTCAAATTAAATATTCTTGTATCATTGCATTATTACAATCCCATGACTAAATATTTTGATACATGAACATCATAATCCCACATACTATTATGAGGGGAAGATTTCAGTTGGCAGAATACCTAGTCTAGTTATATACTGAGATAGATAGATTGACTGATTGATTTTTTTTAAATACTGGGGATTGAACCCATTTACCACTGGGAACCACCTCCCCAGATCTTTTTATTTCATTTTTTAATTTTGAGACAGTTTTGCTAAATTGATCAGGCTGTCTTCTAAGGTGTGATCCTCCTGCCTCAGTTTCCCAAGTAGCTGGTATTATTGGTGTATGTCACCATGCCTGGCTATTACTTTCATCTTTTGTTGGAATCTGTATTGTGAAACGGAAGCATCTCATGAAAGGGCCATGAAACACTCATATCTCTAGCCTGACAAAGCTCAGAGATAGATCCTACAAATTTGCTAAGATGAGGTGTCTGAAAGACAACAAAGTAGGTCTCTTGGTGAGATTTAAAATCTTTAATTTTGGGTATTTACCATAAGCACACAGGTATACATACAAGTTGGATAAAGAAAAGAAAGGAAAAAACTACTGTGTAATAGACACACACTACCTGACAATCTATACATGTACATTTTCTTTAACCCTTGTAACACCAATGAAATTGTGTGTGTGTGTGTGTGTGTCTGTGTCTGTGTGTTGCATTCTGCTAAAAAAAAAATACTGAGAGGAGGAGAAAATAAATTGACTGCCTAAGATTGCACAATTTGCATGAGGTAGGACTGAATTGCATCCAAGATCTTTTTCACTTTAAAACCTTTGCATTATTCCTGGGCACTCTCTACATTGTGACTCAAATAATGGACTGAAGTGATTTACAGAATAGAAAACCCATCCAGTGCCCAGGAGACCTCAATTATGTTGAACAGTCCTTTAATTAACCTGTTATGTACATTGTGCAAAATGACTTTTATAGGGAGTTGCTTTAAAATCCAGGCCAATGGTACTTACTGTAGGAGGCTTCTAAGTCATACTTCAAAAAAACATATTACAAGAATGTTTTTAGTGTATTCAGTAATGTGGGCAGAATCATATAGACAATTTCAGAAATGGCTGGAGATGTTAAATATTTATTTTTCATATTTTCCTTTCTGGAGATTATTTTCTGTGTTGGTATTCTAGGAAATGCTGACGTATAATAAATTCAACATTTTTTCAAGAACTTGAATGATGCATTGAAAGACAGCTCTAAATAACCAGTTTACTGAATTTCCAATGCCTTTGGATATTGTATGACAAATCCTAATTCTATTTTTAGAAATATCCTTTACAAAGGAAGTCCATCCATTAAAACTTTATTTCTGACAGGAACAAATTGTCTTACATCCTGCCTCCCCCGCCCTATCCTTATTAATAGATGACAAGGGAAAAAAACAACAACAATCATCTCTAAAGGAATAAAAGGAGAGTGTTCTAGGCAAATGTTGCTAACAATTTTAGCATAATTGACATCATTAAAAGGAAACCACAGAAATAGTGGTATATAAAATGAATCAACCTTCCATTTATCATATGGTACTAAATTGTGGACGGTGACATAATCAGATTTATACATTTTAACCTGAAATACACATGTCTGATATAAAGAAGGAGACAAGAAGAGCCTGCTGCTGTCTTTCATCCTGTTATTTCTGAATAGAAGCTAAACAGTTTTGACTTTGCAAATGAGGCAGCATTAAGGGTTGCCTCTTTGTGTCAGCTCTATAAGTCTTGTGACTTTCTTCTCTCCTTCTTTCTTTGATGGGATTTTACTATTGGGCATGCTGACAGTTTAATTTCAGCCTGTTCTCAATCTGTGCATTTTTCTACCAATGATTTCTTTCATTCGCTTAACAACTTTTGAGTTTTACAAAAACTCTTGTCATTGCTCGCAGTTATCTCCTGTTGTCCAGTATGTTTAGTTGGAACCCAGGTTTAGAGATAATAGAAGCCAATTTGAAAAGATTGTAAGGAATTCCATTGACACCAGCCCTGAGAAGTCATTATTTCAAGTGTAACATGATCACTAAGGAGTTTTTAGAATATCTCTGTACCCTCAACAGTCTACTCTCTAGAAAAACTCCAGATAAATAAAAGAATTAAACTGGATAAATCATTTGGAAATCTGTAACCTTAAATCCATGTCTTTTACCACTCTTCCTACTTGGAAGTAAAAGAAATTGAATAGCTTGGCCAAAATAAATCCCTGACTATTTCCCTGCTTGGAAATAGGTCAGGAAATGGCTAAGATACTCCCAGAACTGTGTTTCCGTATTTAGCTTTTAAATTAATTAACCCAAAGCTTTAGTCTTCTGAGTAAAATCCACATTGTTAGACACTATCTGTCCTGAGATATTGATATTAAAAAATAACATTTTATTAATTACAAGTCCACATTAATGTAAGAAAGGAATGACCCATGAAAATTCCTTAGAGTTTTCTTTACATTTCTGTTTTCTCCCATCATATGGTTCATATCAACTCATACCCTACTCAGGAGAGCCCCCATGACCACAAGGGTGTTCTGTGGACTGATTTTCTTTTTTTTTCCTTAAGATTTTGTTATTTCCAGTAAAGAATAGTGAAAGTGCTTGGTTAGGGGTAGGCAAGTGTCCTTTAAGTTAAAAAATGTCAGAAGAGCACATTTGACTTGGACCAGAACACTTGCCGACCCACATCACTGCCTTTCCATCCACTTGTCCTCGGACACCAAATCATAAACACAAGTGGGTTTGTTTGTTCCCACTGAAAATGAAAAATAACTGTCACAGGACTGCATGAGCCATATAGCCAACACATTCTCTCCCTGTTATGCAGAGTTATATTAGAAACTAATAACTTTCAGGAAAACACATCTTAAATGTGAAAGGATAAATTATTTTGACACATCTATCACAAAACAGTGGTAATATTACATGAAGTACAGTTCTCCAAAGCTGCCAGCAATCCTTTCTCTAGAGTAAGGAAAGTTTTTATTCTTTCTTTTTATAATAAAGCTGGATTGCTTACAATCCTACAGGCTAACTGCCTTCCTCCAAACTTGTTGTGGGAATGGAGTTCAATTATGATTATTTATTAGCTACAGAGAGAATAACTCCTAAACCTTTCAGCAATCTGTAACCTTGTGGGGAAGAATCTCATGATTGACTATATATACAACGTTATTCAAGGCAAATTATACAGAATTATATTTGTTCATTAGTTATACATTGATCCCAAACACTGAGGAAGGATTTTAGTAAGTTGCTCTGAGATAGAGAGGACTCTTCTAAAATCTTATGTGGCCTAAATAGGTTCACATTAAATCATACCACAAAGGTTGCTCTATCTCACCTCTGTTGGAACCCTATCTCAGACTATGCCTTGTCATTGCCAAGAAAATGAAGCCAGTGATATTATAAGTAAAGGAAGTCATGTCCTAATTGTCTAATGTAAACCCCACGAAGATTACCGTTTGACTGATGGAGAGAGGTAGATGAAGATATGTAGATATATATGGAGATAAGCACATGTCCACACAGGAGTTCTCCAAACTGTTAATCATGATGGTCTCTTATAAAAGGAATATGGGTATTTCTGTTGCTTTGTTACTTTGTAATTGTTAAAATTTTCATTGCTTCTTTTACAATAAGAATGTGTCATTTTCCTCCCCAATGGTTATGAAATAAAAAGTGAGATTTCCATTTAAATACCCACTATTAATCTTCAATTGTTTAGGCAATGCGGTGTGATGATGGACATTCTCTTGGGTGTACATCTTTCTGCCCGAGTGGAAGCTGAAATATGTTTTGTGGTTCATCTCTCTGAGCTTCCATCTTGAGTGTTCCTGCACCACCCCCTCCACAGAGGACCTGCCTCTGTGCATTGTGAACATTAACAGCCTTGTTCTTGGCATTTCAGAGTAATGAATTGTGAATTCTCAATGATTTCATGCCTTCCAGTCTAGCAGCACTTCCCCGGGGTGTAAGTGCTGAGATTTTTAACAGTTTTGCATGTCAAAGATTGGTAACTGTATATATCTGGAGTGTTTTGAAAGCCTGTGGCTTCCTCCCTCTCAACACTGCAGAGAAAAAAAAAAAGTTTGAGCTGAACAGAAATTAAACAGAAGCAGGGTTTTATGTTGGCTTGATCTCTGGGAAGAATTTGGCTGAAGGACTTGGGCTTTGACAATGAACTTGCTGGCAGTGGCATCTTAATTCTGGCAAGGGCAGAAAAGAAGACGATGTTAATAGCATAGGCCCCAAGCCAGTGTTCCAAGAGCACCTAATGAATCCTGAAGCCATCATTTATTCCAGCTGAAAAGTGAGAGCCTGAGAGAACACTATGACCAAGGTCACAGTCAGCATGGATAGCAGGTCACAGAAGCAGGAAAGGGAGGGGGTTCTGGGAAGAGTTTTCAAACTTGGGGCTCCATCCATGCTGCAAGAGCAGAACAAGATGCAATTAGGAGAAAGGTGGTTAATTTTATGTGTCAACTTGTTACTTTGTACTTGGAACCCCTTTTATTGCATTTTATAATAAGAATGTAGGGATTCCGATAAGACTGGTAAAACATTATTTCTGAGAGTTTTCAGAAGAGGTTAGCATTTAAATCAGTAAACTGAGAAGATCCACCTTTACCAGTGTGGGTCGTAATATTCTATCTAGAGAGAACAAAAAAGATGGAGGAAGGGGAATTCTCTCTTTCTGCTTGAAGTAGCATCTTCAACTTCTTTGCTCTTGGATACTGGAGCTTTCTACTCTTGAGTCTTCTAACTCTGGGGTTTGTATCAGGCCTTCAGACTCAAGACTAAATTATACCTCTGGCTTTCTTGGTTTTCCAGCTTAGGTTGATATCTTGCAGGACTTCCTGGCCTCCATAATTATGTGAGCCGATGCCTCTAAACAATCACTGCCCCTAGATGTTGCATCTATCTGCCACCTATGTCTCGTTGATTCCATTTCTCTAAAGAACCCTAATGTACAAGTCCGGTTACAGGATACATATGTAAAGAATGAACCATGGGGCTGGGGATGTGGCTCAAGCGGTAGCGCGCTCGCCTGGCATGCGTGCGGCCCGGGTTCGATCCTCAGCACCACATACAAACAAAGATGTTGTGTCCGCCGAGAACTAAAAAATAAATATTAAAAATTCTCTCTCTCTCTCTCTCTCTCTCTCTCTCTCTCTCTCTCTCTTCCTCCCTCCTCTCTCACTCTCTCTTTAAAAAAAAAAAAAAAGAATGAACCATGACCTGCAATTTAAACAATCTTCTGTAGGAAATTCCAGTGGGATAGTGCATTGAGGAGAACATGAAGCACTGTGATCCACTTGTGAATTGCTGGTTATCACCTGCATTAAAAAAATTAAAAATAAACAAGTACTTTCAAAGACAAAATTGTGACTGAAAGAAATATCATCACTGGGGCTGGGGTTGTGGCTCAGCGGTAGAGCGTTCACCTAGCATGTGTGAGGCCCTGGGTTCGATCCTCAGCACCACATAAAAATAAATAAGTAAATTTTAAAAAGGCACTGTGTACAACTAAAATAAACAACTATTTAAAAAAAAGAAATACCATCACTAACAAAGCCAGCCTTAACAATGGCAAGGCACTAAGCAACTCAGTGAAACTCTGTCTCTAAATAAAATACAAAATACAGCTGGGGATTTGGCTCAGTGGTTGAGTGCCCCTGAGTTCAATCCCCAGTACCAAAAATTAAAAAAAAAAAAAAGAATTAATAAGAACTAAAGAAACAATTACTTTGAGCTCTGGTTGAAAAGGTCTTTTGCTAGAGAAATGATCATAATTATGACTGGAAATATTAGTTATATTAAGGAGAGGGCTGGGGTTGTGGCTCAGTGGCAGAGTGCTTACCTCTCACATGTGAGGCACTGGGTTCAGTCCTCAGCACCACATAAAAAATAAACAAAACAAAATAAATATATTGTGTAAAAAAATAAGAGAAACATTTTTGCAAGGTCCATCATTCATACTGCAATATGCTATGTACATATCTCTAGTAAAGTCCAAGAACTGTAATGAGAAATTACAGATTGATAGAAATTGGAAGTAGACTTTTTGTCCCCTTTTAGGCATGTAGAGGCAAGTGAAAGCCCAGCTCAATTGCAGCTACTTGATGGGAGATTTGGGTGGAAGCTTATCATCTGGGTTTTGGCACTGCCCCTCCCGTTACCAGAGGAAAATGATATGGTAATAAGATCATCTATGGATAATAAACAGACATAATCATGACTGTTAATGACTGCAGACTTTTCCAGGTGGAGAAAAGATAATTAGCTTCCACAGGTGTTGGAGAAGGAGCAAATGAATCACATCAAAGGTCTAAAATGAGATTAGATGTTTGGGTTTTACAGATTTGGGGTGCCTATTTTTGATGTTCCCGTTAAGACTGGTGACTGTCAGGAAAACACAGGTGAATACCCAAGCTCACACCCACTAGCTGAAAAGACTACATGTAGTTTCCATGAATCAGAAAGCCTTTCTTCTCAATGTGAAAAATACCAGTGAAAATACTGTCGTGGGAAACAAGGACTCTGCCATCTTACAAGGACCATTTGACCTTTCTAGTCAAATCTACACATGTGTTTGAATCACTCGTAGTGGCTTGCCTGCAGAAACTAGTCCCATATCATATTCTTTACATTTCACTATTTCAAACTTATCTACCTCCCTTGATTTTAGTTGGAGAAAGAGACACATACAAAAAAAAAAAAATGAACTAGATCTAAAGGCTGCACATCTGAAGGTCAACACATTTTTTTCCCTTGAATTTATACCTTGTGAATTTGAACACTGTTGGAACCTCTGGCTTCTTACCTAAAAATAAGTACATGAAACATATTTCAGAGAGAATCCTAAGTAAGATAATGCAAAACTCATATGCATAGCATTGTGTTTGGTAAATATCAGACTTGTGTGATTGACTTATTCCAAGCCTGACTACATTTTGCTGAAATGACACTTAACCTGTTCTGCTTTGGAAACAAAAAAGAGGAAAGGTTTTAGCCAAAGAAGACATGTTCCCTTCTACATGTCAGAGGAGGGGTGCAGAGAGGGTCAAAGAGAGAAATACAAACACATCTGATCTCACCAGTGACCTGTAGGCCACTACTTCCTGCTTCTTTGGTTGCCTTATAGGCCTTTTGCAGACCAACTTTATATAACCATGATCAATTATCTGACTGTAGCTGGACTGCACAGTCAAGAGTTTGTTAGTAAGATATACCTAGGTTCAAAGAAGAGGTTGACACTTCACATACCTGGATGCCAGGAAATTCTTCCTGTTTAGTCAGGTATAATTCTTTATGAGTAGACTTTTAGTTCTGTGACAAAGATTAGCCACTTATGCCTCTTTAGTAAAAATTGTAGTTGCTTCAATTACATGTAAGTACTGAGAATATAATAGAGAATGTTCCTTTAGGCACTGTGTATAGGCAAACTTCTTAACCTGTCAGAGATGGCTTGGCTCAGCCATCTTCAGGACTTTTATGAATATTCTATAGGACAAAGTGTATAAGAGTGACTTAAGACTATATAAAGGGATATGAGGGTAGAGAGCATTATTAAAGAACCCTTATTAGATTTGTGGATAGTGTCTATTTTTTCTTTACCCAATAATTAACTGTCCAGGAGTGTTTTCCTTGGCTTCCCAGGATTTATTTTCCCCCATCTGTTTATGTTAAATAGTTACCAAAAAAGCCTTTGCATTTGTCTAAAAAAAAAAAAAAGACCCTGAGGACTCTAATTTGTGTGGGCATTTGCTCTGCACTTCCACGTTGATGTAGCTAGAAGTGGGAAGCAATCATAAATGATTTAGTGTAAATTGTTTTGGAAACTGATGGATCACTATTTATCATCCTGTTTCCACTTGTTATAGATCTGTAATACAAAGGAGCACAAACTCCCCTTGCAGATTAATGAAGGTGGTAACAGAGAGTCTAATTTCCCAAGTGAAACACTTTTTACCCTGTGGTAGCTCTGGGAGACAGGTCTGAACCTCATTAAACTTACTGTGTGTTACACACGGACAACCTAATTCAATTCCTTTAAAAACAGGCAAATAGGCCGTCAGTGTAAATTAAATGCAAAGGCAAACGAGTGTCACCACGGCACTATATTACATGAGCATTTGCCTCATAAATGGAATAGTGAATTAAACTGTTAATTTCAATAGCGATATTAGAAAAACAGCTATGGCAGTCAAAAGGACAGGAGGCTTCTCTCCAAGTGAATTATAATATTCTCCCACTTTTCTCCCTCTGAGGTTCATGTCATGTCATTTGCCATTGACACTTTTAAAAACAGATTGCCCGTAATTTCATTTTCTCTTCAATCAAAATTTCCTCTTTTGACTTTCAACCTCATGGTAAACTCCCCCAAAACTCATCCTAACCATAACCATTGAGGTGAAAAATATGCCACTTGGCCCAACTCAGGGCTCAGTAGCATTCAGAACTCCTTATTAGAGTCAAATCCTGCAACCTAGGGCTTACAAAGACGGTTGAGTGAGCACGGACTTGATACTTACTTGCCTCCTTTTTTGTCCCTGAATACTGTCCCTCTCTGTCAAGCATTCTGCATATCAGTCACAATGGCCTACTTAAAATTCTTTAACTTATGCCATTGTGCCTTTTTGTACTATAATCTTTGAAATTTTGTTCGTAGTTCTCTTTTCACAAGAGAAAGAGAACTCTGAACTACAAAGGTGATAACTCTGTCTTTAAAGACTTAAACAGTTCATGCTGCCCTGGCCTCCCTGTGAAGAAACTGACATGCTCTGTGACCACTCTGCCCTCCAGTAATGCTGTCATAGCACTCCTGAATATGGTTCAAACCATCTTCCACATCATGTTTGTATCTCTTGATGAAAGAGTAAAAGGCCTTGCTCATCTCATTATTTTGCACAATACCTGGAATAGGATATGTGCTTAATCAACTCTTTTATTAGTATTTGTTGAATAAATGGAATTTGATAATATAGATAATAGATTCTCAATCACCAAAATAAGTTTCATCACAAGCCTGATTCTTAAAAGGTAGCAAACAGCCTTGCCATGGCATCTTGGAGACTTTGAATGGATCCGTATAAGAACGGCTGAAATGGCAGCTGAAATACTCTCCATGGATGTGAGAGGATGAGTGGCCTACAAGGAGCCGTCTTGCTCTCCCACCTTCCCTTGGGGGCTATTATGAAAGGGTTCTTTCTACTTTAGTCTCCTAGAATGGAGCTGCAGAATTAAGAACCACTTAGCTCTAGATTTGGCTCTGCAATTAATCTTCATTACCCTCTAACCTACAATTCCTGTGTCAGCCCCCTTCTGTTTCAGGTGGTTCAGTTCAGTGTGCAAGACAAGACCTGCAGGGAGCACCTGTGGATTATAGTTTTTCTTTTCACTATAGAAATTCTCAAATGTCCATACCTGAGAATGGCTCTAGCCTTTATAGGTCAAATCTAATAGGCTTAGTTCTTGCCCTAATTGTGAACTTGAAAATTATTTTCATTTACTTTCTTATAGTTTTGTGGGTTTTTCTCTTTTCTTTCTTTTCTCTTCCCGTCCTTCCTTCCTACTTTTCTTCCTTTTCTTTTCTTCTTTCTTCCTCACTGTCTTTCTGTCTTTCTCTCTCTTCACAGTGGTGCCATCTGATTTAGACATATATTTAATATTTCAGGAGCCATATTCTATTACATTTTTAAAAGTCACTAAATAAAACCGTTACTTTTATGTGTGTGTAATAGCAATGTTAGAAAACCAAACCCCAGAATAAATGAGTCTAAAAGAGAAGTAATTATTTTTTTTCTCCAGGTGAATTACATGACAAAGAATAGATTTGGAAAGATAATAATGTGTTACTTTTTGAAAAACTTCAGATATGTCAGTTTTATATCTAACACCCGTTTTCTCTACTTTCACAAGAAGAGCCTTTGTTTAAAATTAGGCAATAAATATTATTTAAGTGTGGCAGCTAAGAGGTTTCCTTGATAATTCTCTAAGCACTCAGTATTGTCCAAAAAAAAAAAAAGAAGTTTGTAGGACATTAATCACATGAGACATAAGGAGGACAGAAAATCCCCAAGGCATGAGATATTCTTTAATATTTGGCTGATTTTTGCTAATAATTAAAGACTGAAATTAGAGCAAAAACTGTTGTTACTTGGAAGTTCCTTCTCCAGGCATCAAAAGTATTTCTCAGTCACTCAGCTACAGTTTTTCCTTTCATAAAATGGGGCTAATAATGCCAGATTTATTGTTTTGTGAAGGTAAGAATTAGCAGGTCACAACTGTGACCAGAAATTAAGCCATCTAAGTTTTAAGTCATGCTGTTATTTTCATTATCCATGCAGTCAGCAATAAGAAGGAAAAACCATTGCACTGAGGATTCAGTGTGGGTGTTTACATGTCCCCCTGGGGAGTGATTGGCTCCTTTGTCTCCTGCAAATGCCCAGAAGACTGTAGAGGCCCTCATGCAGGCAATGACTGACAATCTATTTTGGAAGATATCCTTGGCCCATCAATCCAGGCTTTGTAAAGCCTAAAAAAAAAAAAAAAAAAAAAAAACCTGAGCAGGTATTTAATAGCTGCCCCAGAGAATCTGAAATAATGAAAGTAGCTTCAGAAGGTCCTTCTTCTAGTGAGTTAATTCAACCTAGGAATCGAGATGCAATAAAGATTGATTGGCCTTCCTTTATCTCAGAAGTCTGTTCTTTAAATTCTTACTTGTTTATTTTTCTTCTTCTCTTATTCTTTAAAAATAAATATTGTTATTTTCAGTAGCTAATTCAATGCCATATTACCATTTTGGGAAACTGAGTTTAGATCTATAGTTATGACTGGTGTTTTTCATGATGTTAGCTCATGGACTATAGAAACATATGGGCAAAAGCTTCCTGTTTCTTTAAGCAGTCCTCCAGATTGTGTGGCAGCTTTATATTACCACTGTTTCAAACTAGATTAATAACTGAGAGCACTGAGTCCAATAGTCCAAACACAGAGTGTTTGCCTTCCATGTGGATCATATAGTAACTGCTTAATAAATGCCACTGGGTTTGGGTCCTTTTTGATTTTCATGTTAATCTGTTCATCTGTCCTTCACCAGCTCTAATGAAAATGTGATACCAAGGAAAATAAAATTTGAAAAAGTAAATTACAGTTTTCTTAAAGAAAAAGGTACTTGATGATCATTTCAGGTCTAAAGACAATATGATCGAGGGAGGGGGCAATGAGGATTCTTTAGTCATATCACACAATCCAGAGAGACCCCTGTTCCATCCATGAAAAGGCCAATTTGTAAGCTTCTTTTATTGTTATATGTGAAATTCCTATCCTAATGTCAGTTTATCCTGCAGTAAACTATCCCTAGAGTCAGCAGCAATGTGTTCTCCCACGGTGCCATGTTTTGTGACAAGGAATTAATTCCATATGTCAATCTCTTGCAGTCAGCTTTAAAAAAAAAAAAAAGATTCGGGTAATGCTTACGATCTCTCTTAAACTGGTGAAATGATTCAATAAAGTACCTGTGAATTTGTTTTAATAGAAATTCTTTAACTCACATTGGAGCAAGTAGGTCTAATGATTCCAAGATTAACTTTAAGCACTATTTTCAGCCTGGCTCATTGGACAGAGCTGGGCATCTGCTCATGCAAAGCTGGATTGGGACAGCAGTACCCAGTGCTCAGGTCCACTACATCTGCAAATCTGTCTGTTGGAATGATATATCCTGGGCCTAGGTCGAATCTTATTAGATACCTTACAGAAAATGTTGACAGCAAGAGAAAACTATTTTCTTTTAGGATTTATCAAAGTAGAAGACACAAAGTTAATCTCAGAAAAAGATTTTAGGCCCAAATTACCAGTACTACAAGTTTCTTCCTTTCTTCAGGCAGGTTAGGACATAAGGCCTCAGCTCCTGTTTTACAGATTTTTCCTTAAAATCTTTGGAACTAACATGGGCCATGCTTCTCCACTTCCCCATATTAATTGTTCCATTTTTTCTAACTTAACTAATGAATATATATTTTTTCATTTAATTGTTTAACAAATTATATTTTCATCTTCACAAAGAGCTGCCTGTTTTCTTCTGGACTGTGATTAACTAGGTGTTAAGGACCTATGTTCACTGAGAATAGGTGTGTGTGTGGTGTGTGTGTCTGAATTTGTGTCCTGAATGTAACACAAGTCCTGGTCCTTGCTTTATCCATTTTTACTCTGGCTACATCCTTATTTTTCTTTTCTTTTCTTTTTTTTTAAATAACAAAATTCCTAAAAGAGTTTTCAATATAATCTATTTACAATTATTCTCCCATTGTCTGTTGGACCACCTCCCATCGGGCTTTGGTCCCTACCATTCTGCCAACTTCTCTCAGCAAGATCACTGACAATCCCCACATCGTTAATATCCAAATTTAATCCCAAATCTGCTTCTTATCAGATGCATATATTCGAGTTGTCCATTCTGTCCTGGTCATCATATTCACTTGGCGTCTCTCTAGATTCCGTGAGTCTCCTTTGCAAGTTCCTGATCATTTCCTTTCACCACTGAATACTGGTGTGCCCAGGGACCTCCTCTCCTTTCACTGCACGCTGCTTCCTTGAAGATGTCCCCTAGTCCTGTGTCATTACAAACTCTCTACATTCTGACTCCCAAATGTCTAGTCTAACTGCATGCTTTCCAGGAACTCTGGTCTTTTTTCCTACTACTGACTAATATACATTTCTATTGAACAGGCATTCAGGGATAACACGTGAAGATCTGAGTTCCTAATTATCCTAAATATCTGTTGCTCCTACTGACTCATTCAACTCAGAAAATAATATCTTCAACTTTCCATTTCTACAGACCAAAAAATTTGGGATCCTCCTTGTGTCTTCTATATCCCTCTCACTCTATTTTCAATCCATTAACAAATAATTCAGGTTCCCCTTCAAGGTATGTCAGAGATCCATTCATCTCCATGTGCTATCTGTGTTCAAACCCTCCATCAGTCTCTTGCCTAGTTTATTGTCAGTTGTCTCCTATGCAGTCTCCTTGGTTCTTTCTTGGCCCCTGTCAATCTAGTCTTAGCTCAGTAACAGCCACCATTATGTTTTTAAGACCCAAGTCAGTTCATGATACACATTTGTTTAAAGTCTCCCAATAGTTTCCAACCTTATTTAGAATGAAAGCCTAAAATTATCCTTAAGAACCTACCCAATAACCTCCTTTCCTCATTGTTATTCTAATCTCATGCTCCAGACTACTGTCTTGTTCAAATATGTCAGTTTCTCTCTTTTTTAAACAAATTTACTTGTTCTGCTCTTCCTTCCTGAGAAACTCTTCCCAGATAAACCCAATGGTTTCTGTCTTGCCTCCATTAAGTCTTTACTCAAATGGCACCCTCACTGTGAGATCCTACTTGGCTATACTGTCCAATATGCAATACCTTCCGCAACTCAGATTGCCTACCCCCTTCCCTGTTTTACTTTTCTCCACAGAATCAATCTCTAATCAACTGACAATGTATTTGACTTTACACGTTGCCCTTTTCTTACCAGGATGTTAGTTCCATGGGGTACAACGTCTGTTTCACTTTGGTCCTTGCTGTGTACTAAGTATCTGGAACTATACTTGACAGTCAGGAGTCACTCACTTTTTTAAAAGCTCATTAAATGAATACAATAGTTGCTTAGTAAGTATTTGTTTGATTACATATATGGATGCTGCCTAGGAATTAATTTCCTAGAAGATTAATGAATGTTCAGTTCTCCCTTAAAATAATTTTAATGTGTACAACACTGCATAGCATAAGCAACAGAGCTTGCAACACTGAGTTCTGCATCCTAGAAACACTGTTGGATAGCTTTAGTCTTGGGCAATCTATTTATCTACTCCAAGCCTCATAGAATCTATAAAATGCATTTAATATTATGTAAATTATATAACTATTATAAAACATAAAAAAAATCCCTGCTGTTACCAGCACATAGTAGGCTACTCTAATAAGTGTGGCAGTTATCTTGGACATAAAGGGGGCTAATTCAATTAAATTAGTAGGAAGCCATAATTCTGAGACATACAACCTTTCTAAAAAAGCATGTAAAATAAATAATTTTTCCTAAAACTTTTCATCAGTGTCAAACTTTTCTGCATATTTTTTTCATGAATTGTTGTTGTTCTCATTTTGTCACAGTGTAATCTTGTGCTTCTCCTATTAAGAGCATTCTATCATGAGCAGCATTTCCTAAAATTGGGCTCCAAAATTTTCTTAATTCAAATTTCTAACATATACCCTGCAGATTTTATTGTGCATTTCTTGAGCAGAATAACAACTATGTCATAACACCAACTAGCTTCAAGTGATTGTAAACTTCACACTAATTTCAGAGATGCAAAAATGTGAAAAACAAAAAACATGATTTAGAATTGATGAAATACAATATAAAGAAATCATTTTGTCAGAAGTGGAATAAAAACCGCAGAAAACCAAATTTGACTAATTTATAGTCAAATCATAGCAAAATTAAGATTGAATTTATGTTTACAAGTTTTTAAAATATTGAGTCTTAATGATCTTTTTCCTACTTCATTTTATCAAAAATATTTTTTAAAAATTTCTCTTGTGCCTTTGGTGAAACTAATTCAAGCAGAGTTTAAGAACACATTTTTAAGACACTCAGTTTACCTTTTTCACTTCCAATAGCAAATCTGACAGAAGGAAGAAAGGTCTGAATATCTTGGAGTTTGCTGCAGCATTGACTGGCTGTAATCAACTTGTGTACACAGTTCACCTTCACTGTAGGCAGACCAAGAGGATTAGTCCAATTCTTGATAAATCAAAGGGAAGACACATAGAGATTTTCAAAGCAGAATTAAAAAAGATGAACTTTGAGTGCACAGAATGTAGAGTTTTATAAGAGGTGGTTCCGTGTGTGAATTTCTACCCCTTCCCCAATAAGATTGAGCTGTCTATGAATTTCAGAGCTAGAAAGCCCTTGATCACTTTTGGGTTGAATTAAGCATCCACATTCCAGACCATTTTTGAAGCTGTAAATGAAGATTAAGAAGAGTAATATACCAGTCCTTCAGTTGAGCAATACTGAGGAATAAGATGTGTGCTAGAGCTAAATATAGACTATCAATAATGAAGATGTTGAGTTTGGAGGCTGCCTTTTAAATATGAGTGCTTCTGTGATACCTCTGAAGCAATGTTTGAAAATAATTTATGAAATAAAATTTCCTTAATTTTCTTTTGCCTTCATTCATCTAATGAATTAAGAAATGGCTATTAAATGCCAACTGTTCTTATTCCAGGTGCTGAACAGAATAAAAACATCTCATAAAACTTACTTTCAATACATTTATTATTTAAAATTCTTCAAAATCAACAGTTCAATAGCAATACTTAGCCTATCAAATCCAACTTGTCAAAAATCCCAGGTCAATAGTATTCTAATCAGTCGGTGCATGTGCCATTTCTCAGGACATTTTTATTATGCCAGGAAAGAAGTACCATGGAAAGAATACTTAATTCTAATATATTTATTGCTTGATTGGGCCATTCTTTGTCTTGGTCTATTCAAGGCCTGAGGGAGCCAGTTTTAGATCTTGTTAGGGTAAATTGATATTAACATTTCTGAAAGAGATATCAGTGATATTGTTTTGTCAGAAAATCCCCTTTCTATATGTAGCCCAAGGCACTACTTCGTGAGCTGTAAATGTATTCTCTTCAAAAGCATGACAGGCTAGAATTGGATAATCCGTATTAGAAATGCAATGGGAACATGACTAAAAGCAGACGATATTACTACTATGAAGATATAAACATGCAAGTAATCAAAACATTAATTTCAGCAATATAGATAAATTACACACAATATAGTTAGTTATCTCCACATAATGCCTATAAAGTATTGTGAGTCTACAAAAGCAATGTCATCTATTACTGCAGAGGTCATATATTAACATTGGGATTAGGAAAAATCTCTGCATTTCAGTGTTATCTGGGCAGGGAATAGAGTTTATGATGAATCCATTTTATGCTGAAATTCTCCCAGCTAATTTCCATATCTTCAGGAGTTTTCACTGATATATGCTACACAATCCTTAAGAAAATAGCCACAATTAGAATGGTGAAGCCATTTCATTATAAGTCTAGGAGCCAAAATAATTGTCTGTGCTTTTACCAATTCTAAAGGGACTACTAATGAATTTGAGACCATAAATCTAAAGAAGAACTATTTAAATAAGAATGATTATCAGTGTTAGATTTTCCTAAGGCTAGTGAATAAATTTTAAAAGTTAATATTCTTACGGTATCCAATACAATGAGCCACCACAATAAGGATGGAAACTATGTTTGGGCTAAACAAAACTGGTGTCTCCTTTGGTTTTTCCTCCACTTGTATCTATCTAAGAAGATTTCAGAGGCACTGCCATGACTTTTCTCACGTAATCAGTACCACTGCCCTGTTTTTTGTTCTCTAAAACATAATTTCCTCCTGAGAGCCAAAGTGATTTTAAATCATAAGTCAAATCGAAGAGTGTCTGGCTTCCCCTTTCAATCAGTTTAGATTAGAGAATTACATGGGATAGTATTTCCATCCTGGGATTTTGAGTTAATTTTCTTTTAAGCACAAATAAATGTTTCTTCTTTACAAGAAAACAAAAGTTACATATTCTCTATATTATAAAATTTCTCTCTTTATATATATAAAAATTCTCTCTATCTAAACCCTTTCTACTAACTCATAACTGATGCTACCTTAAAGCCAAATAGTTCTTTTGCAAGTTTGTCACTAAGCTATGACTTAGGAACAAGGTATCCATCCCCAGTTCAAATAAGGCACACTCAGGTAGTTCTAGAAGTTACTGGAATTTATCAACATGAGCAGAAATGGCTAATAGTCCAAGGCTGACCCTTCTGTGGTAGAAGCAGGGCTTTGTGGAAGCAAAGGAATTTCTAGTTGACCTAAAGGGAAGGCATCTGAACCAAGTCATAACTGATGCTATCTTAAATCCAAAAGGTTGTCATGCAGACTGGACTCTGATACCCATGTTAGGTATTGTGTAAACTCAGAAAGAGAAGGGGACTAGTCTATAGGGAAAGAAAATTTGAGTAGGTTCCTGGCAAGAAGGAGAGAAGAGCAATCAAGCAGTGTCATAGCATCTGACTTTCCAGTTCACTTGCATTGGTTGTACTTTGTTCTTGTTCCTTGGTATTATAAAATAACTTTATACCAACAATAAGCTTTAAGTTAGAGTGGGTTTATGCTCAAAGCAGTTAAAAACCAGAATTACAATAATCAGATTTGCTTTTGTGGGAAAAATGATTTTGTTTCTTTTTGTAGATGAGAAGAGTAAGTTTAAAAATCAACTGAATGTATTTAGGATGTTTTTGACAGCAACATATAAACTTCGTTATTTTTTGTGGGCTATAAAGAAATATTTAATTTTCAGTTTTTAAAATCTAGGGAATCTTGAAAGTAATATTGTAGCATTGTAAAATTGATAGGAGATGCCATTTAAGCAGGTATTACAGAAACTCACATTAAAAAAAAAGAACAAGAAAAAATTCTTGTAAATGAAATATCAAAGGATTTTAAATGGCAAATTAATGTGCTCAGCTTCTATTTCTGATTTGAGTTGTCATGCATTATGACCAGAGCATATTGTCATTTGCTTTAGGAAATGAAATGCTTAAGGAAATGCAGAAAGGCAGCAGAACAAATTACCAAATTTGTCTGTAATATAGGTAAAACAATATATAGTGATATTCATAGAAAAGGGAAATAGAAGTCCCAGTGTATTCAAATTCCTGTTTCCCTGTGCATCTTTTGAAACATCTGGATGTTTATTAATATTTATTGACGTTTGTGGTTTATTTTATTTATTTTTTAACTAGCAATTTAAGGTCAAATAATTTGTGCCGTTCTTTCTTTTCTTTTCTTTTCTTTTTTTTTTTTTTTTTTTTTTTGGTGAAATGAGTTCTGGAACTACAACCTGGGGCCCTCTTGAAAAATGTTCTCTACCTACAGCCTGATTGCAACTCCTGTGTTTCCATTGACAGATTCTACTTTCATCAGATCAGAATAAAAACCACTTCACTGTAATGTCCCTGTTTGAGCATTCAGTTTAAGTCCTCAAACCTACTATAGAAAAACAAAAGCACTGATGTGAAAATTGCTTCCCAATCATTCTCTGCATATTTATCAACTCTGCTACTAATTTCAGAAAATAATCATATAACTTTACTCCATTGCATTGTTATTTGGTACTTTTTAGGTGTAAAACTTATTTCTAAATTAAATTAGGTCAAGGAGAATTTTTTCCTTCTTGTCTTAATTTTTTTCTCTTACAAAATTCCCACTAAGTACTGTGTTTAACTATTACAGATATTGCTTCCTAGAGCCAAAAGAATAAGTTCTCTTTATTGAAATACAGAATATTTCATCATCCAGGAATTTCTCCTCTACCTCGTCCATTGAAGCAAACTCTGAAAGTTGCCAATGATGTCATTCCCTCCTCAATAAGTTGACTTTACTTCTTTTAAAACTATATAGAGGGGCTGGGGATGTGGCTCAAGCGGTAGCGCGCTCGCCAAAAACTATATAGAAATGAACTTATAAAGTATGTACCGTGTAGCATCTAGCTTTTTTCACATAGCTCAATGTTTCTGAGATCAGCCTATGTTATATGTGACAGTAGCTCATTACTTTTAATGATGTGTATTATTGCATTGTATAAAACAAGTTATTCATTAATCTGTTAATGACCAACTGGGCTGTTTCATTGATATGTTAATTATAAACTATTAATGTGGAGTCATAAGTTTTTTTGTGAGAATATGCTTTCTCTTCTCTTTGAAAAAATAAATAACAGAGTAAGGTTGCTAGGACATCAATATTTAATAATATAAAAATATTTTAAATATTTTATAAAGAATTTATACCTTTATGCACTCTCAAAAACAATGAATGAGAATTCCAGTTGCAACATATTCTTGCCAACACTCGATCTTGTCCTTCTAAAAATAAACTTTATTGGGTATATTTAAGGTATAAAAGTTATGTTGTGAGATGCATATTGATAGGACCATAATTAATATAGTGAAGAAAATTAGCACCTATAAACTCACATATATATTTTATTTTTGTTGCAAGAGCTTATAGAATCTCATTTAGCATGAATTCATATACAGTGCAATTTTGTTCTGTATTAATCCTAGTATTATTAATAAGCATTCTTAATACCTATATCCCACATACCTGCTACTTAGCATCAGACCTACATCTCGCCAATTTCTTCTTGGCTTCCACCCTGGCAACCACTGTTTTGTTCTCTATTTCACTATATTTGATTTTTTAAAGTTCCCACTTATTAGGGAGATTGTGCAATATTTTTCTTTCTGTATCAAGAAAAATATTACACAATCTCCCTAATAAGTGGGAACTTTAAAAAATCAAATGGCAGAACTAACACCATCAAAATGGCGATATTACCAAAAGTTCTCTATAAGTTCAATCAAAATCCCAATCAAAATCCCAACAGCATTTCTTGTAGAAATAGATAAAACAATCATGAAATTCATATGGAATAATAAAAGACCCAGAATAGCAAAAACAATGCTAAGCAGGAAGTGTGAATCAGGCGGTATAGCGATACCAGACTTCAAACTATACTACAGAGCAATAGTAACAAAAACAGCATGGTACTGGTACCAAAACAGGTGGGTGGACCAATGGTACAGAATAGAGGACACAGTAACCAATCCACAAAACTACAACTATCTTATATTTGATAAAGGGGCTAAAAGCATGCAATGGAGGAAGGATAGCATCTTCAACAAATGGTGCTGGGAAAACTGGAAATCCATTTGCATCAAAATGAAACTGAATCCCCTTCTCTCACCATGCACAAAAGTTAACTCAAAATGGATTAAGGAGCTCGATATTAAATCAAATGTATGGTTTATTTCACTTAGCATAATATCCTCCAGGCTCATCCATTCTGTGGCAGGCAAGATATTGTACTTTGGAGCTTAAAACACACACACACACACACACACAAGTACGCATACATACAAATACACACATATATGTCTATATATACTCACTACATTTTTATATATATGTATATGTATTTATATAAAATCACATTTTTTAAATTTTATCATCACAGTGTGTGTATATTAGTATATAATTGTATTTTTATTTGCATCTTCCTGATAACTAAGATTTCTTATTGGCCATTTGTGTTTCTCCTTTTGTGAACTGCTTATTCAATTATTTTGTCTATATTGTTGAGCTCTTTCTCTTTGGTTTGTTAAACTGAGTTGTAGGAATTCTTTAATACTATAAATAAAAAATAAAAATCCCTTGTCAATACATGCATTGCAGGTATTTTTTTGCACTTAGTGACTTGCCTATTTATTTTCCTAAGGGCGACACTTGATAAACAGCCACTTTTAATCTTTATGAAGTTCTTTCATTATTTTATCTCTATTGCTATTGCTTTCCATATCTGCTTTAAGAAATATTTGCATACTTCAAGGTCAGGAAGATGTTCTTTAATGACTTCTTCAAGAGTTTTATTGTACTAGTGTTTGCATTTGGGTCTATAATTCACCTCAAAATATATTTGTGCTTTGAACTAGTAACTTAAGCTCATATTTAAGAATAATACACATTTTTGGTTGCTCTAGAACTACTTTTTGAAGAATTTATATTTCCCACTAAATTAGTTTTGTCTCCTAATAAAAATTAATCTCATTTGTTATGTATAGATCTATTTCTGCACACTGTTTTGTTAAATTGATCTATTTTATCTTATGTTATCTTGAATGCTAGAACTTCATGGCAAATGCTGGAATCAGATAGAATGAGTTCAACCTTTTCTTCACTTTTAAATAGCCTTAGCTATTTTAGGTAGGTTCTCCCAACATGAAAAATTTGAAATATTTGCCAATTTCTGTAAAAAGAAGTCTACAGAATTTTGGACAAGGTTACATTACATCCTTCAGTTAATTTGCAGATGATTTACATTTAAAAAAATTATTTGTTCTTTTTAGATATATGACAGAATAATGTATTTTGACATATTACACTTACATGGAGTATAACTTATTCTAATTAGGATTCCATTCTGTGGTTGTAAGTGATGTAGAGTTTCACTGGTCATATATTTATATATTGACATAGGAAAGTTATGTCCGATTCATTCTACCTGTCTTTCCTAATCTCATTCTCCCACCCTTTCTTTCATTTGTCTAATCCAATGAATTTAAGGTAGGGGAAGGGGAGAAGAATAGAAGTTCACTTATTTACATATTAACAATACTGTTATCTTCCAATCATAAGCATTTTATATCTTTAGATTTATCTAACTCTTATAAATTAGTTTATCAGAAATATTGAAATGTTTTCAGTATAGAAGTTATTTATTACATTTAACTATAAGAAAGCATTTTATGTTTTTGAATATTACAGTAATTGGTATTTGTTTTAATTTTCCTCTCCCAGGTGTCTGTTGTTATTACACAAAAATATAAAGGACTTTGTCTACTGGCTTTGTGATTTAAGACATTGTTTTAGTAATTTAATCATATTAATAGTTATTTGAAGTTTTCTTAGATATCCTATGTGCAAAATCATATATTCTGTGGCTAACATAACAATGCCAATACAAATGGTGAGATTAGATATCCTTGTCTTTTTCCAAATATTATGGGGAAAGATTTTAATATTTCACTATTGATTATTGTATATGGACTATTAAAGATTTGTGTGTGTGTGTGTTGTGTGTGTGTGTTGTGTGTGTGTGTGCGTGTGTAAATCCACCTATTGTATTAGGTGTTAGTATTTTTCAGATTGTATTAGTCAGATATATATGTGAATCAATATATTGTACTAGTCAGGTTTTTGTCCTTGTGACCAAATTGCTTGACAACAGCTTAGAGGAATAAAAGTTCTTTGAGATTCATTGTTTCAGAGGTTTTAGTACACAGTTGGCTCACTACAACGCTCTGAACCTGAAGTGATATAGAATATCATGGTATAAGGGCATATGTATTAGGCAGGGTTCTCTAAATCATATATTCTGTGGCTAACATAACAATGCCAATACAAATGGTGAGAGGAACAGAATCAACAGAAAGTATAATAATAAAAGGGATTTGTTAGGTTGGTTTACACGACCAGAAACTGGACAGTCCACAATGTCCGTCTGCAAGCTGAAGAGCTAGAAGAACCAGTAGCTGCACAGTCCAAGAGGCTGAAGCCTCAGAACAAGAGAGATCAATAGTGTTATCCTAGTCTGAGACCAAAGGCTTCTGGAGAATCACTGGCAAAGTCTGCTTTGAAAGAGTGAAGAAGTGAGAGTCCCATATCTCAGACCATCGCAGCAGCAATCCACAACCCATTCAAGAAGAATGGAACTCGGATCTGCTGCTGCTGCTTCCTTGTTGTTCCAAATTTTATTCCATCTAAGCCATCATTCTATTGAATGGTGCTGCCCAAGCTTAGGGAGGGTCTCCATTTCAGTTGGCTATCCCACATGCCAGTCATTGCTAGTCATCACAAGGGTGTTGACATACTCATAAACTTCTCAATCATTGGCTTCTCTTAATCCAATCAAAGGTACAATTCTAATTAGCATTGCAGCATAACAGGAAAGTTACTTAGCTCATGAAAACTGAGAGAGAGAGAGAGAGAGAGAGAGAGAGAGAGAGAGAGAGAAGGGAGGAGGAAGAAGTCAGGGGTATGAAATAGTCCAAAGTCAGGTCTCCAGTAAGTTACCACTTAGTAGTCCATTCAAATCTTTAATCCGCTAAAATGATTAATCTATTGATGAGGTTAAAGCTCTCATAATTCAATCTTTCTCTTCTAAACATTGCTGCCTCGCCTAACACATGAACACTTTGGGGGCGTTCCAAGGAGTTTGGCTACATGGATCTAAACCATAACACCTAGATATAAAATTAACATATATAAAATATATATAGTTATATGTAATTACATATTATATATGTCAATTAACCTATGTACAGTTATATATAGATTTTAGGTTAATAGAGATTAATGAACATATATAACCATTTCAGTTACATAAGTACATATATTATGTATGTATATATGCTACACATAAGTATATATGGGGCATGCTAAGCTGTTACAAATATGTTAGTATAAGTTATATACAGGTAAATTAATATAGGTTATTAAGTATATATAACAGTTTCAGTATGCTAATCGTATATACATATTTTAACTATAGAAATGCAATGTTGATTTAACAAAATAACTTCAATCAACATAATCATCACATTAATAAAGTAAAAAACTATGATAATTTCAATAAATACAGAAAAAGTTAGGGATAAAAAACCCAAGTTCTTGTAACTCTCATTAACTAGAAATGCAAGAAAACTTCTCCACATTACAATGGGAATGTGTCTGTGTGAGAAAGTGTGTATGTGCATTTATTTGGAATTTTGTTTAAAGCTACCTCTAATTTATAAGGTACATAAGAAAGAGAAATTAATTTCATGTTGAGATTTGGATCCCATTCCCAAGATATCTCATTATGTGTATGGAAATATTCCAAAATCTGAAAAATGTCTGAAATCTAAAACATGTCTAGACCCAAACATTTCACATGAGGGACACCCAACCTACATATACATCTAATAAATTTGATCAAAAAGAGAAAGAAAGAATATTCATTACTAATACCAGAAATACAGAAGCAACTTCTACTAAAACTCCTATGGACTCTGAAACAATGAAGTGATATTATGAATAACTTAATACCAAGATGGTTAGCAAACTAAATGAAATGAGCAAATTCCTTCAAAACACAGTTTTCTCTGCCAAATCTGACATTAAAAAGAAACAACAACAAAAAATAGATAGTACATCTACCAAAGTAATTTAATCAATAATTCAAATGTTTCCACAAAGAAACCTTTGAGCTACAGTATAATTCTTTCAAACATTTAAGTGAGAAATAATGCCAATCTTCCCCAGATTTTTTCAGAATGTAGAGTAGGAGGGAACATTTCCCTGTTCATTTTTTGAGGCCAACATAATGCTGACAATAATAAGTAAACCCTAAGAAGACTATTACAAGAAAAATAAGTTACAATTTCACATCACTTATCAACATAGACGTAGAATCCTAAAACAAAATAAAATCAAACTGAGTCCAATGACGTGGACATTTTAATAATATAGATAATCTCTCCACAAGATGAGAGAGATATTTAGAGAGAAAGAGCCACAGAGAGTATGGATGAGAATGAGAGAAGAGCATACAAATTAGCCCTGTAACAATATCAGGAATAAAATAATGAAATTACCACCAATTCTACAAATATTAAGAAAATACAAATTTTAAAAAGACAGTAAATTCAACAATTTATACAAAACAAAAAATTTCCCTTGGCCATATAACTTACCAAAACTAGTATAAAATGAAATTGAAAGTCTTAACCCTTTATTCATTAAACAAATTAAATTTTATTTAAAAACTTTCTCACCATAAAAATGTCCAGAACAAGTGACTAAAATTCTATCAAAAATTTAAAGATGTAATATCAATACTACACAAACTATTTTGGAAAATAGAGAAGGTGGTAATATTTCTGAACTTCTTTTATGATGTTGGTACTACTACCCTGGCAGCAAAACCAGACACAGACATTGAGAGAAAAATAATTTTATCTCATAAACAGACACAAAATTCATTCAATATATTATTAGTATACTTTAATTGTGTGTATATGTGTGTGTGTGTATTTGCAGTAATATATTAGTAACTAATGTTTTTCCTTTCTTTTTGATTATACTTTATAGGTTTATACCGGTTGGGTGTCCCTTGCCTGAAATATTTGGGCCCAGATGTGGTTCAGATTTCATATATACTCTTAGGTTAAAGGTAATTTTATACAATATTTTTTTTATTTCTATGTTTTGAATGTGACCCATCATATAAGGTCAGGTGTGAAACTTTTCGCTTGTGGAGTCATATCAGCTTTCAAAAACTTAAGATATTAGATCACTTAACATTTTGGAATTTGAGGTTAGAGATGCTGTTATGGTTTGAATGTGAAGTATTCTCCCAAAACTCATTTCAGAGGTGAAATAATTAAATTATGAAAGCTAAAACTTCCTCAGTCCATCACAGTTGGAAGGGACTGGCTGGCTGGTAACTGTAGGCAGGTGGGCTGTGGCTGGAGGTGTGCCCTGGAAGGATGCATCTTCCTGTAGCCCCTTCTAAGCAGAGCTGCTTTCCTTCTCCCATAATGTGCTGCCTCACTCTGGCCTGGTGTAATGGACCCAGCCAGTTATGGACTGAGACCTTTGAAACTGTAGGTCTAAATAAACTTTCCCTTCTTTAAATGTTATTGTCTGGCATTTTGTCATAGCAATGAAAAGCTGACTAAAGCAGGTGCTCAACCTGGGCCGCTTTTATTAATGTCATGTACTCAGTCTCACTAAAGTACAAATGTCCAGATATCTCACAAATTTTCACTAACTTCTCTTTAAGGTATAAAGAGGTGTGAATACAGAATTTTATAATAACCATTTCAATTTATCCTAAATCTCTTCTTACTACAGTCATTTAACTTATAGATGCAATATTTAAATTCAGTTGCATAGATTTAACATTAAGAGTTAACAAGAAATATTTACTTCCAGCTTGAAGATTAAGAACTACAACTTCAGAAATACCTTACTATGTTTATGGGGAAAAAAGGAAACATTAAATTTAGCTAAACTTATCCAATTAATGTCATTTTTACTCATTTCGATCAACAGAGCAATTCTTTTCTTTTGAAAGAATGTGGAAAGAGACAATAAACTGATGTTGAAACTTCTAACAACAAAAAGAGAGACTTAACAGCTTTGGAATTACTCCTAACATATTCATGATCTGACATATTGTGTGATTAAGAAAAATAAAAAAATCATACATTCTTTTGAAAACTGCAGATTATTCCTTTGTTTGTTTTTGTTTCATTTGTTCATTCACACACTTAAGAGGCACATTATAATCCATGAGCAAAGTTAGAGGGGATTAAAAGATAAACATTCTTCTTAATGTTATTAATTGGAATAATGCATTTTACATCTTTTTAAAGATTTGTTTTTGTCTAGATGCATGTGTTTCTTCTTTGGAAGCCCTAAGGTCCTAAAATATAAAACATCTTATTGTTTTTTCTTCCTTTAATCTTGAAAATAACCCAGAATGAATAGCATAATTATGAGAGAGCCAAAACAAAATGTTGAATCAATGGAATTTTTTTGAGAACACCAATAACAATTGCAAAATTATATTGTTCTTGGAAGCATTTGTCATAGCTATAAGTTAAAACCGTTAAAATGTTCTTTCCATGGTTTTTAGATCAGAAACATACCCCAGTCACTCTCATTGATCTTGACCTACGAAAAATAAAGCTATCTTTTTTCCTTAGGGAACCTGTAATTTGGCCACTTTTAAATTGATTAAATGGGAAAGCTCACAAAAACCCTCTTATAAAGATTGTTTTATTGCTACCTTTATAATTATGAATTCATGATCCATGACTTACTACATACACAGCAAATATCCTGTAATTATGAGTAAAAGGGAGGAAGGGAGAGAAAAAATGGGGAGGAGAAAAGAAAGAAAGAAAAAGATAGTGAATGATACACCTGATAACCCGATATTGCTGATGGTCTGATTCTTTCAAAAAACGTTGGAACTGAAGTCTCAGTTTTAATTTAACACAGCATCAACATCCACATGTGAATTTAAGGATCTATTACCAAGCATTGTCAATTTTGGCCCATACCCCTAAAAAGATAAGGATCAAGTTTAAAATCATACTAACAAATCAATACTTGGCTCAAAGTGTTCTTGGGAGTGAATCGAGTTATCACAGAATCTATGTTAGTTGAATTTATATTTTGCAGTCTATATTTGTTCTTACCACAATTTATCAACTCAACTCAAGAGATACACTAATCTCTTTTCAAGGGAAAAACATGTCTTTGATTACTCCTTATTTTCTTGTGCAGCCTGTGATTTGTTGATTATTGTTTTTGCTACGGTTCTTTGAGATAGCATCCAAATTCAAAGGAAATATCTCTTGCACGTTGGCAATTTTTCTTGGCCACTTTGAGTATCCAAGTCCACTCAGGCTCAATCACAGAGTCCCAAGAAAGCAGCTTGTAAAAGCTTCATTTAAAATTTGTAGGTTTGAAAGTTTAAGGAGTGTTTTATATATCTCAGTAAAATAGCTCTTTCTTCTAAATAATGAGCACTTGCTTTTAATTTATCTGGTTTCTTTGGTTAAAAAAATAAAGACTTTAAATACTCTTTCTGTTTTAGTGTATGATAGTAGAAGTGGAAATTTCCAGAGCAATTTAGACAAGTACAATCAAAACTCAAGGGTTGGTGACAAGGTTGGTAATAGATGTATGAACAGAAAGAAACAAGATAAAGTTACAAAACAATTTGAAGTAATTGAAAACAATGGAGCAAGTTATTTGGTACTTTGAGGGAAATAGACTATATATAGAGTAAGAATGCCAAACAATGCCTCAAGAGGCCATTATAGTCACAGTGAGGAACTGATAAGAAGGAATTATGCTCAAGACCTGGCCTCCAGAATCAAAATCCAGAAGCATAGACTCTAGGAAAGGACTATTAAAAAAAAAATTCTCAGGTGCTTTTTAAAAATAAAATCAAATTAAAATTTGAAAATATATGCTGTGGGAGGTCAAATTATAAGAAATTCTGAAGTATTGTATTATTTCTGGATTGGGGAAGAAGAAGAGGAGAAATAGATAACACTGAGGTCTGTTATATACAGTTCTTGAATGGCAAACTTTTATACTCAGATGTCCCAAGTAATCTAACCATTCTGCATAGTAGATTCAGCAATTCAATATTAAAGATGAAGACTCATGCGATTGAATATTTGGGGGTAGATCACTACTATAGGAAAGCCCAGAACTGGAATTTATCCTTTATTATATCTGACTCTAACATTCCACTTTACTATTCTAAGGTTTTATTCAGTACTGTTTAACAGTGTATAGATGAAAACTGGTGTTTCAGTGATATTGTATTATGTCCAGGCTGTGCTCAAAAATAGTGTCCTCGGTGATTCTGAGCCGCTTAGTCACCAGATGCTATCTAAGACCTTGATCCATTTTTCCCAAGCCCTAAAGGTAACACTTTCATTTCTTAATTGAGGAGCTTTTATACTAATACCCCAGAAGGGCTGATTCAGGCTGCCTGCCAACCAACCACACGGGCCATTTTCGTCTTATAACCCAGTGAAAACTTGCTCTTTAGAACACTGTAACTTACATTCCGCAGTCTTGCTCTCAATTCATCCCACATTTTTTGATTTGGGGTCACAGCTTCCTTGCACTATCTGGAAAGAAAAAGGTAGGACACCCATTTAATGGAAACCAGTAAAATGAAAGACAACCTTTGAAAAGCAAGAAACGAAGCTTTTTTTTTTTTTTTTTTTATCTTTACATTCAATTAACAGTTCAATAAATATTCGGTCTTTGGTTCTGTTCCTGTTAATCACTGCTTTCTAATGCCCCAGCAGAAGCTCAGGCTCACAGCCAGCTGTCCAGAAGTCTGAGTTCCTGGCCTTCAATCCTTACTATTGCTGTGACATTAGGTACACAGGTCTTTGGGAGATAGCTCTGTCGCTCTGTAGCTTTGGATGTTTAACCTGCAGAATCTCCCATAGTTCTTGACTGTAGGTTGGAGAGCGAGGTCTACAGGCAACCTTATTGCATAATTATGTATGACTTTATCCTCACTGGAGAGGGCTGAGCTCATGCACTTGTTATTTACTCATGGTATATTGCCAATCTATACCTAGTGGTCTCCAGTGATTATCATCTAATTCAGGGTTAAGGGTTTTTTTTTTTTTTTTTTTGCTTCCATCTTGTCAACCAAGAAAATGGTGGGTGTTTGAAGGTTTCTAGATTTTTGTAAAGTTGGAAAAATGTCAGTTTTTGATTTTTGCTTCTTAAAGTGTGCCTTCAAATCTCAAATTTCCTTCCTTTCACCTTCATCCGTCTCTTTGTTCCTTTCTTGTACAACATGTTAGGTGAATTTATAGCCCACAAATTAGATATGTATTTATTCTCCACTAATAACATATTGACTAGATAATATCTCACAGATATATTTTGTTGACTTTGTGTTTGCACTTTGAATTAATGGCAATTTTTTTCCTCTACAATGTGAGAACATTTGCTCAAACATGCAGCAATTCTGACTTTAAAATGGTAATTTGTTTAAATTAGTGATAGAATGTGATGTTTCTCTCCCCTTTGAGGAAAAATAACCCAGTTGCATTTGAAGAGTTAAAGGTATTTTGCCTTACTCTCTTCCTTATACACACAATAGGACTTCCAGAGAATTATTACTATATGCTAAGTATACAAAATTGATTATTTACTCCATGGACAATCATTCTAACTTTCATTCTAATTCCCAGGTTACCCACCACTTTGATCACTGGAGCAAAAGAAATAATCAAAAATTATGTGCATATATCTCTAGATAAGTATCCTCACTACAGTAGCATTTATAATGATTTTTTCAATGATAAATACATTAAATGTATAATAGAAATAAAGTTTAAAATGTAAACCACAAGACATCCAGGATAGTATATTTGTATTTATTGAAAATGTTTTTGGTGACTGCTTCATTTTTAAAGACCTTTAAATGATGTTTAGAAAAATGATATGGTTGATAAAAAACAGTGATAACAAAATAACCACACAGTTATAAATGGGGAGAAATGAAGCCTTAAGGAAATGAATTGAAAATATAAAATTTATATAGTCAGTTCTCCATATCCATGAGTTTCACATCTGTGGATTCAATCAACTGTGGATCAAAAATATTCAGGAAATAATTGGTTTTGTACTGAATGTGTACAACTTTTTTGGTCATTATTTTCGAAACAGTATAGTATAACAATTTATTTACTTACAATTTGTGTTGTGCTAGGTATTATAAGTAATATGGAGATGATTTAAAGTATAGAAGGATGTTTTAAGTTATATTCAAGCACTGTGCCACTTTAACATGGGGCTGGGGCATCTGTGGGCTTTGGAATGCAGAAAGAGGAGTTCCTGAACTCAGCCCCCACAGATAACAGATATCAGTAGACAACTATGTTCCATATTTTTAATATTTATTTTTTAGTTGTAGGTGGACCCAATACCTTTATTTTATTTTTATGTGGTGCTGATGATGGAACCCAGTGCCTCACACATGCTAGGCAAGCGCTCTACCACTGAGTCACAACCCCAGCCTCTGTGCTCCATATTTAAGGTTAACACTGACATAGTGCTACAGTCATTGAATATGATAATAACGCTGCCATCCTCAGTCATTCTTGAACACCCAGGAAAGCTTCTTCAGTTGTTTGCCTAAATACCATTATCACAATGAGTCTTTCTATGATGTGTCTTAAAAAAATGCAATATCAATCTCTATTCATACCTTAGTGCTTCTGTCTCGTTGTTTGCTCTGTTCTTATCTCCATCTGTAACAAACATTTACTGATTTTTTTTCCTACTCATTTACACCCATAAGAATGTATCTTTCTTGGGGGCAAGGATATGGGTCCATTTTGTTCTCTGCTTTACCTTCTGCTATACATTGTTGCCTAGTACTTTGTGGACTATCAATAAATATTTGTTGAATGAATTGATAATCACATGGATTTGAATTTTTAAAATATTTTTAGTTGTAAATGGACACAATACCTTTATTTTATTTATTTGGTTGGTTTTATGTGGTGCTGAGGAACGAAACCAGTGCCTTACACATGCTAGGCAAGTGCTCTTCCACTGAGCTACAACTCTAGCCCCTAATTTTTGTTTTAATATTTTGCATTATGCTTTTTAAGATTTATATTTATATTTTTCCAAGTTTCATTCTATTATTGAATTTAGAGGAAAATAAACAAAAATCCTTTGTTTGAGGTGGCTTTTGTTACCATGACAATAACTTATTTTATCTCCCGTCACTAAAAACTAAGTGACAGAGTGCTTCACTGAACTTAAAAGCAAGAATAACAAAAACAACAACAACAACAATAAAAATTCCTTTTTCTTTTTCAAGGTAGAAATAAAAGAAAATCTAAAAGAAAAAATTATTGTCTTCAAATGGGGAGAGTCATAATTCTCATGAGGCGTGAGGATTGCAAGGTATGTATTATAAGGAAGACAACCAGACTAAGGAGAATTAGAAGAATAAAGTGACTTACTAAGAATCAAATTTAAATGGCTAGAAACACTAAGGTCCTAAAAAAATTTATAAGCTCAGCATATGAACATTTCATGTTTTTAAATGGCTTATGAAAATATATGAAACTCAAACACCTTAGTACAAAACTATAAGGAAAAACCTTAAAGTGAGAAAGAAATGTTTGATTAAATATCTATGAAGATTCCAGTTTTTAGCTTACAATCTTTTTACTTATTTACTAGTGATATACTTAATATTGCTGTTTTTTTATTATCATCCAAATAAAACAAAGACATAAGGTATTATGGTTTAGATATTAGGTATCTCCCAAAAACTCATATATGAGAAGATACAAGAAAGTTTAGAGATTAAATAATTGGGTTATAAGAATCTTAAACCAATCAGTGAATTAACCCCCCCCTTGATGGGATTAACTGGGTGAGAGCTGAAGATGGGTAGTGTGTGGCTGGAGGAGGTGGGGCATTGAGGGCATGCCTTTGGGGTATAAATTTTGTATCTGCCGAGTAGAGTCTCTCTCTGCTTTCTGATCATCATGTAAGCTGTTTATCTCTGCCACACTCTTCCGCCATGATGTTCAGCCTTATATGGAGGCCTAAGGAATGGAACTGGCTGTCTATGGATTGAGTCCGCTGAAACCATGAGCCCTCAAATAAACTTTTCCTCTTCTAAAATTGTTCTTGCCAGGTCTTTTAGTCACAGCAGTGAAAAAGCTGACTAAAACCTGAGGTAATTTATTCAGGTTTTCACATTTATGGGTGGTTATTCAATTTAATATCTAAATACATTAGGACACCAGTCTCATTTCACTCATGCATTGGTGTGATTCATTCTTATTAAGAAATTAAAATATTAATTTTTTTCTTGATTGAAAGTCAAAGGAATCAATATTGCTTGGAACCTATACTAGGAAAATACGAAGTAAGATACTTTGAAAATAGAAAAAGCATACAGCTCTACAGTGCAAAATGGGGAGATCAATTACAAAGGGGCATTAGGGAAGGTTAGGTGTGAGAACAACTGTATATCTTGATTATTATGTGATTACACAGTGTATATATTTTTTAAAACTCAGAAACCATACCTTAAGTGGGTGCAGCTTCTTTTATATGAATTATAGCTCAATGATATTGATATCATTAAAAATGAACTATAGAAAATGAGCATGGTTAGGGAAGGCATGAAGATTTCCTTTAAACTTCCCAATGCACAACTCAATTTTCTATTCGAAAGCCATCAGCATCTTTAGTCTTTTAATAATTTCTGCATTTGTTCCCAAACCAAACTTACACCACTCCATCTCTTATTATGCACCCACATAGACCCTCCCTTTGAGCAGGGTCTCCCCATAACATGCCTTGCCCTTTCCTGACTTCCTCCTCTTCCTCATAACATCTTTCACCTCTGTGTACAGTCACTCCACTTATTAATAAACACCAATTCATGTAGTTGCCATACGAACCCTCCCTTTTCCCATAAAACCTCTTTGGCTTTTCAAAGAAAAATCTATCTTAATAAGATAACCTTAAAATTTTAGTGCTACCACCTTTTAATGCACTGCTTATTATCCTAAATGGGCTTGCACCTCCCTGGTATCAGGCATCTCACTTAAATGCTATTGAATTCTCTATCATGCTTTTCATATAGTAAGTGGTCTCCCATTATCTGTTGACTGATAACCTATATACTATAAAGAGCTTCCGATTGTATAAGGAAAAATGATGCCAAAAAGTCAAAGACATATTGTTTCTACTTCTGCAGATTTGGAAGGTGGATAACTATAATTAGGAACAAAAGAGAAACATAATGAATCAATTTGATAGCAAATAATAACACAAGATCAGTAGGCTCTCTTTTCTTCATATAGTTCAATGGAATTATATAGATGAAGAATGATGAAGGAAGGGATAAGAATATTATAATTACAGTTGCCTTCAATTTCATCATATTAATTTAGAAACCCTAGCAACTGTGCTCCACGGGAGACAGAAAATGATGGATGTTGCAAATTACTGTTTCCTATAGCAATGTGGGAGTATTCCTTCAACTGATTCTTATCAATGGTCAAAGCAGGACCAGCAAATTAGTGTCACTGAAGTGAATCCTTTCCAATTTAATTATATCGGGTGAAATCATGAAATCAAAGCCAATTCTTTACAAAACACAATTTATAACTTTCAAGAGATGGGCTAGAAAAATAATTCAAGCAAACAAGTGAATTATACACATTGGAGAATGAAGGCCATGGGAAAAATTGGATGTAGGAGGAATACATTTTTTTCAAATGGAATGATCTTTACTCTCTCTCCTCCCTTTTGTATGTATGTGTACATGTCTATGTATGTATAATACATATGAGTATATATGTGTATACAATATATCAATCATTAAAATTTGGAAGAAAATATGCAACATATAATTTAATGCATATGTGATGAATACCTATTGTTTTTCAGATATTGTGTGATGTCCTGCGGTTGAAGTTATGAACAAGACACAACTGCTTCACTCAAGCAAAGTTAGTGAATGATTCAAAAGAACAAATGGAGCATTTGAGACCATGGTGCAGGCAAACACAGTGATATAACAGCCCCCAGAAGAGGCTGGGAGCAAAGTAGAGCAAATAAATCATTCACCATTACTGGCCCCATAGGAATTGTGTCACTGATGGTGAATAAGGGAGAGAATGATAGGAAAGTTCCAGTAGACGGAATGGTGTGTGTGTGTGTGTGTGTGTGTGTGTGTGTAAGAATGTGATCAATTTCTCTCTTTAGGGTTCTGTAGTTTTCATAAAATCATAGAATTTGCAGGGAAATGGATGGCATTAGAGCAGATGATGCTAAGTGAAGCCAGCCAATCCCTAAAAAACAAATGCCAAATGTCTTCTTTGATATAAGGAGAGTAACTAAGAACAGAGTAGGGACTAAGAGCATGAGAAGAAGATTAACATTAAACAAGGGTGAGAGGTGGGAGGGAAAAGGAAAGAGAAGGGAAATTGCATGGAAATGGAAGGAGACCCTCATGGTTATACAAAATTACATACAAGAGGAAGTGAGGGGAGAGGGGGAAAAAAACAAGGGGGAGAAATGAACTACAGTAGATAGGGTAGAGAGAGAAGAGGGGAGGGGAGGGGAGGGGAGGGGGGATAGTAGAGAATAGGATAGACAGCAGAATACAACAGACACTAGTATGGCAATATGTAAAACAGTGGATGTGTAACTGATGTGATGCTGCAATCTGCATACAGGGTGAAAATGGGAGTTCATAACCCATTTGAATCAAAGTGAGAAATATGATATGTCAAGAACTATGTAATGTTTTGAACAACCAAAAATAAAAATTAAAAAAAAAGAATGTGATCAAATTCAGCCTAACTTGTAATTTCCTTATTTATTTCCCGATTCAACTGAGCTAAGCCAATTTGTGTCACTCTCTATAATGGAATTCTTTATTTATTTATTTATTGTTTTATTGTTGGTTGTTCAAAACATTACATAGTTCTTGACATATCATATTTCACATTTTGATTCAAGTGGGTCATGAACTCCCATTTTTACCCCGTATACACATTGCAGAATCACATCAGTTACATCACTTTGATCCCAAAACCAGACAAAGATACTTCAAAGAAAGAAAACAACAGACCAATATCTCTAATGAACTTGGATGCAAAAATTCTCAATAAAATTCTGGCGAATCGAATACAAAAACATATCAGAAAACTTGTGCACCATGATCAAGTAGGATTCATTCCTGGGATGCAAGGATGGTTCAATATACGGAAATCAATAAATGCTATTCACCACATCAATAGACTTAAAGACAAGAACCACATGATCATCTCGATGGATGCAGAAAAAGCATTTGACAAAGTACAGCATCCCTTTATGTTCAAAACACTAGAAAAACTAGGGATAACAGGAACTTACCTCAACATTGTAAAAGCTATATATGCTAAACCTCAGGCTAGCATCATCCTAAACGGAGAAAAACTGAAGGCATTTCCTCTAAAATCTGGAACAAGACAGGGATGCCCTCTATCACCACTTCTATTCAATTTAGTTCTCCAAGTACTAGCCAGAGCAATTAGACAGACAAAAGAAATTAAAGGCATAAAAATAGGAAAAGAAGAAATTAAACTCTCACTAATTGCGGATGACATGATAATATACTTAACAGACCCAAAAGAGTCTACAAAAAAGCTGCTAGAGTTAATAAATGAATTCAGAAAAGTGGCAGGTTATAAAATCAACATGCATAAATCAAAGGCATTCCTGTATATCAGCAACAAAACCTCTGAAATGGAAATAAGGAAAACCACTCCATTCACAATATCCTCAAAGAAAATAAGATACTTGGGAATCAACCTAACAAAAGAGGTGAAAGATTTATACAATGAAAACTACAGAACCCTAAAGAGAGAGATAGAAGAAGATCTAAGAAGATGGAAAAATGTACCCTATTCATGGATAGGCAGAACTAACATCATCAAAATGGCGATATTACCCAAAGTTCTCTACAGGTTTAATGCGATGCCAATCAAAATCCCAACGGCATTTCTTGTAGAAATAGACAAAGCAATCATGAAATTCATATGGAAAAACAAAAGACCCAGAATAGCAAAAGCAATTCTAAGCAGGAAGTGTGAATCTGGAGGTATAGCGATACCAGAGGTCAAACTGTACTACAAAGCAATAGTAACAAAAACAGCATGGTACTGGTACCAAAACAGGCAGGTGGACCAATGGTACAGAATAGAAGACACAGAGACTAATCCACAAAGTTACAACTATCTTATATTTGATAAAGGGGCTAAAAGCATGCAATGGAGGAAGGATAGCATCTTCAACAAAGGGTGCTGGGAAAATTGGAAATCCATATGCAACAAAATGAAATTGAATCCCTTTCTCTCACCATCCACAAAAGTTAACTCCAAATGGATCAAGGAGCTAGATATCAAATCAGAGACACTGCATCTGATCTGGCTACGATCTACATATTGTGGGATCGGGCTCCAAATTCCTTAATAGGACACCCATAGCCCAAGAGTTAACAACAAGAATAAACAAATGGGACTTACTTAAACTAAAAAGTTTTTTCTCAGCAAGAGAAACAATAAAGAGGTAAATAGAGAGCCTACATCCTGGGAACAAATTTTTACCCCCCACACCTCCGATAGAGCCCTAATATCTAGAATGTACAAAGAACTCAAAAAATTAAACAATAAGATAACAAATAACCCAATTAACAAATGGGACAAAGACCTGAACAGACACTTCTCAGAGGAGGACATACAATCAATCAACAAGTACATGAAAAAATGCTCACCATCTTTAGCAATCAGAGAAATGCAAATCAAAACCACCCTAAGATACCATCTCACTCCAGTAAGATTAGCAGTCATTATGAAGTCAAACAACACTAAGTGTTGGCGGGGATGTGGGGAATAGGGTACACTTGTACACTGCTGGTGGGGCTGCAAAATGGTGAGGCCAATTTGGAAAGCAGTATGGAGATTCCTGGGAAAGCTGGGAATGGATCCACCATTTGACCCAGCTATCGCACTTCTCGGACTATTCCCTGAGGACCTTAAAAAAGCGCTCTATAGGGATACAGCTGCATCAATGATTATAGCGACACAATTCACAATACCTAGACTGTGGAACCAATCTAGATGCCCCTCAATAGATGAATGGATGAAAAAAAATGTGATGTGGCATCTATACACAATGGAGTATTATGCAGCACTAAGAAATGACAAAATCATAGAATTTGCAGGGAAATGGATGGCATTAGAGCAGATTATGCTAAGCGAAGCTAGCCAATCCCTAAAAAACAAATGCCAAATGTCTGCTTTGATATAAAGAGAACAACTAAGAACAGAACAGGAAGAAAGAGCATGAGGAAAAGACTACAGTAAACAAAGACGAATGGGGGGAGAGAAACGGAGAGAGAAGGGAAAGCACATGGAAATAGTAGGAGACCTTCAATGATACATAGAATTATAAGAGGTTATGAGGGGCAAGGGGGAGGGAAAAAAAGGGAGAGAATTGAACAACAGCAGGGGAGGTAGAGAGGGAAGATGAGAGGGGAGGGGAGGGGAGGGGGGATAGTAGGGGATAGGAAAGGTAGCAGAATACAACAGTCACTAATATGGCATTATGTAAAAATGTGAATATGTAACAGATGTGATTCTGCAATCTGTATTTGGGGTGAAAATGGGAGTTCAAAACACAATTTGAGTCTAATGTATGAAAGATGATATATCATGAGCTATGTAATGCTTTAAATAATCAATAAAAAAAAGAAAACAAAAGAAATGCCATTGGGATTTTGATTGGCATTGCATTAAACCTGTAGAGAACTTTTGGTAATATCGCCATTTTGATGATGTTAGTTCTGCCTATCCATGAACAGGATATATTTTTCCATCTTCTAAGATCTTCTTCAATTTCTCTCTTTAGGGTTCTGTAGTTTTCATTGTATAAGTCTTTCACCTCTTTTGTTAGGTTGATTCCCAAGTATTTTATTTTTTTTTTGAGGATATTGTGAATGGAGTGTTTTTCCTCATTTCCATTTCAGAGGATTTGACGCTGATATACAGGAATGCCTTTGATTTATGCGTTTTGATTTTATATCCTGCCACTTTGCTAAATTCATTTATTAGCTCTAATAGTTTCTTTGTAGACCCTTTTGGGTCTGCTAGGTATAGAATTATGTCATCTGCAAATAGTGATAATTTAACTTCTTCTTTTCCTATTTTTATGCCTTTAATTTCTTTCGTCTGTCTAATTGCTCTGGCCAGTGTTTCGAGAACTATGTTGAACAGAAGTGGTGAGACAGGGCATCCCTGTCTTGTTCCAGATTTTAGAGGGAATGCCTTCAATTTTTCTCCATTCAGAATGATGCTAGCCTGAGGCTTAGCATAGATTGCTTTTACAATGTTGAGGTATGTTCCTGTTATCCCTAGTTTTTCTAGAGTTTTCAACATAAAGGGATGCTGTACTTTGTCGAATGCTTTTTCTGCATCTATCGAGATGATCATATGGTTCTTAATTTTAAGTCTATTGATGTGGTGAATAACATTTATTGATTTCCGTATATTGAACCAGACTTGCATCCCAGGGATGAATCCTACTTGATCATGATGCACAATTTTTTTTGATATGTTTTTGAATCCAATTCGCCAGAATTTTATTGAGGATTTTTGCATCTAGGTTCATTAGAGATATTGGTCTGTAGTTTTCTTTCTTTGAAGTGTCTTTGTCTGGTTTAGGAATCAGGGTGATGTTGGACTCATAGAATGAATTTGGAAGTTCTCCCTCTTTTTCTATTTCCTGAAATAGCTTGAAAATTATTGGTATTAGTTCCTCTTTAAAGGTTTTGTAAAACTCTGCTGTATACACATCCGGTCCTGGGCTTTTCTTAGTTGGTAGTCTTTTGATGGTTTCTTCTATTTCCTCAATTGATATTGGTCTGTTTAGGTTGTCTATATCCTCCTGACTCAATCTGGGCAGATCATATGACTTAAGAAATTTATCGATGCCTTCACTGTCTTCTATTTTATTTGAGTATAAGGAATCAAAATAATTTCTGATTATCTTCTGTATTTCTGAAGTGTCTGTTGTGATGTTGCCTTTTTCATCTCAAATGCTAGTAATTTGAGTTCTCTCTCTTCTTCTCTTTGTTAGCATGACTAAGGGTCTGTCGATTTTATTTATTTTTTCAAAGAACCAACTTTTAGTTTTGTCAATTTTTTCAATTGTTTCTTTTGTTTTGATTTCATTAATTTCAGCTCTGATTTTAATTATTTCTTGCCTTCTACTTCTTTTGCTGTTGTTTTGCTCTTCTTTTTCTAGGATTTTGAGATGAAGTATGAGATCATTTATTTGTTGGTTTTTTCTTTTTTTAAGGAATGAACTCCAAGCAATGAATTTTCCTCTTAGAACTGCTTTCAATGTGTCCCATAGATTCTGATATGTTGTGTCTGTGTTTTCATTTATCTCTAAGAATTTTTTAATTTCCTCCTTGATGTCTTCTATAACCCATTGATCATTCAGTAACCTATTGTTCATTCTCCAAGTGATGCATGATTTTTCCTTCCTTCTTTTATCGTTGATTTTCAGTTTCATTCCATTATGATCAGATAAGATGCATGGTATTATCTCTACTCCTTTATATTGTCTAAGAGTTGCCCTGTGACATAATATATGATCTATTTTTGAGAAGGATCCATGTGCTGCTAAGAAAAAAATGTAAATGCTTGATGTTCGGTGGTATATTCTATATATGTCAATTAAGTCTAGGTTATTGATTGTGTTATTGAGTTCTATAGTTTCCTTATTCAACTTTTGTTTGGAAGATCTGTCCAGTGGTGAGAGAGGTGTGTTGAAGTCTCCCATGATTATTGTATGGTGGTCTATTAGACTCTTGAACTTGAGAAGAGTTTGCTTGATGAACATAGCTGCACCGTTGTTTGGGGCATATATATTTATGATTGTTATGTCTTGTTGGTGTATGGTTCCCTTGAGCAGTATGTAGTGTCCCTCTTTATCCCTTTTGATTAACTTTGGCTTGAAATCTATTTTATTTGATATGAGTATGGACACTCCTGCTTGTTTCCGAAGTCCATATGAGTGATATGATTTTTCCCAACCTTTCACCTTCAGTCTATGTATATCTTTTCCTGTCAAATGCATCTCCTGTAGGCAGCATATTGTTGGGTCTTGTTTTGTTATCCATTCTACTAGCCTGTGTCTCTTAATTGGTGAGTTTAAGCCATTAATATTTAGGGTTATTATTGAGATATGGTTTGTTTTTCCAGCCATTTTTGTTTATTTATGTTAATAAACATGGTTTGTTTTCCTCTTTGATTATTTTCTCCCCTTTACTGTCCTACCTCCCACTGTTGGTTTTCATTGTTGTTTTCCAATTCCTCTTCCTGAAATGTTTTGCCAAGGATGTTTTGAAGAGATGGTTTTCTAGCTGCAAATTCTTTTAACTTTTGTTTATCGTGGAAGGTTTTAATTTCATCTTCCATCCTGAAGCTTAATTTCGCTGGATACACAATTCTTGGTTGGAACCCATTTTCTTTCAGTGTTTTAAATATGTTATTCCAGGATCTTCTAGCTTTCAGAGTCTGTGTTGAAAGATCAGCTGTTATCCTGATTGGTTTACCCCTAAATGTAATCTGCTTCCTTTATCTTGTAGCTTTTAAAATTCTCTCCTTATTCTGTATGCTGGGCATCTTCATTATAATGTGTCTAGGTGTGGATCTCTTATGATTTTGCACATTTGGCATCCTGTAGGCTTCTAGGATTTGGGATTCTGTCTCATTCTTCAAGTCTGGGAAGTTTTCTCATATTATTTCATTGAATAGATTGCTCATTCCTTTGGTTTGGACCTCTATACCTTCCTGTATCCCAATGACTCTTAAGTTTGGTCTCTTTATGTTGTCCCATATTTCTTGAATGTTCTGCTCATGGTTCCTTAACAGTCTTGCTGAGCTGTCTATGTCCTATTCAAGTTGAAATACTTTGTCTTCATTGTCTGATGTTCTATCTTCTAAGTGTTCTACTCTGCTGGTAGTATTCTCAATTGAGTTTTTAAGTTGGTTTATTGCTTCCTGCATTTCTAGGATTTCTGTTTGTTTGTTTTTTATTACCTCTATCTCCCTGTATAGTTGATCTTTTGCTTCTTGGATTTGTTTATGTAATTCATTGTTGAAGTGATCTTTCATTGCCTGATTTTGCTGTCTAATGTCTTACTTGAGACTCCAGATCATCTGAAGCGTGTATATCCTGAATTCTTTATCTGACATTCCATCTGCTGCAGCGATTACCTCTTCTAAATTTGAGTTGACCTGCATTGCTTGTGGTCCTTTCTTTCCTTGTCGTTTCATACTGCTCACGTTTCTTTCTGCTTGGTGAAACTGTTGTGTTTTTGAAATTTCCCCCCTATATATTTATATTACTCTTGTATAGTTGAAAAATCTCCCTGGCAGGGCGGGCAGCGGCTGTGCTCCTCCTCCAGTTGGTGTGACGTGTCTACCATGCCCACGGACCCCTGGGGCTGTTCTGCCGGTCGGTTGCAGGTCTGCCTACCTTGCAGGCGCGGGCAACGGCTCTGCTCTGCCCTTACACCAATTGGGGTGACGTGTCTACCACGCCGGGGGTCGCTGGGCCTGTTCTGGGTGCGGGAGGCTGCTCTGCTCTGCCCCTACTCCAATTGGGGTGACGTGACTTCCACTCCGGCGGGTCGCTGGGCCTGTTCTGGGCGTGGGCGGTGGCTCTGCTCTACCCCTACTCCAATTGGTGTGACATAACTACCACGCCGGCGGGCCACTGGGCCTGTTCAGGGTGCAGGCAGCGGCTCTGCTCTGCATCTACTCCAATTGGGGTGACGTGACTACCACGCCGGCGGGCCTCTGGGCCTGTCCCGGGCGCGGGCGGTGGCTCTCCTCTGCCCCTCCTCCAATTGGTGTGACGTGTCTACCACGCCTGCGGACCGCTGGGCCTGTTGTGCCATTCGGTCGCAGGAGCCAACCTTGTGGGCACGGATGGCAGCTCTGCTCTGCTCCTTCTCCAATTGGGGTGATGTGACTACCACACCCGCGGGTCGTTGGGTCTGTTTCAGATGCGGGCGGCGGCTCTGCTCTGCCCCTATTCCAATTGGTGTGACGTGTCTACCACGCCGGCAGGCCACTGGGCCTATCCCGCCGGTTGGTCGCAGGTCTGCCTACCTTGCGGGCTCGGGCGGCGGCTCTGCTTGGCCCCCACCGCAGTTGGGGTGAAGTGATACCACGCCTGCGGGTCGCTAGGTCTGTTCCGGGTGCGGGCGGCGGCTCTGCTCTGCCCCTACTCCCATTGGTGTGACGTGTCTACCACGGTGGCAGGCCGCTGGGCCCGTTCCGCCGATCGGCCGGTGGTCTGCCTACCTTGCGGGCTCGGGCGGCAGCTCTGCTCAGCCCCCACCGCAGTTGGGGTGAAGTGATACCACGCCGGTGGGTCGCTGGGGCTGTTCCGGACGCGGGCTGCAGCTCTGCTCTGCCTCTCTGGCCCCTACAGCACTCAGCAGGATCCGGACCGAGATGCAGCCTCCGCGGGTTCCTCAGCCCTGGGTCAGAGCAGTTCCGGGAGCCAGAACTCAGCCGCCCTGGGCTCCGTGTATGTTCTGATAGGAGCAGGCCCCAAGAAGCAGCCTCCACGGGTTCTTTAGCACTGCACCTGAGTAATTTGTCTGCGAGATGCAGGCAAATGGCAGCCTGAAATTACCTGTTCTATGGTTGAATGAGCTGCGATCAGTCGAAAACAGGGATGATGATGTCAACTCTCCAAGATGGTGGCCGCTGGCTTCCTCTGTGGTCTGACTGGTGGAGAACCGACTGGACCGCTTCCTTCCCCTGTCTCAAACCCAGAATTCAGCACTGTGTACAGTGATTGCACAGCTGGCAGGAGCCCACAGAATCCGCAGCGCTGTATCTTTGCGTTGCTATCTCTTGCTTTCCAGTGCGTGCCGCAGATTCTAGCCATGAGGCGATTTGCTGAATAAGCGGCGTGACCCTCCGTGTGGACAAATCGCTCGCATTTGAGCCCCTGTAGCTGATCCTCGTGCAATGAAAATCCTTCCACTAGGTTTTGGAGCACCCCAGTTTTGCTAGAAATTCCTAACAAGATAGTTTTTAGCTGTTCTAACTCATCATTCTCCCGAACAGTGACGCGGTACACGGGAGTGATGCACTCCCTTCGCCGCCATCTTCCCCCTGTCATCATGGAATTCTTTAATGTGACTATTAGTAATCTCTGTTTTTGAAAGAAAAAGAGTTATGTGATTCTATTTACATGACCTAATTTCTAGTTGTGTGTAAAAATTAATGAGGTACTTATACCAAATTTTGCCATATTTAAAATCATTGAGAATCATCATGCAGAAACCTGGCTACTCTAGGAAGTTAAGGCTTGCACAATTTCTGCTCATCTTCTTCTTTCTTTTCTTTTTTGTACTGGGGATTAAGCCCAGGACACCTTTTCAGTAAGCCCCATCTCCAGTCCTTTTTATTTTATTTTTGAGATTAAGGTTTCAGTAACTTGCTGAAGCTGACCTCAAACTTGTGACTCTCTTGACAGACTCTCAAATTGATAGGATTATAAGAATGCACTACCATGCTCAATTGCTCATTTTCTGTTTATCTCAAAACAAGAAATTTCATGAAAAATTCTCTCTAATTAAAATGAAACAATACTGTGGTGGGAGAATCAGGCAAATTTCTTAAGATTGCATCGCAGATTCCTCTAATAAATGGACCTCTAGATGGAGGATGCTGCTCCAAAGGAATTAAATATCTGCATTAACCAGGTCATTACATACCACTTATAATTACATTCATCACATTGCATACTTACTTAGTATTTTAAATATGAACTAACTGCTCTGGGTTTAGATTAAAAGAACTTCATAAACACATACTCTGCTCTCCTGATACATTCAGTGCTCTATGTCCAAGTTTCTACATGTGCAGATTTAACCTATGCAGATTTAGATCTATTTAACTATGGATCTAAAGTATTTAAAAAAAACAAACAGAAATATCTTAATAGTGGAAACTAAGGTTGACTTATTTGTATTGATTTATAGTTTCTGTTAAATCAAAGGGATTCCATTCAAAATGACTTTGGCCACTTTTTCCCTAAACACTCCATCTGATCCCCAGTTACAAATCTGATTGATCCATTTGATTTCCAATTATAAGGAAAAGTACTGAGAGAGATGGGCCTAGATGGCAGCTAGAATTTAGTGTGCAGAGAAAGTTTGAGACTGGGATTATTCTGGTAGGAAGCAGGTCATGATAAGTTCAAAAGAAAGAAGATAAGAAAAAAATAAATACATTTTGATTCTTTTTTCCTAAATCACTTCCCTCAGTGTTTTACTTGTCTTTTTCCATTCTAAAATAAATAACCCAAAGAAAAAGACTGAGAAAAATGGCAAGTGATGGATTGAAGTCTTCAAAATGGCAGACAAGAAAAGTCCCAGCCCACATCTTCTCACACAAACAATGATTGACAACTACCCACATGTAAGGATACTTCTAGAAGAGGTCCGGAATACAACCAAGAAGTACAGATAAGTTTTCACTTTAGTGAACTAGAAATAGAAGAACAAATTAAGACCAAAGTTAGCCAAAGAATTGAATGAATACACAGTAAAGCAAAAATAAGTTAAATTAATAACAGAAAATAATAGAAAAAAAATCTACCAAACTGAAAGTGTTTTTTATTCAAAAGATAAATAGAATTGAAAAACCTCTTCATTAGACAAATGATAAAAATAAAGATTTAAGATTCAAAATCAGAAGTCAAAGTAGACATTACAATGAATACTTCAAAATAAAAGAATACAATGAGATTATTATGAACATTATATGCTGACAAATTGGATAACTTAGAAGAAATTAAGAAGTTCCTAAAAATGTACAACCTTTCAAAACTAAATAAGGTAAATTAAAAAGCTGGAACAGACCAAGTTTGAAAAAGGAGAATTGAATAAGTATTTTAAAACTTCCCTCAAACAATAACAAAAGTTCAGGACCAGATGGCTTCATAAACACTAAAAAAAAAAGAATTAATACAAGCCATTCTTAATTCTTCAAAACCCAGAATAATAGGATGTAATTCCATAATTATTGAAAAGGTCAGTATCATATTAATACTGACATCACAAGAAAAGAGAACTTAAGACTAACATCTGTAATGAACACAGATGAAAAAATTCTCATTATAATACAAGCAGAATTAAAAATCAGATTAAGAGAATCCTACACTATGTGCAACTGAGACTTATCTGGGATATGCAAAGAAGGCTCAATATATGCAGACCATCCAACTTGATGCATCATCTTAAAAGAAAGAAAAGATAAAAACACACTCATTCATCTCAGTAGATGAAAGCATTTAACCGAATGTAACATCCATTCATGATAAAAACTCAAAAAATAGGCATAAAAGGAACTTACTTCAACACAATAAAAATCATATATTAAAATACCAAAGCTAACAGCATACTCAAGGGAAAGAGTTGAAAGTTTTCCTCAAAGATTTTATATAAGGCAAGGATGTCCACTCTTCCCTTTTCCAGTTAACATAGTGCTGGACATCCTAGCCAGACTAGCAAGGCAAGAAAATGAAATAATAGGCATCCAAATAAGAAGGGGAAATATTAAAAAATTATCTGTTTCCAGATGACATAACCAAAGAGTTGTAGACTTGGACACATAACATTTTAAGTGTTGATGAAGGAAATTAAAGAACATATTGATTAATGCGAAGACATTTTGTGTGCATGGATTGGGAAAAGGCATATTGTAAAAATGTCCAGCTATCTAAAGCAATCTACAGATTCAATACAATCTCTACCAAAATTCTAGTGATATTCTTTACATAAATAGACAAACACAATTGGAAACACACACACACACACACACACACACACACACACACACATACACACACAAAGAAATCCCAAATAAGTAGTTTTTAGCTAGGACAAAGCTGGAGGCACCACAGGTCCTGATTTCTTTCTTACTTTTTTGGAATCAGGATTTTTGGAACCTGAACTCAGGGACATTTAACCACTGAGCCATATCTCCAGTCCTATTTTATATTTTATTTAGAGACAGGGTCTCACAGAGTTGCTTAACACTTTACTTTTACTGAGGCTGGCCTTCAACTCACAATCCTCCTGCCTCAGCTTCCTGAGCTTCTGGGATTACAGGTGTGCGCCATTGTGCCTGACTCCCAGCCATTTTTTATTTTTTTATTTTGAGACAGGGTCTCACGAAGTTGCTTAGGCCCTCACTCAGTTGCTGAAATTGGCTTCTGCCTCAGCTTCCCAAGCCATTGTGGTTACAGGTGTGTGCCACTGCACTCAGCTTCCTGATTTCAAAATGCATTACAATGCTTCAGTAATCATAACATTTTGTTCCTGGCACAAAAACAAATTATAGACCAAAGGAATAGAAAATAGAGCTCAGAAATAAATTCACACATATACAGTCAACCAATCTTCAACAAAGCTAGAAAGAACACACAAGAGAAAAGAATATTCTTTTTAATAAATGTTGAAATAGTTAGGTATCTCCATACAGGATAATAACATTGGACCTTTATCTTATTCTATGTATGAAGTTCAATCAAAATTGATTGGTGTAAGACATGTAACTCTAAGAATATTTGAAGAAAATATAGAGGGGACACTTCTGAAATGGGCCTAAATAATATTTCTTTTACGACACTAAAAACAGACAGCAAAAGCAAAGAGACAAGTGGGATTGCATCAAACTAAAAAGCTTCTGCATAGCAAAGGAAATGATAAACAGAGTAGAGACACAACACATAAACTGGGAGGAGATATTGGCAAACCATAGGGCTGAAAAGAAATTAATATCTAAAAATAAAAATAACTCAAATAGCTAATAGCAAAAAAAAATTCAATACAGTTAAAAATAAGCAAAACCTAAATAAACATTTTTTTTCCAATGAAAACATGTAAATGAATAAAAAGTATATTAAAAAATGTTCAGTATTATTGTCATGGAAAAGAAAATTTAGAAAACATAATATCTCATAACTGTGACTATGGATATTATTTTTTAGAAAGTTACAATACTGACACATATTGGCCAGGGTTTAGAAAAATAGGAATGCTTGTGAACTGTGGGTAGGAACATAAATTGGTGCAACCATTGTAGAAAGCATTATGAAAATTTCTCAAAAAATTAAAAATAAAAATAAGCAACAACTCCATTACTAAATTTATAGCTACAGGAAATGAAATCAAGATTTTGAAGAGATTTCTGCACTATCCTCTTTATTTCAGAGTTATTCACAATAACCAAAATATGAAAACAGCCTAAATGTCCATGGACAGGTGAATGGATAAAGGAAAATTTTACATGTATACATATATATGTTTTATATAGCCAATATATATATTAATATATGTGTACTAATGAGTGAACCACATCACAAATATACTAATGCATATTTGATGTGTAAAATAATAAATATAAAAATATATGGAATGTATATAATGTAGGGGTGACATATTTCATGTTTTATTATATGTATATATGAATATATAACTACAAATTATATATGATAAATATATACACACATATGTATTCCATTTTATATATGTAAAATCATACATATGATTAAAATTATATATATATGAATTAACAGTAATATATATTGAATAATTTTTTATTTGTTATCCTTTATTATCAATTTATTTTCTTTATCCATACCATTTTTATCCATCTTTTTATCCACTGTTATTAATTATGACTGAATATTATTCAGCCATTTTAAAAAAGGAAATCCTATTTTTTGTGATAGCATGTATGAACCACACACATGACAGTATGTATTATGAAATAAACCAGTCACAGAAGGCAATACTGCATAAGCTCATGTATGAGGAATCTAATGTAGTGAAACTCATAAAAATAGAAAGTAGATGGTGGTTGCCAGAGACTATAGGAGGAGGATACGGGGAGATGTTAGTTAAAGGGTACAAAGATTCATTTCATCTCACTTGGGTCAGAATGACAGTTATCAAGAGTACAAGTAAAAATAAGTGTTGGCAAGGATGTGTGGAGGAAAGGTACATTCATACATTGCTGGTGGGGCTGCAAATTGGTGCAACACTCTGGAAAACAGGATAGAGATTCCTCAGAAAACTTGGAGTGGAAATACCATTTGAACCAGTTATACCACTTCTTGGTATACACCCAAAGGTCTTAAAATTAGCATAGTACAGTGACACAGCCACATAAATGTTATAGCAGCTCAATTCACAATAGCTAAGCTATGGAGCCAACCCAGGTGCCATTCAACAGATGAATGGATAAAGAAAATGTGGAATATATACACAATGGACTACCACTCAGCCATAAAGAAGAATGCAGTTATGGTATTTGCTAATAAATGGATGGAACTGGAGACTATCATGTTAAGTGAAAAAACCAATACCTAAAAAACTAAAGGCTGAATGTTCTCTGATATGCGGATGCTGACTCACAATAAGCTGGGTGTGGGAGGAATGAGGTTCACCCAATTGGACAGAGGGGAGTTAGGGAAAGAGAAGTCGGATGGGAATGGGAAAGACAGTGGAATGAATTGGACATCACTTTCCTATGTTCATATATGAATTCATGACCAGTTTAACTCCACATCATGTACAACCACAAGAATGGATGGGAAGTTGTACTCCATGTATGTGCAATATATCAAAATGCATTCTACTGTAATGTAGGACTAAAAAGAACAAATAAAAAAAATTTAAAGTTTTATTTGGCAAAGTGAAGAGTACAAAATTTCAGTCATGCAGAGGGAATAACTTCTGGAGATCTAATGTACAGCAGTAAATTATAGTTAATGATAATATATTTTTAATTGAAATTTATGGTGATTATATGAAATATTTATTAATATTAAGGTATCCCACTATACATTTTAAATATACACAATTTTGAATTATATCCTTGTAAAGCTCAAAAAAGTTACAGGTGAATGTGCTTTCCCCATATTTAAAATGATATTCCAGATTCATGTATGCATTTATGTGGAAAGTATTTTAAAAATTACTTTTCAGATTCTCCTACGAGGTGGGCTTTTAATGAATCAACCACCAAATCTCAATGGTGCAAGTTAACAATGTTTACTTCATGTTCACACTATGAGTCTAGTGTGGAGTGGGACTTACTACACATACAGTATGGAGATTGCTGTCTTGTAGCTGGGCCATCTGGAACACAAGGCTTTTAGCACCAGGGAAGAGAGAGCATAGAGGTTGTATATGGGCTCTTAAATACTCATGCTCCTGACGCTTCCAATCGTAAGAGAGGCTAAGAAATGCAAAGTGTTATGTGCAATATCTACTGGTTAGCTATTTTTCTCATCAACTTTTATGGATCAAGCAGGAATCATGGGAGAAAGAAAGCTAAGAAAATTGTAGAACATGCTTCAAGTTGGGAATTTGTTGTTCAAATTCTATCATTAAGAGAGTCTTCATACACAGAGGAAATGGCTCCTGAGTTAGCTAGAGTACAGTACAACACTTTTTAAGATACAGCAGACTTTTGCCTTAGAGAAGCTTGACCAAGGATCTAGAATGGCGGCTGAGATTCCACTGAGAATTCAGTCCCTAGATGTAAATTGTTCTTAAGGGTGAGTAGAGCACAGAGAATCTCAGGTTTCTATTGACATACACCTCACACAGAAGATGCCCAACTCCATTCACAGGCCAGGTAGGCCCTCTAGTAATAGAACCATGAATTCTAGTGCCTGCATAGGGGCGATTAAGTCTTGGATGTGGCTTCATTAACTATGTTCTTCTCGGCAACTCATTTAGACAAACAATTATGCAGTTCCACTTTTTGCTTAATTTTTGTTTCAGTTTTAGTTTCTGTTCTAAACCATTGTATCAAAAATGCACTTCAGATCTTTCAAGCATTAAATATTTTTTTTTTCAACTGGGTATGAAAGACATGTAGAAAAATATACTCTGGAAAAAAAATATTCCTGTAATTGCTTCTCTGAATAAAAATTGTGAATCTAATCATCAGAGAAGTTTTTACTGTCTGTGTTTTCGTGTGTGTGTGTGTGTGTGTACACATGTGCATATGCATACCTGCAAACTGTCCCCTTTAGCCAAAAAATCTTAGGTCTCTCTGCTTTGTTTATGACTAATATAGCAGTGAATAGCCTAGCGTGACAGTGTTTGCAGAGCCATGTCCCTGAGAATTTTTCATTTCATACATCATTTACAACTGGCCCAAGTGATCCCATATATTTTAGACCTATATACTTTCACTGAAGGAAGGTAAAATAAAATATATATTTATTCATAAAAAGTGCAGACCAGTCATGCATTGCCTCTTCTTTCCACTTCATCCCATCAGCTTGATAGTTAAATAGAAAAAAAAAAGTGCCTGAAACACTCCCAAGATACAAACCAAATTTGGTACTGCAGGACTTCCATTTGTCTTTTTATGAAGGAATTCATCTCTGCTGCATTCTGTCCTGCTGCCTAAAACATGTAGCTGAAAAGAAACAAAAACAAAAAACAAAAAAAACATTTGGGAGAGAAACAGCCTCAGGTCATTGCCCAAAGATCCTTGCGTCCACAGTCCAAGAGTCCAAGATAAGTTTCTTTTTCCACGCCAGTGACTTAAATCCACAATGACTTAACAGGCTGTATCTACCTGTGCCTTGTAGGAGTAAGGTAATTTTAGTTCAAAAGTGAACACTGAGAAAGGTGTAAATTGATACACTTTTGTGTAGGGGTGAAAGGAATTTCTCCTGTCTCTGAGAATGAAATCTTGGTCGGCTGAAATAAACAGGAAATAGGTAGAATAACAGGAGAAAAAGAGATCAATTGTTTTCTTTGCATGGGGCAGCACAGGAAGGAGTGTACCCAATAGCCCAATGAAGTTTAGAGGTTTATGGATCTTTCTTCATAGGAAAGTGTGAGCTGCAGGTAATCTTCGAGGGGTAATATGTAATTTTTAGGGGAGTTGAATGGACCAAAAGGCAGACACTATTCAATCAGGAAGTTCCACTGGGCTCCGGAAATGATGCTTGCCTTTCAGTCTCTTCTTCTGTGATACGAGTTTAATCTAGCTTGGTTAATGAAATTTCAATAGATCAGGGTAATCACATTCCTTTTAGGGAAACTTCAAAGCATATCCTCATCCAGCATCTGCTGATCCACAGGTACCTTTAATTTAAAATGATTAGCATACCAAGGTGCTGTGTTTTGGGGTGACATTCCCTAGACTCCTTCATTTGCAGTGAGCGTATTGGAACCTCTCAACTCCCTCAGGCAGACCCTTTGTTGGAAACTTATGTGTATAACTAAAAGTAGAGCTGTGGTTGTAGCTTAGTGGTATAGTAATTTGCCAGCATGCATGAGACCCTGGTTTGGCCTTTAGTACTGCAAAGAAAAGTAAATAAACATGAAAGTAAAAAGTTGGGCTCCTCCTGTGATACTGATGATTGGGTTAAGACAAGGCACCATAGTTCTAGAGGCAGTTCAGAGGTGAGGCTAGTAGAATATGTTGAAATTCCTACCATTTATGCAGCTCTGTATGGTGTTGCTCTACCTTATTACATGTAGGTCCCTAGACGACCACACATGTGTGCTTTCAGCTTGAGATTTGACTGCAACCTAGCAGCATCTGCCTTACTTCCAAAACTGAGAGTCACTATTTCTTCTGAGAATTCCTGTGAACTGATAAAATTGTGTCAATCTTTACTATAGTTCATATTACAAAATAAGTATTTGTTGCTTTTTAAATATTTTTATATTACCATGTATTAAATTATAATAATGGTTAATATTTATATAACAGTAATATCAGATACTGCTACATATCACAAGTGTCAACTTATTTACTTATTTAATCTTTAGAGAATCTTGGAAACAATTAATCATAAGAACCCCATTTACCAAAGAGAAAACTGAGACTCAAAGAGGTTTTGTGATTGGCCCCAAATCATGACTCAGAAGCAGCAAAGCTAGGGTTTGAACCCAAGGAATCTATCCCTAGTATTTATGGTTTTAATTATTACAACTGTGTGACTTTTAGGAAAAAAAAGTACATACATCTTCTCAATAGATTATGGTGATTTTCTTCCAGAATATCTCTTCTCATAGCTACACACACACACACACACACACACACACACACACACACACAAAACTTGAATAACACCTCTTTTAATATCCTAACCCACAGGGTTCTCCTTTTCCATGCCACCACTATTGCCTGTGATATGTTTTGTTAATGATTCCCTTAAAATGCAGATGACTATTTCCTACCTGTTTCTCACCCAAACTGTGAGCACTTTTAAGTCATGTGCAATATTTTTTTTTTTTTTGTAAATCCCTGGTATCTAGCAAAGAGATGTGAACGAAAGAGGTCCTCAATCACTGTTTGTGGGATGAATAACACTCATATTCCAGATTTGACATAAGATATACTTTTTCACATACCTTCACACACTAAGCCCGGTAGTTTTATGAATCAAAACTTGACATTGAGCAGTCATCAACAAAAGTAGCAAAGTAAGGATTTCTGAAAACTCTCTCCTTCATAAAAGCAATAAGGAAACTGGGGAAATTTGTCAAAATCCAATTTTTTGAAACTCTGAAAATTAACTGAGGTCTTCAAGGCAATGTTTCAGAGGAAAGCAATCAGGGGAGTATTTATTTAAGAAAAAAAAATGACCAGTGTTCTTTGTAGAAATTTAACTTATATTCTGATACCCCTCTAGCAGCTCCATTGTAGCCCTGAAGAATACCCACAATCCCAGGAAAAATCAGAATCCTGGTAGCCACTTAAGTGTAGAGGACAGAGTGGAGTTAGGGTTCATTCAAAGCCTATTTTAGAGAACTGGAACTATTAGACCCCAGAATATGGTAGTAGAGAATGCCCATACTTTTAAGGTCTAGATTAAATTGTTGAAATGGCTGTGGTCTGTGAATATTTAGATCTCAAGTAGCAGCAGAGAGCAGGTAGAGCTGAAATAGATAGGCACAGGCAGGGAGAGATTGAAAAAAAAAATCAAACACTACAGTAGGAATAAATTCTTGAATTCAAATTAGCATCTTATTGGAAGATACAGCCTTGCTGAGAAAGACTTGAAAACATTAGATGACTGAATGGACTGGGATATATGAATAAAGAAAGAAGGAAACAAATCTCATTAGTGGACTGATTGCTATAAATTATTTCATCATTATTTGATTAGACCTTAAACTTATTAAACCTGTGAAATCATTTAAATATACTTGGCCACCATTCCTTACCTATTAATTGACAAAGTTGATAGAAGAGACTAAAAAAAAAAGAGGTACTCCTTGTTCTACACATAAATAACCTCATGTTTTACATGGTTAAACTATATACTATCAAAATTTTTGTTAGGAAAAATGTATGGGGGTAAGGCTAATAACTGAACGGCATGGTTCAATAAGTCCCAAACTGCAACAGATCTGAAACATTGCCTATTTATACATTAACAAGTTTGCAGGACACTGTTTTATTTCCACGTTAATACAAATATACCAACATTTTTAGCATTTTAGGTTGGATCCCCAAGCTCTGTCATTTCATCAGGTAACTACAAGAGTGTGATGCTACCTGTGCATGCTGTGAGGGTTAACAACTGAGTGGGGAGCCACACAATTATAAAACTCATTGCAGATATGTCATTCTTCCCCTGGGGAGAGGTACAGGTGAGAATAAGAGATTTTTAAATTCTGGAATCTTCTGCAGGGAGAGGGCAAGGTCTGTGGGTCTATTACATTGGCAGAATAGGCAAATAACTCCAGGAAAGATAGATACTTAAGTTCCCCTAACTTCCAAGGTGAGTTTCAAAAGTCCTTTCATCCGGGTTATTGGTATTCCTTACTCAGAAAGCCCAAGGCTTTCAAAAAATGTAAAACTCTTCACGAAGACTTGTTTGACCAACCAAGGCCATTATCATTTCTTGCGAATTAAAATAACTAGAGTGCAGGGATTTGGGGCTTTGAGAAGGAAAGAAGAGTTTGTCTTATAAAACAAACTATGTCACTAGATCTGAGCCAAAACTTGCATTTTTGGGGTGGGGGAGGTTGGAACATAATTTTTAGAAAATGATAATATTAATGGAATTTCAGCATGCATGTAATGCCACCATTTCAAACACTCTTTTTGTGTCATCATATGTTTTGAAATATTTTGCATGTATTTTTCACACCTAGTACAGGAATGCCCATGCTGAAGAAATGTAGTGTCTCCTTGCCTCGATGAGTTACTCAAGGAGATGTCATACTTATCTGATCTATGTTCTTATTACCTCCCTTATCTCTTATGTCTTGGGAGCATGGGCACAAGACTCTTCAGTGTGTTACAAGTAGCAACATGTGGCAAATCTTTGGAGAGTCAGAACACACAACCTAATCTCATTGGCACAGACTCTGTGCAGATGACATTATTATTATGGGCCATATTGATGATAGACTTGATCAAGCTAGAGTATTGCTTGTTGCATGATCCATTGCATGTACCCTGTGTTCTCTTTGAACATGGCCATCACTTTAGTTGATTGGCTCAGATTGCCTCTAGCTGCTGTTGAATGCTGCGTGGCCTCTTTCAAAGGCGCATTACCCACAGCTTTGCAGTTTATGTTAACTTTCACTATCATGACAGTGGAACACTACTATCTTCCTTTTCTCCGCTAGGAAATCAAATACTCTTTTCTTTCAATGTTTGGATTCTGTTTTTAAGAGGGTACTGTTTAGTCTTATCTTCACAAATCATTATTGTTACCTTGATTCCTTTCTTTTTCAAAGTTATGATCAGTTTGAAGCTACTGAAAAGTCACCACAGCATAAATGATAGAGAATCAGCAGACTTAAATCATCAGATTCCTTGCTAACCCAAGGTCCCTGTTGATAGAAATTAGTGATTCTGCCTTGTAGAGTTCAAATCAAGCCAAATAGACAAGCTGTTATTCTAACTCAAATTTTATAACCAAACCAAATTGAATTTTTATGCAGGAATTGCTTGAATCTCGATGACCAAAATACTTACGGTCTAATTAAAAATGTGGGATGCTTCTTGGCATGCATATAATTTGAAATTTTAATTCACTCTGGTAATGGAAGACCTTATTCACGTAAATTTAACCATTTCATCAAGATGATTGATGTTATAGTTTACATATGAGGAGTCCCTCAAAAGTTCATGTATGAGTCAAAGCAAGAAAGTTTAGATGTGAAATGATGTGTTGTGGGATCCTTAACCTAATCAGGGTCTTAATCTACAGACAAGGATTAACTGGATGGTAACTGCAGGCAAGTAGGGTATGGCTGGAGGACATGGGTCACTGGGAGTTTGTCTTTGGTGTTTCTATCTAGAAAAGCAACTTTCCTCTTGGATACAAAATATGTTCACTCAAACTTAGAACACTCACAGTCATTTACTTCAGGTTTTTGAAGTGAGCCCTTATGTCTGTCTTTGTGAGAAGCATAAGGTTTGGCTTCATTCATGATAAAGTTCATTGTTTCTTTATTCAGAAATAATTCAAACAGACTCTTAGTACTCAAATCATGTGTGTGGGGGTGTTTTCAACTTAACAGTCTGGCCTGAATTACTCAGGAAAATCTAACCTGATTTCTCTTTTATTCCACTTGGACAGAGGATCGCTTGACTTCTTTGACATGTTCTATTCCAGGGTCAGAGATGCTGTTATCTGAATAGTGACTTTCTGAAGTGTTTTGGGTGAATTTTGCATGTAGTCTGCCTCCTTTCCTTCTGAGTCTTCATCAGTGCTGTCCTCATGATTCAGTTTGGTGTGGAGGTGGCAGTGATATAGATAGATTGATCCCATGACCTGGGTATCTTCTTCCATAGACACTGAATATCTACCAGCTTCACCAGTCCAAAGAGGTGGTGAGACCCTCAGATGATAGGTTCCTAAAATACAGTTTATTGGTTATCAGAGAAAGAGGTAAGCCAGAATTGGGGAAGTAGGGGGTAGATATTGTTAGAAATACAAGCTCAAGAGAAAGGGACACTCTTATGAAGACTTATCAAATTAACTTCAGTGGTTCCATTCATTCCCCTGTCTTTGCTGTGTTGAAGTCACAATGAGAGAAGCAAAATTATGAAGGTGGGAAAGTTCAATGCAAATAAATATTCAAATGGATGCTACAAGACAATGAAAGTCTGAGATTCATTGCAGCTGTGGGATCATAAGTATTAGTGGAACCCTGGAGTGGGGCCTACCAGGGCTCTTGTTGAGTTCTTGGATTCATGATGCTATTTTGATTTAAGGAATGAAGCATATTTATCATTTCTCTGTGTTCTTTTTCAAAAGCTGGTCTAAAGTTCGTCTTGAAAGCCAAAACAAGTATCTACCCATCAAAAAACAGTAAACTTTTAAGAAGAGTAAAGTATGAAATTCACTCCTTAAGGGTGAAGTCATGACTGTTGGCCAAAAGAGCCTGCTTCATGAAGAGGATGGTCAAGGGCTGGGTTTGATCCTCAGCACCACACAAAAATAAATAAATAAAATATTGTGTCAAACTACAACTAAAACATATTTTTTTTAAAAAAAGAGATGGTCAAACCCAAGGTCAATTCTCTTTCATAAGCTCTCTCTCTCTCTCTCTCTCTCTCTCTCTCTCTCTCTCTCTCTCTCTCTTTTTCTCTCTCTCCATACCTCTGTGTCATGTGTGTGTGTGTGTGTGTGTGTGTGTGTGTGTGTGTTGACATATATAGGAGTCATGATTTTCTCTTTCTCATTCTAAATTATACACCTACATAAAATAAATTAAGCATTGGTCTAGTTTTGCAATAATTTAAACATATAAAAACTAACAAAATGAAATTCAAGAGTACAATATCATTTCATAAGGTCCTATTTTAGGTATTGTGAGGTTTTGTATTATTTTTAATAAATAAAATAGAAAAAAATAAAAACTTTATATTTTGCAACATGTTTGATTTTATTTGGAATAGTTTGCATTGACATCTCATATTTTTCCATATGAAAGGATTGACCCTAAATGAAACTGAAAATTTGATGGAGAACATTTCACTGTTTCCTAGCACAGACATTGTTTTTCAAAGATTTTTTTCCTATAGAAGTAGAGTTTCATGTCAAATCCACTGTCTTTCTTGACTAAAGGAAACAAAAATTCATTGATTACTTTTAAACCGTTACTAGGTAGATCACTGCAAATGAAAATGTCAGGAGCACTGAGGAATATTAAAAAGATGCCCTTACCTAGACGGAGTTGAAGAACTATTTATAGACAGAATATATATAATTATTAAAAATAAACAATGCAACACATTGCATAAGCACTGATAGTAAACTTGATACACAACTCAAAATGACATACAAAGATAGGGGAATGGAGTGAAACCATGGATACAATTATCCTTCATCCAAGGAAGGCATTTAACAATTTTCTGATGGGAAATACTGCTACAAAATATTTTGTACCAATTTGAAGAATTCCAAGAAATCTCTATCTCCTTTTCTTTATATCATATCCAATACCCTTCCTAAAAACAAATCACATCTCTCTAGACATTTCAAATGTCCTTGTCAGAGTTACAGGAAGTGGCACATGGTTTATGTTGATGCTAATGCTGTGGACGTGGGCCCTTCCAGCTCCAATACTTGTTACTTACAGTGAGATGGGCGTCGCCTGAGGAGTAATGGGCGTGGTCTGAGGAGTAATGGGCGTGGTCTGAGGAGGGATGGGCGTGGTCTGATGAGGGATGGGCGTGGTCTGATGAGGGATGGGCGTGGTCTGAGGAGGGATGGGCGTGGTCTGAGGAGGGATGGGCGTGGTCTGAGGAGGAATGGGCGTGGTCTGAGCCCCCCCTCCTGACCGCCTCCTGGCCTGTAAACTACTGTCCTTGAGAATGATCAAATAGAAGAGTGGGGGACAATACCAGAGGGATAAATAAATAAATTGCAAAAAATAATAAGAGCTTCTAAATAAAAACATGTTCAGATCGCAGGTGGAACGTTCCCTCCTTCCTTTCTTCCTTCCTCCTCCTTCTCTTTCTCTCTCTTCTACCTTTCTTCCTTCTCTCTTTTCTCCACCCCTCTTTCCTTCTCTTTTCCTTCCTTGATAAATTAATATAGAAATCTCTCAACAATTTGTATGTCGTGGGCAAAGGCAGTGTGTTTAAAGCTTGTTCTCCTCACGCCAGCCTCTCTCAGGTGCTAACCTCCTCCTCCAGCTCCCAACAAATGACCCAGAAGCTAAGGTAAAGACAACTGAAGACTTCTGCTAGTCAGAGACGCCCCCAGCCCTGCACCAAGACATCAGTGGCTTTTTAAATGCAGTCCTGGAAACCAGGAGCTCCTTCCCTCACATGAGGTCGCAGAGCCCTTTGAATTCCATGGGAAAAGAAGCCCTTATTTCAGAAATAAACTTTGAAGTTGTTTGAAGATGAAAGTGGAGACTTTCCTCTGAGCCAGCGTTGAAGCAGTGGGGAGGGACTACCGGTATTTTGAAATGTGCTTCAGAAAACCTTATTAGAATTTAAAAGGATTGTGCAAACAGATCCCCTATGGCTCTCTCCCACTGAAAGTATGTGACAAGGTTTTAAGAGCATAACTGAGTCTAGGGCTGATGCTAACTCCTGTCCAAGTCTTGTTATTTGATTATACAAAATGATTTCTGATTCAACACAGATGATAGAAAGCAATTATTTTCAGAAACTTACTTGTGAAACTAACTCTACTTACTCCCTCAATCTCATTTAAAATTAGAGAAAAAGAAGAGTGTTACCTTGCACTTAGAGTCACCTCACATACAACATATCACATTTTTCTTTTCCTGTTGTGGTCTTTGGCTTTGCCTCTGTCAATAACCAATACAACTATATTAACTTACAAAATGACAAACAGATCCTACCTTTTGTAATCAATTATTTTAAGAATCATTTAAAATACCTTCATATAGGTTACACTAAGCACTACTTACTGGATTATAGATTATACCCATATATATCTACTTTACATCAATCTTCAAAGTGGAAGTTATCAATCCTGTTAAACAGATGAGACTCTGAGACATCAAGCAGTTCTTTCCAATCAACTCAGATATAATCAATGGAACTGAGAATTGTGATCACAGAGTAAAAGGCATGTGCTATTTCCTTACAGTTTATTATTAACTGATATAGGAACTGTTATATCCATCTTCATCATTAATCAATGTTCTGAACAATCCAAAAGTTAAACTGGTCTAACCATTGAAAAGCATCATGTGCTGAACTGAAAATTCAGCATTTCTAACCAGTTTAGGCTTGTTACTTGACAACAATTACACCAATGAGAGTAATCAGGCAGAAAAGAGTTATGTGTGGATTAAAAAACATGTAGGTCAGAATTTAGGATCACCTGGGTTTAGTGTATTATTAGACAATTTTTTTTTTGGTACTGGGGATTGAACCCTGACCTTCACATATGCTAAGCAATTTAGCAAACTAGGTGACTGATTTTTCTTTTTGTCTTGTAAAAATATAGAAGTAAACTTACAATAAATAGTTTTAAGAAGAAAAACTGATATTTAGGTAGACTCCTATAATGTCCTTATATTTTTGAAACATTTCCCAACATATGTTCCCTCTTATGAACTTTCAATTTAGCCCTTCTGCCTTTCTGCTTTAGGACACAGCCATGCGGGTAAAGAAGAAATATGTCCTAAATCAAGGGAAAGGTGAGGCGAGATCTAAGGAAGAAAGGATTTTAAAAGGAAAAGGGTCAAACATCAGATATGGATGGTCTACTTTCTAAACCCTGATAGTTTAAACTCCACTGAGGTGTAGAAACAAGCTCAAACCCTGCAGGAGTCCTACAGTAGGTCTTTCTCTGGTCTGTCTGTGATGGGTTCAGGGAAATCCCAAGCCCCTTAGGAAAGCCTTATATTTAGCATGATGCAGGAACTAACCACTCAATGCTGTCCAACAGATTAGAAAGGTGTGCAGTGTCCCCTGAAATCTCATGTACGAGACAAGGCCAGAAGATTTTAAGGGGAAAGGATTGGGTTATGAAAGCGTTCACCCAATCAGTCAATTAATCTCCTCAGAGAGATTAGCTGAGTTAATTGAAGGGTGTGGCTGGTGGAGGTGGGTCATTGAGGGTGTGTCTTTGGGGATATGTTTTGTCTCTGGCAAGTGGAGTCTCTCTCATTCCTGGTGCCATGTTCTCAGCTGCTTGCTTCTGCTGCACACGCCAGCCATCATGTTCCGCCTCACCTCAAGCCCCCAGCAATGGAGTTGGTCATCTGTGGATTGAGACCTCGGAAACTGTGAGCCCCCTAAATAAACTTCTCCTCCTCTAATTGTTCTTGTAAGGTCTTTTGGTTACAGCAGCAAAAAAAAAAAAAAAAAAAAAAAAAGGCAACTAAAACATTCATAGACAATTGAAACCCAGAATCTGGCGCAAAAATATCTTGGCACGCGTTTGTAGAATCCTGAACATAAATCTTGGCCCAGAGTGCCATTATTCTATAGGATACCTGGGGTTGGAGTGGACTAGGGACATATACCCTAGCACTAGAGGTTATAGCAGAGCATATGCATTTCAGAGGTATGTGTGGTATAATTTTCAGATGAAGCAGGAGTAACAAGGCATAAAACTCTATAAATACCACTCCAGATCACTCAGTGCCCACATAGGTTGATAGACAACTCTATAAGATCAGAAAGGAACCAAGCAACAACGCATACACTGCAAGCATATTAGACTTCTGACTTCCTGATAACAGGACTAAGTATATTAATCTTTAGCCAAGTACCAATGCACTACACTGTACTCATGTATTAAATTGTTTATATACATCTCTCTCTCTCTCTCTCTCTCTCTCTCTCTCTCTTAGAGAGAGAGAGAGAGAGAGAGAGAGAGAGAGAGAGAGAGAGGGACTGAAATCATACTAACATTTACGTAGTGATATGTGGTTTCCAAAATGATGTTATGTGTATAAATTAGACATTTGAGTTTTTTTTGATGATAATAATACCCTCAATCTAGTATTAACCCAAATTACTATACTTAAACCCTTAGATGCTTCAACTGTCATGAGGTTCACCCTGACTTCTTCCACTATGTTGTCCCCACCCAATAATATATGTGAATCTCTTTGTAGTTCAGGATAGCCAGGGGACTATTTCTGCCTACCCCTACTTCATCAGTTTGATAATACATCCAGGCCTGGTTCATGGACAAAGAGATTGACTACAATATAAGGAAGGAACTCTAGTGAATACAGTAGTTTCCTAGACCTTTGTGTCTTTTCTTCTGTAGGAGTACTTTATCCATAATGCTTGCATCACCTTGAGGATCAAAGATGATGCTCACTATCTTCTTACTCACTCGTACAAAAGCTAGCCATCTGGTTCCATAATCAGAGGCAGAACGACTACGTAATTATAAGGTAGACCTTAAAGCCAATTTGCCTGGGTTCAAACATGGGTTCTGCCAGTAATTAGCTGTATGTCTTTGAACAAGTCACATAACTTTCTTTGTTCCTTAATATTCTCATTTGTATAATGGACATAAATTAAAATATGGCACAACATTATTATGTCATAGTACATGTGTTGGGGTAGAGAGCCTTTTAAAGACTCACTCATGTAGATATCTGACCCTCACAAAATATTACTTATATATCTGGACCCTAGGAAAATGTGTGCCTACTTTTCTTATGAGAATATTGCTGAGAATTCACATAAATAATATTTGTTTCATAATGAAAAAAGTTGTCATTCTGTCTATATTTCTACCAAAGGACCACCTGGGACAATTTATGTACGTTCCTCCTTACCAGGAATATGACTCAATATTTTAACACACTAACAGTCTCATGAGGTGTGCATTAATGTTTCCATTTTATGGGTGTGGAAATTGAAGTTCAGGGCTAAAAATGGAAGTTAACATTATTAAGTACAAGGCATGTGCCATATACCTCTTTACATGTATCCTCTCACTGAATGTTGCCAGACAGATCTTATTATCTCCATTTTCAAGATGTGGAAACAGATTAGGAAAGAACTAAGGGTCACACAAAAGCTTGGATAAGAATGTGAACTTGTCTTGAATCTAGTCTACATCAAATTTGTTTTCCTCTAAACTTTGATGGCTCCACATTGGCTATTACAATTTTTCAAACTTGAAATACTTGAATAGTTAACAGTAATTATTAGAGATAGCCCACACTTAAACTAGTTATAATGTTCTGTAAATGTGTGTAAACAAAAATGAGGTATATGCTATTTATAGTATGTCTAATTCAATTGTTCAACCAGTATGACAACAATATACTAAATGGAAATAATCAAAAACTATGAAATTTGGCCAGGTGTGATGATCTATGCCTGTAATCCCAGCGACTCGGGAGGCCGAGACAGGCAGATTGCAAGTTCAAAGCCAGCCTCAGCAAAAGCAAGGTGCTAAGCAACTCAGTGAGATCTTGTCTATAAATAAAATACAAAAAAAGACTGGGAATGTAGCTCAGTGGTTGAGTGACCCTGAGTTTAATCCCTGGTACCAGAAACAAACAACTCCCCCCAAAAAAACTATAAAATTCAATTAATTATTTCATTTTATTGCCATTTTAATGTCATAAGTCAAAAACCAAAGAGAAACTTGAACCATAAATGTGAGCCTTGGTGCTAGGATACAGGTGCTTCTGAATCCACTGAGTTCACATGCCTCCTATGGTTGCACAGTGGAATGATTCCACTCCCCACTGGGATCTGCATTCCAGCCACACAATGCCTCCAGTCATATAGCAAACAGGCATTTGTCATAATTGGCAGCACTAATCTGTGTAGTGTGACACATGGTCATGTGAGGCATTCATATAGCTTTTGGCTTGTGTCCATTGAAGTATATGGTATCCCAAATATAGTATCCCAAAACATTTTATGGTCTCCAAATGCCAAACAACAACAACAAAAAACTTTCAAGCAATTCAATTTAGGAAGTAAAGTCTTAAATCTAGGGAAAGATCAATTTCACATTATGAGTGGACAAGAAAAAAATCTTTTAATTGCTAAGATAACTCAAAATATTACAAAAGAGAATAACATTTTGACACCATATGCCAAATTAACGATTGTCAAATATCCTGACAATATATTAGATAATAAATTTTGCCACTTTCATTAAAAACTAATTCCTATTTTGACTGCAAACAGCATATCCACAAAATAAAAAGTATGATGCCAGTGTGAGGTAGTGCTTATTTAGACTGCCTTCACTCAGATAATTCAATATTTTTATGTGTGCATATACATGATTACATTTGTGTATGAAAGCACGAAATGTTCAAATTGTCTTCATATTATTCTTAAAATGCAGACACACACACACACACAAATGCACACAAAGCCATACAAACACATACATGCAGCCTATTAAAAAAATCCTAGTTGGATAAACTCTAACCTTTATAAAAGTTCAAACTTCTTAGAATGACTTTGGAAGACTCTGAAACCTAGATTTTATATAACTTTTCTAATCTTTTAGAATTAGTCATGTGACCTTTACTCTTTACTAATGCAAAACTGTTTGTATTTTTTCTGCACATGTAACCCCATTACAAGATTCCGTATCTGCACATGCTGATTCTTCATCTGCAATACCTTGCCTTTGTTCAAATGCTTTGTTAGTTCTATTTCAATGATCCTTTATAAAAACTTCGCTCTTCCTCACCCAAACACAAAAATAGCTGAGACCTTCTTGCTTTGCGATACTGCAATCTCTTCTACTTACAACATTTGAGGCCTTTGTCAGACTGTTTTAAATTTGCTTTATTTCCTGGAAATCTCTCCCATCAGTTTGCTCCTTAAAATTGAAAAAATGTCTTATTCATTTCAGCTTATGTGGCACTTACTACAATACATAGCACAGAGTAGGTGTTCATTAAATGATTATGTAGTAATGAATGTACTAGATTCTGCAAAGACGTATCAAAAAAAGCCATGGGCTTTAACAATAAGGAACTCAAATCTAAGTTACATAATAATTACATCCTGTTTGTATTAGCAGAAAACAAATGTCTTGAAGGAGTAATAATTAGAAAAATTGCTGTAGGATACTAGGAGAAGAAAGTCATGGATCTGGAATGTTTGATGTGGTGGCATTTGCTAAAGAAAATTGGCATACTCAGAAAATGATCCTTACCATCCTCATGGAATTACATGCCTCTTTCTTTGGAAAGAATGTAAAATACAGAACAGGCAGAAGTTAGGACAATGGGTAAGAGAGAAGAAAAACAAGATACAGAATAGTGTGCATACACCTATTTGAGTAGTATGCAGAATTTAGGAGAGGCTTGCAGTGCATAATATATGTACTACAACTCAACACCTCCCTTATTTAGCATGAAAGACACAATCTCTCCATGACACGCTGCCAATATGGTGGCACTCAAGTGGGAATACACAGATTGTCAACGCTGTTGGTTATTCATGTCTACAAACCAGCCAAAGATGGAACACATGTAGAGCAGGGAAAGAATTGAGTTTGGGCACTCTAGAAAAACATTACTCACTCACTGAAAAAAAAAAAATATTGGTCTGTTAAAAAAATGCACAATCCATGTTAGTCGACTTATGAAAGCAACTCAGAATGAATTTAGAGGAGTTAAACAAGGGGCCTTTAGAAGGAGGATATTTCAAAGCAATTTGCTTAGTGAATTTTATAGCCTAGGGGTCTGACATCTGCAGACAGCCAAATGCCTATAGGAAACTAACGAGGGAACATACAAATTAACAGCATGCAATCTATATTTATAGCATTTCTTAAGAGAGGTAAAAACATGATCAAAAGAACAAGAGGGGAGTAAGTAGGTGAAAATCATTCTTGGCAGCCTTATTCTTTGCATTTATTAGAATACAAATATTTCCTCTAGGAAGTGGATATATTTTCCTTGTTTAATAAAAACTAAATAATAAAGAGAAGGCTCTGGAACTAGATAGACTAGGGCTCACTCCCTGGTCCTACCCCCTAGAAATTGGGTATCTCCCTTGAGTCATTAATTTTCTCATTTGTAAAAAGAACAAAGTGAGCCCTAGCTTTCAGACTATTGTATAAAATTGCAGCATTTCAAAAAAAGTAAAGAGAACTTTAGTGGTGCCACCAGAGATTTTAAGGTAAAGGCCTAAAATCTAGGGATCTCAACAGACCTGCTCAGGTACTTGTGCATTAATTAGTGTGACCATGTTAGGAAGGAAAGATAAAAAGGTGCAGGGACCAAAGGTTATCTTCTAGGAGCTTAGAGAAATTTGAGCTTTTATAGGAAAGGGACAAAGATAAGTGTTTGGGCCTTGCATGGCTAGGGTTTGGCATTGGCATAACTGGCCGAGTAGGGTATCCTGGAAAGGCTATGAACATTTTCTCAGGACTGTTTCTTCAAAGCTTCAGGAAAGCCATTGTTCCACCATGGGTAATTGCTCCCACCATGGTATGATCTTTTCTGCAAAGCTGCCCATTGTTTGGGTAAAGTTTGGATTCCCTGCCCTAAAGAAGGCTAGCAATCAGACATGCACAGAACAGAGTGTCTCAGAGGAAAGTGTTAAACAGCAAAGGGAGTCAGAGAAAGACAAAATAGTGTTGGTTAGGTCAGTGGCTGGGCCTTCCTTCAACAGGATCTCGATAAAGGCCACTTTGTTGCAAGACCTTAGGAATTTTTTGTTAATGATGCATCAAGAATTACCAACACTCCATTTTTTTCTTGCCAAACTGGAAACTGTAAAACATAACTATCTATTTGTCTTGATAAACTCCAGTGTGAGGAATGTTCTTTCCCAGCTTGCTGATCTTTATGCCAGCTACTTCTGATGATCAGGGAACATTCGCTTTGCCATATGCTGTGGTTTGAATATGTCCTTTTCCAAAATTCAGGCATTCAGGCCACAGTGATAGTATTAAAAGGTAGGGTGAAGGGCTGGGATTGTGGCTCAGCAGTAGAGGGACCCGCCTAGCACAGGCGGGACCCGTGTTCCATCCTCAGCACCACATAAAAAAATTAAAGACATTGTTTTGTGTCCATCTACACCTAAAAAATAAATATTAAAAAAAGTTAGGGTGACTAAGTCATACAGGTTCCTCCTTACATGACTAGGCTCAATGCTCTTATAAAAGAGGCTCCACACAGCATTTGGCTCATTTATCCTTCTATATTTTGCCACGTGAGGACACAGTGTTCCTCCTCTTGCAATAAAAATGTGGCACTTTACTATGTATATTTAATTTTTGCCATTATGTGATATTTACTCCTCTAGGGTAGGGGTGCCTTAGAGATTTTGGTGACTATTGAATGTCACTGACTTTTTACGACCATGATGATGACTGTAGTTTGGATTATTTTATAAAATTCACTGCTTTTCTCCAGAATCATAGCATTACTCTTATATAAGTTAAAATATACAATCAGGCATTCATATTTCCTTAATATATAGTTTACATTTGTTTAAATCAAACAGGTAAAGATATAAAAATGTGGGATAATATCCATTCATAATGCTCTTAATATTTACATGGGTATATAAAATATGAAGCAGTATTATATATATATACACATTATGTCTCATTAAGTGGAAATTGCTTTTTGTAGTACTTGTAATCAGTTGTTCAAAATACCTATAATTTTATAATATTACTATTTCCTTAACAACTTACAAGTTGTTTCAAATGTCATTTTTAGTTACTGCCTGGGCTATTATCTAGATGAGCCATAATTAACTGAATTTTTGTCTAGCCAAGATGGGTGGGGAAGCCACATTCTCTCTTATCAGTAATGATAGACATTTCTCATGCTCTCCTTCATGAGTCACATTGATAATGTGCTACTTATTTTGTGTCACTGTGACCAAAATACCTGACAAGTACAACTTAGGTGAGAAAAATATCATTCTGGGCTTCCCATTTCAGGGGGGTTCAATCTATGGACAGTTAACTCCACTGCTCTGGGTTCTAAGTGAAGCAGAATATCATGGTGAAATGGTATGGTAAAGGAAAACTGCTTGGATCATAATAAGCTGAAAATCAGAGAAAGAGGGAGCTTGTGAGGACAAGAAAAGGTCCCTAAGGCCAGGCACCCAGTGACCTACTTCCTCCAGCCACATCACACCTGCCTATAATTACCACCCAGTGGCCCATTCAAATTATTAGTCCATCAAATGGCTCCATCCACTGATGAGATTATTGCTCATATAATATAACCATTTCACTTCTAAACATGTCTGCCTTGCCTAATACATGAGTCTTGGAGAGACATATCCAACCCACAACAGATAGGATTGCTTTCAGTCTCTGACTCCCATTGGTTAATTGTTCATTTCTGTTTTCTGTAGATGAGTTATGAAATTCAAGGTCATTACTCCAAATAGGAATTGCTTCTTTTTCATGTTGACTTAACAGGACTCAGGGAGCACTCTCTTCCTTTAAGCTTTCTTACCCTAAACACTTTTCTCTACAGACCCAAGGTAAAACCTTCCCATAATGGTGGGAAGGTTGGCCAGTTCTGCAGGTTTTTGTCTATAACTCTGGCACTACTCATGTTCTACCCCCACAGGTTCATCTCAAGTCACGATTTTTTGGAGGATAAGTAGGGAAGTAGCAAGTAGAAACCTTTTTCAAACTAACAAAGGTAGTATTTTGATAAATTGCTAACATATGATCATTAAATTTGTTCTATTGGTTAGAAACCAAAGGAGCAACAACAACAAAAAAATCTACCTACTCTATCAAAAAATACAAGTTTGGAACCTAATGTCATAGATCAGATTATTATATGATAATAGTTTTCATAAAAATGCACAGAAATAAGTGTACAATGTAGTGTATACACCTGAATAACCACTAATAGAATCACCCTAGAGATTTTCCTCATGATGCTTTCCAGTGAGTGCTCATCAGTGAAAGATTTCTACTGTCATAGATTAGTTTCACATTTTCTTGGATTTCATATTTAAAAAATCAGATATGTACTCTTTTATGTTCACTAGATGCATCCTTGTTATAGTATGTATTAGTATTATATTTCTATTCCATTGAAGGAATAAATTAAAATCTATTTATTGAGTATTCTGTTGATGAACAGTTGGGTTGTTTCTGGTATTTTCTTCATGTTTCTAAGGACACATTTGTCCTCTTTTTTGTGGATAAACACTTTGAACTTAATTCCTAAATCATGGAGTTGACATTGCTTTAAATTTCTAAGAAAACATAAAATAGTTTAACAAAATTATGTAATGTACACATTGTTATTAGCAATATTTAAAGTTTCTGAGTGTTATGCACCCTCATGAATATTATGAATATTTGGTGTGTGTTTTCATTCTTTATTTTTCTTTCCTTCCTTCCTTTTTAGTTTAGTTTAGTTTTGTTTTGATACTAGAGATTGAACCCAAGGGTGCTTAATCCTTAAGCCACATTCCCAGACCCCCACCCCCACCCCATTTTTTTTTTAGCTCTTATGAGCTTTTATTGTGAGTTATAAAGAATTATCACTAAAAATCCAACAAAGGAAATAAAATGGAATAAAAATTACATAATTGTTCCAAATGAAAAGGGGGAAAAAAGGAAAAGGATAACAAAGAACAAATGGAACAAATAGAAAGCAAATATCAAGAGAATTAAACCCAAACATTACATTGATCTTGACATGTCATTTGAAAAAAACAATCACTTAGGCGGTTCAGTTAGACAAATTAATCAAAATTAATAGTTAATTAACATGGTATGAAGTGTCAAGTTCTTCACTTTTGAGAGGAAAAATATAGATAAGGAGATTTCAAATAGAATTGGTAGAATTGTGGAGCTATTTCTCTGCAGGGGTTACATTATTATTATTATTATTATTATTATTTGCAGAAAGATGGTGTTAAGCAATTTTAGATAGAAATAATGAAAAACATATTTAAAGAACTGAAAAGACATGATTTAGAAATGAAAGGGATGAAGGGAAAAAGAAACATGAATTTGAGAGGAGAAATAGATAAACCTTGAAAAGGAGTCTTAGTGGCTAGTGGCTGTTTTGTCAATATAAAAATAAATACAATATGATGTTGTTGGTCTTGTTAGGCATTGCCGATATTATTTCTCAATAAAGTTATTTTTTTTCATTTATTTTTACCAATAATTTTGTATATAAATTCTTAGATGTTTGCCTCTAGTTTTTTTTTAAAAAAAGTTTGTGCAGTATTATACTGAAACTAATATCTAATCCTTCATTCAGATAGATACCTATATAGACATATTGAATAACAATTAAGAAAATAAAGCCATGGTGTGGTGGCACACTTCTGTAATCCCAGTGGCTTGGAAGGCTGAGGAAGGAAGATCACAAGTTCTAAGTCAGTTTCAGCAACTAAGCAAGGCCCTAAGCAATTTAGACCTTGTCTCAAAATTAAATAAATAATAAATAAATGTAGCTCAGGATGTGGCTCAGTGATTAAGTGCCTGGGTTCAATCCTTGGTACCGAAAGAAAGAAAGAAAAAAAGAAAGAAAGAAGAAAATATATTTATATATTTAAATATTTTTGTTTATCTTAGCACAGTTTGCTTCATTCTTAGTTTTCCGAAATACTAACACTGGTTTTTGGTAAAATAATGATCATAGATGTACATATTGCTCATTTATGTTAAAAGAACTTATTCTATTCAATTCGTGATGTATATGACAATTTTATTGCTCTGAAGTCAGGTATCCTGGGCAGAAATAGTGTAGGAAGCCATGAAAGAGATATTTTTAGGAGATTTTCTGTATCTCTAGAGCCAATATTTCTCAAATACTGTAATTCTAGGCCCTCAATATTTAAAAAAAAAACAAATAAACAAAACCAGTGATCTGCCTAAGGGAAAAAATGTGTCATAGTGTAAAATTAATACAGACACACAGCAGCAGTGCTTCATTTTTGGATAGTTTAGACAATTCAACTCTTGGGTATTTGAAACTTTTGGTTATTTAGGATGTAAATGTATGCTAATTTTTTTCCAAAATTCTCTGAACTGAATTAAATAATATTTTCAGATATATTACTACAATACTAGATGATTCCTACCATAAACTAGAACTGGATCACCTTAAAAAAGCCTCTTCCCTTCAAAGTCACAAAGTCCCCATGCCTAAAATCTCTTTCATTTACTTATGAATCTAGATTTTATGTGTGTGTGTGTGTGTGTGTGTGTGTGTGTGTGTGTGTAGCAACAGTCTTTATTATTTGGTAACTTTGACAAGAGCACATTTAAAATGGAAACTATGAAGCCATAGCTGTATTAGAAAAAGAATTAATAATTGCAAGTATCTGGGTAAACTGCATGTAAATCTACAATTATCTCAAAATTAAAAGTTCAACTAAATGTACTTGATGAAGGAGAAAGGAAATGAAAATAAACCAAAATAATTATAAAGAAAAAATTGTGAAGCAGGCTCATTATGCACTGGCTTCCAACTTATCTGATTTGGTGAGACAGAACACCCATGCAGTCAAAAGTTATGTGGAAGGATTTTGCATATCGGCAGCAAGGGAGAGTGGAAGCCTGGGATTCATTTGGGGCCAGTCCCTCAAGCTCAGGAAAGCTGCCAGGGTGGATAGAACCTCATGTTCCTGTGTCCCACTTGCACCACACTGGAGGGTGTAGAAAGCAGCCCACCTAGATTATACCCTGGGGCAACGTAACTTACTGAACTAAAGCCAGTGGACACTCTGTTTCTAGGAGAAACTGTTTAAGAGCCTGATCTGTTCTGGCCAGCCCTCTTTGTCTCAAAATTTGACATGCCTAGCATGTTCTAGTTATTTTTGACGTCACTATATTATTGCACAATGTACTTAGGATGTCCATGGCTACTCTGTCTCCAGGGTAATATTTTTTTTAAAAAATGTTCAGTGTTAAAAGGTAAGATATGAGGTAATATATTTTAAAAATGTTTTCATCAAATGAAAGGATAGCTTGAGAAATATGCTTTAGTGTCTCAAAACATTTATTTACATTCCTTCTATTTCTGGGTGAATAGATTTCCATAAAGTTATCTCCAACTCAAAAAAGGCCTGTTGCTAAGAAACAAAGAAACTCTCCACTAAACTCCCTGGGAGTTTGGGCAGCACTTCATGACATGAGATTAACCAGGAATTTAAAGTAACTGGGTTTCCATCTCAGCCATTTGGAGGGCTTCAGGTAATCTTTGTATTATCTTGTTCATTGTATTTGGTTTTCTCTACTAGATTGGACAGGAGAGATATTTTAAAGGAAATAAAATGATTTAAAGGGTCAAAACTATCTCTCCAAGCTTTAAAAGGCTTGAACAGCAGGAGGACTATGTTATAAATTTTCAAGCTTAAATTTTCCAGAAGATTCCAAGGCTTAATGGTATTCCTGGAAACATCCATTCCAAGCCCTTCTTCATCTACAGAAATGAGGGTGTTATGAGAGAGGACAAATGAAAAAAATATGATGATATAAGACCACTCAGGTGAAAATGAAAGAAGCAGAGATTGAATTCTGCCATTCCTGCCTGGGAGGCCAAGTGGTTGATATCACACCTGCAAGATGCAGCCTGGAACATGGATTCCAGAGCTTCTGGAGTCACTGATCAACAGCTCGTGTACTAGTAGCATATGCAGTGCTATGAATAATACTTAAAAAATGCTTGTTCCCTGAGTGATAGGTTATTGATTGGAGGTTATTCGAACCTGATAGCTTAGAATCAGGAACAATGATAATTAGTTTAACATTGAGGATAAGAATATCTTTATCTCAATTTACCACTATCCACAGTATTTAGAAACTATGATCAGAGACTACTACCACTGACCTTAACACATGACTAACTAGATTAAGAATTAAGGTAATTTTTTTTACTTGTAAAACAATAATGGCATTAATCAATGCCCCCATACTTTCCAGACCTTAATACAATTGTGAACTTGCTGGACACATGGAAATACATGGATGCTGATGTCACCTTACCTCTAAACTCTGCATTTCTAAAAATCATTTTGACTCTTAACATTTGATAGGATGCTAAAGTGTTATAAATGACCTAGCATGCAGAGACTCCCATACCTAACACCTTTATCATATAGGGTTACCCCAGGTACATAGGTGATAGAGGGTATGGGTGACGGAGAGGTGTGAAGATGCACATCATCTCTCTCTCCATAACTAGTAAAATGCACTGCTCTGTCCTCCTCCTGGAGTCTGTGGAGTCTGGTTCCTCAGTTGCACAGAAGTGAGATGATCAACTCTTTATTTAGTTCATGGCATAGTAGATTTGATGACTCCTACAACCTCTCATATTTTATTATAGTTCTTATTTACCTATTATACTCATGAAATGTTTTTTCCCTTGATGATCTTGTTCCGTGCCATATTTTCCATCTCAAAATAGTATCCCATTTAATTCTATATATTTTTTAAGCTCTATGATTTAGTTTTCTATGCTTTTCTTTACTCAACATTATGTTCTTTAGAGTCATCTGTGTTACCATGCATATATTTTATTCATTGATTGTCACTCATGTATATATTTTTCATCATATAAACATCTACCTTATCATTGATAAATATTTGAAATATATTTGTTGTTTTAGTCAGATTTTTTTTTTGTTTTCTTCTGCTGTGACTAAAAGATCTGACTAGAACAATTAAAAAGGAGGAAAAATTTATTTGGGTGCTCACAGTTTCAGAGGTCTTATTCCATAGAAGGCCGGCTCCATTCCTCAGGGCTTAAGGTGAGGCAGGACATCAGGGTGGAAGAATGTGGCAGAGGAAAGCAGCTCACATCATGATCAGAAAACAGAGAGAGAGAAACTCCACTCTCCAGATATAAGTACATTCCCCAAAGCTGTGCCACTTCTGGTACCAGTTTTTATTTTAGTCAGCTTTTTACGTTGCTGTGGCTAAATGATCTGACCAGCACAACTATAGCAGAGCAAAGGTTTATTTAGGGTTCATGGTTTCCTTAGTCCATAGAAGGCTGGCTCTGTTTCTCAGGGCTTGAGGTGAGGCTGAACATCATGATGGATGAGTGTGGCAGAGGGAGGCAGCTCACATGATGATCAATGGCAGAGAGAGAGAAACGCCATTTAAATATACCCAAAGCCAGGCCCCAGTTCCAACTCCTCCAGCCACACCCTACCACTTCAGTTACCACTCAATTAATCCCTATCAGGGGATCGATTCACTGATTGGGTTAAGACTCATAACACAATTATTTCTCCTCTGAGCCTTCTTGTATTGTCTCCCACATGAGCTTTTTGGGGACATTTCACATCCGAACTTTAACATTGTATTTTGCTATTTCGCTCAGTGCCATTATATTCTGGCATCTTTATTCAAGAGTATCTTTATGGTACGAAACTAGAAAGGGAGTTCCTGGAGTTCATGGCACAAATATTTTAACTTCTCCCAAACAGTGCTATTTTTTCTTGGATTTCTATTTTGTTTTATGTTCTCACACATTCACACTCCCGCTAGCAGTATGTGAGTGGCTTTGACCTTTATATAGTACATGTTTTCAGAAACTAAGTTTTTTGCAATCTGTTTATAACCAATGTTATCTCATTGTGGTTTTAATTTGAAAAAAAATCCCTGATTACTTTTAGATTAAATATTTTTTTAAAGAAATCAAAGACAACATTTAATGGCTTTAATGGCTTTAAAACAATGTAATTGGTAGGATTGTCTCAAGGAAATCAGTAATGCACAAATACATGATCAATGTAAGTTTCTTAGAAGGTGCTCTATTTCTTTTAATATTAATTCCTTTCCCTACTATGTGAAATACTAATAGATTGAATATTTTTTATATAGTGACTGGCTACTTCTTTGTAAAGTACCTCTCAATATTTTGTTCTTTTTTTCCTCTTATTAGTATGAAGAATCTTTATATACTGTGGACACTAATTCTTTGTTAGACATAGTTCATATTTCAAATAGCTATCCTAGGTGTGAAACGTCTTTTCTCCCTATCTTGGGTGAATAGATAAATAGGAGGTATTAGGTTTTAAATATTTAAGTCTATCAAATCTTTCTTAGTTTGTAGCTTGGTTACAGAATATTTTTCTATACATGATGTTAGAGTGCTTTAATATTGACGTGGAAAAAATTGTACTAGGAATTGAACCCAGGCACCCTTAACCTCAGAGCCACCTCCCTAGCTTTTTATTTTTTATTTTGAGGGTTTCTAGTTTGTTTGGGACATTGCTAAATTGCTTAGGCTAGTTTTGAACATGAGATCCTTCTGCTTCAGCCTTCAGTCACTGGAATCACAGGGGTGTGCCACTGCATCTGGCTTGACTTGAAAATTTTTAGTTTTGTTTTTGACATTATTTTTAATCCAACTGGAATTTATATTTGCATACAATGCTAGGACGGGGACCAATTTTACATTGTTCCTTCTAATAATTGTGGCAGTAGTTTTATTGTACAGTCTATTTGCCGTTTCATGTTCTGGGCTCGCTATCATTTTGTTATTCTATGTCTCTATCCATGTCCAGTTCCTTCCTTTTGTCATTACTGCAGATTGTGATAAATCCTTGGATCAGGGAAGATAATTTTACATTCATAGTTATTTATTTATTTATTTATTTATTTATTTATTTATTTATTTATTGGTGATTGACTTGTCCATGGAACTCTTTGATCATCTATACATCTATACATTTTAGGTTCTATGTGTACATTTTCACTTAAAAAAGACCTTGAAGTTTGGTTAGTGCTATTGTAAGGATCTTAGATGTTCCCCAAAGGCCTGTGTGCTAAAGGTTTGGTACCCACTATGGCACTATTGGCACTTCAGAAGATGAGGCATTGTGGGAGGTCCTTAGGTCTTGGGGGATGTGGCCTTTCAGGTGATCCTGGGACTCTAGCCTCCTTTTCTGTCTTTCTTAGGTCCTTGGGTCCTAAATGTCAACAGTTTTGCTCTCTCAGGCATTTCTACTGTGATGTGCTACCTTACCACAGACCCAAAACAAGGGTTATCAATCATGTACGGGAGACTCCAAAATAAATATTTCTATATACGTTGATCAACACAGGTATTTTGGTATAGTGACAGAAATATGAATAATACAGTTAGGATTACATTAAGTCTCATTCAATTTCAAAAGAACTGAAACATTAATATTTCATTCTCTCTTCAATGAATACAAGATAGCTCTCTATTTAGAAAACCTTTTTTAAGGACTCTTAGTCATAAACTACTTTTGTAAAATTCTTCCGTATTTAAAAAATATTTATTTTAGGTAATTTATATGACTGATGCTATTGTAAAGAATATTTTAATCTATATTCCTCTGTTATACACTCATAGCTATAGAAAAATCAACAGAGTTTCGGACATTGATGTTTTGATCAAGAATTATAGAAAAAAATTAATGAATTTTAATAATTTATAGTAGATGCTTTAGATAATTATATGTATAAATAAAATTTTATTTATTTTTCTCAACTTCATATATTTCATTTGCTGAAATTTACGTTCTTCTTCATTCCTTCCTTTATTTTTCAGTGCTGGGGATTAAACCCAAGGCCTTGACCATATAAAGCAAGTGTTCTACCTCTGAGCCACATGCACAGCCCTTTATTCTTATTTTTAAATTAAAATTTCCACTGCTCAGTTAAATTATACAGTGTTTCTTGTGGGCTTTTCAGAGACACTTTTTAAAATATTGAACATTCCTCTTCCATTTCTAATATATCAGAAGGTTTTAGTAAGCGTAGGTATTGAATTTTATCACGTGCCTTATTGATATCTATTAAGACAAATGTAGGCCAGGTGTGGTGGCACACACCTGTGATCACTGCAGCTGGGGAGGCTGAAGCAGGAAGATTGCAAATTCAGAGCCGGCCTCAGCAACTTAGCAAGGCCCTGCAAATTTAGCAAGACCCTGTCTCAAAAAAAAACATAAAAAAGGGCTGGGGATGTGGTTTAGTGGTTAGGCACCCTTGGATTCAATTCCTGATACCAAAACAATAAAAAGACTTCCTTTTCCTTTTAAACTGTTGAAACACTCTTTCACATATTCTTTTTCCTCTCTTTTGTCTAGTATTAAAATTGCTTTTCCTTTCCCTTTTCTTCCTTTCATCCATGTTTAGTGACATTAGTTTACACCTCCTTCATTTTGTTTGTGTTTTCTTATGCTCTTTAGATGGTTTTCTTTAGATGCTTTTCTTCAAAGTTTCGTTTTGTAGGGACTGCCTGTAACTTCGACTCACCTGGACATAGAAACAGCACTCTGGGAGGTAGCCGCTAGCTTGCATTCTTCCTGGTGATTGTCTACATTGGCAGGGCATCTCATGGGAAGGATCCCTACAGTGGCAATCTAGGCCAAGCTACTTCATGCTTCTGTGACCCCCAGGACAACCTGCCTTTGAGCAAGTGCAAAGTACTTCTGTTTTTCCTAGAGACTGCCACCCTTTGCTGACAGGGCCCAGTTTAAGGCATAGGAAGAATGCAAGGGCAGAAGGAACACTCAAAAGTAGGCCTTCCATTTCCCCATTACCAGATTGGTACTAAGCCAAGCCCTAGCAGTTATCCATATTCCTCTATCAATGGCCTTCATGGCTGCATTCAAACCTCAGGTAGAAGATAGGGAAGATCATAGTTAACCAAGGATAATAAAGACTGCTCTTTCCCAGCACATAGTACAGCTGTGGAATCTGTCCCTCTCTCACTCTACATTATGATTGATTTCCTTCACTGGTAAAGATGCTGTGGCTGACCACCTATGTAAGTGGTTTTAGTGGTAAAATCTGGAATGCTTCTCAGTCTGCCTTCTGTGCCTCCTCCAGACTTAGGTGGAGGGAGGAATCTTGCAGCCTATGTTTATGCCTTCCTTCTTGTTCTTCATCATGGCACTTGCTGTACTGTTGTAGTATAGCTCATAATATTATGTTTCTCCACTTGACTGGTTTCTGCATGATGTTAGGGAACAACTATTCCTAGCTTTCAGATCAGTGTTTGAGCACAAAGTCAGGCCTAATACATTCACTCCGTGAATGGGGAATTTGAAGTACAGAGAAATGAAATGACTATTTCAAGCATCTAAGAGACAGAGCCAGAATCAGAATCAGAACAGAAGTTTCCTAAATACCAGCCCAGTGCCCTTTATACTGTGTCACACTGTTCTGATTCATTTCCATTCAGTTTAATGCAATTCCATATATTTTCAGTAGCATAAGGCATCCTGCCAGGTATTGTCAGATATATAATGTGCACTATTTTGATCCCCTAATGGAGCTGGCACTTAACCAGATATTTTGATGATATGTATCAGCACATTAGTAAATTATGTATAATATATAATTATATATATACATATATATGTATGTGTGTATGAGTGTATAGATAGATAGATAGATATCACAACTATTAGATTAGAAACAGTAAAAGTAACCATAGAATAATCTGTCAAAATTTTTCCATTAGTTAACATGCAGTTTTAGAAAAAGGAAGTATAAGTGTAACATATCACTTCTGCTTCAAAGCAAACTATTTAAAAATGGCTACTTATATTAAATCAACTTCATAAGCAAGTACTTTGTTCTAATATAATTTTCCTTTTTATGCTGATTCTTTAAAACATGCAGTAAGTATTTTTGAATTATTCTGTTTATGAGTAAAATTTAATGTGTCCAGTTTTACAAAGGAAAGGTCTAAATTTGGAATACATATTTTTATTTTTACCTAAGATTAACATTATATAGCATGATTTTCAAATAATAAAATGTATACATTTTTTTTTCTTTTTTGGTTCTAGGGATTAAACTCAGGAGCAATCAACCACTGAGCCACATTCATACCCCTATTTTGTATTTTATTTAGGGACAGGGTTTCACTGAGTTGCTTAGCACCTCAAGGTGACTGAGGCTGATTTTGAACCTTCGATCCTCCTGTCTCAGCCTTCCGAGCTGCTGGATTACAGGTGTGCGCCACCACACCTAGTTGCTAAAATGCATACATTTTAAATATACAGTTTGATAAGTCTGACAGACAATAAATGAATGTAACCTTTGCTTTGCAACCAACCACCACTGCCCTTTACCCAAAGTAATCACTGATGCAATTTCTGTCACTATAGATTTCTTTTGCTTGTTCCATAACTTTACATAAATGCACTAATAGAAGGGCTGGGGCTGTAGCTCAGTGGTAGTGCACCTGCCTCACACATGTGAGACCCTGGGTTCGATCCTCAGCACCACATAAAAGTAAAGATATTGTGTCCAACTACAACTAAAGATATATTTTTTTTTTTTAAATGCACTAATAGAAGACAGATTCTATTCTATCTGGATTTTTTTTTCTTAATGTATTTTTTAAAATTTGATATTTGTGTAGGATGTTGCAGGGATCAGTAGTTTGTTGCTTATTATTGGTGAGCACTATATATAGAATATATCACAATTTGATTATCTGTTTACTGGGCATTTGGAAAATTTTTGTGCAATTTTGAGTAAAATTGCAATGAATATTTAAGTCATATTTGTGTATGTTATTTAATTTCTTGTGAGTAAGCAAGCTGTCAGGAATAGCTTTGTTATTGTCAAGCTGTTTTCCAAGATTTATACCATTTTACATTTCCACCACTCATACGAGAGTTCTAGTTGTCTTGTGACCTTAACTAGATTTGTTGTTTTTAAGAGTAGTTCAGTTGTTCTCAGAGAAAGACAATATTTTCCTATTGGCTGGATGACTTAAGGAGAAGATCAAAGACGATATCAGCTGGGTCATAGGGAAGAAGGCTGAACTCTCATTAGCACAGCGACTTCTCAACTAGTGTACAGGAAGAGGATGATGCAGAGCTGACCGATCATTACAAACACTCCAAAAAGCAGTACAGGAATAAAATTTGTATTAATCAGTGTTGCAATAAGAAAAGAATAAAAAGGAAGTCAGATTTTCAAAAATTAAAGATATATGCTTTAATTTGATATTTTGTTATTTTTTGAAATTAAAATATGATTTTCATAAGAAGCAGTACATATGCCAATTTTTATTTATTTTTATTCTTCCCTTTTTATAAATTCCTTAACAAAATACAAAAGATAGTCTCACTGTGTTAAAAAGTAAGCATCTAATTTTAGAATTTAACTATTTTATAAAATTTAAAGTTGGGGAAATCTTGACATAGACATTTCATGATTGGCTCTGTGAAACTTATGCTTAGTCTCAGAATTGATTTCTGTGTCATAGTATCTTTTAGTGACTTCAAACTATAAAATATTTCAGCTGGGAAAGGGCCTTAGAAACTATCAAATCCAAATGACTTCATTTTTTAGATGAGGAACCTGAAATCCAAGTGAAGAAGTATCTTGCCACTTAGTTTCTTTTGGTAGCCTTAGGAAGAGAACTGAAAGGGGTGTTCTGTTTGGTTGTTTTATTTGACCTGGTTCTCCACTATTATTGGTGTATATCAGATCAGTAAGCCATCTCTTATTATTTCTTTGTCTCCACATATTATTGAACTATCCTCAATATGATTCACCTGTGCAATTGCTGAGTTCTGGCATTTCCTGATAGTATTAGAGTGTGCACAAAACAGAAATCCATTGCCTCAGGAGGAACCAATTGTAACAGTAAGAGTAACCAACTTGAAAAGAGAAGGATGTTGTTTATTTTTATTTTTTAAAATTTTTGTCAGAGTCTTTAGAGATCTATTAGGAAAAAAAAACTGTTAACACTGTTTCCCTAGATTAAAAGTATGTGTTTTGAGTCTAATTCTCCTTTCTCCCTGTATTAAGCCACTTATAAAATAAAAGCTGATATATGATTATAATAGACTTGCCCTTCCTGATTGGTAATTTTATAATGTTTTACAAAAACTCATCTGATGCACAGTCCTAGGGATCTTGCCAAAATATTGCATGGCAAACTGAAAATAGCTCCTGAAATTTTAAGTTTATATCCTTCTTTAATGTTTTAATTATTAAAAATATTTTATTAAGGCATTATTTACATGCAATAAAATAAATCCATTTGAATTGTGAATTTTGATGAATGTTGGTAATTATAAACCCTGGTCTTCCATTGCAATCCCAATATCCTGATCTTCCTTACTCTGAAGAGTTTCTGCCTTTTATAGTTGATTCCTTCTCCCATTATGGGGCTGGGCAAACCAGATATGGCTTCACAAATAACCCTCCTGAACCTGGGGACTTCATTATGAAAGAATTCTTCATTTTGAATTTAAGTTTTTCATTAATATAAAGAAGTTCACTTTTTTGGTCTTTTCCTGTTTGAGCAATTTATGTCTTTCAAGGAATGTATTTATTTCAGACAGGTTTTCAAATTTGTTGAAATAAAGTTGTTCATAATATTTTTTCTGTATCTCTACTGATGGTCCTTCCATTCCTGATATGGAAACTAGTGTCATCTATCTTCCCCACTCCTTGTCACTGTGACTAGAGGTATATCTAATTTGTTTTGCAGATTTTTTAAAAAATTCTGCTTTATATCTTTATTTTTCTTTTATCTTTCTCTCCCTTCTTCAGCTTCTCTGGATTTAGTTTTCTCTTCCTTTTTATCTTGCTTCTTTGGGTAGAAGTTTAGATTATTCCTCCTTTTCTAAAATAGAAATTGAAAGCTCTGAATTTCCCTTGAAGCATAGATTTGGATGCATTCTATAAATATTGTTATGATTCCTTTTCATTATTATTTAATTCACAATATCTTCCAATGTATCTGTAATTTACTTTTTTCCTTTAGATTTTTTTTGCTTTTAATTCAATTTATTTAGCATGTAAAAGACAATACACATGACCCTAAATTTATGAAGTTCACGAGTATGATTTCTTCTTTAAGTCAATGACTATTTGGATGTATGTTGTTAATGTCCCAAAATTTCAGAGACTTTGCAATATCTTCTTATTTTATTTTTAATTCAATTTTGTCATGGTCAGAGAACATGCTCAGTATAGTTTCAAATGATTCATATTTATTAAGACTTGCATTAAGATTTGTGTGTTCTATTCTGTTAAACATTGTTGGGTACTTGAAAATATTTCACTTTTAAAATTTTTAAGGTATAATTCTCTGTGCATGTATATTCATTAAATCCAGATGTTTGACTGTCATTATTTTAGTCAGCTATTTTGCTGTTGTGACTAAAAGATAGATCCAAGAAGGAAAAGGAAAATTTATTTGGGTACTCAGTGTTTCAGAAGTCTCAGTCCCTGGACAACAGGCTCCAGGGTTGGAGGTGAGGCTGAACATCAGGGCAGAAGAGTATGGCAAAGGTAAGCAGTTCACATGATGATCAGGATGGACAGAGAGGCTAAGATCAGCTCTCTCTCTCTCTCTCTCTCTCTCTCTCTCTCTCTCTCTCACTCACTTTTTGGTCTTTTTCTGTCTGAGCAATTTATGACTTTCAAGTAATGTATTTATTTCAGGCAGGTTTTCAAATTTATTGAAATAAAGTTGTTCATGATATTTTTTCTGTATCTCTAGTGATGGTCCTTCATATAGAGAATCGCTTCATAATGATCAGAGGATCAATTCATCATCAAGCTGTAACAAGCAGAAATGGGTAAATTCGCAGTAACAGAGATTCACAAAATATGAAATAAAAGTTGACACAATATATACATATATAGTGTCATATATATATATATATATATATATATATATATATATATATATATATATCTCAAAAGGACACCCCCAGTGATACTCCCCTTCCAGCCACACCCTACCCACCTTCAATTACTACTCAGTTAATTCCTATCAAGAGATTAATCCACTGATTGGATTAAGGATTAAGGTTCTCAGAACCCAATAATTTCTCCTCTAAACTCCTTATATTGTCTTACACCTGGGCTTTTGGGGGACATCTCACATTCAAACCATAACAGTCATGCATATTCTTCTTCACCTTTCCTGTATGTGTTTCTAGGTCTTATGTCAAGTACCGACAGAGTGGTGTTAAAGTTTATAACTATGTTATGGAAATTGCCTATTCCTAACTTTAATTGTGTCAACTTTTATTTCATATTTTCTGAAGCTCTGTTACTGGGAATTTACCCATTTCTGCTTGTTACAGCTTGATGATGAATTGATTCTCTGATCATTATGAATCGATTCTCTATATCTACGGTGAGGCAGTTTGCTTTGAAGCCGTTTTATTCTGGGCATTAGAAATATTGAGTTCTTGAGATTCTGTATTCTGTCATTTTCCTCCAGGGACTGATGCTGCTTTGGTTTGAATAGGTGATTTTTTTGTTGTTGGTTTCATACTGAAGAGTTGTTCCTCCTGTGTCTGCAGCCTCAGATACAGTTCAACTCTTCAGTCCTTGGATGAGCTGCTCTAAGCCAGTTCAGCCCAGGTGTGATTGAAAACTGGGCAGGTGTGTGGCTAGGAACAGTTGGTGACTTTCTTTTTTTTTTTTTTTTTTAAAGAGAGAGTGAGAGAGGGGGAGAGAGAGAGAGAGAGAGAGAGAGAGAGAGAGAGAGAGAGAATTTTTAATATTTATTTTTTAGTTCTCGGCGGACACAACATCTTTGTTGGTATGTGGTGCTGAGGATCGAACCCGGGCCACATGCATGCCAGGCGAGCGCGCTACCGCTTGAGCCACATCCCCAGCCCCAGTTGGTGACTTTCTTCTCTGACTTATTCCATCTAGAGTCCATAATTTCCCAGCTTCACTCTTTTGTATTCCCAGACAGAATATATAAGGACTTCTCCTGCATACCAGACACCATTTTTTTCCCAGGGTAAATGCATTTCTGATAGGTGAGATCCATTCTTTTTCTTTTTTAGTCATCAATTTATAGATGAGTGACCTGGAACGTGACTGTAAAGTTGACATCATGTTAAAAGGTATAGAGATGGAAAATTACTTGTGTTAAGCACCTTCCTTTCATCTCTCTGCTATCCCTTTTCTTTTTAGGTGGTTGTTTTAATTCTACATGAAGTTTTGTAGTTTTATGCATGGATTGGTGTTCCGTCTGCCATTCATTGTCCATATATGAATGTGGAAGTATCTATGAAGACTTAATTCTTAACGTTTGATATGGGTCAGAGGAGTGCTATTAGGAATTGCCTTACCCTATCTTTTGTCATCTTATTAGCATATTCCCAAGAAATTTTTTTTGAAAGCTTGTAAATGTTCAACTATTCCAGTTTTGGTGATTTTAGAAATACAGGAACTGTGTATATATAGTAAATAAATATAGTATATTTATTAAATAAATATACCTACTGACTAGGAACCAATGACTCAATTGTAAAATTGTTCAATTAGTACATGACTTCCTAGTCAAAACATATTAATCCTTTCTAAATCTTCAAACAAAGTATACTGTTGTACAATATTGATAAATGATTAGTATAAACTCCAGAGCTAAACTATCTAGATTTGGAATTAGCTATGTACTTTACTACTTAGGTGGCCTTGGAAATTTTACTTAACCTCTCTTTACCTATTTAATGGGGTGCTTGTTAGAATTAAATTAGCAGAATTAGAAGGCTTTGAATTATGTCTGGCATATAGTAAATTGTTAATAATTTGAGCCTTTATGACTGTTGCTATAGTAGATAATTAGAAAAAATGGAAAAAATATGATAAAGATGATGTGGATCTAAGGACAGCATATTGAGATTTTTACATGGGATAATCTAGCTGGGGAAATTTGGGGAAAATGTGTGTAAGGTGATTTAGAATTAAGATTTTATTAACAATATCTGGTAGTATTTAAAATTTTTTTTCAAATGGCTTTTCTTTCTCAGTGCTGATAATGATTGATGGAGAAAAGGAGACTAGAAATATTTCATCCCCAGCCTAAGTTTGTAAAAGTTGCAGTTATTCAGTTATTCTCTCAGTCAGGGTAAGTTAGATTTAGCTGTGATAACAAGTAGAAATTGAACTAATAGAAATGACTGATGCTTCTTTTCTTCTGTGGGTTGGCTAGAACTCTGCTGAGCTTCATTTATATTTTGACTCTAGGATTCATGATGGAGAGACCCCGGATCTAGAACCTTGTGACTAGGGAAAAGAGAAAGTGCCAAAAGATTTCACAATTGGCCATTGGTGGCTCAACTATGAAATGACACGCTCATTGGTCTGAACTATTTATATGACCCTGTCTAACTACAGGAGGCCAGAAAGTTCTAGTCTATGAAGAACCTAACTGTAAGAGAGCAGGAAATATTACTGAGAACCATTAGCCTCCATCATACTTCAAAACAATATTAACAGGTGACATATTCTTCTTATAATATTTTACTTTAGGACACAATTTAAGCAAGCATTTGCTGCTGTCACTCTGGTTCTTCCACCTACCTGTCAATAGGTATTTGGTAAATCGCACCCACTATTTGGTTTCTATCTGCCTCATTAATGAAATTTGAAGGTCCACATCAGCGTATCCCTAAAGTCCCTTATAGTTCTGAAATGCATCCTAAGCACTGCATATATATAAGCAATCTCCATAACCAAGTCAATAGAATAAATATCATTGAGTTAAACTCAGTAACTTCTGTGCTATAGAGTGCCTTGAATTATCTGCTCAGATACTTTAATCAGCTTTGGAAAATAAAAGTCACCCCTTTCTAGTAAGTATATTTACACCATAGTCCTTCCAAGGAAATGGTCCCTCCCATTTTAGTTACAAAGTTAGAAAACTGACAAAGGAGATCATTTTTTGTCTAAATGTTTTATGAGAACACTTGAAGGTTTATCTTTCTTGAATAACTTCATTGCTTTTCTGATGTTTTTGAAATGTTAAATAAACTTAGCTAAGGGATTTTTTTTTATTGCACAACTTCTTAAATCACAACAGGTAATGCCTTACATAAAATATGAATGTCACTATCACCACCATTATGAATGGTTATCATTTTTGATTAAAATTAAATTAAATAGCACTTGAGAAATAAGGAGAGATTTAATTATACCATAGAACTGTCAGCCTTTCATTTTTTAACATCTGTTAGACACGCATGCCAGTAGCCATGGTCTAGAGTGTTTGCCAGATACCTAGTCAATAGACTCCAATGAATCATCTGAGAGCCGAGGCAATATGATTCCAAACAGGAGGCTTTCCAACTCTGACGAATGAGTCCAAGTTAAATACATTTAAGCTCTTGCTGGTTCTAATTTTTCTTCATTTTGTAGGGGAAAGAAATTGTTTACAGGGTTTTTATTTTTCACTATTAGTCATGATGGATTTGATCTGGCACACCACATCTGTGCTGTGGTGAGAAGCTGGAATTTTCCTCAGAGAAGACAAGCTTGTTTCCCTGAAATTCAGGGGCCAAATGTGCACTGGGTTTTGCCCCTGTGTGAAGTTTCTATAAAAGTTATTTTTAACTCTGATACTTAAAAGCCAAAATCGTTGGGACTCTCAGTTCTGGAAAATTCTTTTGGCTTAAACAGGTTTGGATCGATGCTAACTAATTAGCAGACAGGCAGGAGGTTTGCAAGAGGGAGCTGGTGATGCATTTCTGATAGGTGGGATCCATTCTTTTTCTTTTTTAGTCATCAATTTATAGACGAGTGACCTGGAATGTGACTGTAAAGTTGACAGGTTCCCTGGGTCTCTGCTTCTTCATCATTAAAGAGGATTCAGAAATGATGAACATTTTTTAGCTTTAAAATTATGTGGTTTTTATTAGTCATTATATGCACAAGGTCTTGATGATTCTTTCTTCTTTTTTTTTTTTCTTGAGATCCTGTGTTTATTTCACAAATATGATTAGATCGCTTTTAAAATAACCAAAAAATGCCATTTTCCATTTGTAAGATAAAAAGTTAGAATTTCTGGGATATTATTACCACTGTCCTATGTTGTTACCAAGTATGCCTAGGAGGCATCTGAGATTTACATTCTCTGCAGTCTCCTTCAAATCTGTGGATGAATAGCACAAGCCTTTGGCATTTGTGATTTTCTGAACAGTCCTTTCTCTGTTTGTGCTACAGCCTTCCCCAAATTCGTTGCAGTCTGTTTAATTTCCTTGCAGGTACTTTTTGGTGATGTCTTGGGCTCCAAGGCAGACCTGAGATGTCATGGCTCATAAAAGGGATACTTATTCAGTGACATTCATCAAACGTGTATTTGAAGCCTGTCTCTCTTTTTACCCATCGGACTTCTGGATTAGCCTCATTTCAATTAACTTATTTAGCAAACAATTACTGAGCATCTTCTGTGTCCTAGACATGGTTCTCATTCCTTGGGTAGAGCGGCGAGAATCACAATATTTTATTCTCATGAAGCTTTCATTTTAATCTTGAAGTAATTTGTGACTTTTCAGTCATTTCGTCTTGTGGGCTCCCTTTGGTAACAGCTGAGGAAAACAAAAAGCCATTGGCATCAAAACATTTATAGGAAAAGAACCAGTGTTAACCATTCACAAAATGGTAAGGGAGGTTATAATTTATTGAGTTGTTTTGAGTGTGTGATAAAAAGATCAAATTTTTTTCTTGAGGAAAACAGTATAGTCCAATTGCTATATTTGAACACTTTAGCACCATTTTAGAAATGAGGAAGCCAAAGATAATAAAAGAATATAACCTGCCCAAAGTTGTACAACTTAGCAGATATAACATCATGATTGAATCTGGTTTTCCCTAAATTCAAAGCCTTACTCTTACCTTCTTACCATATTGCATATGGAATAAATAGCTCTCTGAATAGTAGAAATTGGGGAAAGTTAGAAATTCCTGCCATCATTTTTTTCCATTCATCTAATTAATCCTGCAATCATCCTCGGGCTAATTATGATTTATATTAATACATTTTCCCTTATGAAAGGATAATGAATAAAACTATTACCAGTTGCTAACACTTCATTGAAGTCTTATCATAAAATTCCCAACTATGTATAATAAAGAAGAGAGTATTGGCTTTGGAGTCAAATATCTTTTTATTCCCTCTCTTGATTTAATAGATGATATGTAACCACATTTTTTAAAAACAAATAAACAACCTTAGTTGGTGTTTATTGTTGGTATGATCAAACTGTAAAGGGTTTGATATTGTTTTATTCTTGCAAGCTAACAAGTTAGTCCCACAAAGTATCACTGTTTCTGCCAGAGGACCCAAGACCCCTGGGTCAGAGGCCCATGATTGCATTACTCATGTCATGCCAAGCAACATGCACCTCAGCACATTGATTGCTGGATCCTCTCTCCACCTCACTTTCTTCTGGGCCCATCCAAAAGGAGTAGGTGACTCCTGGATACACAGCAGGTTGTTTGTAGGGAAGAAAACCTGACTTCAGGAAACTCAAAATTTGTAAGAAATAATAATAAGGGGAGACACAGAGACAAGGTACAAAGGCAGGAAGGTTACTCCTTGTCCAAGTGACCACTATTATTTATATCAATAGATTACAGTAGGCCATTAGTACCATAACTACATTATTGTCTAGAGAATCAGTAAGGTTGCTTATTCTGCAGTTGCATTTCACAGTTACAATATGCAATGTCAGGAATTTTGTGAAGCTCTCATGAAAGTCCATTGTCTAAAGTTACTGTTAAGCAGGCAGATCCTGGAGCACCTGGAGCTTGGTGAAACATTGTAGTTATCTAGCAAGCAAGTTCCTTTATTCCAAGGAGTTGTGCCTAAGATCAAGGTGGAAACTAATAAAACTCTTAAAACAGAACATTGCTACAGCCGCCAGGCATCCCATGTCTTTTACACAGAAGCTTCCCAACAGCCAGACATTCTGTAGCTTTGCACCGAAACTCCCTAGCCACCAAGCATGCCACAATCACGAAGTTTATCAGAGACCTCAATGCCAAACACAGAACCCCTACAATTATTTTTTAAACCAGTTATAAACATGCTTTTCCTTCCCTCCTAAGGGGACCTTGTATCTATTTTACAAGGCTCTTTACTAGATAAATATTCTGTAACAAATTGTTGAGAACAAATGCAGACGGTGTTCCTTCTTGAAAAATCTGAAAAATATAGCTGTGTTAGTGAGCTCTCTGTTGTTGAGACAAAATACCTGAGAAAATCAACTTAAAGGAAGTTTAAGTTGATTTTGGCTCATGGTTTCATAGGTTTCAGTGCATGGCTGCTTGGATCTGTTGTTTTGGTACTATGGGGACCTTGCATGTTAGGGCAGAGGGTGTGGTAGAACAAACCTGCTCACCTGGAGATTCTGCAGGCAAGGAAAGAGAGAGGAAATGGCTGGGGATAAGATAAAGCACACCCTCAGAGATTTACTTCCTCTAACTAGGTCTTGCTCCTAAGTCTCAACCCCCTGTCAATAGCTCCATCATCTGAGGACCAAGCCTTCAATACATGAGCCTTTGGGGGACTTTCAGATCCAAACTATAATAATAAACAACCCATTACAATAGCCATGGGGTAACAGTGCCCCTTCTTCATGAATGGCACTTCTCAGGCATAGTTGACTGTGTTTTCGACATTGTAACCATATGCCCAGAAGTGAATCTATTTTTTTCTCCACCTGTACCATCTTATTTGTACTATTTTCACTTTTCCTTTCATCTTGACATTCTAACTTATTTACTTTTCTTTTTAAAATTTGCATATATGTTTATGCAACATTTATAATGCCTTTAAATATATTGATTAACTGTTATGTAACATATCAATCCAACATCCTAGTGACTTAAACATTATTAATGACTAATTGAATCTCAGACTTCTACGTGTTAATTAGATGGATTCCCTCTCTTTATCTGGGTTCATTCCATGCTACTTCATTCAGCTGGAGAATAGCCAAGTCTGGAATGTCCAAGATGGCTCCACTTTCATGCTAGGCATTTGGTGCTGGCCTTCATCCTCCATATGACCTCTCCCCCTTAGAAGACTAGACTGACCTCCTTACCTGGTGAGCCTCTAGGGTAACTCACCGTGACGTCTGTCATATTCTATTGAAAGAAAATCTCAAAGTCAGACAAGACCGAAAGGGTTGAAGAAACAGAGTTCATCTTTTTCTGAAAGGAGCTACAAATAAACTGTGGTCATAAATATTGTATGCAGGTGAAATTCTAATGAGGTATCTTTTCCCCCTGTGACTCTCAGGAAATCACATCTCATGTTTAGAATTTAGTTTCTCTTCCAGTAAAATTGAAGATAAATGTAAAAGACAGGGGAAGGTCCCTTTCTGATCTCAGTATCTATTCTTCTAACAGAATTTCTGAAGTGCTATAACCTGATACGGGTTAGACCGGAGCAAAAGTGGAAAGAGAGTATGGAGATTGAGCTACTGAAGGGTTGTGTGAACTTGCAAGTGGCCAAGGGCATCTATTGGCATTGCTTGCAGTGTGCTTGGAAATGCTTCATACAGTCACTGAATGGGAAATTTGTAAAAGAGATGAGACCAAGATAAATAAACTATTTAGTAATTTTGTTTAGAGTAAGTCCGCTAAACTAAACCATGCACTAGCCTAAATCGTTCTGAGCATGACTACAAAACCCTTAAATTTAGATTCTGTACTTCTGTAGTTTTCCTCTGTCTCATGCACATTGTTATATTTTTAAATAATTTGACATCCATATTATTGACAATAGCCCTTTAAACATACCTGGAGTTCATATCCAGACCCCAGTGACTAAATGTGCTGTTACTAAATGGTTTCTTTGTTTTTCAGAATCTTTAGATGCAAAACACACGCTCAAAAAAGATAGGAATAAACTCAAATAAATCCAATTTGCTGAAAAATTGATTTGTTTATTAAAATAGCAAATGAAAAAATTGCCAAATTGATTAGGATTTTTTTTTTCAAAATGTGTTTATTGCCTCTCAGCACTTTAACTGGAGCTCTTAGTCCACTTTAGCTGAATGTCAGGGTCATGGATATTGTATATTCCAGTCAGCACATTTAATATTCAAATGGATTTTCATATATGTAGATTTCTCTGTCTTCTGCATATTTTTAAGGTTTTCTTCAGCTCTTGCATTCACCTGCCTCTGGAGGGATCATGGCTGAAGTAATTGTTCTACTTCCTCTTAAAAGTATTTGATATGTTATGGTAACTAAGATTACTTGAGGATTGATCATATGGCATATTATTTTTCTGCAAGTTAGCTTTTGGGAAATTAGCTTTTGAAAAATTTGTCATTTTGTAAATTGGTTAATTGAAATATGTGTCACTTGATGAGTTGGTTATTTGTGGAGTTTGTCATTTATTGAACGGATAATTCCAATAATTGGATATCATTGAGTTGACCTAGAGTTAGGAGCCAGCTAGCACCAACCAGTCCATGACAGCAGATTGTGAACATGTCTAATTTTTAACCTAATGATATGAAACTGGTAGCTTGAAATTGATTATCCTAGTGATATTTAGACCACAGAAATCTTTAAATAATATATGAAAAGGCACTTTTCTTTTAAGGAAACCAGTCTCCTAGCACACCATTAGCTAAAATTCATCAACTCTTATTAGCAAACCAATTGAAAATTTAATTTCCTGTGAAAACTTTCTAAAACCAGAAAAATAGTCATGGTTTTCAGAGTATTATTCAAGATATAAATTTGGTATTCATTACCTCCAGTAGGTGATAAAGATTATGATATAATAATAAAAATTTCAACTACTAACTCGTATGTATCTCTTCTCTGTATCAAGTACTGGACAGGTGACTTTACATGTTTTTTTTCACCCTTCATTGTTAGACTAGAGTAAGTAGATAAGTTTTATCATTCCCATTTCACGGGTGAGTAAATAGTAGCTCAGCAACAACCAAGGTCTAATTTCAAAGCTATTTTACCTTTACTTCATATCTCTCTGGGATTAAGATCTAGTAGTTCTACAAAAGAAATTATTTCATTTTTAGGATAAGGAGGTTGGGTAAGTAGGAGAATGCTAAATGTCATTATTATTTCATTGATCCAAACTTATAACACTAATGATATAATTTATAAATGCACCAATAGACTGAGAATACAGTCCTTAAAACATGTACAAAGTGATTATTTTGTCTTGGTTCCAGCATGCTAAAATTGATTTGGGTCATCTGTTACACTTTCCTAAATATGTGTCATCCCCAAGTGATATTTCCTCATCAGAAGAGAATTCTGGAAATGAATACTGCTCAAATAAGTACACTGAAGATTAAATGGTGCTTTAGAATTTGGAGAGATATTTGGTAATAAGACACATATTTGTACCTCACCACTGATCTATAAATGCACACCCCCAAGCACTGCAGTGAATGATGGCCTAGGAGTGGCCCATGATCTTCAAATCAACTTCCATGGAATAGGCTGTGAGCTAGGCACCATGTGCTAGCTTAGCTAGGATAATAACGATTCCAAAAGACACATTGCTTGAGTCTTAGGTGATATTCTCCTTGTTAATCTTTAGGATCTATGATAAATTTGTTTGGTACCACTCTTTTTAGTTTGGTTCTGTTTGTTTCCTCTTCAGACTCAAATCTTCTAAGAAAAAAAAAAAAAAGAATCCTACTTAAGAATTAAGGGCATGGAAAGAGGCTACAGATGGAAGAGATCTTTGCCACCTGCTCCTCAGGGCATTCATATCCAGATATAAAGAATTCAAAAGCTTGACACTAAAATGAAAATAATTCAATTAATAAATGGGCTAAAGAACTAAGCAAACACTTCTTAAATGATGAAATACAAACGGCCAATAAATATATAAAAAAATGTTCAACATCTCCAGCAATTGGGGAAATGAAAATCAAAATATCAGGATAACCAAAATAAGCCAATCCCCCAAAACCAAAGGCCAAATGTTTTCTCTAATATGTAGATGCTAATTCACAATAAGTGTGGAAAGGGCACTAGGGAAGAATGGCATTACCTTAGATTAGGTAGAGAGAAATGAAGGGAAGGGAGAGGAGGTGATAGGAGGATAGGAAGGATAGTAGAATGAAACAGACGTTATTACCTTCCCTTCATTTCTCTCTACCTAATCTAAAGTAATGCTATTCTTCCCTAGTGCCCTTTCCACACTTATTGTGAATTAGCATCTACATATTAGAGAAAACATTTGGCCTTTGGTTTTGGGAGATTGGCTTATTTTGGTTATCCTGATATTCTCCAATTGCATCCATTTACCTGCAAATGCTATAATTTCATTCTTCTTTAAAATTGAGTAATATTCCATTGAATATATGTACCATGTTTTCTTTATCCATTCATCTATTGAAGATTGACTTTTGACATCAGCAAGTTTGGGGAACAGCAGAACTTCTTTGAGCATTTGTTGGGAATCTCCAATAGGATATCTTGAATTTATAAATCCCAGCTAGGTTCAGTCTTTCATTTTCCAAGCAGAAAGGAAAAATCTTCATGTCAGTTAAACTTAACTCCCATGACACAGGTATTTTTCTTCTTTTCTATTTCTTTTATATATTCCTCTTCCCATCTTTAATTCTCACTCTTATTATGTATGTGGCTCAGCAAGGGGCAGAAGGCGTTCATGAACACTGAATGAAATGGAGATACTATTTTCTATAGCACTAAGTGTGCAGCTATAAAAAGAAATATTAATAACTTCCTTGTTCATCCTTCCAGTCAGGATTATTGGGCTATTTATTCGTCACTTTTCATCTTTTAGTATGGAGTGCAAAATTCATGGTGCCATCAGGAAACAGCAAGTCAAATCCAGTGCATGATTCTGGACCAAAGCCTAACCTAGAGAAAAAGAAATACCATTAAAGACTTCATTATAACACTTGAGAAAGAAAACATTAATAAGGACTATGGATCAATTTATCAACACCAAATTTTCTGAATTTAGTGACTTTACTATGATTATATAAAACATTCTATTTGTTATGAGGAAGATGTTAAACTATCACAGGAAAATGATTTTTAAACCATTTGGTTCTATTATCATGTCTTCACATACAAATACCAAGAGAGAAAACAGTAAAACCAATGTCACACGTTAAAATTGGTTAATTTAGATGAAGGAATATAGGATTTGTCTGTACGAATTTTAGAAATTTTCTGTAATTTTGAAATTCTTCTAAATTAAAACGTTTGAAAGGAAGTGAGTAAAAATCTGAACAGATTTTAAAGAAGGGCTTGGCATGGCTAGGTGAAACCAATAAAGATAGCGAAGCATTCCAGGGTGAAGAACAGCAGGAAACCTACACCACCTGGAGGTCTCAAGGTCCTGATGGAAGGAGCATTGCTTGCAGACCCCAGAGTGAACTGCAGCTGTAGTGATGGGCAGGCTTCCCAGTGGGAGCTGTGGCCCTATTCAGAGGAATAGAAGCCAGCTGAGAAATAACTGGAGGAATCAATACCGCCATCTTTTCTTTTTTTCTTGTCTTCCTATTTCTGCTGGCTTCTCCGTCTGGGTAAACTGAACTACAATCTAGAGAGATGAGCAGTTCAACTGATGCGTTTCATAGAGGAGGAGCTGGTGGAGCACGGAACAGGTGTGAATAGAGTGGAGCGTGGAGTTGCAGGGCATAAAGAGACTGCCGGCACATGGAGTAAACCCTTGGCCTTTCCCATTCCTTCTTCCTTCTTGAAGCCAAAGCAACTGAGCTTGCATGAGTCTGCCTTTCTGAATTCCTCTTTGGATCTGCCAACCTGCCTGTGAGGGTGAGTTCTCATCTATCTCATGGCCATTTAATAATCTATGGGGTGATCTGAGCAGGGCAGGTTGGCTTCTGAGGGTCCAGGGCCTGTGGTTGCCAGGACTACTCCTGACAGTGTGGGCAAGTCTCCTTTATCTTGGAGCCAACATTCAGCAATCCCACCTGCCTGCCCATCCAAACCACATTCCAAATTTGATCTGTATGTGATCTCTATCTTCTGATGCCTTTTTCCCCCTCCTTTAACTATTCAGAATTCAGATGTAGAGGACTTTTAAAATATTATCCTTTAGAATGTTCTTATTTAATCCCCTATAAGAGTATTTGTCATGTTGGGATGATTTTGCTCCTCAGAGGACATTGAGTATGTCGGAGAGATATTTGGTTTTTACCACTAGAGAGAATACATGGGTAGTACCACAGGTGCATCTCAACATCATACAAGGCATAGAGAGCTCCTCACAATAAATAATTATCTAGGATCAAATGTTGATAGTACTAAAGTTGAGAAATTCAGTCCAACAGTGTTCAAAGGGGAAAAAAATTAAGGGCATGATCAACATCAAGGATCTCATATACTTGTGCCTGGAAAAATAAAGATGGAAATCAATGTAATTCAAATGTAGGTGTGTGTGTGTAGGGGGGGGGGAACTACTCAATGAGTTTAAATCCTCCTAGCAGGAGCTAGAAAACTAAAACAACCAAATGGGCACAAGTGACCTGGGTGCCACAGCACGTGCCTGTAAATTCAACAACTTAAGAGGCTAAGGCCCAAGGATCCAAAGTTCCAGGCCAGTTTCAGAAACTTAGCAAGGCCCTCAGCAAAAGCTTAGTGAGACCCTGTCTTAAAATTAAAAAATAAAAATAAAAAAGAAAGTGTTGTAGATACAGCTCAATAGTAAAACATTCCTGGGTTCAATCCCCAGTATCAAAAACAAAACAAAACAAACAACAACAACAACAAAGTTATAGAACAAAAAAATAAATAAATAAAATTATAAGGCATGCCAGGTGAGAGAAACGTCAGGAGAGAATAAAACTTAATATCTGATACAGTGTGGTTAAGGAGAAATTCAGTGTAAAGGTAACATGTTCCTTTTCTAATTTTACTAGGTTTGACTATTTTTGAGTTAGGAGTTTCACATCCAAACACTTTCTGCCCTTCCACTGAGAAAAAATGAAAGTATCATAGATAGGTGCAGAGGGAGCTCATGACTTCTGCCAGCTCTATTTTGAAGCTTTTAGACATTGGGTGTGCTTTTTGTTTATAGTTAGATTTCACAGGACACAATGGTTTTAAATCTTAGAATCACAATGTTTTCTGAATTCCTTCCCTTTAGATGTCTAGAGATTATTCTGTATTCTAATATCAAAGTGATTTAATGCCCAGGAACTAGTTTTGTAACTTTAGTCATAAATGTCAAGTTTTCTTAAAGTGATATTGGGTGAAAGAGCTATACTATTAAAAAGAGTGGTATAGACATGGCCTTACACTATTTATGATAAAAGTCATTATTTCAGAAATCTTAGATACAGTTTTTTTTTTTCTGAAGAACTGAAAATCTTTTCCATGACCATTTGAGGCATTTTTAGAGATGGCACTTTCAGAGAGTGGTTTTCATTGTGCAGAATGAGAACACAAAGGACAGAAAGGTTAAAAAAAATTCCAATAGAAAGTTTTGCAGAAACTGGATTAATATATCAAATTTGTTTGATACAACTGTCAGTATTTCTTTTGTAAATACTGAGTTTATAGACTGAGTGTTGAGGCTTTTAAAAACTATCTGTAAATATATATGTGTGTGTGTGTGTGTGTATAGATATATATATGAATAAGGTAGGACCTGTAACCAGTTGAAATTTTGTTATTATAACCAGCAAAGGAAATTGATGTCACATTTGAACTTTTAAATATAATTTAGTGATTTAAATTGTTTCACTCTCAAGACCACATTACTCTGTATTTCCTGGACATGTCCATAGTTTTCCTGGACATGTCCTACAAATAAGAATTTCAAGCACTGCTTGAAATTTCACTGCTTGAAATTCTTATTTGTAGGACATGTCCAGGAAAACTATGTTCTGTTTATCTCCTATTGCAAGGGTTCTGAGCTATTCAGCTCAAGGCCCACTTTGGGATTGAAAGACTTACCCCTCCAGCTGCGGGCACTACAGCCAGAAGACAGCCCCTAGCGAATCAAATCAACCTTGATCCCTACTTCATACCAAATAAAAATGTTAATTCAGGATCATGCTGATTATCAATCAAATTAATAATGTTTCCAGGCACATATTTGTTACCAAGCTAATCAACACGGTTTTTTGCTAAAGGACAAACTCAGAGATGAGAAAATTTGTAACTTAGAATGCATATAGCATAATATAATAAGTCCACAAATATTAGGTGTACCAATCGATGAATTTTCATACATGCATACACTCAAATAACCACCTCTGACATCCGGATATAAGCCATACATATTTTCCCCAGAGTTTCTCTTTTGTGCCTTACCAGTTCATCCTTCAAAAATGGCTGTTATTTATATCACTGTAAGTTTTACCTATTCTCAAACTCTGCATACATGGAGTAATGCAATCTATATTATTTTTCATGAGGCTTTTGTGGGAAACTCATCCATGTGAATGCATTTATGAGTAAATATTTCTTTTTATTACTTTGTATTATCTCTTTATAAGAATAAACCATAATGAATATATCCATGTTCCATAGATGAATATTTGGGTCTGCTTTGACTTGGGATTATTTTTAATAACCTTTAACATACTGGTACACAATTTTTGGTGATCTATACATTTATTTCCTTTGGATACATACCTAACTATGCCATTTCTAGGTCATAGGGTAGGGAATATGTTCAACTTCAGTGAATATTGCTGGTTTTATTTTGATTTTTGGTACTGGAAATTGAACCCAGGGTCAATTATCCACTGACTTACATGCCCAATATATATATATATATATATATATATATATATAATTTTATTTATAGACAGGATCTCACTGAGTTGCTGGGGCTGGTTTGAACTCCCAATTCTCCTGCTTCAGCCTCACAAACTACTGGGATTACAGGTGTACACCACTGTGTCTGGCTAATATTGCCAGGTTTTGAAAAGAATTCCATCCATTCAGACCCTCACTAACTATTTAGAAAGGTTCCAGTTGCTCCTCAGATGTACTGACTTATTATTGTCAGTATTGATAATTGTAACCGATTTAGTGGGAATGAAGTCAGATCTCACTATAGTTTTATTTTGCATTTCCTAGGTGAATAATGGCACCTGCCTTTAACATGGCAATGTTTCTGTCTCTCTTGATTGGTCCAGCACTCCCACTTGTAAAAAATTCATATGGGAAGGAGCCAACTGAATGCTGGAACATGTGATGGAACGTGAATGCTCTAAAAATTATGTATACATTCAGAGGGAAGATAATTATAAAAATTCTCTCTGTCAGTTGCCACAGTCTGGCTGGGCACAAATCACAAGCCACTGAAGCAGGAACAAACTTTATTTCTGAACTCCACCAGCACACTCCACATATGTTCCACGGGAACTCTCCCGAATCCCCCTAGGCTCCTCCAGCAACCACCAACGGGAAATCCCTCCTCCTGCACTTCCCCAACCAATGGGAACTCTCTGGGAATCCCCGCGAGAACTCCATAGCAGGCCGAGGGGGACAGCAGGGGTCTAATATTACAATTGAATACACAGCTTAACGTAACCTTTATCATCTCAATGGCTTGCTGGCGTCACCTCTCAACCACTCCGTTCTGGCAAAAATGCCATGCACTCGGCTGTGGCCCTCAGCAGTCAATGATGCAGAAGGCTGAGGCAGGAAGATCACAGGGTCAAGACCAGCCTCAGAAACTTAGCAAGACCCTGTCTCAAAAACAAACAAACAAAACTTGGGGTGTGGAGCAGTGTTAAGTGCCCCTGGGTTCAATCCCTAGTACCAAAAAAATAAAAACAAAAACAAAGAACATTATCTCTGAAAGAAAGCTTTCTTATCATGCATAATGTGGAATTGGAAGAGAAACAGAGTCAAAGATTCAATATGAGAATATAAGGAGCTTATATGTGGAATTAAGGGGAATCAGGAAGATTGAACAATTAGGATAAAAACCAATGAATTGTATTAGTGAAGGAAGATGTTTATGTGATTATAACGGACCCTCTGCATTCATGGAATTTATATTATGCCTCCATCTCTTTGTGAATTACTCTAAAATTCCATTAGATATATGAATTATTTTGTGGAAGATTGAATTATATAAAACTGATACATGAGAACACGTTATTTCATTCTGGAATAAATCAATTTTATCAGCAACCATCACCAATTCCAAGCAACATTTATCTCTCTCTCTTAGTGTATGTTCTCATTTAATTATAAAGGAAAACTTATTTTACTGACTAAGACAATCAGAAACAGTGTTAAGTGCCCTTGGAAGCCCTTTGATTTGCAGATTCTCTTCTTAAATTGTTCTTTCAACATTTTTTAAATTGGTGGATTATAATTATACATAATAGTGGGATTCATCTGCCACATTTGTACATGCACATAACATAATTTGATCAATCTTATTTCCAGTTACCTTCCCTTCCATCCTCCCTCCCTGTAATCCACTTGCTCTACTCTACTGATCCCCTTTTATTATTGTTATTGTAATTACTGCACCGTAGTATGTGTGTGTGTGTGTGTGTGTGTGAGAGAGAGAGAGAGAGAGAGAGACAGAGAGAGAGAGACAGAGAGAGAGAGAGAGATTCATTGTTGTATATTCAAACATGGACATTGCATAATTTGGTAGATTTCATTCCCCACTACTTTCCCATGATTTGTAGGTTCTTGAAAGTCTTCAAACATAAACATCAGAAATTCTAAAAAACACTTGTTTTTTAATTGATTAAAAAAATGATAGCGGAATGCCTTACAATTCTTATTACACATATATACCACAATTTTAGTTCAGTATTCAGTTGGTAGAGTGCTTGCCTCACAAGCACAAAGCCTGGGGTTCAATTCCCAACACCACAAAAAAAAATTCAATGTATCTAAAAAACACTTGTAATGGAAAGACCATATTCAAAGATTTGAGCTATATATGAATTATTTTTTCTTTTGTTGGTTAATTTTTGTTGAATCATTTTAGTTATATAAAGCATTAGGATACATTTTAACATGATCACAAAAGCATGGGATATAATTTTCTCTAATTCAGTCTCCAGCACTTCTCCCAGACCTCTCCCTCCATTTTTTCCCCTCCCTCTACTCTGCAGACACTTCTGCAATTTATATATATATATATATATATATATATATATATATATATATATATATATATATATATATATTAGTGTCTTGTGTATATACTTGACATTGGGATTCACTTTGCTATATTCATGTATGTTCATATGAAAGTTTGGTCAGACTCATTCCACTGTCCTTCCCTTTTCCTGTCCTTCCTTCCTCCCCCTCAATCCCCTTAGTTTACTCTACTGATTTTACCTTTATTTTGATGAGATTCTCACTCCTTTTTGTTTTTTCCTTTCTCCCTTATTTTGGATTAGCTCCCACCTTTGACTTTTGGGACTTGCTTAGTTCACTTAGCATGATAGTCTACAGTTCCATCCATTTACTGAAAAGTGCCATAGTTTTATTTTTCTTTATGGCTAAGTAACAATTTATTGTGTGTGTGTGTGTGTGTGTGTGTGTGTGTGTGTATCACATTTTCTTTATCCATTCATCTGTTGAAGAACACAATAGTTTGGCTGTTATGAATTGTGCTATTATAAACATTGAAGTGGCTGCATCACTGTAGTATGCTGATTTTAAAGCTTTTAAATATATACTGAGAAGTGGGGTGTCTAGGTATATGGTGGTTCCATTCTAAGTTTTCTGAGGAATCGCCATATTGCTTTCCAGAGTGGTAGTACTAATCTGTAGTTCCATCAACAATGTATGGGTGTACCCTTTTCCTCACATTCTCACCAATATTTATTATTATTTGTATTTTTGATAACTGCCATTCTGACTGAAGTGATATGAAATCTCAGAGTAGTTTTTATTTGCATTTTCCTAATTGATAAAGCATTGGACATTTTTTTTTTCAAATATTTGTTGACCATTTGTATTTCATCATTTAAGAAGTGTTTGTTTAGTTCTTTTGCCCATTCTTGATTGGGTTATTTGTTTTTTGTTATCTAGATTCAACACCTCCCCATCATAGTTTTTCACAGAATTAGTAAAAAGTAGTTGTGAAATTCATTTGGAAAAATAAGAGTCCCAAATAATCAAATCAATTCTTAGCAGCAGGCATCAGAATACCAGACCTAAAATTATACTACAGAGCTATAGTAACAAAACCAGCATGATACTGACACCAAAAGAGACATGAAGACTAATGGAATAGAATAGAAGACACAGAGACAAACCCACATAAATATAGTTATCTCATACTGGATAAAGGTGCCATAAACATGCATTGGTGAATGAATGGACACCCTTTTTCACAAATATTGCTGGGAAAACTGGAAATTCATATGTAATAAAATGAAATTAAAACCCATCTCTCAAGCTGCACAGAAGTCAACTCAAAGTGGATCATAAACCTAGGCATTAGACCAGAAACCTGCAACTGCTGGAAGAGAAGGTAGGCCCAGTACTTCAACATGTTGACATAGGAGCCATCTTCCTTAATAAGATTCCTGAAGTGCAAGAAATAAAAAATCAATAAGTGGGATGGCATCCAATTAAAAAGCTTCTGCACAGAGAAGGAATTAATTAAGTGTGAAGAGGAAGCTTACAGAATGGGAGAAGATCTTTGCCACCTGTTCCTCAGGTAGTATGTTAGTATCCAGAATATAAAAAGAACTATAAATAAATAAATAAATAAACCTAATAAATAAGTGGGCAAAAGAACTATTCATGGATTATTGAGAAAGTATATCTTGTGAATATTTGTGTTGAGATTAGCATTGTATCCAGCTGAAGAGTGGGACATCTGTTGATAATGCCTTGTGAACTGGCTCATTTTCTAACAATAGCAACCTGAAATAGGGATGCATCACAGATCATTCCAAAGCCATTAGCCAGAACAACCTAGAGATTATTTTTTCATAGCTATTAGTTATAATAAACATAGATTGTATCATCAGCTCTTAGAGGTCTCTAATCAATGCTTTCTTATCAGTGAATAACCATCATATTTCTAAAATAGGTATGTTAAATGAAAATATATATTTTAACAACAGCACAGCATCACAGAGTAATGTTGATTTAAATAAATCAAAACATCATAAATCATCTTGTCAAATCATATAATCACAGTATTATTACAGATTTGGAGATTGATGAAAACAAATTCATGGTTTTCTGTTCTTTGTGAACAGAGGCTAACAAGTTCTCAAATCAAGTAAAAATCTACAGATAGGTGAATGTGGCCAGTGTTATGTTGAAAGGCTCTTGCCACCTGTATGCCTTTCTTTACTTATTGAATACTCATCTCTACTGATAAACCTTGGCTCAGATGCAACATTTAAAGGCATCTCTTTGTTTGCTTGTCCTTCAGCATGCTGATTCAGCGTAGCTGGGAATATTGCTTTCGGAATGAATTATTTCTGGAAATATAGTTGGCATGGCCAAGAATGCTGATTCAGCAAACTAGTGATGAGCAGTGTGGGGAAATATGAGGATGTATTGCTGCTTTTAAGATGAGGGCCGAATCTTTGGGATGAGGTAAGATCGATAGTTTGCTTGCTATTAGTCTGTTTGTGCCGTGTGCTGGGGACACAGAGTATGATCGTTTAGATAAATGTGGTTCCAAGCTCTAAAAGAAACTACTTAGAAAGTAGAATTCTTATTTTAACTACTAAATATATTTCATGGATTAGCTCTTTGTTGTTTTCAATTCAATTTTTAAGTACATCATAGTATAATTCTTGGAAATGTACATATTTCATAGTTGAAAAGCATTTACGATACTAAGTAGCCCAAACATACCTTTTATGTTTCTGATAAAAGCATAAGTTTTCAATTTTACCAATGCCAAAATCCCTCAGCATAGTTGTAGCTATTATTGTGAGTCATTATGAATAAAAAAATCATAAAGACTCTGGTTTGATGTGAATACAGTGTGTTGAGTGAAGACAAGGGAAAGACTAGTGAATGTAGGAGAAATTGAGAAAACCTTAAAGGATTTGAGTGGGGATTTATGCTTTTTCTTCTATACAATATGCAATTAATAAGAATTTTTAAGTTTAAATGAAAAAAAGTGGTCTTACCAAATACTTTACACATTATAAAATATGATTTAAACCAAGCTAAATTAAATAGATGTGAACACTACAAAGAAATAAAAACAATTAAAAGATAGAGGAGGTAGCATAAGGCATTGCAGATCAGATACTACTAAGTCTAAAACATGTCAAATTTAGAGATCAGTTTTCCTTGATCAAAATCGAGAATCTTCAACAGTTGCCAATAGACCTAGAGAGGTGCAGTTACACTGCACGGTGGTGCTTGGAAAATCAGAAAACCTGCTAGAGACCTGAGCTGAGTGATATGATGGGTTATGAATCAGAAATGATGAGAAGCTAAATAAAATGTGTTTACAATAACTATCTCACAGAACATTGAAAATTCACCCTAAAAAGAAGACCCAAGGGGAATTTTTTTTTTTTTTTAGTTGAGAAGCTAAATGGTAAGTAGAAATTTAGAGAGCTGATTTAAAGCCAAGATTTAAATAAATAATGAGTGCTGGGCAAAAAATTGGGAATTTTAAATGCTACAGAGGCAGGCTTTTTAAAATCTGGATTTGAAATGTCCTTTAATGGCTTTGGGAATATGGAGAAAGAAAGAATAGTAAAATATAGAGAATGAGATTAATTGGATTATGTTTTAGGAAAAGACTATTTTTATCCAAAGCATGTGATCAATACCTTTATATTTATTTTTCTGTCAAAAAATACAGAAGAATCTCCAGTGGTTTCTGGTGGAGGAGCAGATATAAAAGCTATCTTTTCTTCCTGCTGTTCCACTACTTAGGGAATCATCTATAAAAAGTTTTGTTTTGTTGTAATTATTATTCAACCAAAACTGAACCTTCATGCAGGTATTCACATCTGTGTATTTTTAAGTCAAGGTCAAATTTTGACTTAATATGTAACAGGAGGATATCTAACTAAACTTTTTTCACTATGTCTGGTTCGCATGTGTGTGTGTATGTTTTTCCTCTTACTTTAATTCCTACATCTCCTTTCAATTCTCCAGTTTTCAGTCCCATCTCCCAGGCCTCAGAGTCAGTGAAACTTGCTTCAGAATACTTCCATTCATTCCTGTCCTTTTTCTGTGTAACATAGGTCACAAGACCTAAAGTCTCTGAACTTAATTTAGTGAATCTATACCATGTGGATAGTTAACAGCTCTCTCAGATCATGATTAAGTGAACCAATGACTTCTATTATATTCAGAACAAGCACTGAATGTATGGTGATTATAACAGTACATAGGTATTGAATTTGCTAACTATTTTTATTTCTTTCCTCTTTCTGATATATGTGATTCTTTCATGAATATTTTCCATTTCAACCAATCACACAGAAACCTTCCTTTACTAAGTTTCTAAAGTCACTGTTATAGGACCAGCAAATCAAGCTCCAGATTATGAAAAGTCAACTCTAACATATTTGTCTTCTCTGGATCTGTTTTCTCTGTCTGTTTGTGTATCTATCATCTGTCATCTATCTACCTGTCAGAGAGAAAGGGAAAACTCCCCTCTATCTCCTGATAGTTTGCTAATTGAATCATGATCTATACTGATAGTATGCAAATTAATATGAAACAGTTGTACAAATTTGTAATCTTTATGGAGACATGACCTGAAAAATAAGTAAATACTCCCAAACCTGGAAAGATCTAGAAGTTCATAACCCTCTTTGTAAGAGTGTGGGCAGGGAGATTTAGGGAACTTGAGGGAAAGTAAATGACTGAGGCCCTCAGAGAAACAGGTGATAGGCCCTGAGTGTGGTATCAACCTTTGTGGAGAGACAGAGCTGTGACAGTAAGATTCCTCTTCAGGATCATCTTTAGACAGGTTTGTTAAGCTCAGAGAAAGCCTCTTTCAAAATCTATTGTTCCCCTACTGTCCTTGTTCCAAGTACTCAGCATACCAAAAATCATATTTTGATGTATCATTTCCAGAATTCCTTCACATCTCTCTATCTACCTTTTTGAATGTTTTTACTCTTATCTACCATCTCTAATCACTGCACTTCAGAGTCCAGAGACAAAAGTGTAAGTCAGGGAGGAATAGCTGATATTCAAAGTTTAGGGATGCATTTATTTTTTCTTTGAGAATGCTGTTTATCATCAAGCCCAAAGCTATCTTTTTCAAGGCACCCAATAGAATCTGTTTGACCCAACCGTCAGCTGAATAAGATATATAGCATTCATTATTTCTGAGATGTGGATATCAAATTATTTGCCTTTTAGTGAAAGTTACAATTTTATGGTTGTCAAGTGAGATGTGATTTCAATTGGACATAAATAATTGCTTTTATGTGCTACCAAATTTAAAAGAAAAACAAAATAGTAAAACATCTGCAATTTCAATGTGTTTGATTAACTTGTATTTTTAAGGTTTTTTAAAGACTAATAATCCTATAATAATTTTCTGATATCCTCTCTCTCTCTCTCTCTCTCTCTCTCTCTCTCTCTCTCTATATATATATATATATATATATATATAAGCTTATAAATAAGATTAAAAGTATATGTGTGTGTATGTGTATATATATATATATATATATATATATATATATATATATATATATATCTTTTTATGGCTTTGCCATTTGCTACTAGAATAGCAAAACACTCTTCTAGTTAAAAGAATAGAATATGCTTTCATAAATCTTTGATTTATTTCAAAATAACAATCCTGTGTGCCCTAGGCCCACAACAACCAACCTCAACCAGAGAACAAAATGACTATGATATATAGAGGACTGTTTAATCTGAAACAGAAGCTAAAGTTACTCTCCTGAAATATTTACCCTCTTTCAGCATAATTTTTAGTCTTTAGTCCAGCTTTATTTTGCAGTTTGTAATTTGAACAAATGCTTGCATCTGAAGAGGTAGACGCTGATGGGCGAAATACTGGTACATAGGGAGACTTGGAAGAAGTTTAAGTTCCACAAAGCACAGGGGTAGGGAAATGCCTCTCGTCTTTTCCTGTCTATCTTCCTCGTATGGGGACACACTCAAATTTCGGCTCAAGAACCACACAGCAGAACGGTAAGAATATAATAGTGGCTTGTCATCTAGAACACCAGGGAAACAGTGCCCTGGGATCCGAACAATGTTGGGGAGATCAAAGAAAGTGAGTAGGTTCAAAAAGGAAGCCATCTCTGAGGTTTAGGAGAAAATACCTAAGCCTAGAAATAAGATTAAACACACACACACACACACAACAACAACAACAAACTTTTCATGTGAGTCAGCCAAGAACTAGGCAACCTAGCTGGATTTAAATGTCTTTTGGAAAGTTTTGGCATAAAAGGTGACTTTTAAGATGCAACTACTCATAAGAAGGAAATAAATTAACTTCAGCACATCTTTTCATAAGATTTAAAAATCCATCTTTTTGTATAAGTAACAGTGAAGTGTAGGAAAAACACATAAATTTGTGAAGTACAAAACCCCAACTCTAGTCCCAGTGACATTGTTGACGAATAGTGGAGCCTTGGACAAGTAAGTGGTTCTCATTGAACTTGTTTGCTTTATGATACAAATGTATAGTTCCTATTAATTGTGTGTTTAAAAATTCTTGGATCATATTAATAAAAAAGGAAAAGACAACAATCTTTTTTTGTGTAAATATTCAAACACCTATGTACCCCTCTTGAATAATTATACTTATCATTGATGGTTCCTGATTTTTCATTATAATTGGGTAGATAGTATTTTCATATATATTAACCCATTTTATTCAAATGCAGCTCCAGGGAGACAGGCAAAAATAATGTCATATTTGCATATTATCTTTGAATTTATGGAGTGCCAATTCATGGTTTCATTACGGTTATAACTGCATGATGAAATAGGGGAAATATTAATCACATATTTTACAACTAAGGATATTGAGGGTCAACTAGTTTAATTAACATTAGTCTTGCAAGATTCTCATTAAAAAATAGCTTTAATATGAACAATGTCACTGCCACAGTGTCTGACAGGTAGCAAGCACAATGCTATTGTGAATACTACTATTTAATTATTATGGTAGTGCCTGTATTAGCCAGAACCCTTCAAATAAGCAGAACCAATAAGATATTTAAGATGGGATTTATTATGGGTATTGGCTCTTGTGATAATGAAGGACAGGAAGTCCTACATTCTGCTGTCTGTAAGTTAGAGAACCGGTAAAGTCTGTAGTATAAGTTGGTGTGAGTGAGAGACCTAAGGACCAGAAGAGCTGGTGATGTAACCCTTATTCTGGGCCAAAAACCTATCCCAGGAATTCTGATGCTCAAGAGCATGAGCAGATGGATGTACCCACTCAAGAAAAGAAGGAGGATTTGCTTTTTTTTTTTTTTTTCTATTTAGGACTCAAGGGATTGAATGATACCTACACATACTGCACAGAGTGGAACTTCTTTACTTGATCTGCTGATTCAAATGCTGATCTTTTCCTAAAACACCCTCACAAATGCACCCAGAAATAATGTTTTACCAGCTATCTGGGCATCTCTTCAGCCAGTCATAATGCTGACCATCACAGTGCCCATCTGTATCACTGTCATAGATGTGGGGACAGTCTAATGCCCTGGCAGTTGGCCATTTGCTGCTGATTCCTGACCCAGATGACTGGTCACTTGGACACACATACCTGTGATCTGAGACTGAATCATTCAAGTCCGAGGATTAATTCCTACTTCTGTAGGAAGTTCCCATGGGTTCTTTTGGGAAATCATTTTTATTGGTAAGAGAGACATATCACTGGGAACAAATCCAGTCATGACCTGCAGACCTGCTAATCTGAATTGGTTCAATATTTAATTTTGGCTTATGGGGAAAGAAAAGACATGAGGTCAGACAGATACAGGATCTGATGATAACTTTGTCAATTAATAGCTGGAATTTTGAGTACTTTACTTAATTTATATTTTCCCCAGACTCTTATCTGTAAAAACAACTTCTATAATGATTTTATTTTTCCAAGGTGTATTATGAATCAATTAAGTGAGATGGCATATATAAAATTTCTGTCATAGAGTGAACACTAAGATGTTTATTTCAATTTCCTTTTCTTCTACCATTGAGAGTTTGGGGATTTATTTGTTTTGTTTCTGGGTTTCTGTACATTTCTATGTGTTCCCCAACTGTTGTCCTTAGGTAACAGGGACACTTCTAATCTTGACTGTTACGGAAAACAATGATTCATGTTTATTGAAGAATTACTAAACATCAGGCATGGAAATTATTTCCTTAAATGCTCTAAGTTTTTAAATATTTGTTGTGAGGTACATTTGGGCATTATTTTACTATTAAGTTGAGGAAATTACAGCTTAGGAATTAAAATAAACTGGTAAAATTATATCTTAGACAAGTGATAGGGGCTGGGTACAAACTAATCTCTCTACAGTAAAAATATGTCCTTATAACTAACAGGTTAAATTATTTCTCTAAGCAAATATGAGCAATATACTCTCTCTGTGTCATCAGATTCTGGAACCTGGTCAGGGATCCTTTGGGCACTTACAGCCAAATTCTCAGCACAACACTTCACTTAAGGTAATCACTGGGTAATACAATGGCTAAAGATGCAGCATGCAGAGATCCCTGAATTTAAGAACAGAAACACAGGGTGAGTTTGACATCTCCAATTACCCTATGAAAATGATTAGTGATGAAAGATGCCTAATAGTTCCTACCCGGGGTTCACCACATCACATATTTTCAGAAGTCATTTCTTAGCCATTTAGAAACATCAATAGAATGACATTACCTAGAAACACAGGAACAATCACACAACAAATGTGTCATAATGATTTTGTCAGACAAAACTCCTAAATTGCTTGATTCACATATTTGTTACAGATATCACAGACATGCAAACATCTAGCTGTTTTCTGACATCCAAAACAATGATAATTTGTCATCTGTCATTGTGCAGTGTGATTCCAGATTAAGCAAACAATAAAGCATCGTTCTGACTACAATTTTGGGAAGCATAACAGTTGCATTTTAACAGAAGGAAAGCAAGATCAAGAAGGAAATTTGTATACTAAAAGTTAATAGAGAAAATGGATGGAGTGGGCAGGGTTGGTAGCAATTATACAGTCCATTTTTACTTGCATCTCAAAGCACATTCAATCTTCTCAATACATCATGTAACCAAGATTATTTTGAAACTTGAGAATTAATATCAGGACTAAACCATATATTAATTAGTCAGTGATATGTTAAGACATTATTTGAATAAAGCTATATAGTGTGTATGTTGCTTTAAATTTTACAAACTCTTGCTTCATTTTATTCATCTATATATCCATGGTAACTGGTGCGTAATATATTTCAGCAAATGTGTCTTGAATGAATATAAAGCACTTTTCACACATTATTCTATTTATTTTTATAATAACCCTGTGAAGTAGTTATTATTACCATTTTTCTTGTTTTTCAGAAAAGTTAGTCTGATTGACATAAAGAGTTGTTCAAGGTCATCCAGGTAGACAGTAGCAAGAAAGAACTTGAACATACCATGTTTTCTAACTTCAAAAGCTCTATTCTTTCCATTATTCTTTGTAGCTTCTCTCTGGAGAGACTATGACTTGACCTGTAAAACACTGGAGTGCACAACCAAAATCTGTAAAATCAGCCTTACTTGTCATTCTAGAATTTCCGTGTATAATAAAATCCCCATATTTTAATTGTCTTGTCTCACACTATCTATTCATAATATTTAATATGCCTCTTTTTGTTCTGTGGTTTTATCCTGTTCTATTGATTTCCCCCAACAAAGCCCTAGGGAACAGGTGTGATAAAAATGGGAAGAAGATGTTTTTGTAATTATGATCTGGATGAAAAGACTTATCTCTAGAAATGGAGTAGGCAAGCATTAAGGATTTATACCAAATTAGATCTTTTGTCACTCCATCAAAAGAAACATGAACTCTGGTACATATTATTTTAATGTGTGAAAAAATATTTGATATCATACTTTTATTTCTCATTGTAACACAAATACAGAAAACCTACTCTTTTTCATGAAGGTCATTATTTCTAACTTAAGAAATTATTATCGGGTCCAAAAATATACAGTAAGTTCTTAATGAATATAAGACATCTGTTCAAAGATGCAGGTATCATAAAAGAAGTCAAATTGTGTAAGACTTGAGGAAGTCACCATATAGAAGAATAGGGTTTCTATTTATACTAATACAATATGTAGAAGGAAGTTGAGTGGAAATAATAATTTCTGTGAAACTAGTTTGCAATTATAATTGCAGAATTTTGGGTCACAGTAAAGAATAAATTTTGAAATAATCATTGTATCTTTCCATTGCTCCTGAATTTCTACTCCCATCAATGTTTACTTTACCTTCATACTTATCAAAGAGTCAAATAAGCAGTCATCTCTCTCCTTTTGCTTAGGTTTTTATTGCCAAAGGTATCTTGTCATAGTTGCTTTAGCATTATTGTTAACACAGATACCACTTTTTGAACTCCCTCCTTTTGCTGGAATTCACCTCCCAGCACCCTTTGGGAATGGCTGCAGAGCCATTGCTTGATGGTATCTCCTGTGCAGGATATCGTTAGCATAAGATGTGATTCATTCTGTTTTGCTTTTTTTAAAAAAAATTGTTTTAATTAGTTATATATGATAGTAGAATGCTTTTATGAACTTTGATATATTATACATAAATGAGGTATAATTTCTCATTTTTGATTGTCCAAGTTGTAGAATCAAATCGGTGATGCAGTCATATATGTACATAGGTGATAATGTGGGTTTCATTCTACTATCCTTCCTATCTCCATATCCCCTCACCTCCCTTCACTTCCCTCTACCTAATCTAAAGTAACTCTATTCTCCCCTAGTGCCACTACCACTCTACCTCTTTGTGAATTAGTGTCCACATATCACAGAAAACACTTGGTCTTTGGTCTTTTGGATTGGCTTATTTCACTTAGCATGATATTCTCCAGCTCCATCCATTTACTGGCAAATGCCATAATTTCATTCTTCTCTAAAGCTGAGTAATATTCCATCAAATAGATGTATGTACCAGATTTTCTTTATCCATCCATCTATTGAAGGACACCTAGTTTGGTTCCATAGTTTAGCCATTATGAATTGAGCTGCTTTTGCTTTTAATGAATACACTTCCACCCTGAATTTCTGCCCATTTGTCTGAATTTTATTTTTCTAAGGAAACAAAAACATTTTGCTTTTACTTTCATAGGATGATAAGAAAGAAACATACACGTATTCACGCAAACACAACTGATCCTCATAAAAATACTTGAAATAACACCTCACACTTAGTTAACTTTTATTGAGTATTAACTGTTAGTTTTACTAGCTGTTTTTCATTTATGCATGAAACAAAGTATTCCAAAACTCACATTCTTCTATTGTAAAATGAAGATTCATTCAATCATTCACCCTAGAAATATTAGTTACTTTGTACTGGTTTTTGAAGGAATAAGTGAGGTAACAAGTATTAGGTGCTTAGGAAAATTCATCCTGATTCTTAAGCACCAAGTAAATATTAGTTGGAGATTAGGAAGAATAGTAGGGCTCATGGAGAAAAAAATAGAATATCGCTGGGATATGAATTCAGGGGAAAGGATTGTCAGTAGACTGAAACGAAAAAGAGATCCAGGGAATAAATTCAAGAAACAGCAGAGAACAAAGATGGGAGTTACAGAAGATCATGCAGAAAATGGTTTGTCCCCAGATGGTTGAAGGATCATATATCATACCCCAACTTTCCAGCTTTTGGTTGCAACTTGAGACAGAAATCCAGAATGTAACTAAAGGGGAAACTGGGATGAAAGAAAATGAAGATTTATAAGGACAGGGTTTAGAGAAATATGGTTAAAAATATCAAAGTACAAAAGCAAAAGGAAAAAAACCAGAAATTCCAAAAACCTGAAAGATCTGATCAAAATGATGTAGGTGGCAGTGGAGATTCAATTCCTGACAGAAAAAAAGATGACCCCAGATGACAACAGAAAGTCTTCCAATCAGGATCCAGGGAATTTAGGAGAAAAAGTGAAGTCATGTCATCTTTGGACAAACCAGGAACAAAAGCTGACAGCAAATGAGGTGAATAACAGGAAAACCTGCATGTTGCAAGGGCAGAATTCTACAGAGGTGCACGTTCCTATATTCTCGGAAACTGAAGCCAGAGACAGAAACTACCTGCTCTTGAGAGATCATCCTTGTACTTCCAGTGTCATTAAAAGTGTGGAGCAAGAGACTTGTGAAACAGATGTAGCTGAAGACAACAGCAGGTCAAAATGATAAAGGAGGACAGAGTATTCATTCAGTGCTGCCTGAGATCCTCAGGGTTCACTCCAGCTGCCACCTGGTTCTGATGTCTGTTATTGGCCTCATCTCTTTCCCCATCAGCCCTGGAACTTGCTTTAAGAATCCACCTTTTTTCTTGATGTTAACAACAAAGCAAATATGGACAGCAGAAAAAGGTGTTTATGAGCTAGGCATGTGCTGGGAAGGTTGGGAGGAATGGCCTGTCCAGATTCAAGTATATTTTTAAAAAATAATGAATGAAGCAAGTAGAGAAAGTTAAGGATGTACTCTAGGATGCACCTAGAAAGATTTCCTTATCTAATGGCAATAGCCCAGGATTAGGAAACAACCAATCATGTTGTATATCTGAATTCTGGTACCAGTAGTTCTTTTAAACTTCTATTTCTCACTAGAAATTTATATTGAATTAGATGCTTAATTACCAAATAAGCATATGACTTCATATAAATAGGAAGTCGTAAAATCTCTTGTTCATAACAAGAATTCTTAATAGCTAATATGTCCAATGATTTCAATTACTCAATTAACAAAAAACAAAGCAATTAAAGAACATAAGTGACTTTCCCATCACAAGAGCACCAATCAAGTCTCTTTATCATGCTGCCATCAAAGGACAGACCTAACATCTGTGATTGAGATTAATTGAGATTAATTGTATAATAAGTATTAGTTCCCAAAAGGTGGTAATAAATTGACAGGCATACTTAGAAAAAAAAAGCCAAATTCTTTCTACCTCAGAAAGCTTTTGGAATGTGTCTATTATAACATGTAAGTATTAACCATGCTATAATTGAATCAAAAGGAAGTTGACTATCACAAAAAAGAAGCAGTCAAAAGTAGTCACCTTATTTTTTTTTCTCTCATTCAAATACTATTCGATCACAGGAAAAGTAAAACACACATAATATGAATTTGGGGTATAAAACCCTTCAAACTAATTCAATTAAGTCTCAAGTCCAAGAAAATTCTTCCTTTGCCCTTAAAATGTGGATTCATGTGTGTCACAAGCCCACTTATCCACAGTGGGTGCCTGAGACTTCTCCTGTCACAGCCCCTCATATGCTAGGTGTGTAGGTACATTTTTGGTAGAGCATTAGTAGATATGTCTGATAGACACCTAGGGGTTCCATTTTAGAAGCAGGAGTGGAAATCGATGAAAATCATTGAAAAACATTGTCACTCTCTTTGTCTTCACATTTCTGTTCTCCTTCTGAGTTTGAAGATTTTGAAAACTGGAAGGTCCATATGTATGGGCTAAGCCTAAGAGAGCACAGCACTGGGAGCTCTAGGTCTGCATGGAACATAAAAAAAAAAAAAAAAAAAAAGCAGAAAAGAATGCCTTTGTGTGGCCTTTGTGTGGCCCAAGCTGCTTCAAAGGAAAAGTAAACCTCTAGGTGTTCAGGGCCAAACACCAGGTACTTATGGTATCCCAGAGAAATATGTCTTACCTGATACCTGTAGACAAGAATCTAGGTATTCAGGGGTCTAAGAAATTGCCGTTTCCATCAGAGACATGAGTTCTTTGGAAACGCAACTGTCAATATTTATGTTTTAGTTCTGATTTTATTTCTGTGACTCCAAATAGAAAATTTTTTCCAAATTATACCCTGATCCTGTGATTATTGCTTAAGACAACGTTTTGTGAATGGTAACCATGGCGGCACTACTCTGTCTTCAAGTTTTAGCCCATAAAGTGATGCCCTTTGGGTTACAGGAGTCATATAAAACCAAACACAGTCATGCCTTTTACAATATAATTTTAATTTCCTTTGATCTTCAGAGGGAAAGCCATTGCTATGAGAGTCAGAGAATCAGGCAATAGACTTGAAAACTTTTACTTTTGCTTATTTTCAAGTAAAACAATAAGAGCAGCAGAGTTCCCCTCCAACGGCACTGTGATTTGGCTCCATGCAGACTCATTTCACGCTGGGTTTCTGACAGTTTGACAGATTCTATATCTTGCTTGAAAATCTGAGCCTGTGGAGAACCTTTTGATGGCATAGTTAAATTCTTTCTCTGGGGAGCATCCTTCCTTTCAAGGCAGCTCCTAACGTAGGTGTATCTGCATTATAGATGTTTCTGCAGATGAACTGAACTAGTGGGGCAAACATAAGTTCTTAGGAGGCCTCCAGAAGGTAGTAGGACCCCTGGCACTTAGAGCCAGAGCAGAGGTGGGTGACATTCAAAAGAGGAATAAGTCCCTGGGAAGGCAGATGATACAGGGGGCAATGCCACTGCAATTCAGCCAGTAATATCACACATGCCAAAGAAAGCTTGCCCAGTATCTGTTAGGGTGAAGCATACATTTTCTAGAAAATTCTAGATAGTGAAGTCTATATTTTTTTTTTAAAATAATGTGTCCTCCTATGGGAATAAAAAAAGGGGGGGAGGGCAGAGAACTATGAGATGATCCCTTTTGTCAGTCCTTTTCACACAATGCTAGAATAAATGTTTTGCTCATTTCCCAACCAAACTGCTTTTATTTTTCAACAAAGCATTTGTTTTATCACTCTACATATAGCAATGTTGGTGCATAGAAGGTATTTACAATGTTAACTCACTACTTAAGAAACACAAAGTAGCATGTGTTATGATTAAAGATAGGTGAGAAAATTAATTATTATTCAATAAATGATATGGAGACAGAACTTGCCATACAAAAATACTGAACTGTACATTTTACTCATATGAAAATGGATTTTAACAAAATAAAAGCTTAAATGGTATGCCATGGCATTAAAACATCACCAGAAAAAAAAAAGTCAAATTTGGTTTTGCAGTTCAGAAAAACGTCAAAGATTTTCTATGTACTGAAGTGCTGACAGAAACCACATAGAAAAACATAATTTGCATAAAAATAAAAACTAAAGATTAAAAAGTCACCATAATCAGTAAGTAAGAAATTGTAAAGTAAAAAAAAAATCATACATTATCTGTGGAAGATCAAAGATTAATAGCCTCAGTTGGGTGTGGTGGCTCATGCCTGTAAATACCAGTGGCTATCGAGGCTGAGGCAGGAGGATCAAGAGTTCAAAGCCAGCTTCAGCAAAAGTAAGGCACTAAGCAACTCAATGAGATCCTTTCTCTAAATAAAATACAAAATAGGGCTGGGGATGTGACTCAGTGATTAAGCACCCCTGGATTAAAAGAAAAAAAAGATTAATAGCCTCAAGGTACAAAGAACTTTCATAAATTAATGAGTAAAAAAAAAAATCCCAATATAAGAAAAGTCATATAAAGTAATTTTCAAAAGAAGAAATGCAAATGTTAAATAGTCTTGTTTCTTAAAGTTTAAATCATTTTAAAAGTTTAATTCATGTATTAATCAAAAACCAAAATTTTATAGTAAAACTTGTTGCCTACTGAATTGGGGGGGTGTGGAAGAGGTATAACATGATATATCCAGTGGCAGTAAGGTCACAATGACATGGACAAGACATTCCACTGGTGGGAATGCACCTTTCCAGAAAGCACTGATCTATTATACCAATTAGGAGTTAAATTGTCCACAGCAAAATCTCAAGTAGTAGTGACTTAATTAAGGCAGTTTGTTGTCTCATATCATGAAAAAAACTGGAGATTGAACGTCCAAGGGTAGTCTGTAGCTTCCTAAACTCATCAAACATATTTTCCCTCTACAAACACACCCCCAACACACACACACACACACAAACACACACACACACACACACACACACACACACACACCACAACACATGCATGTACATACAGCCATTTCTAGATTGTTCTTCCTGTTCCCAATGCAGTTACTGGAACTCCAGATAATATTCCAGTGATAATATTCCAGTCGTCACATTCAAGGGCTAAAGGCAAAATAGAAAGAAGATAGGACTTTTCCAGAGTCTAATGTCCATTAAGTCTTCCTGGCAAGAGCCATACCACATTACAGTCTATAGGCAAGGGTATATGGTAAGCCATATCTTTGTAAGGATCTTTTTTACAAAAGAGAATCAATTTTGCATAGACAAACAGCAGTGTCTCATAGTCTCAAAAGTTCAGACTTCTATAACCCTTCAATACTTCAATACAACTTATAAAATTTAATCTTAAAGAATACTCAGTCAGGCATGGTGGTGCCCACCTGTAGTTCCAGTATGAAGCAGGAGAATCTCTTTATCCCAGGAGTCAAAGCCGGCTGGGCAACATAGTAAGACATTGTTTCAAATAAATAAATAAATGAATAACCTATCCACCTACAAATTGTATTTTTTTTAAAAAAAAAAAAGAACTTCCAGATATCTGAAAAAAAAATTACTAATATATTCGTCAAAGCAGTTAATAATGGTGAAAAAATTAGAGGCAATGTAATTGATCAATAACAGTGGAAGGGCTAATTTAATCAACTTATACACATGTTATTTGTTTGCTAGGTTTACAAATATTTCAGACAAAAAAGTTAGCACACAAATATCTCTCCATCTACAGATATTTACAAATACACTAACTACCTCAATTAAAATGTTAGTGCTTATGATTGATTTTTGAGGTTCTAGCAATTTTAATGTACTAATCCTGCTTATTTGCATTTTTCTAAATAGTAAGCTTTTGTATGGATTTGATGTTGAAAAATATATGATAATATTTTTTTTCTCATGAACACCAATATTTTTAATGTAGTAACAATGTAGATTGACCATTTTTCATGGGAGCATGTTTGAGAACATATATCTGTACCTTTATGTCATCTCTCTGGCCTTAATGACAAACTCTTATTCTGTTCCCTAGTTACATAAGCATTGTCTAGTGATGATCACTTCTGCCTTCTCTGCCAAATGGCCCATAATTTTCTAAAAAAATACTTTAGTATGATTTGCTTTTCTATTTTAAAATAATTCTATTTAACACTATATGACATAGTTGTATTTTAATTATTTGTGATAGAAGAAATCAAACTTGTTTAAAAAACATAAATTTGTATCATTTATAAAATTTAACTATATTTGAAAATGGTTATATATATATATATATATATATATATATATATATATATATATATTAATCTATACAGGAGAGGAATTGTAGTAAAATTTATAAATTAACTTTTTTAAAAATAATAACTGATAAGTTAAAATTTCTCATGATGATTCCTATTATATTTAAATACTGAGAAAAGATCAGATTAAATAGTATATAATTCTTTGGTATCCACAAGTTCTGCATCTGCAGATCAACCAACCATGGACCAAAATTACTTGTCAAAAAATTGTGTCTCTATTGAATATGTACAGATTTTTTTGTATCACTAGTTTTTCACCATTACACTGTAGCAACTACTTACATAGCATTTACACTGTACTGAGTATTAAAAGTAATCTACATATAATTTAAAGTATATATGAGTATATGCATAGGCTATGTACAAATATTAGATAATTTGATATAAGGGACTTGAACAGTTACAAATTCTGGTATCCAAAATCTTTCACGGACACAAAAAGAAAACTGTATAAATATGGAATATTGTTTTCAAAAGTTTTGAAAATTTCACATACAATTTTTTTAAAAACCATAAATGTAGGATCATTAGAATTTATTATTCAGAGCCTAACTTGCTCAGCAAAAGAAATATGTCTTAGTCTGAAAGATAACAATAATGGCATTGACAAAGATGTTACATGGTTTTAACATGACCAAGTTGTTTCTGGAATCAATTTTCTTAAATAAATTTATTGATATTTTCTTAAAAGAATGTAATAATAATGGAGAAAAATGGATGAGGTCTGGTTGTTCACACATCCTGGGCATAGTGCCTGCTTATCTTTTCATTCACTGGGAAGGCTTGCCAAGGTTACTTGAATCGAATGCTTCTAATAAAAATTTTCTTATGCCCCCCGTCATAACCTTTTGCCATCCTTCTTTTAAAACAACACATGTTCAAGAAATACCACTAAATGTACTGAAGAATATTCACTCAGGTGAATAGGCCCTTAAAAATTCATACTGCCCCTACTAATGACCTAGATGTCTGTGATATAGTTGCAAACCATGCTCAGGCCTTTCTTCCCACTTTATATACTCGATCATCACCATTAGGGATATGTAAACTCATAGCCTCATATAATGCAGCAAAATTGAGTAATCCAACAAATGTGTTCTCTTTGGAATAGTAGCAGCAAACTAAAGGTTCTGGATTCTCATAGGAACCCAAGCATAGATGTTTCTTCTACTTCCAAAACTTGAATAACTAGAGGAATAAATCAGAGCTCCATGATTTACATCTTCAAGGATACCAGAGAGGGAGAAATATCACACAAACCCAAGAATGCATGATTAAGGGGAAAGTCCCAAAACCAATAAAACAGGAAACCAACAATATGGTGGGACAGTGGTAAAAAGGTGGATTCAGTGATGAAGGGGTATACAGAAAGTGGGGTTTAGAAAGCACAGGAAACACTCTACTTTGCCAGGAATGTCACCAGGGATGAGAAACACTGAAGGTATATTTAAGTAGAATAAAGATAGTAGTACATGGTTGCTAAAAAAAAGGAAAGAAACAGATAAGAAAAATAACATAAATAGTTTCATAGCATAAAAAATTTTCCACCTCACAGTAGTAACTGTAGAAGCAGTCTTGAAGAGAAAGCCCAGGGAGGTAAATCACCTATCCTCCCTCCTTGGCCTTCCGCTACCAAAAGCCCACCCAACTGTGAACATACCTAAACACAGGTAGTAATGTGCTCAAAGACCTTATCACAAAAAAGTTTGACTCATTTAGCCAATTACTAGTGTTCTAAGAATAATAATTTTAAAAAGACAATTGAAATGTCCCTTCAAAGTTTAAATTTTGGTAATATTCTTAAGTTATTTTAAACTATTTTCTCTATACTGCTTGATATGTCAAAGAAGTAATTATGCTAATGAGATCAAGACTCAAGATTTTTCAATATAATGCAAAAGCCAAAAACATAAGAAAAAATATTGTAATGTTAAAGTTAAATTAAAATTATCATCAATTGCTGGGCATGATGGTGCACACCCATAATCCCAGCAGCTCAGGAGGCTGAGGCAGAAGGACCGCAAGTTCAAAGACAACCTTAGCAAAAGCAAGGTGCTGAGCAACTCAGTGAGGCCCTGTCTCTAAATAAAATACAAAATAGGGCTGGGGAATGCGGGTCAGTGGCCGAGTGCCCTGAGTTCAAACCTAGGTACCAAAAAAAAAAATAAAATCATCAATCGATTATTTAAAATCTCTATTTACCTATCTATATCTATCATTATTTCTTCCTCTGTCTATTTTTATGTGACTCTACCTATCTATATTCAAGTTCGAAAAGACCCAGAAACATATCTTTGGTAGCAGTGAGCATCACAGTGACCAGATTTGGTCTTTAAAAGGTCTGTTCATTATTAAAAAAAAAAAGCAAAGCTTCTCGAGAAGTGACTTTTAACATAGTTGAGAATAGAAAGTGACCCTGAGACAAATTATGCCAGGAACAGGGAAGTTTTCAAAGCTAATGAAGGAACTTTGGGGAGATGGCATTAGTGGTAATATATTTTTTAAAACTATTTAAAGGTAATTTCAGTTCATAGAAAACTTAAGAGGAACATACAGAGATTTCTCAAATACCTTTGTCCCCACACATTCATAGCCTCTTCCACTATAAACAATTCCTGGCCAGGATTATATTGTCAAGAGCCATCAGTGGGCTGTGTGTGGACCAATCATAGCCTAATGATAGGAAAATCTGGTGTCTGGGAACTTCCAGTGGACAGTTCCTCTGGCTGATTGCCCATACACATTGTGAGCCCTATTCCTCTCTGCCTGGTCCCACATAGCACCAGAGACAGGGTGACCTGCTATAGCTGCACAGCCCCTCTGAGATGGGTGTGACCTTCCAAGATGCCAATCAACGTGCTAACTGAAGCAAGACTCTCCCCCTGAAACCTTATCCCTTCCTCTGATTCACCCCCTTAAATAAACCACAGGAGCCATTTTCTGATTGTTTAGCTCCAGCTTCTATGTGGACTGGACCTATCAGGGGCTCCACATTTTTGAAACTATCTTTCTGATTTTGTCTTTTGTTCTTCTAAGTATTCTACTTTAATTTCTTAGGTGGCTTACACCCTCCTTGCCAGGAAGAAGAACCTCCTAACAAGGTGCTGGCCACCTCCCCATATGATGTATCTGTTACAATGGATGGACCTATATTGACACATCGTTATTACCCTAAATCCACAGTTGACATTAGGGTTAACTGTTGGTGGTGTACAGTCCATGGGTTTGATAATAACATCAAACAGTATTTTCACTGCCATACAATTACGATGCTCTGCCTGTTCACTTCTGCCTCTCCTAAAACCCCTGGAAACAACTGATCTTTTTATTGTCTCTATAGTTTTACCTTTTCTAGAATATCATATAGATGGAAAAATACAGTGTTAACCTTTTCAGATTAATAAAAGGTTAACACTGTATGTTTCTTTCACTTAATAAAAGTATTTAATATTTCTCCATGTCTTTTCATGGCTGGATAGCTCATTTCCTTTTAGTGTTAAATAATACTACTTGTCTACAAGTACTTGTTTATATACTCAATCACCTATTGAAAGGCATCTTGGTTGCTTCCAAGTTTTTTCAGTTATGAACAAACTGTTACAAATATTTGTATGCAGGTTTTTGTGTAGACATGTTTTCAAATCTTTTGGGTAAATACCAAGACCCACGGTCACAAGGTCATATGTTAAGAGTGTATTCATTTTTGTAGGGTGCTTCCAAATAGCTATACCATCAGAATTCCCAACAGCAATTAATGAGAGCTTCTGTTGCTACAATTTTGCACCAGTATTTGATGCTCTGAGAACTCTGGATCTTGGTCATTATATTAGATGTGTATTAATATCTCATTTGTGGGATTTTTTTTTGTATGTGTATATGTGTGTGGTGCTGGGGGGATTGAACCCAGGGCCTTGTGCATGCAAGGCAAGCACTCTACCAACTGAGCATATCCCCAGCCCCCCATTTGTGTTTTAATTTGCATTTTGCTAAGGACCTATAAAGTCCTTATCTTTTTGCATACTTATATTTTCATCTATATATCTGTTTTGGTAAGGTATCTTTTAAGATCTTGACTCTATTGGTTTTATAAAATGGTTTGTTATTGTTAAACTTTTGCTTTCTTTGTAAATTTGATATAGCAGTTTTTTTTTTTTCTTTCATCAGGTATCTTTTGCTGAGTGTGGCTTTTCTGGCTCCATGGTAAAGCTCTTGGATTGCATGCCTGAGATTCTCAGTTCCATTTCCAGCACCCAAAAAGACAAAACAGCAACAGAGCAACAATTCCTGGTGAAGCTGTTATCTTGCACGTCTACTAATTTTCCTATGTTATTATCTTAGTCTGTTTTGTTTCACTATAAGAAAATAGCCAAGGTTGGATACTTTATACAGAGGTGAATGTCATCACAGTAGTAAGAGCACATGCAGAGGAGGTTACATAGGTAGACAAGAAGTCAAAATGTGGGGAAAGGTCAGGTTTGCTCTTTTATAACAACTCACTCTCGTGTGAACTAACTTCCGACTGTGAAAGCCAACGTAACTCTATCTCATGATGTGGAGCCCTGTGAGCTAGCTACTTTCCAGTAGGCCCTAACTCTTAGAGCTTCTACCACCTCAGCACCATCACATTGGAGACCAGGCTTCCCAGACCTGGACCTTTAGGGATCCCAAACTATAGTCATTACATATTGGGATTTTTATATTTTAAATTTTACATTTGGGTCTGTGATTCATTTTTAGCTTATATGGTGAGTAGTGTAAGGTCTATGTGTCTATGTCTAATTTTTATTTTTCTTGTATGTGGATACCCAGTTGTTCCATTTGTTGAGCTGACTATCTTTATTTCCTGTAGTGCCTTTGTTCCTTTGCCAAAAGTCAGTTCATTTTTCTTATACATGTCTATTTCTGGGCTCTCCATTCTGTTCCATTAATCTATTTGTCTGTTGTTTTACCCATACCATAGTACATTTATTACTATGGCTTTATAGTAGGTCTTGAGTTAGGGTTGAATAAGTCCTTTGACTTTTTCTTCTCCTTCAATATTGTATTGTGTATTCTGAGTCTTTTTGTCTCTGCATATAAACTCTAGAATCAGTTTGGCAATATTTACAAAATAACTTGCTGAAATTTTCAATTTATATTCCATTGAATCTATAGATCAATTTGGGGAAAAAACTGACATCTTGAAAAATATTAATTCTTCCAGTTCATGAGCCTGAACTAGATCCTCATTTATTTAGTTTTTCTTTGCCTACTTTCATCAGAATTTTGTATTTTTCTCCTATGGAATTTTATGCATTATTTTGTTGTACTAAATATTTCATTTGGGGGCCAGCATGAAGCAGCCTATTGGCTTGATATCACAATGAACAAATTGAAAAATTTAAGAATAAAATAATTTGTCAATTGAAACATTAAACCAATGAAAATCCATGACTCCAAAATATTGAGAGTGAGACAAAAAAGACAGAAAGAGGAAAAAAGTTACCATTGAAATTGACAATGAAACCAATTCACTCCTTTGAAAATTGGTAACTAAAAAGAAAAGATAAAGCATATATCCTAATTTTGAATTGCAAACTATTTTGCATAACCAAATAAACCCCAGTGAGAAGGGAAAGTTCTAATTTAGATAAGAATGACAGCTAATAAATGATGGGACAAACAAATCATACAACTCCTAATGAAAACATCAAGTCAGACAAGATTATGAATTGATGTCAAAACTATTAGTCGTATGGTTGATGAGAAAACAGGGAATGTTTACGTTGATATTAAATTATGCCATATTGTAGCTTCTAGTTGCAAGGAAAGAAATGCATGTATGCCATGAAGGCTCAGACTACCCTTAGTCTAGTCAAAAGAATCATGTCAATATTAATGGTAGTGTGTGCTTCCTGGTGAGGTGGAGTACAAAGCAATTGATAATACCTAGGGCTTATTTTGGCAAAAATTAAGACCCTCCTTATATATAACTTTTAGATTATAGAATCCACAATAGCAAACAACTCAAAGGCCATCACAGAGACAGGGAAGGGCCAACCTTCTCTAGGATATCAGGCCAAATCTCATTAAAAAAATTAGGTCAATACAATGACTTTCTAGGTAAAAGCAGTTGAGAGTAGACAAAATTAAGTGGAATATATGTCTTGGAATAAATTCTCTTAAGAATAAAATAGCTGTAGGACATTTTGGGGAAATTTGTGTATAGAAATTAGTGGAATGTAAGATAAAAATATATTGTATGGAAAGGTGGAGGTTGTGAACTGTGGAAATCATTATGAAATAGTTTGTACAGCATAATTTAATTGTGGTAAAAAGCACGTATTCAAATATAAATATAAAAAGCATATTAGAGAACATAGCAAACGTAAGAAAAGCACTACTCTGTTGGAGATTGGAAATAAGTATTCTTCTCTTTCCCTTTCCCTCCCCATCTTCTTTCTACCTCAGAACTGTAGTCTCAATTTTTTTGCAAACTTTGTTATGAAAATATTATTTATTTCAAAACAAAATATTATCATACCTAGATGACATTCACCTAGCAGGAGATCATTTTGATTATCCAAAGTGGGTGTCTGAATGAAGACTGTTTTGAGAGAATAGAAAGGGGGCATTTGGACATGTGCGAAATAATTTCACAGATAGCAAACAAAACACAAAATTCATCCAATATACCTACAGCTGGCTCCAACTATATTATCTTCATAGATCCCTAAGGCATTAAGGGTGCCTGTGACATGCTGAAGATGCCATCAAGTGTCAGGTTTTTCTGCTTCTATCATGACTTTGAAGACTCCGCTGTATGAAGGTAAATCCTGACTCCCTCTGAATGGTTACAGGCATACACTATTCAGGATGGAGCCATCTCACCAATCTCCTCAATCTCATTAACACATTATGTTCGTTTTTATAACTTTGCATCTGGACAGCTTTCTGTTAATGGTAAGGAAATACCTCAACTTTCTGCTTACCAAAGGAATAGAAAACTAATGCTTTCATTGACATTTCCTCGTCGTGCTCTTTTTTCCCATCTGCTTAAATTATTCTTTTTCTTAATTTGTTTTAAAAGCTTGTTAATCATACATGTGGATTAGCAGATTGACAGCAACATTTTATATTTTATCTATTCCTATAAATAAGAAATATAAAAATTTAATTGTACAAAGTAAATCAGCATACCTATTTGGCTAGTGTAATATAGTAAAGTTCATAATGAAGCCTGTATTTTTCAAATAACAGGAACTTCTGATAAATGATAAATATATTCCAATGGTCCAGTTAGAATTCTAGCTTTAAAAAGAGAGAGACTTGTCAGATTTCCATTCTTCCAGAAACATGTCCTAAGCTTCCATTTCTGGAGGAAAATACATTCAAGAGCATTCCCATGTCTCAATTTTGATGCCTAAAAATCAGCTGTGTCTTCTCAAATAAAGTACTTGCTCCCAAGTTTATGAGACATGTTCTGTCATGGCAAAGTGTTTGATTTTTATTTAGAAAAGCTTTTACTACTAAGAATCTTCATGCTCTTAAGGATAATGAGTGTCTGAGTGTGTGTGCATGTGTGTAATATACACTCCTATCTATTTGAGTACATACACACGTTTTATAAAACCAATATAAATTTGAATTTTGATCTTAATCTTTAAAAATCTTCATTGTAACATCCTATTGTTTTATTTCCTGGATATTATTAGAGACATATTCAAATGTTTATGTATAATAATATTCTTCTTCACAGTGTATCCATTTATCTATCTATTTATTTTTGCTGTATTGGGCATGGAATCCATAGAGCTACATCCCCGATCCTTTTATATGTATATATTTAGTTGTGGATGGACACAATACCTTTATTTTATGTATTTATTTTTATGCAACGCTGAGGAACAAACCTAGTGCGTCACATGTGGTAGGCAAGTGTTCTATAACCGAGCTACAACTCCAACCCACCCCCCATACTTTAAATTTTTTTTTGAGATGGGGTCTTGCTAAGTTCCTGAGGCTGGCCTGGAACTTGGGATCCCTTTGCCTCAACCTCTGGAGTCGCTGGGATGACAGATGTGCACTACGACAACTGGCTTGACTATAAATTTTGAAACAAGATCTTCTCCCAGGTTTTTTATAAGAAAAAATTAAGAAAAAGATAAAAATATCTACTTATCAGTGAGTAGTTAAAAACATCTTGGTTGCTTCTCAGGAAGACAGTGTAACATTGGGGAAAATGAGGTAGCCATACATTGGTGTTTCTCAACAAGGGGCAAATTTGCCCTCCAACAGCCTGAGCAATATCTAGAGACATGGTTGGCACAGGTGAGGGAAGGAAGGTCCTGCTACTTTGTCCAGTGGAAAGAGCTAGGGGGTGCTGCTAGCCATCCTAAAATGCACAGGACAGCCCCATATCAAAGAATCATCCCACACAAAATGCATCCCACAAGGTTGAAAAAGCTTGATTTATATCTATACTAGAAGGGAAAATTGTACACCTCATACGTTTAGTTAAATAGAAGCAAAGAACAAACCAGTACATTAAATCACGTATCAAATAAGAAATGATAGAATTGCCACACTCCTATAATCTATGCAATAATAAAATTGATACATTCTAGACATGAGCCAAAAAGTTGTGTGCGTGTGTGTGTGTGTGTGTGTGTGCGTGCATGTATACACACATATAGGATCTTCTTAAGCCTCATAACAACTTATGTGATATGTTTAGGTTAACCTCATGTAAGGAAAACAAGACATAACAAGCTTAAATTTTTTTTTTTTTATTGGTTGTTCAAAACATTACAAAGCTCTTGACATTTGTCCTAAGGACACAGATGTGATAAACTGTACTTATATCCAGACAAGGGGGAGAATTTACACCAAAGAGTTAAAAGGGAGCTGTCTCCAAGGAAGGACTAGAGGAAGTACTTTTAGAAAATTGTTAAATTTTATTAGTAGTACATCAAGTCATCACATTTTTTTAAAAAATAAAGTGTTTTAGTCAGCTTTTTTGCACTGTATCTAAAAGATCTGACCAGAACAATTTTAGGGGAAGAAAAGTTTATATGGGGGCTCATGGTTTCAGAGGTCTCAATCCACAGTCATCAGGCTGCATTCCTTGGGGCTCAGGAGGGGCAGAACATAATGGCAGAAGAGCATAGTGGAGGGAAGCAGAGAGAGAGACTCCACTCTCCAGATAAAAAAATACATACACCAAAGCCACGCCTTGAGTGCCCCACCTCCTCCAGCCATGCCCCACCCGACTTCATTCCCCACCCACTTAATCTCATCAGATGATTAATTCACTGATTGGGTTAAGACTCTCACAACCCACTTCAATCATTTCTTTTCTGAACCTTCTTGCATTGTCTCACATGTCTTTTGGGGGTCACCTCACATCCAAACCATAATATAAAGTACATTAGATAGTGTCTAATGAAAAGAGGCAATTCTTTTCCTCAATTCTTTCCTCATTTGTACTCCCCATTCTCTAGAACTAATCATTTTTAACTTGCTTAGTTGTTTTCTTGTTATTTATTTTTTCATTCCCAAATAAACTCAGAAATCTATCTTGTGGAATTCCTAATACACAATTATCATTGAACTCCATGTAACCTTTCTCAAATAATAAATACCCATCTCTTGGCCTTCCACTGCAGATAATTTCTAGAAAATCGATATTTAGCATCATCATTGCACAACTATATTAATATTAGAGCTGAAATGTACTTTGATTAACTTTGTAATTTTTCTCAAGTAAAGTAATAATGTCGATTTTTTAAAAATTTTTTATTAACACTTATTTATTCCTAAATTCTCAACTAAAATTCTCACTTTCATACTTCTAAGGGCATGGATAAATTATCTGTACATTTTTTCTTTCAGTCTTCTCTCCTTACATTTCTCTTTTCTCCTCCTCTAGATGGTATCAGTTTTCCTCTGTTCCAGATGCAGAACATTTATTGAGGATTTCTCTCCCTTTATCTCCAGAGATTTCTTCTCTCTCTTCCTTTTGGCATGCACCCCCATTTCCTTGACCACCATGACTTCTCTTCTTCAGTTTGCCTCTCATTACACTGAATAGAATCTTTGTTTGTTTGTTTTGGTTTCTGTTCTTATTATTCTTCACGTGTCTGAAAAATAATGTTCATTCTAATGTAAAGAAGACAAGACCTTGTATGCATGGGCAGAGCTCATTAGCTACTGGTCCACAGCTCTTGTGAATGTGGTGACTCTTTTGAAGAAACTCCAAATAATAAGGAACGTACGTTTGTTATTTAGTCTTGAATCTATTCACAATCTTGCAGCCCACATTCTGAAAACCTAGGAATAAATTTAGGGCACATTGTTGATTGTATAAAGTCTCCAGGTCTTTGGTAATCCTCCTCATTTATCTCCTTAGCGTTTTGGAAGATCTTCTGGATCCTCTCAGTCTCAGCTTTCTTTCTAGATCATTGTTCTTATTTTTTCCCAGAAAGTAAGCCTCATCCTTCCATAGGGGTAAGAAAAATGCAGTAGTCCTCCAACCATGATCTGGTTTTATTTTTCAGTTTCCATTACCTATACCAACTGTAGTCCAGACATATTAAATGGAAATTTCCAGAAATAAGCAGTTTATAAGTTTTACATGTGCCATTCTGAATAACTTGATGAAATCTTGCCATGATTCAGCTCCATCTACCTGGGATATGAATCATCCCTGGGTGCATTGTGTCCACATCATATAACCTACCTGCCTATGAGTCACTTGGAAGCTGCCTGTGTCATCAGATCAACCATTGAAAGAAAAAGAAACTACAGTCACTGAACTTTATTAAGTGAATAATCATTCTATTTACTATTATTCATTATTGTTAGTTTCTCCCTATATCTAAGTTATAAATTAAACTTTCTGATGGGTATGTATAGAAAAAAATAACAGTGTATTTAAGTCTTGGTACTCCCCTTGGTTTCAGGCATCCCCTGGAGATTTGGGAACAAATCCTTTGTAGAATAGGGGGAGCTACTGCACTGCACTTTCCTGACCTAGAGGGATAGGTTCATTAAATATGGAGATGTGTGTTCCTTGTAAGTTTTTTAAGCCAGCTACTGCTGTTGCTGCTGCGTGTGTGTGTGTGTGTGTGTGTGTGTGTGTGTGTTTATTTAATTCAAGGGCCCATGCATCCTAGGCAAGTGTTCTATCACTGAGCTATGTCCCAAACCCAGTCTTCTTTTTAAAATCATTTTCTATATATATCTGCCTTTAAATAAAACTGTGTATTTCTAATTTGTGGGACTTTGTCGTGGCCTGCGACACATGTTTACTGTTCCTTTCCCTTATTTTTTACCTTCAGTATTGCCTAAACTTGATAAACCACAGTGGTTTTAGATGTAAACTGTGCTTACATTTAGACAAGGGGAAGAATTTATATCAAATTATACCAAAGATTTGAAGGGGGGCTATCTCAGAAGGAAGGACTACAGGATGTATTTTGTAGCAATTTGTCAATCTTTTAGTACTGTACCAAGTAATCACAATTTTTCTAAATACAGTAATGTTCAATGGTATCTAATGAAAACAGGTGATTTTTTTCTCACTCCTTTCCATTTCTACTCCTCATTCTCTAGAAGTCGGTATTAACAATCAGATTTATAGAACACATTAAAGTTCATTGAGTATCATATTTTATTTAGTTTAAAAAAGAGAATTGGACAGGGAGAAGAGCAGGCAGAACAGCAACTTGCAGATGTCTCAGAATTCCCAAAGCAAGATTCTAAACCAGTCATTCTCCCATGAAATACAAATCATTGGGGGAGAAGAGTAGGGAAAGCCACAACCAGTAGTGTTGGTTTATGCCTCATCCTCACAAACATTCAGTGAAACTGAATCTCATCGATTCCTATTATGCTTCAATTACAGCTTATTTATCAATTTCACATTACTCATCAACAACAGTTTGCTTGAAGAATAATCTCCACAACCAGGTACGGGATTTTGATCTGGTATGAACACAGTAGGATGATCATTTATCTTACATTTTCCTTACATTGGTTTTTGAAGGCAAAGCTATCCAAGGCTCAAATCCTCAGGTGTCCCTAAGGCTGGAGGAAAAACGAGATGAGCTATTCATCTTGTCATTGGCACTTGGTGGAAAAGCTAAAACACAAGTTCTCTGCTATTTATCCATTCAATTTTCATCTTATAAAACTTCTTGGATATTTTATTGGTCATCCTTCCTCTTGTCCACAATCCTGTGTCTTTCTGCTGTCTTCTCATACAACGTAAGGAAGGAAACAGAGGAACATGTGTATGCTTATTTGGCCATATATAAGTATGAAACCACATTAATGTTTTGGATGCATACATATTTTAAATCATAGAAGAAAAGGCTAAAAGGAATAATGTTTTTCAGGCATATAAATCAATTTTATAAGAAATTTTTAAAAATATTATATTGTTTTCAACAGTCAACAAAAAGTGATTTTAAAGTGGCTTTATGGGAACAGACATTTGCTTGATGTGAAAACCATTTCTCTAAATTAAAATCACAGAGGAAATAAATTCTGCATGAACATTAAACGTAGAAAATATGGAAATGCTACAAAAATCTACTGATCTTTCAATAAAGTGTGCATTTATAAACTAAAAAATACTAACAGCACTTGATATTAAAATACATATTTTGAATAAAGTATACAATATTATGCAAGCAGTTGTGTATTTGTAAATGCCATTACAGGCATATCACATATAATTTTTGTCAGTTAAATTCTTGTTTATATAGCACCTCTGACTTTTAATATCTAACTTTTATAGAGTTTATATACTTTATCAGTGTATATTTTATCTCATATTTTTATATGATGTTTTTAAAACAATATAGAACTTAGAAAAGATTTGAGCAATATTCCAAATATGAATGAACACAAAGGACATCAGGACCACCTCTAGGGACTCTGAACTGAGTCTCAATAAAGGGAGCTTGGTTTTGCATATGAGGGGAAACCTGGGGCATCACAGCATTGTTTTTCCTGAGAGAGGCTGCCGGGGTCCAGTCCTAGCGGGGTCCCGGGAGTCCTGAAGGATGAGTGGCATCAGCGAAAAGATGAGACAGGAGTCGCTTCGTTGGAGCAATCTCCAGAGAGAGAGCTCTAAGGCAGCTTTCTCTGGGTCATCTTTTATTACAATTTTTCTCATCATTATGGATTCAGAATACGTCATTGATCATACAATTCCAAAACTTGGCCAAGATATAACGTTTCCTTAACCATAATTAGGAGTATAGAAAAAATGTAACATCAATTTACATTCTTCCAGGATGTGACTTTTTAATTATCAATCATTAATAAAATGCGTCACTAATTTACATTTTTTCAGATTTTCCCAAGAGGTACTATTTTCTTATTAACTAATACCAAACTACGTAACCAGACTCTAAGTCTCCTAAGCTATCATTAACCTTTATTTTTTTAAGAAACAGGGAGAGAGAGAGAGAGAGAGAGAGAGAGAGAGAGAGAGAGAGAGAAGAGAGAGAAGAGAGAGAGAAATTTTTAATATTTATTTTTCAGTTATCAGCAGACACAACATCTTTATTTTATTTGTATGTGGTGCTGAGGATCGAACCCAGCGCCCAGTGCATGCTAGGCGAGTGCGTTACTGCTTGAGCCACATCCCCAGCCCAACCTTTAAATTTTAAAGTACACCTGCACTTTCATTTCTAATCTAAAATTCCCACCTAAAAAGGTCCCCTTAAATCTTATACTGAAAATATCCTAAAGTTTATAAACCATTCTTAAAACATATCAGTAACCCATACAGCTAAAAACTTAAGAATTTTAAACCCAAGAATCTAAATCTAATACTTCTAACATTATTCTAAAAATATCTTATAATTCCTAAATTTATTCCTAAATTTATTCTCATAAAACTGGTTGAGCTACTTTCTCAAAGAGTTTCTTTGTTTCTCAGTCAAGGTACACTAGTTCTTATATCTTTATAATCTTTCTCAATAAAAAGTAAATTCTAAACATCAGTCTACTTTCAGCCAATATTAAGTATGCTCATCATAAATCCCTATGTAAAGTAAAAGAGGGTTTATAGAAATGAAAAGAATGTAAACTTATATGTCTTAACTTTCCTAAATGTATAACATAACTTTCCTTAATCAAGAATGAAACTACACATGGTGGATTTTGTACAATACACATAATGATTAGGTTTTCTAAGAGGCCGGAAATATGGGCTTGGGTTCTAGTTGATAAAATCAATGTGGTGCCTAAAATTCTCGTGACCTTTCGGAGAATGATTGTTGTCCATTATCAGTTTGGTCCTCGATGTGCTGAGATAGTAGAGCAGCTTTCTACTTTGTCCTTGATATGCTGAGGGGTAGTAGAACAGCCTTCAAGGCATGAACTACCTGTTATGTTCTAGCCATCTGAAATTTAATTTGGTTTGGCATTTACCATACTCATGCCTCCTGTCAGGAACATGAGCGTGAAAATGAAAAGTCACAATTACATAAAAAAGGGTCTCATGGTTTTGGTTTCCCACCAACCAGCGGGGCTTTGCTAGCATTCATTGTCACTGTGACCTTGTCAAGACAGTGGGAGATCGGCTTTGCCAGCACTTATTTTCACTGTGACCTTGTTAAAAGCAGAAAGGGGCGCACAAGATCAGAAACCATGGAACAAGAATGAGGCATCCAGAAGGCTTATTGGGAGGCGCTCCCAGTCCAACCCTTTTCCTGGGTGCTTTTTAAATATTTAACCCTGACTGTTGTCCAATGATCAAATTGAAATTGATCCTCATCACATGTGTTTGAGAAACTATAAAAACAGAAACAAAGTAAGTTTATGAAGGGGAATGTCATTAAACATTTGGAAGAATGGCTTTGCACTCAGCATATATTATTTCAGTGAAATCCTATATGAACATAAAAGAAAATAATATACTTTTATTTCTTATATATAGACTTCTCTTAAAGGTCATGTTTGGTTTTGTTCAGCCCTGGTTTATTCTACAAGTTGTTGCTTGACCTATATGTTTGTTATAAAAATAAATTAAAGCCCCTAATGTCAGAGTGGAACTTTTAATTACTCCTTAAAATACTCTTGTTTGGGATATATGTGTCAATGATGAAATTTTCAATTATCTGGATAAATTGTTGTCTAATTGTTATGGAGGGATCCTCTGATGAGTGCTATTTGCCTTGATTTTCATTCTTTGTGATATTATCATTGTCCCAAGTTTTTATTGTGATTGGTATTACTTTTCTAAAAAAATTTTTTCATTAGGTATAAATGTTTATCTGTGAGTATAGGAAGGAATGAAACATTAAATTGTCTTATATTATTTGTACCTAGTCCTATAATGTGTTTACATTTATTATGCTTACTGATAGAGTTTTCTCTACTCATTTATTTTGTATTCTTTGTTTGCCATCCATTCTCTGCATTATCCATTTTTACTGTGTAAAGCAGAAAGGGGCACACAAGATCAGAAACCACAAGAATGAGGCATACAGAAGGTTTATTGGGAGGCGCTCCTAGTCCAAGAAAGGGTGACAGCTGGGGAAGTTGCAAACAGGAAAGGCAAGAAAAATGCTAATAAGGGGAGCTGGAGGTAGGAGGGACTAGGTCGTCTAAATTGCAGCTACAGACAACAGGATGGCCAAGTTTAAGGGGATCCCGTTGCCGAAGATTGGTCAGGGCTGATTGAATTGAAGGGGCAATTCCTTCTGCAGGTGGGAACCCGTGGTGGTTGGGGTCCCTTGCCTTGTCAGCTTCTGATTGGTCATTTCCAGTCTCCTTGGTCAGGTTAAAATTCCTGCCCACAGCTTCAATGAGACGGGAGGGGGAGGGGAAGCCTGCTGACCTAATATACTGTCCTTCCTGTTTTATTGAGGCATTTTTGTTCATCCTCTCAATATATTATTTCTCCTGGTTTTCAGGCTATTCATTACATTTCTTCGGCTTTTGTGATTACACTTATTTGTAGGATACCTATGTAATAAATTTGTTCATGTAAGTTGATTATTTTCTCTTCTCCTCATGGAGAATAATGCTATAGATCCTAGAAGTTTACTCATAGAAAGTTCCCTTCCCTGTGACTCTAGAGTCACAAGTTTGTCCCGAGTTAGCTGGAACCTGATCTCTTGCTATTGTTCTGTGGAATTTTCATTTTTTTTCTCTTAAAGAAAACAACATATAATTATTTATGACTTTTAAAGATTAAGAGCTCAACAATTGGAGAAGACCCTAGAGAACAGGGAGCCAACCAGTGCACATTCTGCAAAGAGGAGGGTCACTGGGGAGGGAAGCATCCCTCTGATGCTTCCGAGAGAAGCCACATATGGTCAACCAGACCCTCACCCATCCTGGAAGATGGCACCACTGGTAGAGGAAAGCTAACCAAGAAAAAGAGGAATTGCACACTTTCCCAAGAGTGATCTCTGAGGAATCTCAGCTGACTCTTAAGAGTAGATAGAAACAAGGAAAGTTTGACCAATCTGGTCTTAAACACCTGGCAGGGGAACATAGCCTAAGCACAGCCCCACATGGACATTTAAAAGGAAAAATAATAATTTTCTGAATGTAACTTAAGATGTACACCTTGTCAGCCCTACCAAATGTAAGTAAAGCTGGAGCCTATAAAAAAGGGTTCTTGGGTGGGAGTGCCTAATAATAATGATCCCAAAGGACTTCAGAGTCACCACAAGCTTGTCCTGAGTTAACTGGAACCTGATATCTCATGGACCTACAAATTTTCCTAACCTCCTACATTGATAAACTCAATCTGTTTTTTACCAATATGTTTATAAATTACTGTCTTCATGGTTTTCAAAGACAGGTTGAAATACAAACAGTTTTACTGCTAATTGTTTACAAAAAAGTAATGCTTTGCTGTCTTGTTTATTGTTGTCTTATCATGATCCCTGCCCTAGGTATGCTTTGTCCAGTCACCTACCATCTTACCACTGTGGACCTCTGGATGGCTCTGATACTGAATACCCTTAACTGTCCATACCTTCACCTGATGGAGAACAAGAATTTGGGGGGTTATTTCCCCCAGTTTTGTCCTCTTTCAGCAGGAAGAGGCTTGGAGATGTCATTGCCCATTTTTCCATAGAAATGGAATATAGAAGGTGACAGTGGAGAAAATGTCACAATGGTCCCTTTGTGCTTTAAATATAGCTTTTGCTGCTCTGCCCCTGCAACTTATTTTTAAAATGGACATGTTTCTTTCTCTTCCTCTCTCCTTGCCTAACCTCTCTCCTCCCTAATCTCAGGAACATGGGATTACCTTTCTTCCCCATTTTAGGCAGATTGATCTGTCCTTGATTACACATCCACCATAGAAATGAAGTAATCCAGATTTTAGGGATGGTATCAGAAGATCTGAGAAATGACTCTCCCAAATTAACAAGTGACTTACTACTGTAACAAAGAACAGGTGGAATGTTGCTTTTGAATAAGCTCTTTAAAAAACCCCTGTTCCTGCTAGTGGGCAGAAATATAGCTTGTGGGACCCGAGTCTCCATTTCTTCTTTGTTTCTTTTTCTCCAAAAAAAAAAAAAAAAAAAGAGTTCAACAATGATAGTTTTTTTCAGTTTCTATGCTCAGTGTTTCTTGTATCCCTTCCTTCCTTCTGAGACAACCTTTCTTCTGTTAAAGTGCAACAACAGTTCATGATACTTTTAAGTCAGACCTGAGATAAAGTACTAGTTTTTTGCATTAAAAGTGTTTATATTTTGGGCTAGCTCAGTGGTAGGAAGAGCGCTTGCCTATCATGTATAAGACCCTGGGTTTGATCCCTAGCATTCCATCAATCAATCAATAAATATTTATATGAATATCATACTGTGCATTTATCTTCTGATAATCTGGCTGTGTTACCTTAGCCCTTGTGAGGTATTGTTTCAGTGTCTTAAGGTTTTCATGCTGATAATAAAAATTTACCATTGGCCTTGAAGTTACTGCTTTGTAGATAGTCTACCATTCTCAGAAAGAATTGAGACTTTGTCTTTAGTTAAGATGTGTAATAGATTTACTTTTATTTTTATATGTGCTGCTTATTTTGCAGAATTCACTTTTTTCCAATTCTGGAAAATTCTTAATAATTCCTGGTTCCAATATTTCTTTTCCTCCAATTCCTTCTTTTCAGAATCCCATAAAAATGTTGGAATCTCTGAATTAATCCTTGTCTTTTAATCTATATTTTACCTTTCAATTTCTTTGTCTCTCCATGCTATGTTCTGAACGAGAAATCACATTTACACAGTAATCTTTAATACTGCCAAGTTTAGAGATTATGCTTTTTTGTTTTATTTTCATTTCAATGGTTATTTTTTTTTATATTTCTGGTATTTCTAACTGGTTGTTTTATACCTACTTGATCTTGTTTTGTTTCATTTTATTATTTCTCAAAAATAATTTAATAGTGTTTTGAGTAAATGTCTTTATTTAACTCTAACATTTTCAACTTTTTTTCCCAATAGTATTAGCTCCTCTAGCAATTAATTTAATATTCCATGGATATCTTGCCCTATAGTTTCTGTTGCTATATGGCTTTTTATATGTGTTTAGATACTTGGATATGGAGGCTTTACTTGAGTAAACTTCAGTCTCTCTCTCTCTCTCTCTCTCTCTCTCTCTCTCTCTCTCTCTCTCTCCACCTTTCTTCCTTCTTTTCTCTCTCTCTCTCTCTCTCTCTCTCTCTCTCTCTCTCTCTCTCTCTCTCTCTCTTTCTCTCTTTCTCTTTCCTTTTGCTCTTTCCAGCTCTATTAGATACTTTGAAAAATATCCCACTTATAACCATGTGAGGTTGTGATCTTGGGCAGAACCTGACCCAGAGATACTAGGTAGCTTGACTATAGCTCTGTCAGTGAGTGGTTTACCCTGAGACTCCCAAGTCCATGGTGGTCTTATTAAACTGTTCCAGCTTATTAGTGGGGAGTTTTGTCTGCGTGTGAATTTTGTTTGTTTTTTGCTTACCTTCTTCCAGGCATACAGACAGTGAGTTTGGCTCCGTTCAATGAAATACTTATGGTTTATAAAACTTTTGCTCTAAATTTTTTTCCTACTGTTTTATTTTTAAATTGACACATAGGACTGGGGTTATGGCTCAGTGGTAGAGCACTTGCCTACCATGTGTGAAGTGCTAGATTGGATTCTCAGCACTGCCTATAAATAAAAAAAAAAATAAAGGCCTGTTGACAACTAAAAAATATTTTACATAATTGACACATAATAATTTCACATATTCACAGAGTATATGTGATGCTTCAATGCATGTTTAATTGTGTAACGATAATATCAGGCTATTTAGCATCTCCATCACCACAAACATTTATTTTTTTTCATTGAACTTGGCTGAGTGAATTTTATATTTCTTCCTGATATATTATTCTCTATTGCAGTTTTTTAGAACTGTAAGCTTACAGGAGCCATGCTGACCTGAGACACTATCCATTACTTGCATGTTACAATATTGAATGACTCAATTAAATACCTATTTTATAATTTAAAAAATTTTACTTGACATTGTGCTTAATGTTTAGATATACATTTTAACTCTTTTTTTTTTCTTAATATATACTGATTTTTCCAGTGCTAAAGGTTAAATACACATTCCCTTAAAGGTATAATTTCCTAAATGCAAATTTTTTAATTAGACTTTTTAACGTTATTCTTCTAAAATTAAAATGAGAATATTTTCATATTAGAGGCACACATTTAGAATCATGATATTATATTTCTTCTTTCTTTGATGATGAAACTGAATAAACCAAAAATTTCTAAATATTAACTTTAAATATTAAAATTCATCAAGTAGTTATTTTTAAGTTATGCTGTAAAATATTAAAGAGAACTTCCCGATCAATGGCTTTATTCTCTGTGAGTCTGAAAATAAAAGAAAGCTATTAAACTATAGAATTTATTTTCTAGAATTTGAATTTAGAAAAGAGAAATAGGCTCTTGGCTTATGGCAACATACTTGCACCTGGAATTGGAGCTGCCTTGTCCTAACATAACACATGAGCATCCCAAGGTGTATGGTGTCAGAACAGGGAAAAGACCTGGTCTGTGGTTCATGCCTGTAATTAGACTTGCCTTTTTTCCCCTCCTTAATCTCCATACCCTTCACAGATCCCAGTATGCTGTTGCACAAAACCTCAAAGGCTGAGTTCTCCTCTAACATTGGCGGTTAGGAGTATTCTCCTCTCAATACCTACAAAAAATTACAATTCCACAGCTGTCACTCTGCTTTGCTAAGTCAGCCATATTTCAGGAATTTGGGAACCCTAAAAACAATCTAATAATTCTTGATCTTCCCTGGCTTGGAAAATCTTTTTCTCTTAGCTGGAGTTTATTTCCCTGATGGGCTAATCCAGCAGGTTTCACGTATCCAAACTTTAAATGAATTTAAAAATTTACTGATAACCAAGTGCCATCCAGACAAATTAAATGGTTTCAGTGGTATGCTTTTCAACGTGAGCTCAGCAATCTCCCTTCCGATTCTAATGTGCAGCCTTTAACTAAGAACCAAATGCTCTCTGCAGTGGTCTTGCTCAGAAGTCCTCAAATGTTAGCAGGCATCAGAAATACCAGTGAGACTGGTTCATTCAGATGTTGAGCCCCACCTCCAGAGTTTCTGATTAAACCCTTATAAGGTAGAGCACAGGGATTTGGATTTACAACAAATTCCCAGGTGTTGCTAATGCAGCTGGTCATGGGACCACCCCAGAGTTGGGCATTTGTTAGCAAAATCTGGGAAATAGGGGGCAGTTGGTAACAAAGTAAAGATTAAGTTTAGAAACAGCAGCCAGGGGTGGATGAGAAGTTAAAGGTGAGAAGTTTAATTCATGGTGAACACATGATATGCAGTCTTGTTTAATTTGTCACCGTGTAATATTTTCAAAAGAATTTATTGCCAACACTTGAAAAATAGGATTTCATACCTGGTATGGTTTGGATAGGTGTCCCCCAAAGATGTATGTGTTTCAAGTTTGGTCACCAGCTCATAGTGCTACTGGAAGGTGGTGGAACCTATAAGAGGTGGGGGCCTCACTTTAGAAGAAAGTGAGGTCATTGCAGGGGTAGGGGGTATGTATGTCTTTGAACAGATACCCCAGCCCCCCACCCCCACTCTTTGATTCCTGGCTGCTATGGGGTGAGCAGTTTCCACAGCCACTTGCTCTCATCATGATGTTCTGTCTTGCCACAGGCACATGTGAAACAGAGTGAAGTGATCATGGACCAAAATCCCTAAACCATGAGTCATGTCAACATTTTCTCTTTCTACATATCTCAGGTCTTGTCATAGTGATGAAAAACTATCACAACACATAATCATGATTATTGGCTTTTTTTAAAAAAAAAATAAGAGGACTTGGCCATTTGAGACATGCATTGCTTTACATCAGCTGGATGAGCAGAAAATGTCCATTCACCCAAGCCCTGTAATCTCCAACTTGAAGCATCTCTATTGGCATGCTTCCTTTGTCTATGTTCCACACCTGACTCCTGCAGGTTTTTGAGTCTGAGACACTTAGTTTATTTCTTATATTCTAAACTCTTAGTTGTATTTCCCAACTGTAGGACATAGGGAAAGTACCTGTTGTTCTTTGTTAATGTGCCAGGAGCAGAAAACAATAAGAAGTTCTCAGGTCAAATCAAAAAGTTATAAAATGTAGTGCTAGAAATAAAATAATCTGTGCAAATTTTAGAGCTGAAAGGAACGTTAGAGATCATGAATTTCAACCAAAGAATTTTATAAATGTATAAAATTCTAGATAAAGATGCTACATTTTAGAGATGTGAAGTGATTCCTATAATGCTTCAGATAATTAGGGTTAGACCCAGTTTGGTATAGTTAGTGATCATTATGACATACTCTATTGTGGAGTCAGAGACAATTTTTTCAGGGTCCAGGCAGGTAAAGCACAGGATTGAAGCTGAAGCCCTGAGTACAAATGCCGACTGCAAATACCTGCCCAATCTGAAAGAGGCTTCAGTTACTCAGTATTAGTCAGTTGTGGCTGAAGAGGAATGAGGGCTTTGAAGGTAAGTCAGAGTTTCTGACTTGCTTAAAAAGCTAGATATCAGCCAGGCATTGTGCGCATGCCTGTGATCCCAGTACTCAGGAGGCTGAGGCAGGTGGATTGCAACTTCAAAGCCAGCCTCAGCAAAAGGGAGGTGCTAAGCAACTCAGTGAGACCCTGTCTCTAAAAAATATACAAAATAGGGCTGGGGCATTTGTCAGTGTTTGAGTGCCCCTGAATTCAATCCCCAGTAACTCCCCACCCCTGCCAAAAAATAAATAAATAAATAAAAATAAAGGTACAAATCAAATCATCTGCAAGATAAAATAAACAATAAAGTATTAAAATAGCCAATAACACTGAACCTTTGAAAACGTGAATCTAATCCCTTTCCCAGCCCCATTCAAATAATTCAATGGATTCCTGCTGTTCTAAGTTTTAATCTTTTCATCAACATGGGCCCCAATGTGTCCATCCAGTTTGAACAGCACTGAAACTTTCTCTCTCACTTTCAAACACTTAAGGCTTTACTATTCTTTAAACAAGGTCGACCTCACTCATGGGGTCCAAACTTTCCCAATTGGTCATAAAAACCATGTTAACATGCCCTTCAAAACCACTTATTTTTCTTTTTTTTTCTTCTTTTTTTTATTGATTATTTAAAGCATTACATAGCTCATGATATATCATCTTTCATACATTTGACTCAAATTGTGTTTTGAACTCCCATTTTCACCCCAAATACAGATTGCAGAATCACATCTGTTACATATTCACATTTTTACATAATGCCATATTAGTGACTGTTGTATTCTACTACCTTTCCTATCCCCTACTATCCCCCCCTCCCCTCCCCTCCCCTCCCATCTTCCCTCTCTACCTCCCCTGCTGTTGTTCAATTCTCTCCCTTTTTTTCCCTCCCCCTTGCCCCTCATGACCTCTTATAATTTTATGTATCATTGAAGGTCTCCTACCATTTCCATATGCTTTCCCTTCTCTCTCCGTTTCTCTCCCCCCATTCGTCTTTGTTTACTGTAGTCTTTTCCTCATGCTCTTCCTTCCTGTTCTGTTCTTAGTTGCTCTCTTTATATCAAAGCAGACATTTGGCATTTGTTTTTTAGGGCTTGGCTAGCTTCGCTTAGCATAATCTGCTCTAATGCCATCCATTTTCTTACCTCAAAAAAAAGAAAAAACCAACAAATAAATGAACTCACGCAACACCTCAAAAACCTAGAAAAGGAAGAGCAAAACAACAGAAAATGTAGTAGAAGACAAGAAATAATTAAAATTAGAGCAGAAATCAACGAAATTGAAACAAAAGAAACCATTGAAAAAATTGATAAAACTAAAAGTTGGTTCTTTGAAAAAATAAATAAGATAGACAAGCCCTTAGCCATGCTAACGAAAAGAAGAAGAGAGAGAACTCAAATTACTAACATACGGGATGAAAAAGGCAATATCACAACAGACACTACAGAAATACAGAAGATAATTAGAAAGTATTTTGAAACCCTATATTCCAATAAAATAGAAGATAATGAAGATATCGATAAATTTCTTAAGGCATATGATTTTCCCAGATTGAGACAGGAAGACACACACAATTTAAACAGACCAATAACAAAAGAAGAAATAGAAGAAGCCATCAAAAGACTACCAACCAAGAAAAGCCCTGGACCGGATGGGTATACAACGGAGTTCTACAAAACCTTCAAAGAAGAATTAATACCAATACTTTTCAAGCTATTTCAAGAAATAGAAAAAGAAGGAGCTCTTCCAAATTCATTCTATGAGGCCAACATCACTTTGATCCCAAAACCAGACAAAGATACTTCAAAGAAAGAAAACTACAGACCAATATCTCTAATGAACTTGGATGCAAAAATTCTCAATAAAATTCTGGCGAATCGAATACAAAAACATATCAGAAAACTTGTGCACCATGATCAAGTAGGATTCATTCCTGGAATGCAAGGATGGTTCAATATACGGAAATCAATAAATGCTATTCACCACATCAACAGACTTAAAGACAAGAACCACATGATCATCTCGATGGATGCAGAAAAAGCATTTGACAAAGTACAGCATCCCTTTATGTTCAAAACACTAGAAAAACTAGGGATAACAGGAACTTACCTCAACATTGTAAAAGCTATATATGCTAAACCTCAGGCTAGCATCATCCTAAACGGAGAAAAACTGAAGGCATTTCCTCTAAAATCTGGAACAAGACAGGGATGCCCTCTATCACCACTTCTATTCAATTTAGTTCTCGAAGTACTAGCCAGAGCAATTAGACAGACAAAAGAAATTAAAGGCGTAAAAATAGGAAAAGAAGAAATTAAACTATCGCTATTTGCGGATGACATGATAATATACTTAACAGACCCAAAAGAGTCTACAAAGAAGCTGCTAGAGTTAATAAATGAATTCAGCAAAGTGGCAGGTTATAAAATCAACACGCATAAATCAAAGGCATTCCTGTATATCAGCAACAAAACCTCTGAAATGGAAATAAGGAAAACCACTCCATTCACAATATCCTCAAAGAAAATAAGATACTTGGGAATCAACCTAACAAAAGAGGTGAAAGATTTATACAATGAAAACTACAGAACCCTAAAGAGAGAGATAGAAGATCTCAGAAGATGGAAAAATGTACCCTGTTCATGGATAGGCAGAGCTAACATCATCAAAATGGCGATATTACCAAAAGTTCTCTACAGGTTTAATGCGATGCCAATCAAAATCCCAACGGCATTTCTTGTAGAAATAGACAAAGCAATCATGAAATTCATATGGAAAAACAAAAGACCCAGAATAGCAAAAGCAATTCTAAGCAGGAAGTGTGAATCTGGAGGTATAGCGATACCAGAGGTCAAACTTATTTTTCTTAAGTGTCTCTCACAGTAGTTTATATATTTATCGTTTATATGTTTGTCTGTCTGATTGTATTTATATCTTCATCTGCAAATTATAGGCTGCATGAGATTCCACCACTGCATACATGTCTGGCAAATAACCCACATTCCTAATATAAACAATATAGAATAAGCAAAGAGATAGAAAAGCCATTTTACTTTATTATCCTTTGAATCTCAGAATACACTCAGCTAACCACTTTGATCATTCTGATTACAGTGTGTCTGCAGGACAATTCCTAGAGATATGAACTTGTATAAGTTTCTTATATTCTATGAGGCTAGTATGTGTAAATATGAAATAACTATAATGCTTCCATTACAGGATTGTTTTGAAAAGTATAATGGGACACTAACATATAAATGAATTTTTATTTTGCATTTTGTAATTCAAAGGGATAACGAGTAGACGAACATTTGAATCTTCTAGGATGATTTTATTTGGTTATAAAGTTCAAAGAACTTTCTTATAATGAGATGTGCCCCCAAAGAAAACCCCATGTCTCCAGAGATAATGCTATCTCATCAATGGAGATGTTTGAACATAAACTGGTTGACCACTTATAACAACAGATTTGACTGTCAACTGTGAAAGAATTAGATTAGTTCCTATAACTTCTTCTGATATTCTGCATTTTTTGTAACCCTGTGAATTAAATTTATTAAACAAAAATGACCCTTATCATTTGTTTGTAGTCTCAGCACTGGGTTGATTGACTTTCTTTTGTTATGTCTCCTGATTATGTTGTACCCCTGAAAGCCCTGCATTTATGCCTCAGTAGTCTAACATCTTGCATGCTGACTCCTATTGAATAGGATGAAAGTAAAGTGGTCTGACAATTTACACCCTGCATTTAAATATTGGTGTCAGGGAATTATTGGCTTTAACCTCGACACCATTGTTTCATGATCAAACATTATCCTTCAAGGATTGTTTTTTAACTGCCCAGAGGGAGATCCTTTTTTTTTTTTTTTGTCTGAGAAGAGACTCTCAGACTCAAGCTATTATTTTGTGAAACAAAGAAACTGGCTGAAACTATTGAGCTTCTCTGTGTAATCTGATGGGGTGCCAAGAATTATAGAATCCAAGGAGAATATCTGTGAAAACAAGCATCCTCATCATTGTGCTTTTTCATCATTTTAGAGACAGTTCATTTGTGTTACAGTTTTAATTCACTCGTTAAGTCAAGTGGGAACCACTCCAGGAGGGCACAGCCCCTGCTCTCAAAGCAGAACCCATTCTTGGTGGGGAAAGACAAACAGTGACAATGAATGAAGAGAGCTGAACATTTTTGCCTGCCAGCAGAAGACCTCTTGTTTGGAAGGGCCTGTAGTGGAAAGTCTCTGTGGTTATGAAAACAGTTCTAGAACACTTGATATTAGAAATTTTGATTTAATTTAATTTTTTGATTTAATTTAATTCTCTTAATTTCTAGAGATTAGACAGATGTGAGAAAGAATGGAGCATTATTGGCTGAAATATTGATTAAAGACTTTCTGAGTTGGTGAAACATAAAATTCCTGAAGGCATTCATGGAAAAGAAAGGAAGTCTTCTTTACAGAGAGAGGTGTTTCAATAAGAATGATTATTAGTTTATATGAAAGAATTGTGCATAAGAACAGTAGCCTGATTTAAACAGGGCTCTGGCCTCTGTCTCTTAACCTTTGTACTTGTAGTGACATCCTTTCTGCCCTTCAATTGCTGGCAAAGGGATTCACTTCCCACCAACTGGAAGGGGTATATCTCCCTACACTGATACATCCTGATTTGATGAACCCAATCAATCACCATAACAAGACCAGACCTCTCTCCACAGTTATGCAAGTCTCCCTATATATCTTTTTTTTTTTTTTTAACAAGTCTTGTGGTTTTAGTCCTCAGTTCAAAACAGTTTTGAAAATGTTTATGGTAATTCATTAATAAATTAAGATTTTTTTCTGTAACAAAAATATGTGGCTTTAAAATATTTTATGGAGGGCTGGGGATGTGGCTCAAGCGGTAGCGTGCTCACCTGGCATGCATGCGACCCGGGTTCGATCCTCAGCACCACATACAAACAAAGATGTTGTGTCCCGCGAGAACTAAAAAATAAATATTAAAAATTCTCTCTCTCTCTCTCTCTCTCTCTCTCTCTCTCCTCTCTCACTCTCTCTTTAAAAATAAATAAATAAAAATAAAATATTTTATGGAAATAGAACACACAAATGGAAGTGATTTGTCATTATAAGAATTATAAGAATAAGTGACCACCAAAAAGGTACAAATAGTTATATGACCAAATATCCAAATAAAAGAATAGAGTACTCCCAGGAGAACAGAAGCTCCAAGCCTTGGGGCTCCCCTAACCACTCCCTCCATTGTGTTATCACTGTCCTGATTTACAACACAGTCTTTTACCCCATTTTGAATTTAATTTTGATACAATGTATTTGACTTGTTTTCCTTTGGATTTTTTTTTTGTGTGTGTTATGCATTTTAGGACTTAGTATGAAGGACTGTTTCTCACGTTTATATTGTTATTCTCATTTGCACGATTTTACATGGCTTCTTCCTATAGTGTTTTAGAAATTTCTTTTTAAATTCTGCTGTTAGTTATTTAATTCATTTCCCCCCTAACTCTCAGTGTTAAGAATGGAGATAGTAATTTTGAGACATTTTTAATAATACAAATGATAATTACTTACTAGTTCCCCTTAGTAAATTATGCTGGTTTATATTGCAACTTTATGCCCAGCTTTTTACTTCAAATTATTAATTTTAAAAATCAGTAACTACTGATGACACTTTTAATCTTTTCTTTTCCTTCCTTTCTCTTTTATTTTATTTATTTATTTATTTTTGCTAACTTTGGCAGAATCTAATTTATTTTTTACTAAATTTTTCCCTTGCCCATTATACACACACGTAGATATCATTTTCTAACAAAGGTGAGTTGGGCTAATAGAATAGAAGTTTGCACAGGTAGATGATTCCCGACATGACCAATAAAAGCTTCATCTGCCTGGTCAATCTTAGTCTTCTCCCATTGTCCAGCAGGACATAACTGGCCCCAAAGTAAGATCACTCACTAATCATTGCCGTTCACCTATTTGGGATCCAGACATAAACTTGTATTAAGTCACTGAGATTTGGATTCCTCACTTGTACTTAATAATTAACAATGCATGACTAACAAAATAACCTTATTATGGCACTATTAAAAATTAAGTATGTTCAAAAGTTTCAATGTTTATCAACCGTTCACTTATAATACTTATCCTTTGATTTGGAATTTTGATGTACACTTTAACCTTGTGCTGACTTGAAAATTTATTTCAAGAACATTTGTTTTATGGAGTGATATACTATCCATTTTTATGCATGAACATGCATTTATTTATTTATTTATTTTTTAAATTTTTTTATTGGTTGTTCAAAACATTACAAAGCTCTTGACATATCATATTTCATACATTTGATTCAAGTGGGTTATGAACTCCCATTTTTACCCCGTATACAGATTGCAGAATCACATCGATTACACATCCACGTTTTTACATATTGCCATACTAGTGACTGTTGTATTCTGCTACCTTTCCTATCCTCTACTATCCTCCCTCCCCTCCCCTCCCATCTTCTCTCTCTACCCCATCTACTGTAATTCATTTCTCTCCCTTCATTTTTTTTTCCCCTTTCCCCTCACATCCTCTTATATGTAATTTTGTATAACAGTGAGGGTCTCCTTCCATTTCCATGCAATTTCCCTTCTCTCTCCCTTTCCCTCCCACCTCTCATCCCTGTTTAATGTTAATCTTTTTCTCATGCTCTTCCTCTCTGCTCTGTTTTTAGTTGCTCTCCTTATATCAAAGAAGACATTTGGCATTTGTTTTTTAGGGATTGGCTAACTTCACTTAGCATAATCTGCTCTAGTGCCATCCATTTCCCTGCAAATTCCATGATTTTGTCATTTTTTAGTGCTGAGTATTACTCCATTGTGTATAAATGCCACATTTTTAATCCATTCATCTATTGAAGGGCATCTAAGTTGGTTCCACAGTCTAGCTATTGTGAATTGTGCTGTTATGAACAGCGATGTAGCAGTATCCCTATAGTAAGCTCTTTTAAGGTCTTCAGGGAATAGTCCAAGAAGGGGAATAGCTGGGTCAAATGGTGGTTCCATTCCCAGCTTTCCCAGGAATCTCCATACTGCTTTCCAAATTGGCCACACCAATTTGCAGTCCCACCAGCAATGTACAAGTGTACCTTTTTCCCCACATCCTCGCCAGCAATTGTTGTTGTTTGACTTCATAGTGGCTGCCAATCTTACTGGAGTGAGATGGTATCTTAGGGTGGTTTTGATTTGCATTTCTCTGACTGCTAGAGATGGTGAGCATTTTTTCATGTACTTGTTGATTGATTGTATGTCCTCCTCTGAGAAGTGTCTGTTCAGGTCCTTGGCCCATTTGTTGATTGGGTTATTTGTTTTCTTATTGCTTAATTTTTTGAGTTCTTTGTATACTCTGGATATTAGGGCTCTATCTGAAGTGTGAGGAGTAAAGATTTATGAACATGCATTTATACCTAAATGTACTTTGGTGATATTTACCTGTGATGCCAATTTTTGTGCACTAAACTATCAGAATTTCTTCATTGTAGGTACTTCTGCTTTTTTTTTTTTTTTAAGGAGTCCTCTGAATTTTTTGCAAGGAAAAAAATGTACGTAGGAATTCAAGGACAGGTGGGCAGAGCAGTTGAAGGTTAATGTGGGGAAACAACTACCACAGTGACTAAACACAACTCTGAATGAACTTGTACCCTGTCATCTCACTCCTTCCCTTTGTATGGTCTGTGCCAGGCACTGGAATTTTGCAGAAAATATTGCTTTCTACCAGACCACTGCTATATTTCCACATAATTTCACAAGGCTTCTACAATCTTTCATTCTATGATAAATTTATTGAAAGGTCTTATATACTCATGGTCCATTTTCTGTAAATCATTTCATGAAAAAACCTATTTATTATAATTTCAGTGGAATTTTTCCAGGGAAAAGAGAAAAATACTTTTCCTTTTCCAAACTGGAAGCTTTAATTCTTAGCCTAAGTATGTAGTTGATTTCATAGGCCCCTGCAATTGCTTGCTTCCTGGTTAATTTTAATTTTTTTTCATCTTTATTCAGCTATAATTGACAAATTAAAACCATATATATTTAAAGTATATAACATAATTTTTTGATATACATATATTGTATAATGATTGACTCTAGTCAAGATAATTAACTCCTTTGCCACATCCCCACCCCCACTGTAAATATTTAGGTGTAAATTGTAGAAACATAAAATTTTAAAAGCCCTTAAGCTTTTATTGTTCTTTTTTTTTCTTTTTTAAAGCATGGTTTTATTAAAAATCCTTTTTAATAAAGGAATTTGAAGGGTCTAGATTATTTACAATTCAGACAATAAAACTATTATTTAAAAATATTCTTTTGTATTTCTTGAGTTCTTGGCTATTTTAACATTTCTAATCATTTGTTTACTAACTGAATATGCTTGTTATTCTTTTATTTAGCACAGAGTTGTATTTAGTTGGTTTATATTTGAGTACTTGTACTTACAAATTTTCATTTGTCTTCTTGTAATAACTGAAACTTAAGACTTGACTCTTAAGATATATCTCATTTCCCTTTTAATTCTCTATGAATTAATATTCCTATGTAATCTTCAGACAAGGATAAGATCAACTTTATTTTTCTTCTACAAATTAATGAGTTATTGTTTATGTAGAAGCTTTTTGCCATAATATGGTAAGATAAGCATCCCTTTTATCAGTTTAATCTAAGACTTTGGGAACATTTATTATTCTGTAACTCTACAGAACACTTAATATCTACTGCTTTGAACTTTGACAGCTCTTAAATAGATACTGTTACCATCTAGGGGTATTGGGTTCCTTGTCTCTGTTCAGCAAAGTATTGAAGAACAGGACAAAGAGTAAGCAGGCAGCAGATTTATTGCAAAAGTAATGAAGATAGACTTTTCTGAAGAAAAAGGGCCCCAGAGTTGAGAGTCTGGTGAAGGATTTTGACCTGTTCTTTTTAAGGTCCCTATAATTTCCTTTTTTTCCTTATCTCCTCCCCTGTCCATCTGCTCCTCACTATTATTGATTGGCACCCTCTATGTCCACTGTGTGTTTTAGTTTTTCTATTGGATACCCTGCGGAGGAGCATGAGTACAGAAGTATCTGATTTGATCCCCAACTTGAGTCTATGAGCATTTTTTTGAGTAGGAAGTTGATCTCATGAGAAGACCCTTTCCATGCTCCTTTGGTCTGGACCTGCCCCCGACCTCCTCACTGGCCATCTTGCCCTGGCTGCCTGTAACCTTCTACATCTCCCTGATATATACAGTCTATTCTTCATATGTTGAACTATTTGTCATTTCAAGTGTTCCACAAAAATTTCAACTTTGTCTTTCATTTAACCATTTGTATATTCTACAGAATTAGCTCTGCTGGTGCCTCTTAAAATTTTCCTCCATGGCTTTTGTGTCTGTGAAATTTCTTCTTTGAGTCTCTCTTTATCGTAACTTATTTCATCTCATTTCATGGAGGCTTTATCCTCTCAATTTTCCTGAGGAAACAACGCAGACATTATCTGATGTTTTCTTCTGAATCTTTGTGCAAAATACACTTTTCAGGACAGAATTAGATTCTGAGTCTTCACAGAGCAGGTGTTCTGTCTGGATGTTGAGAAATTTTCCATGTTCTTTTCATACTAACCAAAGGAGACATGTGTGTTTCCTGATGTACAGTGACCTAGGAGTGGCTATGGATTTAGTGTAAGGTTACTTTGCATTCTTTCCAAAGTTTTGCAGAAAGCGTCACAAATCTAGTGTCTGAATATACACTGTTTTGCTCTAGAGGGGGATAAGGAAAATTGCAACATACTTAGCAATACAGTTTTTTGTGATCTCTTATCAATCTGATGCCAATGTACTTGGCTGTTAGTGGAATTGCATCCAGTTTTTGATGCTGGGTTGATTGTTTTTTAAATATCTTTATTTTATTTATTTATATTTATGTGGCACTGAGGATCGAACCCAGGGCCTCACACGTGCTAGGTGAGCACTCTACCGCTGAGCCACAATCCTAGCCCCTGGGTTGATTTTTATATATTGATTTTTGAAGCCAATTCAAATCTTACAATGTGTATATACATATATATATATCCATGCATCTCTCTCTATATTTCTATATTTTTACAAATATGGGTAGAGTTTTCCAAATTTAAAAATATAAACTCACAAACATATATGCAAATTACAAATATATCTCAAAATACATATTTCCCAGGAATATATATTTTGAAAAAATATATATTGTGATTATTTTAGTAAAATGCTGGAATAAATGGAGAGCAGCATACAAATGTCTGTAAATATGTGGTCGTCTTGCTGGAAATTAAATTTTTAAAAATTGTAATTTAATTATGAGATCATTACAGAAAGATCATAAGTAATTATTAGCAGACCCCTGAGCAAGGTGATGGAAGACACTTGTCTAAAAGTAATATTTTGTAAAAGGAAATCTGAATAATTTTTAGTTATATAACCTTCATAAGTGAGAAATTTTATTCACTTATAATGGGCTTTATACATTTTGATGCTTAAAAATGTCATCTAAATTAAAAATGTGCTTGGAATGATTGGATTAAAGTTAGTTTGCATTGTAAGATGATATGTAAATTTTCAGTTGCAGAATAGAGTCAAATGAAGGCTACTAATGTTTGGAAATTTAAAATTAAAAACATTTAAAAATTTAAACCTATACTGAATATGCTCAATATATGAGAACTGTTGTGTTCCCATGCAGGCTTCTCTAACTTGTGTGTCTAATTTAGGGCCTAATATAAATCCTCATACACATATATTAATTGTTGAGTTACAATATTTAGTAAGAACAATGAAAATAGAAGTTAAAAAATCAATGAAAATAGAAGTTAAAAATCATGTGCTTTAGTATTAAATTTAAGATAGAATTTTGATGCTATCATGTCGTAGCTTTAGGGTCACAGTCAATAATACATAATACCTCTAAGGACAGTTTTCTCATCTGTAAAATGTAAAATCAGGACCTACCTTATTGATTATTGAAACTTGAGGAAACACTTGCAGGTGTGGTGAAACAGAGCTAGAAATGGTAGCCATATTGTAACTATTTTTTTTTTAAACCTGCCTCCTTGAAAACAGAAAGGAAGATAAAATTCATTTTAAAATTTAAATGAAATAAATTTAAAACATTATTTTATTATTATTTGGGTTTATAACATGTCAAAACTGCAGAAGATATATTCTATGTAAAGCATGTTGAAAGGAGGCTGGGGTTGTGGCTTATTGGTAGAGTGCTGACCTAGCATGTGCAAGGTACAAAGCGCAAGGTGCTGGATTCGATCCTCAGCACCACATACAAATAAATGAATAAAACAAAGGTATTGTGCCTGACTACACCTAAAATTTTTTTTTTGAAAAATGTTGAAAGACAAAATGAAAAAAAAAAAAAAGGCAAATTGGCAATATCTTCAAGTAATTTGTCTTGACTTCATGTTAACCTCAACTGTCACTTTGGAATAGAGGACCCACTTTAATATCTGTCACACTGTCAGCATCCTAGAATGAAATTTATACTCTGAAAATAGGTATCTCATTTCTGTTTTGTTGAAGTTAGAAATTATATTTTCAAAACCTGTGAACATTAGGTTCTCTCCTGCCATATGCATCACACAACAGCTAACGTATATGCTGGATTTCAGTGACAAGATACTGGAAAATATTTGCTAGCAATCATACTGCTGAGTTCAGAATAATGTGATTTTTTTTAACCTCAGACAGTTTGTATTATTCATAGATCACACACACACACATTTAAAAAAAAAGTTTAAAGAATGATAACTATGTGGCAATTCTAGAATAGTGAAATAATACATGTTTTATTATTTGGTAGGAGGGATAAAATTTTTAGTTACATGTTACCCCAGTTTTTTAAAATGCGGCAAAGATATAGAATGCCAATCCTTAGTGCTAATCAGTTCTTTAATGAATGGCACAATCAGTCTCTATACACACAGGGTTCCTAGTCATTTGTGAAATAAAGATGGCTAAAATCTGATATGAAAATATAAAAATACAATTTAGTTTTTTTTCCTATGTCATAAAATTAAGTCTTCCAGAATTAAGCTAGAAGGGAAGAGTAGAGGAAGCTATTTGATCAAGAGATATAAAGACCAAGAGAAGAACAAATCTACCCTGAGTTTTGGTCATCAAGCACAACTCTAAAAGTCAGGATAGAATACTACCCAGAGTTGCTAATAATCAAGGTCATTCCAAGGAGAGTGTGTGTTGAGTCTTTTCTGGCATTGCATTAAACCTGGGGATAGTCTGGAAATCGATCATGTTTATAGCCCTCTCTCTCCTAGAGTACAGGGACTCAGCCTTAGTCATCAACTTTCAGCCTCCAACACTACATTATCATTTGGGATTCCTGTTAACCCATGATAATTGCTGACTGGTACAGAAATGGGTTTTCTCTCCCCACCTCTCCCCCCCCAACTGTGCCCCTTGATCCTTTTACTACTTTCCCCAAAATACACATACACACACCATTTGCATTTTGTAAATTTCACTAATGGGAAAATATAGAATAAATTGCATTGAAGAATTTAAATCTTTTTGAAAGCTTGGACATCCCCTGGTCTGAAGTTCCTATTTGTTAATTCATTTGAATAATTAAGTGGGTATCTTGATAATATGGATGGAAATTTCTGGATGGATATTTAATTTTTTTCTCTTGTCATCTTAAGCTTTCTGTAGTGAGCCCTCAAGCAAATAAAAAGGAATGACTAAATCTTCTCCTTATCTGGAATTAGAATACATTTATTCTCAGCCTTTTTTTTATAAAATTTTAGAACATAAAGGACTCAGTTAATTTTACTGCATTGTAGATTAAGAAAAATAATATTATAATATTTTTAAATTCACTTGGTGGAGGGGGGAAAGCCAGCCAGAACTTTTCCTTCCAAAACATGACTGGTTTCCTTCATATCACTTTATTTTTATTCTGTTTCTGTACTGTACTTTGGCATCCCTTCCACCATCTTCTAAAGGAATGCAAATATTTGTCCGTTTCCTCCAGATTTTACCACGACTCATTCAGCAGTAGGGCAGGAACAGACTTAGAGATTCTCCTGTAGAACAGAATTCCAGAATCCAGACAGGTCCGGATGGAATGACAGGTACCAAAGACCCCAGTCGGAGTGAGGTCAGGATGGGAAAGCAATTTAGCTAGGGAGAATCTGGCAGGCACAGAGATCTGGGAAGGCAGTTTCAGGAACTGCAAGAGAGATCAAGAACAGCACTTGTGTTTAGGAAACAATGCAGGGATATCCTGATTCCTGGGCAGGGCTGGGAGGCTCAATGTTCTCCTGAATTGCCCTCCATGATAGCTCAAAGATGTTCAGGGTTATGTCTGCAGTCAGAGAGATGATGCCTAGAGATTTACCTTACCTCTGTGAAGATTGGGGATAGAGATAGGTCTCACTGCAGATTCTGACAAAATAATAAGGTTGGCTTGTAAAATTAAATTTAGCTCAGCAAAAAGGACCCAGTAATAACACCCTCCAATCACACTTATTTCTACTTCCACTGTGTTATTTATTAATGTGTTCAGTTTATTTATAGATCTCTCACATGAGCTCATTTGTCATCTGTATTCCAGTGACTCTGTGGTTTTCAGTTTCCATCTTTACAGTGGTCCTTCCCCTATACTTACTCTTGTGTTTCCCATTCTTAGATGGTGTGAATATCACAACTCTGGCTCACAGATATTTCATCATTTTAAATGTCAAAACACTTGAGGAACAACAAGAGATATAGAGAATAGTTAGTTAGTTTAGATAGTATTAGTTTATCTCCTCCAGGGAGTGGGTCTGGGAGGGATGCCTCAAGAACTTTTCTCCATTCACACCTGCTTGTTCCAGCCAGGAGGGTAGGTGCCCATCAAAAGAGAAAGGGAAACTGCGAACTTTTCAGGTTGACCAGCTAAAGTGTGGAAGACCTGGTAATCACTTCAATGATAAGACCTCTGTGCATTAATATTCTGTTTTATTTTTCTCAAGAGTTTATATAAATGAAGTTTCAACTAAACGAAATTTTAATTGCAAAGCATAATTCCACTTTCATTCTATCACATTACAATGGAAATGAAACACTAAAGATATAACTGACCTCTTGTATAGTCATTCATACAAAAGTAATTCTTGTTTATCTTATACCATTTTTGAACAAGAAGGAAAAGAAGAAGGAATATTAAATGTTTGATACGTTTCCCTTCAAAAAACAATCTTTTTAATGAATTCCCTTACAGTTTTTTTTTTCTTGCAAGCTTCTGTTATTTTAAATTATGCATATGTAACACTGACTCTGAGTTCTCTATCACTTAGGATTATCTAAAACTTAGGGGTCTCCTATTTTCCATCCTACTTTCATTCTGCTACTCATCCAGAGATGTCTAAAAACTTCTAAATGTGCTTGGGCTCCCTATCCATTTCAGGTTTCCTGCTGCTGTGTTTTCACAACACGTTTTACTGACCTGAAAATCTTTTTCCCTTTCCATATTCTCCCATGAATGATATAACACTCGCTCTCTTGCCCAACACAGCACTTCCTGAGGTCTGCTGCACATGTCTGCTTCAGTGAAGGCTTGGAGGGAATGAAAAGGGAGTATAGCATTCCCTAAGCAAGATGAATTTTAAAAGTCTGTGTCTCTGGCTTCCCATCCTTAGCAGTATAAAGGCATTGCAGAATATCTGAAATTCTTTTTTTTTTTTTAATTAGTTCATTTGAATTCTTTGGAACGACTTTTCTAACCTTTATCGAAATGCAGCCCTCCACTGCCCCCTAAATTTTTATTTCCAAATACAAGAGGAAGTAGAAAGCACAAGCCAAAAATTGTATGAACATTTATTTTGAAAAAGGATGAACTTATGTCCCATTTACCTGTAATGACAGTAAACTAACTGGTATGAGCAAAATTCTAGGTTTTATTATCTAATATCAAGATGCAATTTACCTTCAAATACTTTTTTTCATAATTCATTCCTTTATAACTGCCATTCCCCCAAAGGTCCAACAGACAAAATATATTATGGATAAGTGTGTAAATAGTGATTTAAAAATAAAAAGCAAAAAATAAAAAATAAAAAAGCACATCTTTGGAACTCTCTGACAAGGCATCTTCAATATGGTTTGTTTTAATTTTTAAAATGTCAGCAGGCCAAGCATCAACTGGAGTTTTCCAGTGACAGAATAATTACCAGCCACCTATAGTTTCATTATCAGTAGAAATTTTATACTTCACTTGGAGAGAAAATATTTCTGCTATTTCCCTTGCTTCCAAAGACCCTGTATTTTTTTTCTTTCTTATTTCTAATGTGTGCAGCTGAAGAAGGTATAAGCTTTCCAAATTCTATCAAGCTTTCAAAGATGTCAGAATAATGCCAGGTGGGACTTTGAGGACAAATATATAAAGCCAGCTTTGGAGACTTGTTTTGGTAGTTGTTTTTCTTTTCCTGAATATTTGTATTCAGGTTGTCATGAACATGAATTATCTTAGGTATTATCAGTTTATCTCCTCCTAGGTTAACCTCCTAAGACACAGCATGGATGCTCCTCTCTGCTGGGAGGCTCATCCTCTGTCCCCAGTGAGATACAGAATAGTCCACAGTGGGGTCCATTCTTAGGGTATAAGTTCTAGGGCTTCCAAAATTTCCCAGGTCATAAATGGAAAAGATGTCTCTATGGATTACATAATCAAGATACTTAAAATTCACCATGGTTTATCTTCTCTCTCTTAAGGTTCCTCTAATCTTAAGTATCTTTTCATCAAATCTTATCTGAGAAGAGGAGCAGGACCCAAAAGTAAATGGAAGGTGGGAAGATGGAACTGGAATTCATGACTTCCATCCCTTCAACCCCTCCAGGAATCCAGTACATTCTGAAGGGTGTCTTGCTAGATTACAAAATTCAATATTGTTTAGCTTGGCTTAAAACATCCCATGGATGAAAATGTTTATGTGTTGAAATTTTGAAAAACATTTCAAAATATGTTATATATCTTCTGGTCTGTAAAACTTTCTTTTTGTACCTGCCTGATACCCTTCTAGGCTAAACTTGACTTAGCTGGCATGACTTCTGGGGAACTTGAATAAGGGATATAAAAATCACTGAAGTACAGGAGAGGATTTGGGGATAGTAGGATAAGTAGTGGCTGAGATAGTAGACTGGAGAAGGACATCCTAAAGAGAACTTAGTCACTCACGACCTCAGTTGGAATCCAATGAATTGAAAAAGCCAGAACCAGGGGTAGGATGGTTAAGCATAAAAAGTGTTATCCACTCTTTGAGGTTGAATAGGAAGTTGTCTGTTATCTCTTACCTTTGATGGATCTTTTATTGTGTCTAAAGAAAATTTTCATACGGACTGGCTCTCTGTGAAGACTCTTGAAGATCTCCACTACCTTGCATCTAGGATCTCTGGTTTTTACCTCTGTTGAGCCACTGTGGGTCCTTAAACAGGCCACATTCACCTCAAGACTTTACCTAGCTTATTTTCTTCCCTATAATGTCCTTTCTCACTCTACACATGACAAAATTCTATATGAAGCCCTGAAGATACAGTTCCAGTATATTTTACTGTCAAGTCCTTCTACATTAGTTTCTTAACACTATTAAAACAAATTATCACAAACTGATTGACTAATGCAACAGAAATTTATATAATCAGAAGTCTCAAATCAAGGTGTCAGAAGAGCCACACTCCCTGCAGAAGTCTCAGAGAGAAATTTTTTCCTGGGTTCTCCTACTTTCTGGAATGCTAAGAGCCATAGCTAAGTAAGAATGATGCATGGCAATTTCCTTGTCAGCCTACCCCATGTTGCTTAGAGGGAAGACTCTCCATTGTGGAAATGGGCTTGCCTTGGACCCAGGTCATTTGCAGTGACATTGCATGAATGTTTGAGTAAGGTGACCCTGCTCAAGGACCAGGGTGGATCCGGGTGTAGGGCAGATCAGGGTTTAGGGCAGATGGGGTTTAGGGCGGTTCCAGGTTTAAGGTGTATCCTGCTGGGAATAGGACGCATCCTGCTGTCTCCAGGCGCCCGCTCCTTGAGTTCCGGTTGAGTTTTCGAGGGATTCAGAGAGTATTTTGGGATGCAGAGCCCAGTGGAGGTGTGGATTTTCCCCAGAATGTGCATGTAGAGTGCCGGTGACAGTTTGAGAATAAAGAGTTGCTGTTTGAATCTACAAGGTGTGTGGTGGCTCGTGATTTTGTGCCCAGCCAGACTGCGGCACTGGAAGCTTCTTGTGTTCTTTGGTTGTAGCAACATAACTCCCATCTCTGCCTCCATATTCACATGATGTGGCTCTTTAAGTCTTTTGTCTCCATGTCACTCTTCCTTCTTATAAGGACACCAGTGATTTGATTTAGGTTCATCCTAACCCACTATGCCCTTTTAATAATGAGCAACCTAGTTGCACATGCAGGATCCCTATTTTCAACTAAGATCACAATCACAGGTTCTGTGGACATGAACCTGAAAGGTCACTGTTCAAACCAGCACAAAATCTCCCATCAATGCTTCCTTGTTCCCATAGCCCATGGAAAAATCATTTTTTTTTTTTTCTGTGTCACAGTATAGTTTGGTACAAATCTCTTTTTGTAGTTATTGTACTGTGTCATAGTTTCTTTAAAAATGACATTACCTCCTACCAGTTTGATAGTTCTTTAAGTATGGAACATATGTATTATTTATCATTGTAACCCTAGCTCTCCACACAAACTAGTTCACAGTTCCTGTCAAGTTAATGTTTGATTGCAAATAAATTCTTGAGGATCTCATAAACAGAGACACTACAATGGATTCTCACTTTTACCAGGATTATTATTCCTCATAGAGTGTCCAATATATCTTGTCAAAATAGAAACATAACTTTTCAATCAATGTTCATTTTGGTAGCAATGATGTTTCTACCTTTCTCCTAGTTATTTCATCATATGTAGCTCTACTTTTCTAGAAAAATTAGCAAATGGGGTATCCTTAAAAGTTATTTATTTCCCCAAAGGTGTTTAGTTCACCTCCTGAGTCAATAATTTTTCCTCATGTTTTTCTCTTTTTAAAAACTAATTCTGAAGTAGTTTCTAAAATAATTAAATGTTTTACTTTACTAAACAAAGGATATTTTGACTTATTCAATATGCTCTTATTACTCAGAATCTTTATGACCATGAATTATTTTCTGAGCCAAAATAAAATGGTTCAGAAATTTGACTATGGTTTCATATTTAATAGCCTCATATGGCAAAATAATAATAGATAATAGCATTGATTCCGATGTAAGTTTCAAAAACTTGGTATCATTTAATTTTCACAACAAAGGGATGAATTTGGCACTGTTATTCCCCCTTTACGGATTAGGAAGCTGAAATTTAAAGTTATTAATTGATTTGCCCAAGGTCATCTCTCTATTAAATGGTGGACGTGCCAAGATGAACCCTTTAAAATTAAGCACCATCATTGACTTTCAGTGATCTCAGTGCACCAATAGGCAATTAGTTCTTACTTTGATTGCCATCTTTTGCATAAATACTTTATTTTCCCTAGTCATCGATCACTTCTAATTTTACATGTGCTTTGTGCAGGGTAGAATTTGGGTACCGAGGCCTGGAAAGATGTAACTATGCACCTTTCTTTGGTGTGGGCGCATGTGTAACATGTATCATATCACATTTCTCATGGTGGGGTCCTGTTGTGGACACAGGGCCTTCTTACTACCAGTGTGTTTTGTTATTGTTGTTGTTGTTGTTTACTTTTATAGACAGGTGGGCTACACTCAATTTAGTAAGTTTCATATTAAATTTCTGCATGGGTTCTTCAGTTAGATCTATGAAAAGAATGGAAGGAATTGTAAGGGCGAGTAGTGAATATTAGCTCTAGGACCAGTGGTGAAGCTGGGTCTACACTGTGCAAAGGTGGAGTGAACACAGGGAATCATAGAGGTAAGTCGCACATGGAGGGATGCTAGGAAAGGTGACCCCACTGCTAACTGATGAAAAATCAGAAAATTTGAAAGGCATTTTTTTTTCTCTTACTATTTCTTTGTAGATTTCACTCTCATATTTACCTTTCCTTTTAATATCCATCATCTCTGTTTTTCATCGCTTAGTCAAGAAATTAATTAGAAAGCATGGGCTGGGGATGTGGCTCAAGCGGTAGCGCGCTCGCCTGGCATGTGTGGGGCCCGGGTTCGATCCTCAGCACCGCATACCAACAAAGATGTTGTGTCCGCCGAGAACTAAAAAATAAATATTAAAAAATGCTCGCTTGCGCTCTCTCTCTCTCTCTCCCTCTCTCTCTCTCTCTCTCTCCTCTCTCTCTCTTTAAAAAAAAAGAAAGCATTCATACTTTATATATAAACAGAGATATAAAAATTGTGGTATATATGAGTATTAAGAATTGTAATGCAAAAAAAAAAAAAGGAGAGTGTTACCTTAGATTAGGTAGAGGTAAGTGAAAGGAGGGGAAGGCAGGGGATGTGGGGACAAGAAAGATAGTAGAATGAAACCTACATTATTACTGTATGTATGTAAGTGACTGTATGACCATTGTGATTCTACAATATGTACACTCAGAAAAATGAGAAATTATATCCCGTCTATGTATGATACACCAAAGTATATAAGTGTGTTCTACTGTCATGTATAACTAATTAAAACAAATTAAATATTTAAAAAGTATATAAATGGTATTTTGAAAAGACTAGGGAAGAGAGAGAAATTGAGAAACTGACAGAAGAAAGTTTGGATCTGTGAGGACCTAAAAGCCTAAAGCAGTCAAGTAGGGTTTTAACAAGTTCTGGAATACCATAGACTCTCTTCGTAGACTATCCACTAGATAATGGCAAATAAAGACTGTAATATAACCTAGATTAGGGTTTTCTTCCAGCTGATTGAGATTCCCTGGTAAGTTGTTTCTAGGTACTACCTGAGGAAAATAAATATTACCATATGAATTTTTTTCCTCTTTGCTGTGTAGCCTAATTCTTTTATCTTTCAAGGAAGAAAATTTTCTTAATAAAATTTATAGTTTCATTCAATTAAGATTACAATGATTTGATGAATGCCAACTATTTCTTGACTTTGCATTTCATATTAATTTTAGTTAGCTTGAATTTTCTGAAAGGACATTTTTGAGGAAAGCTAATTTTTATCTTTTGTACACTGCCAAGGGTAGGAGACTAAATATGTACCATACAATTTGCCCTAACACTCAAGCACATCAGTTGTGGGTAGTCAGGAATACCTGTTGAGTGGTTGACTATTTTGATTAGAGGTCTTGAACTTCAGTCCCTCTTTACAACTCTATCCCTAGCATTTTTTATTTCTTTCCTTTTGTGTTAGTTAGCCTTAGGCTACTATAACTGCTGTTTCTTTTCTCCCAACTAAAAGGCTCAGGGGTCACTCCAGGTAAACTGGGCTAAGTGGGCTGTGCAAAATAACCACACAAGAGACACAAATCCCCTTTTATTGAGGAGAAGCTATTCAAATGAGGCAAGGGGTCAGGTTTCAGGGGGCTGTGTCTATCTTCATGATGTCCACTGTCAGCAGGTTGACTGACATCTGGGTAGGCCACACCCAAGGGCACAGTAAGAGAAGGGGACACACACAAGGCACTTCCATGGAACATTCTATCCTAATCAGGGCAAGGGGTTATATTACAAAGAAACAGGTGAGCATAGCTCCACCCATGGGGCTGTAGGAAGCCATGCCTGGGCATGAAGACACAGTCACTCGAACCCTAGAAGAGCGGGGAAGTCTAGCAGCATGGGTGCCTGACGCCACATCACCCATCAGGGGAGTTAACACAGTCACGTGCGAGGTTGGTCTCCCACATATAACAAAATTCAATAGACAATTAATTCTATAAATCCTAAAAATTTTTTTACCTCACCAGTTTTGGAGATTGGTGTCTAAGATTCAGTGGCCCCATTGGGATGGATCTCTGGTGAAGGCAGATCACTTCATCATGATAGAAGTATGAGTTGAAGTGAATGCCCACAGAGGGAGCCAGGAAGCAATGAGAGAGGATGATCAAAGGCCCACGATCCCTTTGAGGGTATGCCCCAGTGACCTAAGGACCTCCCATTAGGCCCCACCTCCTAAAAGATCCACCACCTTTCAGAAGTGCCACCCAGAATACCAAGGTTTTAAAGCATGAAACTTTGGGGAGGTTATTCAACATCCAAACAGCAGCACCTTTTCTCTGGCAGGCTGTTCTGCTACCTTTTTCATTTGCAAAAGCTAAAGCCTGGCCTATTATCCTCACTTCCAGCCTTGATTTTATGATTTCAATGATCTGTACCCTCAGGTGTTTTAAACCACAAATAACTGCCCTAGGGGGGAAAAAATGTTTGAGGTTAGAAACCAGTACATACAGAAAATAGTTAAGCCTGAAAATGTGCAGATTTTCAAAGTCACCTATGACACTCATCAAGGTGGAGGGACTATGAAATAACACAATGTAAAGGGCATATAGGTGACAGTTATTAATACCAGCGTGATTGATTTCATACCCTTGAGATGTACCAAACTTTAACTCCAGGTTCAGCAACTCCATAATTTATATAAGTAGAGTGTGTGTCAGTTCATTAACAGGTTATTAGGAAGTCTGGGGAAGATGTTTTAAAATGTTCTCAGGAAAATCTTGGGGGAATGAACCAGAAAATAAGATTATATTAAAGGTTACAAAGAAAGGTGTACAGTGTGTTTGTGTGTATGAGAGCATGCACACACCCGTGTGCGTGTATGTGCATGAGCACTTGTTTTTATAATTAATCTACCTTTATTGTTAGTCAATGGATTCCGTCAGGTTGTGTGGGTTAGCATTTAACCTGGGGCAAGATGAAGGTTAAGTTCTGAAAACTAGCTGGGGATTCACATGAGGTTTTTACTTTATTAAGCTTGACCTGCACGTTCTTTTGTGTTGTTTCATACAGTCTTCCAGATAAGTAATTTTTTACATGAAAAAATACTTACATAAATATATTTTATAAATTTGATGTTAAAGTTCAGTTTCCTTCATTTTAGGCAAAAACGAAAGTTAGGGAACTATTTGCAAATAATTGAGAAAAAGCATCACTGAAGGCAAAAATGGTCTAATAGCATTTTAGAGTCAATTATCTTGGAAACTAGCCTGAGTCCCTGGTTGTGGCTCTAAGGTTTCATCTTAAACCCTCCAGACTGCATTCTCCTTGGTTCAGTGGGCAGCTTCCCACAGCAATGGTGGAATAACAAGAGGAATTAAACAAATATAAAATGTCATTTAAGGCCTAGGCTCTAAACTGGCTCATTATCATATTTACCCCAATTTCATTATCCAGTTAAGCTCAAAATCAATGGAACTGGGAAATATATTCTGCTTTTAGTGACAGGCACTTCTAAATACCATGAAAAACAGTATATGGATATAATGAAGAATGAAAAAGTGGAGAAAAGATGGAATCTACCCCCACATGCTGTAAATCCAATCTTTTACATTCACGGGACTTCTGAGGTTCTTATTTGTGAAGCAAACCTGAATGAACTCACTGACAGGCATGCAAGTATTAGAAGATAGTTGTTATAATTACCCTAAGTCTCTCCTAAGTTGGGTAAAAGCTCTTTCATAAGTTTGCTTTCTTTCTTTCTGTGTTCCCTCCTTTAATGACTAGATCCCCTTGCCTTTATGTGTAACCTCCTTTGGATTTGTGAATATGGTCTGCTTGACCATTGCACCAGCCACTGAACTGAAAAGTTCAATTAATGTGAATGTTCTGGAGCTCTAGTTCCCATGTGGCAGATGAGTATATCTGTAGCTATTGAAAAGCCATTTTGCAATGCTGTTATTTTTCAGACTGATCTTATGCAATTGAAAACCTCAAAACTTTTTCTGTAAGGTCTCTTGCCAAAGCAAAATTCTTGCAAGCATTATTTGACAGGTTGATCTCAGTTTTAGATCTGTTGATTTTCATACTGTGATTCTTGTGATTACACTCAAAAGAGAAGCGAAAGGAAAATAAAATGGTGTGAATAACAAGGAAAGCCTTCCTTTGTATTTCATTCTAAAGGTCCTTTTCTTAAATCATTTTAAGATGATGAAACATTGGAACCTATCCTTGCTTCATTCCTGCTCTCTGAGTTAGTTGGAATCGTTTCACTGTAAGGAAATCTACTGAAATTTTTCCTTTTGATGTGTTATGAAAGTTTACATTTATTATTTAAACTCAAGTTCTCTTTCATCCTGATACAGACAACATTTTAAGAGATATTATATAATTTATATTGTTATATTTTATTTGATTAGAGTATGAAGCACAAATTTATAATCAATCCATGATTATTTATTGAAAACACTATTTGTACAGAATTGTGCTGCATTTTCTATTCATAACAGACTTTCAGAATACCATATGTAAATATGTTGATAAGAATATAGAAATTCTTTGACTAATTACAATAATATTTAATCTACTGTTCAGGACTAGGTAAATTCTAAAGTTTAATAAAAAATATTTTGAATGAATAAAAATCTCCGTTAAGAAAAAATGTTATATTAGCATGATGATATGTGGAAAAATCAGAGAAACCAAGATTGGTAACACACTAATACTAGTTAGTAATGTTGAATCTTATAAATACAAATTTATTTAATAATGTCTTTATTGCCACCTTGTACTTTTTTGACTGAAAATAATACATGCTTTGTAGGAAAAAAAATAACAGTTAATACATTTTGAGTACTATCAGTCATTCTATCTTCCTATCAGTCTAAAAATGAGTTTTAAAAATAGTTATTTATAATGTTCTTTATTCATATGGAAGTATTTGACCTATCATTATATACTCAGTACTATGAAAACACAAGTAACCAAGTTGACTGTGCATATAGAAGTGACAATATATCTCAAACTGATGAATTCAGAAGTACCTCCTATACTTTGAGTTCTCCATGGGAAGTACTTATGAACAATTTTGGATATTAATGTATGAATATTGAAGAATTTTATGCATATTAAAAGAGATAAAATACAGTAAACTACCTTGAATTTATGATTCACCATAAAAGAGGGAACATGTTTGAAAATACCTATAAGCCACAACAGTGTTATATCTGTCAATCTAGATTTTCCATCTGTAAACATGCATATACACAGTACAATATCATTTGTGTTTAAACTTATACATATGGCAATATGCAGTATATGTTTAAGAGTCTGCATTATTTATTAAATAAAATATGTAGTTTCTATGTTTTTACTTAATTTTGTATATTTTTAAAATTCACATGAATAGTATCATGCTCTATAAAAAATTTTAAATGCTTCTTATTTTACTATCATATTTGTGAGTTATCCATGTTTATGTACGTGCTTTATTTCACCTCAGTTTGGTGTTTCATTGAATGAATGAATTGCAATTTAGTTTTATATTTCTTTAAAAGAAGATTGCTTCCAATTTTGGCTTTTACAGCGATTCCTTGAACATTTTAATATATGACTTATTTTGCTTATATATAAAAAATTTCTTCAGGGTATATAACCAGAAGTGGAATTCCTGAATCATACATAAGATATATTTGACAACTTTAAAATTCAAAAAGCTTTTAAAGTGGTAGTATGTTACGATAGTAATGTGCCTGGTTTTATCATGTCTTTTTGGATTTAATTGAGTAAAAATTCCTAGGTGTATCAGAGAACATGTTGGCTCAGGGATATGAAGGAAAAAGATATAAAATTCAGAAAAAGACAGGGAGTGGTCTGGGGTTCCAAAGTTAATGTTGTAGATTTTGATTCATCATATTCTGGATTCATTTTTACCTAAGCTTATAGCTACAATTTATTTCTTATTTTTAGTATGGAAACATATTAAGATATCAATAAATTTACTGAGGAATGTTTTATGCTTTCTTCCCACAGTTGTTCCATAGTTTTAGAAACAGTCTCATTTATGTCACTACTGCTAAGAGTGGATACTTCCCACCGCATTACAGACTAGTGTAATTAGCTCACCATTATCAGGGGACCACACTAAGACAATGTTTCATAGAATTACAGAATGTTTAAACCAGAAAAAAAAGAACTTTAGAAATGATTCACTTCAATTCCTCATGTTACAAATGAACAAAAATAATGTCCATGGAGGCTTAAATAATTAGTTCACCATTCTGTAGCTATGTAGAAGAAAAGGAAGGACTAGTGAGATCAGAGCAAAGGACAGGTAGCTGATTATCAAAGAAAAGGAAGTGGATGGATGCACTCACCATCACTGGGTTGCTAACAGCCTCTGGGGGAGGGGAAGGATCACACTTTCCAATCACACTTTCCAACACAAGCCATCACTCCCTGGACCACTCTCTTCCTGCTATTTTAGTCACTTTTGGTCACATAGGCAGGGTGGGAGGAGGGAGCATGAGAAGCAAAGAAAACAAAAATCTATAAAAGGGGCAGGACACCCCCAACTCCTTCAGGCACCAGCTCTGGACCCCCTCCTCTCCAGAGGAGTCTCTCTCTCTCTCTCTCTCTCTCTCTCTCTCTCTCTCTCTCTCTCTCTCTCTCTCCTCTCTTTCTTAAATAAAATTTACCTTCTGAGCTTGCCTTGGCATTTCTTGAGTGTTTAATCTTCAACACTGGAAGAAAGAGGACCCAATCCTTAAGCATTCTATTCTCTCTAAAATCTTCCCTTATCTACAGTTTAGGTCCATTATCACTGACTGCCATATTTCTTGCTCATATTTCTGTTTCTTCTCAAATCATTGAAAATGACATGATAGATTTAAATATTCTTCTATGAAATATTTTTGTTTTAGTTTTTTTTTTTTTAATACTAGGAATTGAATCCAGGGGCCCTTTACCATTGAGCTACATCCCCTGTGCTTTTATATTTTATTTTATTTTTTTTATTTTGAGGCAGGGTCTCACTGAATTGCCCAGCCTGACCTCCAGCTTGTTATCTTCTTACCTCAGCCTCACAAGTTGCTGAGATTACAGGTGCTCGACAGCCTACCTAGCTATTTTCATGGAATTTTTTTAATTGAAATATTGTTTCACATTTATAGAAGATGCTATTAAAAATACAGTCACGTTTTGCAAATAAAGCTGTCATAATTTCAATGTAGAAAAATTAGACATATCAAAAAAACAGCTCAGTTTTGTAATGAGAAAAAATAGTAAAGAGTTCATAAGATTGGGGAAAAGGAAAAGTTCATCAGAATACTTTCTGAGGGCTGATCCTACCTTCCAATCCTCAGGAAAGGGTATCATGTAGGCTGTGCTGGCCAATGCTGGTGTGGGGTCTCAGCAGATGCACATGATGCATCTTGCAAACAGAAACACCCGGGAAGGGCACAGAGGATATCTTTGAGAGAGCTGGAGAGAAGGCTAGATAACTGAACTCTGCCTTCCTGTCTAAGGGATAAATGCAGAGGCAAAGGAAATGATAAATCCAATATATTTGAAAATCTTAGAGTAAAAAGCAAATGCAGAAATTTTTGGTTTTGAAATATTATATTAATGGTGATACTTCTGTATCTCTGAGAATTAACAGCCACAGTATAGCAAAGACAAAACAAAAGTATCAAGACCATAATAGCAAGAACAATGACAAGCAGCTAGAAAGCTGGAGATTATTTTTTCTGGGTTCCTTTTTGTGTATATTCCTTGGTTTGTAGGCTGTGGGCCTCAGTACAGGGATTAGGTTCTGCAGATTTCACTCTGAAACACTGAAAAATTGAAAGCTTTTTTTTTTTTTTTTTTTGCAATACCTAACAAATTCTGGAAAATATGATCAACAACTTGCATATGCCATAACACTAGGAGGAAGAAATAGATTATTGTCCTTGTCGGTGTATCTTTATTGCTTCAAGAGGAAAATACTGCAGTGTTAAAATACATTTTAAAAAGAATAGGTCAATAAGCTGAAATGTTTGGGTGATCAGAAATCCTTATTTTTGAACAATTAAATCACATGCCAAATAATGTTGAAAAAAGTCCCTGGAACTTAACAGAATATCTCTTCAGAAATTGAGTTTTTTGTAAGTCACCGCTTAGTTGTTTTCCTCTGGTGGAGAACATCTGTGATAATTTTAAAATAGGAAACTTATCCAAGACAACACCTCTCAAGGTGGTAGCACGTTTCATGCCTGAAATTTGGGGCCATCTGGATTTCTTAATTAAAGTAGTGAGTCTAGTAACTTTTTCTTAATTAAACTAAAAGTAATGAATTTCCTGCTTTCTATGTCTTTTATTATTATTAGATATTAAATAGTAACAGCATATTCAACTGGAACTAAGACCAATACTGCTATGCTATAAGGGAACGTTTGTACTTACTGAATTTTATGGTAATACCCAAGGTGATCTTAAAATTTTTGTATTTAATATTTCTTTCATTTTTGAGTGATCAATTAATATATTCTTGGAAGCCCTCTCTATTAAGTCAACTCTGCAAGTAACCCGACAATTCTGTTTTGTTTTATTCCTTGTAATTATTATGCCTCACTGACAGGCATTAGATTGATCCCAAATATACACATATACAGTCACACAAATGGTTAAAATATCTAGGCATTTTCCAAATATCTTCTCAATCAATTCAGTTGGCTTTGATATATCTTTGTGGATTCAAATTTTTAGCAACAGTAAAATAAATATTCAGAAACAATAGAAAATTTCCAGGCCAATTCATCCAATTGAGTAAAATCCTTTAATTGCTTTGATTTGCCTCTGTAGTTTACAATTACCAATCAATTCCAAGCAAAGAATCTAAAAGTGATAAATTTAGAATACTTTCCCTAGAATGGATTTTGTTATATAATATTCTATAGTATAAATTTAGAACATGGCCATAGTTCCCTTGATTTTTTTTACATCTTTATAATGCATATGATTCATTTCAGATACTAGCTGATGAATCAAAAAACAATTTAAAAATAAACTAAAAGGAGGGTGTAATAGGTCATTGATGCTATCATGATACCTTTGTAGAATCTACATTTCTGGTTCAGGGCTTGAATGAAACTATTTATGTTATTTAGCCAATATAACACTCTGGGAAGAAAATCCATCTTAGAGGGGAATTAAAGAACACTTCCAACTTTTAGGGTAGTTTTGATGACAATTGAATTACTACCTCACATAAACAGTTATAAAAAGAAAATTGGATGAATGTTTTCCCTTGTAATTAGAAAAACTGAAAGGTAGAAGTCATCATCAAAATTGTTGTCATCATTCTGAATATTAAAGTTTGGTTTAAAGAAACCAATGAATAGCTTTAAATGCAAAACAAATGCATTGACTAGGAACCAGTAAAAATGCACATTTATGCACATATATGGTGTACCAGTGTCATCTCTTTAATATGTTTTCATTATGCATTTGAAAGGACATTATAGTTCCAACATGTGTGGCATCAAAAAGTTACTTTGGTTTACTTTGAGAACAGTTAGTTTAGAAGCCATACTCTTTTCTATAACCTACTAAAAATTATACATTTCATCTTTCCTATGCTTCAAAGATACTCTTTCTTAAAATATAGAAATTTATCACAGACTCTTGCACAAATTATTTAATGCATGGGATTTGTTGGAATTTGTGACAACATGGGCCAAACATTTCTTCTAATAAGTACTTGGTCTGAAACAGAAAGTGTTATAATCAAATTCTAACATATTTTTACTCTTTTTTTTTTTTTTTTTTTTTTTGGTGGTGGTGCTGGGGATTGAACGTAGGGCCTTGTACATTCTAGGCAAGCACTCTACCAACTAAGCTATATCTTCCACCCTAATATGAGGGACGAATATATTGACCCTCTAGAAGCATGGGTAATAATAAGTTGAATACATTTTAGATTCATAGAATGTATGTTCAGATTTCTAAATGTCTGATAATTTTCATCCAGCTGTATTCAGTTTTTTCATCTTTTTTTGATCATTTACTTTTGTGCAGACCTAATGCTGGAGTTTGGGGGTATCTGTAACCTGAAAGTTCTCTTGGTTTGGGGAGGGGTTCACAGAGGAATGTTAATATTTATCTGTGGTATCCGTAACCGAGGGCCACAGATCAATTACGAAGTAATGTGGATGATTACTTTAACAGGGATATGCACAAAATTTAGGAAGTTTAAATTTTGGTAAACAAAGAAAAACATATCTTCAGAGTTAGTAAATAGGCTGCCTCTAGTATGACAATATGGAAAGGTCACATTTCAAATTCAAATTGCTCTGAAATGAAATCTCAGAAGGCTCAACTATGTCAACAGGATCTGCTGTGTGACCTAATTGGCATTATGTAATCTGCCTCAATTTCCTCCTTTCAATTTAGCTTAGATTTTTGCCTTCTTTTTAGCCCACATGTTCACCTTTCTCCATATTGAATAAAATTACATCTTGCATATGAATTTTAAGTTCATATGCAATCAAGTATTAAGTAGCTTGTCTAAATTCACAGAGCAATTGGGTGATGAAGCAGAAATCTGAACCCAGGGAAAGGGGACTCTGATCTTTACCACAATCCTTTACTAATTCCTTCAACATGCTTAGAATTGCTCATGATCTTTAAGAAGACCTCTGAATCCTCACAAAACTGTTTAAATTGTAGCTTACATGATTTAATTGGAGAATTTTTTACACAACTTTTGATTTCAATAGTTCCAACTACTACCACCTTTGCTTTTCTTTGGAGGGTGATGGGCCAGAATTTAGGTTCAGGTAATAAACCAAACTTCAAGAAGACCACAGCCTCTGAATGGAAGACTGCAGTACTTCACTCACAATGAAGAGCAGGAATTGTGAGAAGTATGTTCTGGGGATGGGCTGATCAATAGAGGAAATGCTTCATTTCTGATCCAAATACCCCAACTACCCGCTATTGTTTCCATGCTATGACTTTTTATTATTGGTTGCAAAACCACAAGGGGAAGTCTTGGGAATGAAATAAGTAAATATATTTATCCTTCTTCTTGTGAAGTTATTTTTATCTCTTTATTGAATGAAATTTCAATCATACTATTGAATTTATTTATTTATTTATTTTTCTTTTTTTATTTTATTGGTTGTTCACAACATTACAAAGCTCTTGACATATCATATTTCATACATTAGATTGAAGTGGGTTATGAACTCCCAATTTTACCCTAAATGCAGATTGCAGAATCACGTCGGTTACACATCCACAATTTTACATAATGCCCTATTAGTAACTGTTGTATTCTGTAACCTATTACTGAATTATACAAAAGTGTAAAAAAAGTGAGTAATGCATTTCCATAAAATGAACACATGAATAAAAACTTTTATCCAGGTTAGGAGATGGAAAATCAGAAGCCATTCTTGTATTTTTTTATTAATCATTGTATTCTTTTCCATATACTAATACAATACTATCTGGACACTGCACACCATATATTTGTATTGGTTCTTTTTGAACTTTAAATAATGTAATCTATTTTATATATTCTCTTGTATCTGGTTTCTTTCACTAAAATTTATTGTTGCTTTGGCATGTTGTAGCATTTCATTTATGTTTATTGTTGTATATTATTTAATTTTGTGAATGTGTCATGATGTATTTATTTCTTTTATTCCTTATGGATATATATATATATATATATATATTTTAACCACTTTGAAACTTAGACTGCATCCTAAATCTTCTGTAACAAAGAAGCTTAAAGGGGGTGGTGTAAAGCAATGGAAAGTTATTTCCTGTAGTTCTGGGTAATAGAAGTGTGAGGTCAAGGTAATGGCAGGGCTGTGCTCCCTCTGACACATGTAGCCTTCCTTGCTTCCTCTAGTTTCTGTGTTTGCTGGCAATTCACATATTTCTTGACCTGTAAATGTGTTATTCCAATTTGTGTTTACATAGTCACAGACCATCTTTCCCATGTGTATCCCTTCTTTTCACAAGGACAACAGCCTTATTGAATTAAGACCCCCCCCCCTACTCCAGCATGGTCTCATCATAATTAACTATAGCTTCAGCATCCCTAGTTCCCAATTAGGTCATATTCTGTGGGTTAGAACTTCAACATACCTTTTTGAGGAGCACAATTCTACCTGTAATAGGGTATTCCAACTAAACTTCTATGAACATTCTCAGGCACATCACTTGGTGCAAACATGTTTGTATTTATATATACCGAACAGTACAATTGCTGGATCAAAGTATATGTGTCTATCTAGCTCTAGAAGTTACTGCCAGATGTTGGTGCCAATTTACAGCTCTCTCAACAGAACATGAAAGCTCTAATTCTCTTATAATTTCCCTAATTTGGAGTTTCTCATCTTACTTTATTTTAGACATGTGGGTGGGTAACTAGTGGTATTAAATTTTTCATTTTCATCTCTCTGGGTTATTAGTAAGATTGAACTCTTTATCATAATTTTACTGTTGTTTAGATATGCATGATAATACTTCTTGTCTTTTTCCTGTTGAGTTGTCTTATTCAATTTTCTTGCTGATTTTTAGGAGTCCTTAGTAGATAATGCAAGTAATCTATTTTCCTCATGTCTTACAAGTACTTTTATCTTACTTTTTACTCTTAATAGTGTTTCTGAACAACTAGGAGTTCTTTATTTGGATGCAGTCCTATTTGCCGATCTTTTCATTTCTAATTAGTGCTATTTTATTCTATTTTTTAATCCATCTTTTCCTCATCCAAGATTATAAAGATAATTTTCCCAAAGTTTTTTTTTCAAGGAATTTTATTATTTAGATCAACACTCTATTTGGAATTATTTTTTGCATATGGTTAGAAGTCATTTTTTTTTTCTCATCTGTACATTCAATGACTCTGTCATCATGGATTAAACAGTTCATACTTTGTCCAGAAAGTTCATACTTGGTCCACTGTTTCCCCATACTATGTTTATCTATCTCTCTCTCTCTCTCTCTCTCTCTCTCTCTCTCTCTATATATATATATATATATATATATATATATATATATATATACAGTATATATAAATATTTATTATGTATAATTATATGAGAATTAGAGCTCTCTTGTGCTGTTGATCTCTCTCTATATATATACACATATAATTAACATATCTGTAATTAACATATCTGGAAAGTTTATTTAAAAGGGATTAATTATAAATGTATGCATAGAACATATATATCTATATCTATCTATCTAACTATATATCTATATATAGAGAGAGAGAGAAAGAGAGAGAAATAGGCAGAGATATTCATTATATATATATATTATATATATAGGCAGAGATATTCATATATATAGAGAGAGAAAGAGAGACAGAGAGAGAGAGAGATGAGCAGCACATGAGAGCTCCAATTCTCTTATAATTATATATAATATATATTATATATATACACATATATGTACATATATATGACTCTGCATCCTCTGTTCTGTGTTGTGATATTAATCCAGTCAGGAATCAGAGTCTTTGAAAACTGGGTATCAATTCTTTCAAGTGTGTGTCAATTTCTCCTTCAGCCCACTCCTGCAATCCATTCTTTGGGGTCTCTATGTAATGTGTTTCCTAGGGCCATTCTTCCTCAACCAGGAACCAGGGCTGGACTTTAGCTGGAAGCTCTGCAGAGATTCCAATCTTTTAGCCACCTCCTTTCTATTCGGTAAATCCTGTAGGGATGAGTGGCCCCAGATGCCAAGCTTATTCATCTGAAATCTTGGGTCTCAGTTTCAGAAGTTCTTGATGCCTTGGAAGCTCTTCACTGGCTTCAACTAGGTTTTTATTATTTTATCTGAATCAGTTTGTTTTAAGATGCAAGAATAGTCTGACACAAGCTAGTTAATCATTGCTTGGAGCAATTGAACTTTTGTTGTATTTTGGATTATTTCATGTTAGATAATCTCTGTGTGATGACTCTAGAAAGAATGAATACCTCTGCCTATTTCAATAATTATGATGAAGAATAGTTATATGAATATTCATGCCATACCAACTAACCTGAAGCCCCAAGACAGAGGGGAAACTTGACAACAGTAATTGCATAGGGCATCACTTTATTCACACTCCTCTTTGTTAAGGGATGACAAGCAAGCCTGCAGTATGACTCATATTTTTTGGCCCCAATAACCACCATTTATAGCTAATGCTTTATTCCACCACTTTATTACTCTTCCTATTTTATTACCCTGTTTAACCTTTGTGAGTCCAACTCCAGTTTCTATGTCTCTTTCTCTGTTACCTTTATTATCTGCTGCCTTTTTTCATTCCTATTTATTTTTAATTGGAGGGACTTTATTTATCTCCTATGAGATAAAGAATTTAATCATAAGATTTAGCTGCAAGGATTTCCAAGACCTTGTTTGTTGTCAATGACACTCTATTAAATGAGCAGGTAAAGCTGTTGGAAACCAGAAACTACCTCGAAGAAAGCAGAACTCCCAGCCCATTAGCCTTATCATTAGTCTCAGTCTCAATGTGTTTAATTTGCAACATAATTCTGTTAGGCAGGGTCTTAATAAGAAACAGAGGACACCATCAAATTAACATATCTGGAAAGTTTATTTAAAAGGGATTAATTATAAATGTGTGCATAGACCACTAGGGAAAGTGCAGGGGAATTGGAGGAACCACAGGGCTTGAAACAACAGCAGAGCTGTCACTGGCCCTAGGCCCAAATTGCTGAGTAGAGGGAAGTCAGGAAAGGAGACATTACTAGAGACAAGGAGAGAGAAATATACACAGTATCTACCTTGAGAATATGCAGTCAATTCAATAAACACAACTACTTTAAAATAACACCATAGTGGAAGATAAAGCATCTTGAGCTCACACTCCTCCCTAAGATCCTCTGTCTGGGTTCACGTTGGCCAAGTACAACAGAAGTCAGACTTCACAGGAGGCCACTGATGTGGTCTACCAGGGGCAGCCTTGTAGGGCAATGCAGAGACCAAGAAGGACAAGGAGCAGATCTAGGAGAACAAATGAAGATGTCTCGCCAGTCTGCAGATTTTATACTTTGACCCCTATTTCTGCCCTTTATCAGGGTAAAAGTTTTGATTTAAACACAGGGAGTACTTTGAAGTCCCATCACTGTGTGGTAACAACAATTTAGTTATTTTCTCAGGTGACATATAAAATGTTTGTCACATCTTGTGTTCTGATGGCATCATAGAGGAAAAGAAGATGGAGAAAGACACAACATGGTCATATGAAACCACTGTACTCCTTTCTCGGTAGTTGCTCATTTAAATTGGAATTCATAATGGTCTTTTCCCACCATGAAAGTTTTCCTAGCTTATGCCAGCATATCAGGTGACCAAAACCTTCATTCCAACGTGATCTGTCTCCTTGATTTTTCTTTTGGTTGAATGGGCTATATTTTCTATTGTTTTGGACTGTTATATATGGGAATATGGGAGATGTTCCAGGTGTCCCTTCTCTACTTATTGATGCAAAAGAATAAAGAGTTCCCAAAGACTATAAAACAGTCTTGAGTTGAAATTCACTGGAACAATTTCTCTGACCCCAGGTAACTTAAGTTATAAGGACTCCAAATATACTTAGCCCAAGATCACAAACACACTTATCAAGGACTCCTCTATTGGGTTACTATATCAATATTAATAGGGTTGTTTACCAGACCTATTTGTCCTAGAAATATGAGCAGTAATAAGTACCAAATAATCTAGGGAATCATTTTAATATAATTTTCCAGGACATCCTATCACTTTATCAAGCCAGATGTTCCTGAATGATGGGACATGTGGGAGATCAGTGAATTCTCTATAACTGGGATCTTTGATGTATTTTATTTGCCATAAAATACATTCTGTGTTTAGATGATGTGGTGGGTCAAATCATATTCCTTCAGAATTCAGATACACCTGGAACATCTGAATGTGACCTAATTTGGCAGTAGGGGTTTTTGTGTCTGTGATTATATAAGGGTCAAGATGAGACTACTGAGTTAGGGTAGTTCTAAATCTAGTGAAAACATCCTTTTAAAAGAAAATAGGGCACATGGAGACACAAATCAATGGGATGATGGATACAGAGAGTAGAATGATGTGTCTACCAGCCAAAGAAAGCCAAGGATTGATGGAAACCACCAGAAGCTAGGAGAGAAGGATTGGATGTTTTCTTCTTCAGATTTTTCAGGAGGGAAACTATTCTACTGATGCTTGTGGCTTGAACATTCCTGGGTCCAACTTATGCACATGTTTCTGCTATTCCATAATGAAATGTTATCATGCCCATATAATTTTATGATGTTATATTCTCCATGACCCAGTTAGTGATGTAAAATTTGTGCTGTATAGACACTTGACATTCTGTGGTCAGTCTTTCAGTTTCTAATAAGGTCAGAAGCAAGCCAGGAACAACCTTTCCAATTGTTGTTTTCAGGAAAGGGAATAATCTTAAAGAAAATCCTAAGGATTAGTGCTGAGGTTTTCCTGTTGCATGGGTTCACCAACATTTCTTTCTGCAATAGACACTTCCAGTATCACTTGGCCTGCTCAGCTATAAGACCCAATCTGTTCCACTCAAAGCCTCCCCATGCAAAAAGAACTACCAAGATCACTATCTCTTTCTTAGCAATAGAAAGTACAAGGTATAGAGTCATATCTCTCTATAGAAGGTATATTTCAAGTTTTTGAATTCCCAGACACTTCTTGATATAGTAATTCTGTGAGATTTAATAGGGTTTTCTTCCCATTCTTTAGCATGCAATGTCTCACCAAGGGATCAAAGGTGCTCATTGCTTCCTGTGAAACTGTTTCAGTTGGTGTCATATGATCAGTGTATGGATCCACATGACATTTTGTGGGATATGTGGGTGAAAAAAATTCCTCTATCTTATAACAAGGTGTAAGAGAGATGATAAAGCTCTGGGGCAAGAGAGTAATAGTCTTGGGAAAAATTCATGATCCATCCTATGACATTTATAGCACTTCCTCTAAGGGACATGACCCTCCCACTATTAAAGGGATTACAGAACTGCAAATTAGCTTAGTGCCAAATATGGGTAAAAGACTATATAAATCTCCACCCAAGCAATTCAAGGGAGGCTTTTTCAAAGATGACCATGATTCTCTTCTGCTCCTTCATATGTAACATTAAACACTTTACAAGTTTGCCCGTCTGTTCATTTCTAGGGACCTCCTGATAAATGACATTACGAAAAAATACCTATGAGTTAAAATATTCCTCATACAATTTCATTCTTCTGGTATATTTTGATAATTGACCTACCCTATCTAAAAGCTAAGAATGATACAATTCTGGGGTCCTATTATGCCCATTGAAATCAGGAAACCTACTTGCATCACTCTCCCCTACCACCACCATCTTCAAGAACACTGGTGGCTCCCTCACCAATCACCATACAATTACGTCTTCATGGTGCAAAGACTGTTCTTTTGCTTTGTTTTGCTTTTTACTTTTGAGCCTTTCACATAATAAGTCCATTCCCACAATCTCATTCTCCTTAACTCTGAAATCTTTTCTGTATAGTATGCCATATAAGTTTTCAGCATATTGACACCATTAACTGTGGGTCATAGTGGGTCCAGGTTAGATTATCCAACCTAGTGCCACACTCAGGTCCTCAAGCCTACCTATTTTTCAAATATAGGTCAAGGACACATATCAATATAGGTGAATTTTGCTCCCTTGAGTTTTATATTTTCTGTTTTTTGTTATAATAATCATAGAATCCACCTTCCCCACATTCTCCAAGTACCTGCCCAAACTGATCAGCAAGCCTTTTGAACACTTTGGATTATAAACTATCTGCTCAAAAGTAGGCTTCTATTTCATATGTGCCTGTAGACAAATGAGTGGGGCTAAAAAGAAGAATCAGCAGTTTCTCCTGTTATTTGAAGCTTTCATACACAGAAGGTATTTTGACATGTAAGTTTTCCACCCTTATACGTTGATATGCCCACATACGTTAAAATGATCTTACACAATGAGGAAGATGCCATTCCTTACCAATAGGCCCTTTTGCTTTGCTGTGAGAAACATGGTATGGTAAAGAACTAAAGCAGTGCAAAATTTGGTACATTTTCCAAACAGACCCAGACCTGGACCTCAGTCTTATTTGTTCTGCAATTAAGGAAAATGGTTTGAAGGTGCCTCAGTAACCTTGTGCTTCTCCACATATGCACTTAATTTGTATATGTAATTCTATTTTCCCTTACATAGCTTATTAAAGTTTAATAGGAGAAGCCAGGTAATCCCTTAATCACTCTAGTGGTGTTATCAGCTAAGTAACTCAGATCTTTGATCCCTTCATGCTCTGTTCTCCATCTGCCTTTCATCTCATGCTGTCCCCAGTGTTAATTTGAATAATCATGATGCCATCACATACCATAGATTACCCGTGCCCCTCCTGTGTCACATTCCTCTCCTCTGTCTCCCAGCAAGGAGGCTACCCTGCAGTACTCCAATATATGACTAACACGACAGCAGAATCCAATACGGAGGGCCTTTTTTCTGAAGCCATTTCAGTATAAATTACTATATCCGTCAGGGAATCCACAGGAAACAGATGGCACATTCAAATTAGGATAATTTGAGGAGATTTTATTTACAAAGTGACTAATTACAAAGGTATGGGTGAGGAATGAGGAAATCACAAGAGATAGTTCAGGTACCTGGAGCTAGTAGCAGTAGCAGAGCTGTCACCATTAGCCATGGAGAGATTACGGGGAGGGGGGAGGATTAGGAGCCAGCTTGAGGCTACATCAATTAAAGGGAACCAGAAGGACAAATCCCTTTACTCCAATCTCATCTGGCCTAGTGATTTTTCTCCTGGTTTAGTCTCTTCAAATCTCAGCTTAAAAACTCACTTCCTCAAAGAATTTTCTTGTTTCTAATGCTCCACTATTTCCCACTACTCTACAAATCTCTATTTTTATAGCACGTACCAATATCTATGTGTGTCCTCCTTAACTCTTTACAATCTTACATTCCATTATAATTCCATGGTAGCAAAAATTATGTCTATCTTATTTTTCTTGTTGTTGTCCCCTTAAAAGTCAGAAGAGTGTGTGTCACGTCATATGCCATCAGCAAATGTTTGGTAAATTATATAAAGGAAGAAGCAATTGAAAAATACCGTTTTCTTTTAAAGAAAGGTGATAAGGATGGAGAATAATAGTTTTCCTTTATTGGGGAGGAAATGGGGAATTAGAAAAAAAAGTGATAAAAGAGAGAAATTAGAGGAAAAAAGAGAGGAAAGAGTTAAAGATGACGTAAAAATGTCAAACATGGGGCAAAGGGATAATTTGGAATGGTTTAGAAAATTATCTGGGAATTAAGGTGTTTGAGGAGATGGTTCTATATTTAGTCTTGGAAATGTTTAAGGGGCCTGAGGCTCTTCTAAGTGAAATGTATGAAAGACACATTGAAATAAGAAAGGGCCTTTCAAAGGCTTGTGTCAGGAGTCGACAACATAGAAATTATGAGTAGTGATGGACTCACATTTTATGTGTCTCCAATGTCTGATGTTTCAATCAAACCGAGCCATATCAATCAATCAACCCATATTGAGTGACAGCCTTCTTTAGGTCCAATTTCACGTACCAACAAATTTGTTGGCATAAGAATAATTTTATTTTGGAAGCTTTAAGATTTTGCACATCTATTTAGATTGATAGCAATGTTAAACAAAGATACTTCAGTAGGTGAAATGAAGGAGAAGAAGGAAGAGAAGGACAGGATGCAGTGAGGAAGGAAGAAGACATTTATTCCTGGACACAGTTTGTCATTGTGCTAGGTCATGTCACGTAACACCTCATTAAATCCTCATGACAGCTCCAGAAGCAAGATATTATTGCCAATATGAAGATGTTCTAAGTGTGCATCAGAGAGCATCAGCAAATTTCTGGGGCTAAAAATTCTCAGTTGACACCAAAGCTCAGATACTTTCTATCAGTCTCTGGTTCTTCCACATGAAAAGAAAAAGTACAAGCATCAAAGATTATGTTGATACATACCCTATCAACCTATTTTAAAAAATAGCAACTGTTTTGCTTGTGTCCTCTAATGTACATTTTGTTGTTGTTGTTATTGTCTCCTCTAAAGTGCATTCTAACTTTTTAATAGGATTTGACTCTTTTATTCAAATCTACATTACAGGTCTTACTTATTATCTAAAATAACTGTCTTTCCTACCACATCTCTCCTCCTAACCACGCGTCTTGCTTCTTTTTTCCCAGGCTATCCTTTCCTCCTGTCCTCTGTGCATTCTGATATGCTCAACTTCAATTATAGCTCCCCACAATGACATGGGGCTGAAGCCAGCCTGGAGCCAGAATTTCCCCCTGAGGCAGCCAGACAGCATGGGTCACTGTGACACCTACAACCTGAGCAGATTTTAGAGGAGTCCATTCATTTCTGACTTAAATTTTGAAAAAGTCTACCCACTTGATCATTTGATAGTTTATTTAGAACTTATAATAATTGTCATTAGCACGTTATTTGGCAGGTAGCATGTCAGCATGGGGTATATGCGTTGATATCTGTAGTTGTTCTGTTTCTTGAAGACTTACAATATGTTGGGAGATAAAATAAAGACAACTGTGGGTAAATTTCAGAAGCACAAGGGAGGTGACTAATTCATCCTCCCAGTGTGGATAGAAGCCTTCAGAAAGGACATGGTTCTTGGACAGAGCATGGAAGAATGACTAATATTTATCAAGGGGTGGACCGGTGCAGGAAAAAGGCAAGTTATACCCTGAATTTAGATAAGCAGAAGAGCTGCCCAAGAATCCACTGCAAAAAATTATAATTAATGCTCAGTTGGCTTTATCAACGTCTTTCTGCTTATAACATAAAACTAGTAATTTAATAGATTACTGAAGTTACAAGAGACTGGTTTTTTTTTGGATAGATCCTTTCACTAACTATATGTTCAAACAGGAAATATCTTCTGTCATATAATAAAACATATTTGAGTATTTTTCTTAAATGCAAAAATTTTATGCAAGCAGCTTTTTGTGTGTGTATGTCTGGCTCTGAAATGTAACTTCTGCATCTAGAACTTGGTAGAGAAAAAAATTTCTTTAGTATGGCAAAATGATGCTAGAAGACAAAGCCGCCTTTGTTGATCTCACCTTAAGTCATCCCCCTTCCACCATGGGCAGTTCCCATTGTCATAGCAAATAAGCTTCCAGTGTGCTCTTCTCCACCACAATTCCTCCACTGCAAAACATTATGGCTTCACTGATATTCTGTCTGATGTCCTAATGTTCTTGCTCATCGTTACCCTTAAATGTAATATCATTTTGATTATTCTCGTCCTGGAAACACTCTAGTGTGTGGAGATAAAAGAATAGTTATCTTTCATGTATATTCTAACTGCCTTGCATTACCTTTCACTCTGTAAATGCTGCTTGGAAATATGACCCCAGTGGCTAGTTACTGGAAAAATTTACAGTGTGCTTTCCAGAAATCTATAAAAAAGACAACTCTCACTTTTGAGGACTTAGGCTCTGCTTTTTTCTGGGTTGTCTGTATTTTATATGTTTTATCTTGTGCTTTGTGATCGAGAGTATAACTCAATATTGTGGTGGTTTTCATATGATTAAAAATGGCATGGAGGGGTTAAAAAAAAAGGTACCAAGACAGCAGCAACTCGGCCTGTCTGACACACATTGTAGGCTGCAGGGAAGCTGCTTCTTCGTCCCTGTCAGAATCTGACATCGTTTTGTGGAAGTTGCTCAGGAGATATGGGAACCTAATATCTGGCTGCCTTCAGCACACATTTTTCAATGCTCACTTTTTTCTTTCCCCAAAAAACAAATGATGAAACCTTTTATAAGCAATGAGCAATTCAATCTAATACAAAGTGTAAAATGGTGTTCAGGCATCTAAACATCAAGTTCTCAAATACTCCCAAAACAAGCTTTCAGCTACTCACACAGGTTGTAATTATTCTGAAATTCCAAGTACATAGTATGGCTGGTTTAAGACTTGAAAATGATGAAGTGGTGGTGCAACAAATAACTATTTGTCATTTTATAGTTTTTATGTGCTTTGGCCTTTGTAATAACACTACAAGGGAGGTATGTGTCATTGCTGCAAGTAAAACTTAGAGAGTGTAATTAAATTACTTAAGATTACATAGATGACAGGTAAAGGAAATATGTAATTTAAATTCCTTGCATACTGTCTAATATATACTGCTGTTCAGAGGTGAGGTGAGATTCAACTTTAGTATTCTACAGAGCCATTTCCAAGTGCTTAATGAATTTGACAATATCCAGGAGACTCAGTACTTTTTTCCAGGTGGAGGATTAACTAATGGGTTAGGGAGGGAAATGAGAATTAGTACCTAATTTGCAAACTTCTCTTATTTTATTTATTTTTATAATTACTATTTGGGGAACAACCTAGCAAAAATTCAACAACATACAGTGCTATCAATTTTCCAGGAAAGTAGATCAATTTAAGAAATGGCTTGCAAATGAATAATTGATAAGGACATGGTAAATAGTAATTTTAATCCAGATCACTAAAATATATGCAAGAAAGCTAAAGAAACTTGTGACAAAATGAGTTGTTTTATTGCCTAAATGAGAATTTTTTCAGATCAGAATGGTTTTGATGGGTCTAGTAACTGAAAATCAAAGGAGAATGAAAGACTCTATCCAACAGTATTTTTTCTTAATATACTCCCTCAATACAAAATTAGTTTAGATTCAGACCAACATAATGTTTAAACTTTAAAATATATAAATTTTTAAATAATAAAATTTATTCCCCTTTATTAACATTTTTATGATAATTATTTCCCTTAATTCAACTAACACTTTCATTTTAATGGCCTTAAGAAATATGGAGAAGTATTTAGACTCATGTAAAACTATAGCCCTTCATGATGTATATACACAAATTCAATTGGGATGATGTTCTCTATAATTTATGTATCAATATTTTTCACTAAACTTCTTTAAAAACCATTTTTGTAGTTGTAGATGGACAGCATACCTTTATTTTATTTTGCTTATTTTTATGTGGTGCTGAGGATTGAACCCAGTGCCTTACACATGCTAGGCAAGCGCTCTGTCACTGAGCTACAGTCCCAGCCATATTCACTCAACTTTTTATCATTCTTTTTGTCTGTTACTAAATGTTTTCTTCAAAATTGTGATTGTAATGACATTTAATATTTCATTATATGAACATACTTATTCAGTTGTCTTTCTGCCAGTAGGTATTTAGATTGTTTTCATATTTTTATGTATGATTAAAAATAGCAACATGAATATTTCTGTCCCTAAATCATTGCTCACATCTTTGATTATTTCCTTAAGAGAAATTCAAAGAAGTAGAGTTATTGCCAGGAAAAGCATAAACATCTGAATACCATTTGATATTGACTTTCGTAGAATTAGTAAAAATTGTTTCCTATCAGTTAGAAATTGATATACTCATATTATTTTCAAAATACATAAGAAACTACATGTTTTTACATGTTAATTCTCCATGTAGAGTTTATGTGACACCTATAATCATTAACAACTTTTAATTGTTGTATTACTTATAATTAATTCATAATCTTTAACCATTTTTTCTCTCACAGTCTAAAGTTTTGAATTGCAGGCTTTTGGGGATTTTCTTTTGATCAGAACATTAACAATTTCATATTTTAAATGTTAAATGTTGATCCCATTTAAGTTACTTATGGTAATATTTAAAGCATATGTTTTTTAAAGTGCTCAAACTCACTATTATGTTGTATCCCTGTTCACTTAAATTTATGAAGACCTTCCTGGCATGACTACACTTTTATTTATGCTTCTTAAAATTTCACTTGCATTTAAGTCCTTAATCAACCCAGAATTTTATTGACTTGTGTTAGATTTATCACCTGTTGATATAAAGTGTATTGGTAAGTAGAAAACTTAAATCCTCTACTTGATTTTTCCCTATGTCTACTTTTGATCTTTTCCAATCCAATATCAACACTGAAGCCAGAGTAGTTTCATATCACCAGGCTTCCTTTTTCTTGTGTTAAGCTTATGACCACAAAAAAGTAATAAACTCAGACTGATTCCTATGATCTTGGAACTTTCTTGGGACTATAGGCTAATTTATAAGAGCAGTTAAAAAAATAAGGTGGCAGCTGAAGTCTGTCAGTGTGTGATATATGGCAAATAAAATATCACTAAACACACATACATATCGTAAGAAAGAAAGGAGTACCAGAGAGGGCAGGGATAGATTGCCTAATCAACCAGGTTGAATTTGAGTTAGAACTTAAGGAAAAAGTAGGAAATACAAAGAATTGAATTGGAACACAAGGAATGGCAAACCAGGAGTAGAGAATAGTGTTAGTAATATTGACTAAGGGAAAATAAGTATAATGGACCTTAATTTAGCAAATAGCTTCTTTGGGGTTGTCACATTCCTATAGAATATAGTCACATGAGTTGATAATAATGCATGGATGGAATTATACTACAGATTGGCTACATAATGTATGAAAATCCAGCTAACTTCTCTAGGTTTCCATTTCCACTCACTGATAATGTTAAGAAGGTAGATTTCTAACATTGCTTGGAAAATAAACAATTCTGGGAGTCCATGATTCTATAAATGCTTAGCATTTTTAGATTGCTTGGTGAACTGGTGAGGGTTGTAGGAGGCTATATATCAACTCTCCAATCATTCTAGACAGGTAGATATCTACTCTTTTCCTAGTCAAGTCAGGTGATTCATTTCTGTTTATATTACATTTTTTTTTCTATCCTGACCACATCTTCTAATTCAGACTGTTTTTGACTCGTATGCTCTAAAAGTGGTAACATTTTTATCAGTATTTATTGCATATGTAATAAGACTCACTTAAATTATCTAATTACTTTGACATAAACATAATTTTAAAATGTCAAGAAATGCCCTTGAAATCAACCCATACTGAGAAACATTAACCCACAACCCATTAAAGAAAAAAAAAGTTTAATATGGAAAGAAAATGCCATGGGAAAAATCATTTAGAGAAAACTGTTGGTCAGACTAATCCTAAGTCTATATTTTGCTCAGTCAATTTTGCTTTCTATACATTTTACTGAGTTGTCATGCCAACTTCCTATTTCTTCTTAATGTGAAGGTGGCTGGGTGTTAACCAGGACACTTGGAAAGATAGGTTGTGAACTCCTAAACACAAGTGATGATTTAGGGTGCAGTGTGAAAGTTCTCAAATGTGTTCCAGTCATTTTAGTCTTCTCAGTCTCATATATCCCTTAGGTCATACATTGCTTCCTCCTGAGAAAATAATTCTGAACTCACTCATGATGAGTGCTGAGGAGCACTCTATGTTTTAGTATTTTCACTGGGACAAAAGTTCTGCTACCTTCCACTTACATCAGAGTGGATATTGAATTGTATTGCTCGTAAAGGAAATAGCATACAGTCACAAATTTTAGTAATGTTGTTATATATAATTTTGGAAAGCTATATGTCAGAATTTTTCAGAGAACTCTATTTTAGGCATTTCACTTCAGGAAATACAATTTTATTTTGTAAATAAATTAATACATCAAATTTTAGAGATTGTTCATAGATAAATTTTGTTAGCTCATAAAATATTCCACTGTGCAAAAGAACCTATGAATTGTTTCTGTTTCTAGTTCTTTAGAAGAACATACTAATTTGATTTTTTTAAAAAAATGCATGATAACCTAATTCAGTTAGTTGAATATGAAAACTAGTCTCTATGTTTAATGTAGTTATGAATTATAGTCTCACAAATCTTATAATTTTATCAATTCATTATGATAGCACATATGCAATAAATCCAAAACATGATCTGCAAACCCCTCTGTGGACCTTAATTAATCTTTGATTCTCCCACTCACTTCCCAGTTTCACCTGTTGGAACATTATTGCTATCTCTTATGAGGAAGTCATTGAAGAAACTCTGAAGAAGTTTAGAAAGGAAGGAGTGGGAATAGGGATCAATTTGTAAACCAAGGGAAAGGAAAGGAGCATTCTCAATTTTAAAATGGTAGACTACCTTGGTATTTTTCAACTGGATGCTGAGAGCTCAATCAAAGTGCAATCAAGGGACACATATAGTTTTCCTGGAATCTAAATAATACTTGGGAAACACTATGCTGTTAAAATCATGATTTAACAAGGTAAGATGACCCCTTTATTGATGATATCTGAAAGCATTCTACAAACCCCCAAATTAACTTTATATATCCCTTTCACATCTAGCACAAGTAACCACTATTTATTTATCAATGGTGGTTCCAGTACTGTATTCATCTTTCTTTCTGAGTTGCTGAGGCTGGCCTCAAATTTTTGATCCCCTTGCCTCAATCGCCCGAGTAACTAGGATTACAAGCATGTGCCACTGTGCCCAGCTTTTGGGGAACACCTAATCTAAATAATAACAGAGACCAACAGGGCAGAAAAAGATGATCCAGGGGAGAAAAGAGGAGAGGGAAAGGGAGATATTGAGGAATGAAAATGATCAAATAATATTATATGTATATATCGATATACCAGAATGAATCTCACCATTCTGCATAATTAATATAAACCAATAAAAATTAAAATTGAAAGGATCAAGAAAGACAGATATAAAGATAAACTAGATAAAAATTCTGAACTTAGACTATATCACTGAAAGGGTACATTAGCAAATTTATACTGTCAAGAAAGATACAGTAAGATCAAAGGTGAATTAATTGAAATTATTCTGTCTGAGTCCTGGAATGAAAAATTATAAAGAAAAATGAAGAGAACCTCAGAGACCTGTGGGATGACATTAAATATGCCGACACATACATACTGGGATAAAGAGGAGCAGTGAGAAAAAGTGGGCAGGTTGGAATTAGAAATATTGACTGAATCTGCAAATTTGGTGAAAAACATTACACATTCAATCAGCATCATGAGCTTCCGTTATAATAAAAGTAACAAGATTCATGTCTAATCACAATGTAATATAATCACAATTGATCAAAAGACAAAGAATCATCAAGAGAGATGTTCACTAAAGGTTACCAGCTGACTTCTCATAAGAAATAATGGAAGAATGTAAAGGCAGGACATGTTGAAAGACCTGACAGAATGAAGACCATGATCAAGAAGCTGATATCCAACAGAACTACTCTTTAATAATTAAGGCAGAAACAAGACATTCCTAGATAAATAAAACCAGGGAGGTGATGTTGTTCAGAGGCCTGCCTAGCAAGAAATACTCCTAGGACTCCTTCAGGCTAAAATGAAAATAGTGGGCAATAACTCAAGTCCACATGAATAAATAAAGAGCACTAGCAAAAGTAACTCCACAGGTAAACATAAAAGGCATTACAGACGCATTTTTGCTGTTCTTTTGTTCTCCGTATGATTTAAAACAGTACATAAAACAATAATAATAAGCAATAATCATAAAACTGTGTTAATAGAATTATAATTTACAAATATATTTTATATGACAATAATAGCACAAGGAAGAAGGAGGAATAAGAGCTCTGTAGAAGTTACAGCTGTATTCTTTTGAAGTAAATTGGAAATTAACTGAACTTGATTATTATCTGTAATCCCCAGGACAACCACTAAGAAAGTAACTCGAAATTATAGCAAGGACAGAGAAATTTAAATTACACACTAGAAAATACCCATACAGCACAAAAGTAGGTAATAATGGAAGTACAGAGGTAAAACAACAAATACAACCTGAAACCTGTAAAAAACAATTGGCAAAATGACAAATTAAGCATGCCTTAATTACATTAAATGCAAATGGATGGAGCACTCCAATCCAGAAGTTGTCTAAATGCACACAAACATCTGAAACCACCTTAACAAACTCTGTAATTGGGTGTGGTGAAAACCTCTGTCCCACAGAATTTAACAGCAATATCTCAGTGGTTTTTGTCAAGACTGCATGGTACACAGGGAAAAAAAAGAAAGAAAAAAAGAAAAATTTGGTAAAGTGCAATTCATTGTCAATATATATAATTGTTCTTATCATTGTCAACATTCGGAATTGAGAAACTGGGACAAACGCGTGGGTAGTCAGTAGTCAAGATCTGTATTTTGTTACTTCAGCTTGCTTTGGTTGAAGTTTGCTTTTCATTCCTAGTTTCTTAATATGGAAGGTTAGGCTACTGATTTGAGATCTTTCTGTTCTCAAATGTATGCATTTCCAGTCATAAGCTCCCCTTTTAAGCACTACTTTAGCTGTGTTCCATGTATTTTGTGTGTGTGTGTGTGTGTGTGTGTGTGTGTGTGTTTTGTGGTTTTGTTTTCAAAAGTTAAAAACCAAGTCTCCGGATTCCAAAATATTTTATTTCATTTTCAGCTTATTGCACAGAATATTTATTTTGCTCTAACTTCTCAAGACAAAAAGGACATTCTCTTTAGTAGATAATCTTTATGTGTAGAAATGCCAACATTTAATAGGAAGCCATCTTACCCTGTAACCATGAAAAGCAATATACTGATACACTCGTTTTTGTTGTTGTTTTGGAACCACTGGGTGCTATGACTGTAACTCCAACTTATGTAAAAGAATCTGGGTTATTTTGCCTCCAAGAGAAATCACAGTGAACATTATAAAAGGGAGGTGGTGTTTGTAGCCTGAAACCCCCTTTTCAATTTCATTTTATAGATTCTCAAAATACAAGTCAAAAGTGCCTTCTTTTATTGTTTTCCAAAGTGCTGTTGCCTATAAGTTCATTGCTAATATGACTCAGCAATGCATACTTTGCATTTTGTGCATTTCTGTAGTTGTAAAATGTAGTAAGTTTTATTTATGTCATTTAAAATTGCCTTCTGCCAACTGCAACTATTAATTTAGATTTACTGTATTTTTAAAAAATGTTATTACCCATCTATTTGTTTTGCTTATTTTTTTTCCATGAAGATTTTATCTGGATTTTGATGTTGGCTTCTCTTAAATAAACAAGTTAACTAGGATTTACCTTCATATTTTTTGTTGTTGTTGTTTGTTTTGCAGAAGAAAATTATGATAAGGATCAAATGCACAGTAACTAGAGAAGTAGTTATGAATACTCAAGTCTACTTTCTTTATTCAATTTTACTGAGGCAGCACTGCTTTGGAAAAAGCTTGACATTTGGAGTGGGACATAAGGATTTTTTATAGTCCACCGTTTGTTTCTGTTGTGACTCTAACATAAATCATCTTACTTTTTAAAATCAGGGTTTCCTTTATGATGGAGTGATACCAGCCTTGAGAGATTAGCATGAAAGAACATAAGTGACATTTGACAACCTAGGAGTACTTTATAAATGATAGCTAATGTTTATTATTAGCTGTACTATAATTAATTAATGTCTCCAGAGCTGAGCAAAAGTTCTAGAGAAGTTTATTGAAGGCCACTGGCCTCAAGCTAGTAATACCATGGAAGCAATTAGACCTTTATTTTGTAGCCTGTGAAATACCTTGCTAGTTTTCTACCTATGGAGGCAAGATGCAAGAGAGATACTATTTTTCCCCGAATCTCCATGTTTCTCATGGGAATCTGCCTACATTTTCTCCAAATGACTGTGCTTATAATAGACACAATCGGCATTTTAGCTATTTCATTACATAACTAGCTATTGGGATTGAGGTCCCTGGGGCTGTGATAAAATCAGGAAAGCAAACACATGAGTCAACGATGACTAGGTCTAATTCTGCCACTATACTTTCTTTACATTTATGTTCTTAACAAGAAATTGACAAATTCATAGTTTGGATTATGTAACAACAGCTTATATTTTAGTAGCACCTGCTTTGAAAAATTTACATTGGGTTGTAGCCAGTATTTCATTTGTTCTCCCAATAATCCTCTGAACTATTTTAAAAGGAAAAACAGAAAAGAAAAGAAAATAAACCCTCAGCATTATCATTCTGTAACACCTATGAGGAAACTCAAAAAGTGGAAAAGGAAAGAATTTATGAGACTGGGTGCTGGGAAAGGCAGCCTGATAACCCTTCCCTAGTTGCATTAGAGTGTGCCTCAGGCCTGGAAAAGTCCCTTGCCTGTAGATACAGAGCCCTCACAGCCTACACGGGGCATACAGTCTTGGTTGGAAATATCTTTCCCTGTTCCGGGTTTGATGCATTTCTTTGTTAAACTTCAGCATGTGCATCACATGACACCTGGCCAAGCCCACTGGTGTTTCTTGGTTCCAGGAAAGGAGAGAAAAGATCTTTCACCTGCAGCAAGAAGTATACGTGTAGAGGATCTCTGCATGAGTTGAAAGATAAGAGCTGCTGGTCCCAGGGTGTTACCAAAAGCTCAGTCCTTGTTCCTGATACCAATTCATGCCATTTTAATAATAAGGACAGAGTTTTGAGAAAAAGGAAAAAGAAGGTTTACTGCTTTGCTAGCAAAGGAGAAGCACAGGGGACTCTTGTCCCAGAGGCTAGGATTCTGACCATCAGAGAAAACAGAGGGCTTTTGAAGAAGCTATTCAAAGGCTACATTCCAGGTGTTTCCTGATAGGGGGTCCCAGGTGTGCCCAGAAAGTGTGTTGAAATTTAGATTTAGATCCTGTGGCACATCTCTCCTTCCTCTGGTGGGTGTGTTCAAGGACAATTAACTAGGGGAAGAAAAGATAACATTGTCTCCCTAATCTTGTTAGGGAGGGGGAGAGGGGAGAGGAGAGAAAGAAAAATTCTGTCCTTTTAAAAATAAGCCTCAGAACAAGTGGACCACTGTTACAAGGGGATACTCATTGAAGCATCTCTTGCTCTGTCTTTGCTCTGAGTAAAATGAGGGTCTCTCTAGTGCCTCTGAGAGACTTGTTTTTCTTGGTGACTCCCATATCTGCAAACTATGCAGTGAGTTGACATCAGGGACTGCTGCTCCTGGTTGGTGGGCATTGTTAAGCTCTTTGTTCATTGTTAAGCTCTTTGTTCATCGTTAAGCTCTTTGTTTCTCCTAGTAGGACTCTTCCCCTGGGATTGGTAACAGGGTGTTATGGTTTAGATGTAGTGTCCCCCAAAGCTCATGTATGAGACAATGTAAGAAGGTTTGTAGGAGAAATGACTGGGGTATAGCCTGGATCTAAACAGTCAGTTAATCCCTGATGGGATTAAATGAGTGATAACTGGAGGCAGGTGGGGTGTCCACGGGTATAGGTATATATTTTGCATCTGGAGAGTGGTTATCTCTCACTGTTTTCTGATCATCATGTGAGCTGCTTCCCTCTGCCACACTCTTCTGCTATGATGTCCAGCCTCACCTTGATACCTGAAGAATGGAGCCTGCTGTCTGTGGGTTGAGACTTCTGAAACTGTGTGCCCCCAAATAAGTTTTTCCTCCTAAATTTGTTCTGTCAGATCTTTTAGTCACAGAAACAAAACAAAACAAAAACAAATAAACAAACAAACAAAACTTGACTAAAACACAGGGGATCACTTGCTGGACTTGTGTGAGTGACTACATGAATGACTATGATTATTCTTGCTGTCCTTGGTGCCACCATCATTCACTTGAATGTGACCAGTAATTTTTCCATGACTTTTTAAAAAATTGCTTGCATTTCATATATTGTTGCTTATTGCTAGAGAATGGTGTCATGTTTGTTTTCTTGATGTTAAGAGTAATCTTAACATCAAGAATGATCATCATTCAATTTCTTTCTTTTTCTTAGGCATGTTATTGAAGTACTATGTATGGAGATGAGTTTTAGCATCCTTATGGTTTTCCTACAATTCATTAAAATGATTTTGATGACTCATCCCTGTTTTATTCAAGCTAATTATTGCTTTTCTGTATTTTACAAATTCTAGACAATAATTTCCTAATGTGTTAACATTTTTCTGGATTTTATTCATTATATTTCCATTTTGAGAAATGGTACCTGAATTCTGACTATTCCATTTATTTATTTGTCAATATGCTCAAGAAATCTTGATGCATTGTTTCATTTTAAGTTTTGTAGGCATCTGGCCTGAAGATCTTATACTTGTTACTTTATCATTTGGAAACTAATTTCAGAAATTCTGTGACATGCCCTTGAAATGTATTAAAGAGAAAAATTGGAAATGACAGAATTGATTTTAGAGAGCATAAAGAATGTGTTTACTTTCCCTTTGTGAATATCTTATATTCTAAATCAGTGTTGCTCAATAGCATTTTCTACAATGGTATCGATACTCTATGATAAACGATATGGTAGCCATTAGCTATATATGGCTATTGAATATTTAAAATGTAGCTAGTGTTAATCAGGACCTAAATTTTAAATTTTATCTAACTCTAATTAAATTAAAATCTAAATAGCCACACGTAGCTAGTGTTTACCATAGAAACAAAGCTGTGTAGATCTTATAATGTGTGTGCTTTATGTAATCTTCCAATAGTACTTTGGAAAATGGTTCATCTAAAATCAAAAGAGTTTAAAAAATCAGTTGAAAATTGGAAGCAGCATTTGGAGCCATACAAAACTATGTTGAATAAAGCCACTTAATCTTTCCTGGTCTCTTAAAAAAGAAGTTTAAAATATACATATATATTTTTTCTTAGCCTCACCATTAAAGGATATATATCGAGAGAAAGATAATATATAGATATATAGATATAAGCATAGATTTGTATAGATATATGTTGTGTAGAGTTAAATAAGCATGCTACCTCTAGAAAACGTAAGGGGCTCAATCAGAAATTTGAGTTCAATTTAAGTTTCCACTACTGTGAATCTTTCTCTATAGGCTTACCACAGAGCATTTCCTACTGGTCAGTTTAGGGGAACTTTTTAGAAAGGCAAATAGAGAGAGGGCTTTTCTCCATATTGTTCATATTGGTAACTGGATGCAATGTGCTATTTCATCTAATATCTAATATTTCTTTGAAAATACAAACACACTTACATTACAGCTTATGATATAATTCATGATTTGCCTCTTGTTCTAAGTCATGTGTGTATGTGTGTGTGTGTGTGTGTGTGTGTGTATGTATGATGGGGGGTACCCACATAGATCTGACTGAAGCCTAACCTACACAAGAAGAAGAGATCTATTCATTTCCCTTGTGCATTATATTTTATTAGTTAATGTTCTGTCAGGAGAAATTCAGCCAATCTAGTGAAAACTGGTTGCATGTACTGAAAGTGCTGAGGAAGAAAAGAGGGCAGTGAATTAATTCAACCGTTAATGTCTGCAGTAAACAGCAGCCACCTGCCCCTCTTACCCAACAGAAAAAATTGAAGAGAGGAGGTGTCAGAACCTTCTAAGACTAAGGACAGTCTGCGTGGATACTAGATTCACTTTGTTGAAACAAAGAAAGTTGAGCCCTGTGGTTAAAGCAAGATATTTTTTTAACAGATATGCACATTTTAAAATGCTGCCAGATGAAGAAAGAAAGAAACAAAGAAACAAAGAAACAAAGAAAGAAAGAAAGAAAGAAAGAAAGAAAGGAAGGAAGGAAGGAGAGGAAAGAGGAGGAGGAGGAGGAATAAAAGGAGGAGGAGGAATAAGAGGAGGAGGAGGAATAAGAGGAGGAGGAGGAATAAGAGGAGGAGGAGGAATAAGAGGAGGAGGAATTAGAGGAGGAGGAGGAGGAGGAGGAGGAGGAGGAGGAGGAGAATGTGGCTTCTTCCATTCTCATACCATCTGATCTCCCACCAGTGCCTCTTACTGGTAGAGCTTTCCAGAAGCCAGCTGTCAAATAGCATCTGAATATTTTTAGCCTCACCATTAAAGGAAAAAGAATTCAGTTGTGGGGATCAAAAACAAAGGTTTGTTACTGGGATATTGTCTGCCAAAGTCATGAAAACTTACAAAATTAATAGAATGGTTAGTTTGGAGATCTCTAAGCTTCTTGAATCTGTGTTTTGGTGTGTGACTTTATTTTTAGATGATTCCCCCTCTTCCATTTTAGAAAAAATTCTGTAAACTTCTCCCTTTTCATGTCTGATATTCCAGTTAAGAAAAGATTAGACTATTTAATATACTCTAGCTCACAAAAGCTCTTTCATCTTCTATATTCTACATGTTTCTATATGGCTAGTTTCTGTTGACGTTTCTATAAGTTGATTTATTCTTTCCTTATCTGAATTTCACCATTGAGAAACCCATTGAAAGCATTCTTTACCTACATTACTGTATTTTTTTTTACATTTTCATTTGATCTTTTCATTGTTTTGAGATATCTCGTAAAATTTGCCTTCTGAACTTGTCTGATGTCTACTTTAAATTATTGATCATGTTTATTTTCAATATCTTGGTAAATAGACTCAATATCTGTGTAATACCTGAATTTTGTTTAGTTGATTTTTTTTCTCTTGGCAGTATTTTTTTTTTCCTTTTGGTCTTCTTATATATCTTATGATCTTTATTCTTATATCTAGACTACTTGGGGTGGGGACGTAGTTCAGTGGTAGAACACTTGTTCAACAGGCATGAGGACCAGAGTTCAATCCCCAACAGCACACACAGAATTAAACTAATCCAGGACTCTTGTATGGGACAGTTAATGAGTATGGTAAATAGATTTTTTTTTTCCTGAATCTGATCATGAATTTCTTTCTGCTTTGCCTTTAATATGGGGACTGGGGAGTGGATTCGAGGATGAGATTTGCTGTTACTGTGGCTACTCTTAGGGCAAAACCAATTTTAAGGTTCTAAAATGTTAATTCATACACATTGTGGAAGCTGTTTCCAGAGAATTTTAATCCATATCTGTTCCACCTGTTGCATTGTGTCTAAGCAGGTTCTCTTTTCCCTCTTCTGCAAGCCTCCGGAGCTTCTGGTTTCACTCATTCTTTCATTCAACCAGTGTTTTGTAGGTGCAAGCCCTCCAAATGATAGATAGGGCAATGGTCTCTCTACACCATTTTTGAACCCGAGGATTTAACATTTGTACTGAACAAGACTTTAAATTAATTTGATTACTTATTAAAAATAAGAGAACACTTCTAGGAATTTTGTTTTAGTTGAATTTCATCCAGAGATTAATTTGGTGTGAATCCAATTTTATGTCCCAAATATTCTAATCTAGAAAAAGAGAATATTCGCTGTTTCATAAAGTTTTTCTTTTGTGCCCCAAGCTGACATTCTAATGCTGTTTATGCACTTATGGTTGAAAGATGTGCTATTCTTTGATTTGATGGAATATTCCTTGTGTAAGAGTTCTTTAGATAAGCCTACTTACTGAATGAAGAGGAATAAAAGTAATTAAAACCTCACATTCTTTGCCCACATGAAAAGCCCAAAACAATTTGAATGAAGCTGAATCAATACATCAAGTGACTGGTTATTTAAAATAACAGCTGCTATTGTTAGGAGAAAATTAGTTTCTGACTTTTTTTCCTTCTCATTAGCTTTTTGGTCTAGATGTGAGCAGGAAAAAAAAACAGTTCAAAAATAGGAAAAATGTGCTTAATTTTACAAAATTATGATATATTTATTTTAAAATATTTTTATTGAGACATTGAAATATTATTAAAATTAATACGTGTATCAATGATTTAGAAATGTATTCTAATTTTTAATTTATTTTAAATTTTATTCTAGATAGCTTCAATAATTTAGAAGTTTTACCATGTCTTCTGCTGTAGTTTGGATTTTGAATATTCCCCAAAGTCCTGTGTGTTAAGGACAGGGTCTCTAGCCCATGATGCTATTGGGAGGTGGTGGACACTTTAGGATGTAGGATCTAGTGGGTGGCCTTTAGGTCATGGAGGGCATGTCCTTGAAGGGGATGGTGGGACCCTTTCTTATTTTTCCCTAATACATCCTGGCCGTAAGGTTAGTAGTTTTGCTCCATTACATGCTCATGCTTCCATTATGATTTTCTGACCCTGAATCGAGGCCTAAAAAGAACAGGCCTGACCAAATATTCACTAGAACCTCCAACACGCTGAACAAAGGTAAACCTTTGTATAAGTTGGTTATCTCAGGCATTTGTTATAGTCATAGAAAGTTGACTAATCCATCTTCAGTTGTCTACCTAATAAATACATCTAAACCTGTATTCTCTGTATACATGGAGTTGTAGAAACCTGTAGATTTCGGCTTAGCTATTTCTTATGACATCCAGCCCTGCACTTTCAACTATAAAGCTATCAGTTTGTCATGTGTGATGTGCTAGAATTCTAAATTCAAAGGGCGCTAAACTTCATACTTTTCTCCTATGGACTCTTGAAAAACTTTTTTCCTGATTCCCCTGTTAATCATAATAGTAACATCAACCTCAAATCTTGGAATTACATATAAGTCAATATGTACTCCCCCAAAACTATACACTTTATTTTTCACAAATGAACAGGACTTTGACTAAATGCACTATTTCCAGAAAAAAAAAAAATCTCCTTACCACCTCTCTACCTTGAGTTTTGACACCTACATAATCCAGGTTATACTACATATCTCCATTTTCCAGATACCATTAAAATTTTATTCTATGTCAGGCACTGAAAAAAACAGAACTAATATATACCCCGAGTCAGAGATCTTAGCATCTAGCTGGAAGGATCCATAGTGAATAGTTCCATCATTAGTTATTGACACCCATGCATCCCTAATGTATTTTGTCCCATTTTCCATGCAAGAGAAACTGAAACATTGCTTTCCAGGAAATCTCCATAGCCATTCTCCAAGGTCCCTATAGCTGGGAGGTTTATATTGTACTTATAATGCCAATTATGCATCTAATTTTAAATTATTTAACACCAATTACTTCATTGTGTGCTCAATACAGATATTCAACTTTAAATATCCACAGTTCCTGGAACTGATAGAAATGCCATGAATATAAAGTATAAAATTGTGAAATGCGTATGTTTTAACAGAAACAGACCGTTTTAAAATTTCTTCTGGCTCTGTTTTCCTGCTGTTTTCATTGTTTTTATTCTTCATTACCAAGAAATTATAGAGTTGTCATGCTGCCTTATAATTATTCACTAACATAATGTGGCACATGCTGGATTATTTTATTACATGTTATGAGAATAACAATAAAACCAAGCATGGTGCTTGGTAAACAAACAAGTCCAGGAATTACTCCAAGGTAATTCTTTCCATCCCCTGTGAATGCATGTTGTAGTTGAACATTTAGAATAAACAGATCCTGCCTAATGGTATTCTGACACCCTATTATTTTTTTCTGTTATTTTATTTTGCTTTTGGAAATGTATAAGAGACAGTGACTAAAATTACAAAATAAAAATAAGTGCAGAGGATATGCTACATATCTACACATGTGTGTACATGAATGTGTACATACACACAAACATATATGTGCATACATATGTGTACTTGCATATGTATATGTGCATGCATATAGACACACATGCATACATGTACACATACATGTGTGTGCGTGCATATATGGATATATACATATATATGCATATAAATGCATATAAATGTGTGCAGATATATAAAAATATATTTTAAATGAATGGAATTTCATTGTTTGACCATTTTCTTATTGATTATACCACAGTACAAATTTAAACTATTTCTTCAGTTCAAGTTCTTCATGAAAGAATGAAAATATAGTACTACTGAAAAAAGCCTAAGAAATTGCAACAAAATTAACAAAAGTGGCAGATGCATTGTTTTCTATTGACAATTTGACTTTTGATTTTGTTTTTCCTTTCTCTTTCTTCCTTTATGTATTTATTTATGGAGGTACATAGAGTTGAGCCTAGGGCCTCATGCATGCTAAACCAGCATCTTCCAATGGAGCTACAACCCATCCCAGTGATTTTATTTTAATGAAGTATGCATTCATATTTCTAGAACTCCAAGTTAAAAGTGGTTAATCTTTATTAGGGAAATTCTAGGTAATTATATTGTTTTTCTTAACAAGAGGCATATATCAATGTCACAAATGATGTCATTTGGAAACCCACTGGTCTTAGTGATAGCTCTATTCTTTGTATGAAAATAGTCCTTAGTAAGCAAAGATGAGATCTTGGAAAGGATAGTATTTTTATAGAATCTAAGGTAGACTGGAAAGGCAGTTATTTAGTGTGATACTGTCAATAATTTTTATATTTGTTAAATTTTTTTTTCTTCCCTAAATTTAGGTAAAGGAAAAGCTGAGTCACATGCTTAAGCTGAACTTGTTCCCACAGAGGTCTGTAAGTGTAAATAAACACATATTGATCTATCAACACAATGGTTCATAAATTAAAAAAACATATGTTTAACTATCGTTTATGTTATACTCTTTCACTCCTCATTTTCCATAGCTCATTAAGCCATCACGATACTGAAGTTTCACTATGCACATGTAGCTTATGCCCAATTTGTTAAAAGGCATCTAAGCAAGGTAGCCAGAATAACTTCTGCTTTGAATGCATGCCCATGTAGAAGGCAAATAGCAATCAAGAGTAATCTGAGTTTGCTATTAAAATAATAATTGGAGTCATGTTATTTGCTGTTCTTCTAATCAGAGTCTGGTCAGTAACTGTGAACTGGAGAGAATAAAACAATGACCAAAACAGGAATAAGTATCTTTTCCTAGCAAATTGTCCTGTGTGTCCTGATGAAACCAATGTGCAGTGCTCAGGGGCTATCTTTAAATTGACTTTGAGTTATCAGAATCATTTAAACAGGTCATTTCAGTAATGAATTTGTTCATAATGTGTCATGCCTGGCTGTGTGACTACATGAGTACTCAGGAAACACACAAACACATGAATAGAAGTTCTAGAAAATGTGTAATATCAGTATTTTTGTTTTAGAGAGAGAGAGAGAGAGAGAGAGAGAGAGAGAGAGAAGAGAGAGAATTATTTAATATTTATTTTTTAGTTTTCGGTGGACACAACATCTTTATTATATTTTATGTAGTGCTGAGGATGGAACCCAGCGCCCTGCACATGCCAGGCGAGTGCGTTACTGCTTAAGCCACATCCCCAGCCCAAATTTCAGTATTTTTATGAAAGAAATCTCTGCAGAAAACAAAATTATAAGTTGAGACATACATACACTCAATTACTCACATAAATTATTTTTTAAAGTTTTAATAATCCTGGGAAATATGTTTTAGATAGTTATTACAAATACAGTTTGATAAGTTAAAAAGTTCAAGAAAGAATGAATTCTAGTCATTTGGGGGTTGGTAAACTTTATTTTGAATTTAGCATCCATAATATAGAAACACATCAACAGTCTGGGTGTGATTTTGGAACTCCTATATCTCTTGTCATTTGTTCTTACACAAATTTGCTCTTATTTGTATACGTATTTCTGTGGGATTTAAGTTATTCTTTGAGAAAATATTTACAAACTTTTTTTGTATGCAGGACATTTCACATATTGAACTACTGTTTTATATTAATAAAATGACTGGGGTGTGGTTTTCTTATTTGTGAATCTTTTCCCAAATAGCTTAATTTGCCAGCACAGATGAAGATACTAAACATTTTGATGTAGGCACCATTAATTTCCCAGTTGGGGAATTCTCAGGGTGTGTGTGTGTGTGTGTGTGTGTGTGTGTGTGTGTGTTGATTAAGTCCTTCTGACAAGGACAAAGATACTTCAATCAGCCAAATTCAATGAGCTGGTTTATTTTTAAGAAATTACTTTTTACCAATAGAATATATGCCTTTATGTAGCAAAAATCTACTTTAACCAGTAATAGTCATTTTGCATATGAGTTCAATCAGAAAATCACAAGGTTGGAAATAGAGTACCTAACTAGAATTCAAGGAAATAGCAAGAACTTATCATTTTCTGAGACTGACTGAGACTAATAATTGTAAGAGGTATAACAGTAGCCATTCTCTGGCATGGACCTCTTAGTACATTGTCAAAGAAACAAGAATGCTAACTAAAGACTCAAGCAAAGATATAATGTTACAATATAAAAGCATACAAAAGGAAGATGGGAATACAACATATAAGTATGTCATTTTACTTTGTATGCTTTATAAGAAATAGGGTGTTCTGGGTGGGCAAAATGATTTTCAAGTTTTAAATCAACATGTTGGTGCTTGTTAGTTGCTAGATGGGAGAGGAGAGGATGGTAAGCAGAGCCGCTGGGCATCAGAGCTTGAAGCCATGATGTTGGAGGACATCCTCAGCCTTCCTGAAGTTGATAAGGCAGAGACCACCAGGAGATGTTACAAGGCTGGGGCCTTCCGAGAAACTGAGGCAACGGGAGGATCCACTTTCAAACCCTGATTCTTGCAACCAAGTCAGAAAGATTTTAAACCTATTGCTCAGAGCAATAGGAATGAGTTTATTGAAGGAATAGGAAAAGGGAAAGGGGACACTCTCAAGGGAGAGTGTCTGTCCCCTCGGAGAGGAGAGGGACAGAGTGCCTCTTCTGCACTCCAGTTTTATTGGGAATCTCAGAGAGTCCCATCCACATCTACCTCTTCACTTCTGATTGAGAGCAGAGTGACAGACTTTCACGTCCCTATTGCCATGACCACTCCATGTCACCTTGGCCCATGCTGACTGATTCTAATTGGATTCTTAGTCATTTTTACAGGTTTTATAGTTAGGAGGAATTATTCTTATCTTCTGGGATCTGGTCTGTGAAAAAGGTCACAAAGTCTCTCCCTTCAAAATAACTTGGGTTCCTCTTATCAATGTTATTTCCTGCGTGCATTTCCTTGTAGATAACATGTAGTTGGCTGAGGAATGCGACATACCCTGTCCACTTAGGCCAGGCAGGGCTGCAAGGCAAATTGCTTTTTATTTTTTATTTTTTCATTTTTTTATTGGTTGTTCAAAACATTAAAATGCTCTTGACATATCATATTTCACACTTTGATTCAAGTGGGTTATGAACTCCCATTTTTCCCCCGTATACAGATTGCAGAATCACATTGGTTACACATCCACATTTTTACATACTGCCATACTATTGTCTGTTGTATTCTGCTGCCTTTCCTATCTTCTACTATCCCTCCCCCCCCTCCCCTCCCCTCTTCTCTCTCTACCCCATCTACTGTACTTCATTTCTCTCCCTTGTTTTTCCCCCCTTTCCCTTCACCTCCTCTTATATGTAATTTTGTATAACAATGAGGGTCTCCTTCCATATCCATGCAATTTCCCTTCTCACAATTCACAATAGCTAGACTGTGGAACCAACCTAGATGCCCTTCAATAGATTAATGGATAAAAAAATGTGGCATTTATACACAATGGACTACTACTCAGCACTAAAAAATGACAAAATCATGGCATTTGCAGGGAAATGGATGGCATTAGAGCAGATTATGCTAAGTGAAGCTAGCCAATCCCTAAAAAAACAAATGCCAAATGTCATCTTTGATATAAGGAGAGCAACTAAGAACAGAGCAGGGAGGAAGAGCATGAGAAGAAGATTAACATTAAACAGGGACGAGAGGTGGGAGGCAAATTGCTTTTTAGAAAAGAAAGCATGTGGGGGTCAGCACAGTGGGCCCATTTTATAGAATTACTCTCTTAATCTCATGTTTCCACCATCCTCATCTGTCTGTCCCCTAATATGATGCCCTCCCACACAAAGCAGAAAAGAACAAAGACCAATTTGTCTTGAGAGGGCTGAGGGTCATGAACTGCCACCTAGCTTCACACATGAGTCAGGGGCATAAACGAGCTAGTCAAAGGCAGTACACTGCAGGAGGGATTGGAATTGGCTAGACAATTTGCAGGGCCTGGTGAGAGATGAAATTGTTGGTCCCTCATTCATAATTGTGAAGAATTGCAGACTGTGATATTAAAGCATTAAATCAAGGGTGGGTCCTTCTAAGTACAGAACCCTGTGCAGCTGAACAACAGAAAGGTGGCCCTGGGGAGAGTGGAGCAAAGCCAAAGAATTCATATCAAGGCATCCTCTTAAAAAATGTGGCAATGATAACAAACTATAGGAACGATGTTACTCAGATTATTATTGCTTACATGATGTTTTCCCCTCAAGCTTCATCAACATTTTAGTGTCCTGTGGCAAGGTAATGCACAGGCAACACTATTTCACACAAACAAGTAGAATTAGTTTTTATATCTTATTTCTAATTAGTTATTAAAATAGTACCCAATGGGAATTTAACAATGCATTTGAATTTGTTTATTTAAGATGAATTATTTTATAGTCTTAGTTTGTAGTCTTAATTTAGTATACAAACCAGCTAGTAATGAAAAGAATATTTTCATTATTCAAAGTCAGGGAGATTGCATGGTACATTAAAAATTACATTTGGGTTGTATCAATAACATTGACAAAAGTGTCAGGGACTCAATTAAATTATTTAAGTCTGTAAAATTAACATGTATATAGCTGTAAGTGAATCAAGCTATTTTTTTTTATTTGTAAATCAAGGGCCTCTGAAGTCCCTCTGTGTGTGTATGCACACATGCGTTCCTGCTATACACACCTGGGCACATACATACTCATGTATATTTTAAAGAATTTCACCAAGGAAGGAAAGACCAGGCAGTGAACCTGAGGCTCTTAGAATTGCTGTATGTTAACAAGTGGAGAGAACAGCAACAACATTTGAGGAATAAAAAAAAAATTAAATCTCTTTATGCTTTTCTAATTCTAGGGCTATTAGACTACATCTAGCAGCAAGATATTTTTGTATTTCCAGAATGAATAAAGGTCTTCCCTGGGGTTAATTACAAAGAAATGAAAGTGGTATCCATTCTGATCACATCATGGTTATCATTTCTCTAACAATAATACAATACAAATTAGAGGGGACAAAATTCCTCAGAATTATTGCTGGGCCAGAGCCTTATCAAAGTAAACATTTTGTGCCTAAGAAATGATGGTCGCCTACAATTTACCAATCAGTTTTAGATTTAAGAGAAAAAAAATATTTTTTCTTTGAAAAGTCATTAATGGAGCTCCTGTGTTTGAAAGTCTAAAGCTGTCCGTCTCACACCTTACTCTTGGCTGTCATTGAAAATTACATGGAGGTCTTAGCAATGACAAATCTACAGGTCTCTCACTTCCAGAGATATTGAAGAACTGATAGGGATTTGGAGAGAGTTCTGAAGTTATATGTTGTTTAAGTTCCCCAAATAATCTCCATGTTTAAGGCAGTTTTGAAAACCTTTGTTTCTGGATGTACATGTGCCCAATGTATGTTGTTCATAGAGGTAAAGAGTAGGAGAAGATGTGCTTTCACAAGGACAGATCTAGTGCTCCAAACTTCTGAATTTGGTCATCACTTCCCTGTGCATGGTTTGGTACCTTAAGTCTGGGAACTTTATAAATGGAGATCTGAGCCTGCTATATCACATGTACCCTGACATGGCCAAACCCTGGAAAGGATGCTTATAGACAGTAGAGGTGAAATCCCAAGGTGCTGTGCTTCTGGAGACTGGGCCAAGGTGCACCCAGTGAAGGAGAAGCCACATCACTGAGAGAACTCCTGAGAGATGTTGAGAGCTATTACTCGAGAGAGATAATGTTGATTCTAATCTTTGTACAGTGACTGGCTGCGTTAGCATGTTTGCTGAATAAAGGAAGGGACCAAGCAGATTAATGGCTTCTGTCTCCTTTGCCTAAGACTGAGTCCTTGAGAAAGAAATCCGAAAACAGTCCCATAATGATGAGATCTAAAAACGAATAATTTCATAGGCAGAATCCAAAATCACTACAACAAACAGCCGAGTACAACTATAGACCACCAAATGGATTTTATTATAGCATGAAATACTGGCTAACAGTGTGCGTACCAGGAGCCAAAGAACTTACATCCCTTCTGCTTATAAGCTGCGGAACCCTACGCATGTCAATACAGTTCTCTAGGTTCAACCCTCTCACCTGTAAAGTGGGAATTTTAATATTAGATAATTTGAGAAGTTATTTAGAGGCAGAAGTTCAAACAGGAATAGTATTGAGTATGTGGTAAGCGCTCAATATATGTCAGTGAAACTGATTTTGAGGATAGTGCAACTCTTATTGTCCAAAAAAAAAAAAAAAAAAAAAAAAAAAAGACAGACAATAATACCAGTAATTTAGCAGTTGCTATGCTAAATAGCTTAGAACTCAGAGCCAGCGGGACAAACTGCTATCAGGAGCTGTGAAGGGGTGACTTACCACCAGGCGCACTTCCATCTGTTGCTGTTGATTAAACATGCCTTTGGAATTAAAGTTGTCACACGCTAATTATAAAGCTGGCGATGGCTGATTCCTGTGCCTTTGAAATACACTCCCAGAGTAGCAGGTAAACAGTGTCAGCAATTATAGCATCTCATTAATTCTGTAAAAAGTGATAATATTAGTTTGAATTAGGTGGTTAATAGCCCCCTTTTCCAGAAAAGGTGAAAATTGTGGAGGGATTGAAAAGCTTCCAGTCTGCTACCAGATGTGAAATTTAAGTATAAGAGGGAGACCTAGAATTCGAAGCAGGGAGTTTTTCCTTGGCAAGCAAATATTATGCTAACTGAGCTTAGCCTGGTGGCTCAAATGCCACTTCCATAACTGAAAAGCTCAGTTTGTTCCAGTTTTCCAAGAAACGATTCCCCAGAGGGTCAAGCAAATGGAGCAATCTTCTGCACCTCCACATACACTGCAGCCACCCTGAATTTCACTGGGCTAATGCCACAAGTCAAGATATTCAGGCAAGCTGTTCAGTGTGTGTTTCATTGTCTGGATGATTAATGCCCTAGATAAGACTGGGAGAGGAAAGAAATTCTGAGAACAAAAGGGTCATGAAAGATTCTTCGATTGTTCGTTGCTAAACATGCTTCTCCCATAGTATTTTTTTTTTCTTTCAAGGTTTTTAAATTTTTAAACTTTTTTTTTTTGTTTTTGTTTTTCCATATTTTTATTGGTGCATTATAATTGAACATAATGGTGGGACTTGTTGTTATGTATATGTATTTGCACATACACACACACTAACAAAATATTTTGCCATAGTTCTTTCATAACCTGTAATGTCACAATATTTTGGGAGGCAGAGTAATAATAAGCCACTATACATACTCTCTTCCATTTATACAGCAAATTTTGGAATCTTCAAAGTTTGTAGATGCTTTATAGTGTTTCCTTTTAAAGCCTTTTTATTATGGAAGAAAGGTATCTGCCTGGATTACCTATAGTACAAATATCTCCCTAAACATAAAAAACATTGCTCTAAAGGCAAGAGCAATGTGTTTACAAGGAAATTAAGATAAATCTACTCATTACTCTTATTATTTAAAAAAAATATTGATGATAAAATTCCACTTGCAAATTCTGCTTACTTACAAATACTGGGGCCACCAGTATATCATTTCTTAAATTTAATTTTACATTGTTATAGTTGGCCACTAATCAAAGGGAGACAGGGAATTATCATTTAAGTACTGACTATCATCCAGTCTTTCTATTATATTTAATATTCATTCTCAATTCCCATTTTAAAGAAGAGAAAAAGGAGGCTTATAGAAGGCAAATTACCCAAGGCTCCTCTCCATAAGAAAAAAAAAAGTCTGACTCTAAAATGTTAAACTTTGTACTACTTCTTGTACTGCAGAACTCTATTATTTATGTATGTCAATAGAGCAAAGAAACATTGATGTCAACCATTAAAATTAAGTATAAATATGATATTTAGTGTGATTAAATGACAGGTTACAAACTGGGTTGGCCATCAAAATCAAAAACTTAAAATTTGGGGCTGGGGATATAGCTCTGTTGGTACAGTGCTTGCCTTGCATGCACAAGGCTTTAGGCTCAATCCCCAGCAAAAAAAAAAAAAAAAAAAAAAAAAAAACAACTTTTTTTTTTTCCTTTTTGTTGATTTTTTTTTGGATATCAAATTTGTTATGGGGAGCTGTTAAATATGTTTTTCAAAACTAGTATTTTCCTTGACTTGAACGATAAAGGACATAGGATTGGAACCACTAAGATCGGTTGAAAGCAGCAAGCTAAAATTAAAGGATTATTGGATTCAAAAAATCAATCTAAGTTTAATACTTTATTTTTGAGGGGAATTGAAACACTGATGTCTAATGTAACCTAATGTTATAATTTGTAAGGTATATATCTTCATACTTCTTTTTGAAGCAAACAAATGAAATTATTAGTTTTAGCTAAAGTAGTTTTAAAAATCTAAAAGATGGTGAATTGATATTTAATTATTTTCAAAGAAGATATATTTGACCAAACTGAAGTTTTGATTTTTCATTAGTTCCTGGCTGTTAGCTTTTTTGTTGTGACCCAAGTACCTGACACAAACAGCTTAGAGAAGTAAAAGTTTATTTTTGCTCAGTTTCTGAGGTTCAGTCCATGGTCAGTTGGCGCTGCTGCACTGGGCCTGAGTGAGGCAGAATATCATGGTGGAAGAGCATGGAAGGGCAGGAACACTGATTAGCTCATGGCAGGAAAGAAACAGAGAAAGAAAAGGGCTAGGAGGAGGATCTAGTTTGCATGTGCATACCCCATGACCTACTTCCTCCAACTAGACCCCAACTACCTAGAGTTTCCATCTCCTACCAGTAGTCCACTCAAATTATTAATCCAACAAATGGGTTAATCCACTAATGAGGTTAGAATAGTCCACTTTCTTCCCAAAAGCCTCATCTCTGGATATGGTTGCATTGAGGACCAAGTCTTCAACACATGAGCTTTTGGGGGACGCTGTAGATCCAAACTAGAGCACTGGCTATTTTTCAATTATTTTCAATAATTCTAGAAACTAATTCCCAAAGCCTCAATTGTATCTTGTTAAATCTGCTACTGTCAGGGGTACAAACTCAGCAAGATACAAAACAGACTTTGGAAATTAGTTTCTGGAGGCACCAATGTAGGATTTGGAGGATTTTAATAGTCCGTGTGGACATAGGAGCTTTTGAGATTTCGACTGTTCATTGCATATTTCTGATCTAGTAGAGAATTCACACGTATGAAAGGCAGTGCCTTCTCACATCTGGGTCTGAGCAGTAAATTGTGATCTTCTGAAAAACGCATTGTCTTTCAAAGGCAGTCTATGTCCCTTGCCTCCTAATGTTGTGTTCAAAGCTCAGTAAGCAGAAGTGTTATTCTAAAAGGCTGCAAATTTTATTCCCACACTCCTTATTAGACCTCATAATAACTACCTAAAGACTTTCGTTAATCAAATTGACAGCAGGACCAAATGGAAACGACTAATGTTGGGACTTTGGCAGTACTCTTTATAGATAAAGGGAAATTACTCACATTTTAGGGCTCATCAAACTCCACAAATGCCCTTCATCTCCCCAGTTGAATGTGGAAATATTTTCATCTCGTATCATTACAAAAAAAAAAACAAAAAACAAAAAACTCCCCTTACAATTCTTATTGTTGCAATAATTTCTTCTTTAACTAAGGTTTTTGAGTGTGTGTGTGTTTTTAGGGATCATGCTAATCATGTACTATACCAGTGAGTTACATTTATGTCTACTTTTTCAACAATTGAAAGACCAGTGCTATTTATCATAATTTCAGGAGCATACTAAATGTCTTATTTGATGACCTCTTTAGATTTAAAATATCTATGAATAACAGCAGATCAGAAAGAATAAAAGATATAGTTGTAATCTGAAGATCTGTGTATTGGTATAAATATTTCTCAGTAAATTGAATAACCCTGTTCCTATCACTAAAGTATCCTGTCTTAGTTTATAAAATTGTAACAATTATTATTGAGTGATTTTTCAATTCTCTGAAAAAAGTTACTACCTTAATCTTAGCTTTTGTAGAAAATATATATTAAATATAGTGAACATAAGGCCCCTTTTAATTCTAGAAATCCAAAATAATGATATTTAAATTCGAGTTGGAATTTTAAAACTAACAATTTGTAATTCCTTTTAGTTTTGAAATGATTGTATTTAATCTGAAAACACCTGTTTGTGTCCTAATTCATTTCTTAGAAGAAAAGAGAAGCTATCCAACCTGGATTGCATTTGAAAGATTTAAATGCATAGAGACAGAGAGTGAAGTGATAACCAAAGACAGAGAGTGGAACAATTGGGGAGATGTGGGTCAAACAACACAAAATTTAAACTAGGAATGATATCAGTACAGCATGACTATAATTAATAACAGCATATTATATACTTGAAAATTGGTAAGAGTAGACTTTAAATGTTCTTCCCAACAAAAAGGCATACACGGGATAACACATGCTAATTAGCTTAATTTAGTCAATGACCAAGATATATATATATATATATATATATATATATATATATATATATATATATATCTCAAAACATACTATTGTACAACATATATAGAGTTTATTTTTCTCAATTAAAAAGTAAATTCATTTTAAGAACCCAAGACAAAACAATTGAGTGGACTGATGAATGATTAGTTTTATGAAAGAGATTAGGCATATTCTAATATGATTTCATAGAATCTTTATTTTCTGAGCAATATCACTATATCCATTTATATGTCCACAGCTTTTGAACTCCTCTGGTAAGAAAACACATGACATATTTATGTGCTGACTAACACCAATGGGAAATATAATGTCTATTGTTTCTCTAGACTTATGGATATTGAAAATGGCATTTCTTATTTTTCATTGTAATGCTTTCTCTGCATCCTGCAAGTGCTGGAGATTGTACTAACTCAAAAGGGGCATGCAATTTTAGCACAGCATATATCATAAAATAAACTTACTGGGGAATTTCAACCAGCTACCCTTCTTGTTATGGCTCTGCAATCAAAATATAAAGGGAAATAGCATTCTGACACCATTCATAGTCTAAGTAATAAACAACATCTACAAACACTAAGAGATAATATTTCCTTATGAAATTTTCATGTTTTACCAAATTTTAACATGATAATTTAATGTATTAATGCAATAAAGAAAGGGTTAAAGAGTACAGACAGACATGAAAGAGATACTTTATAAAAGGTAAATAATGGCATGTCAATTTTCCCCCACAAATTGCTAGATTTAGTGAGTGATCATATATTACATATTAAATATATTCTAGTAAACTTTCGATCTTCATTGGCTAACCTGAAATAAGTGGAATATATGGGTTCTATGGTTTGAATTTTGAATGTTCCTCAAAGGACTGTGGGTTAAATTGCTGAAAGTAGGGTGGCACTACTTGGACATAGTAAAACCTTAAGCAGGTGAGTCCTAATGGAAGGTTCTTTGGTCACTGGGGTTGTACCCTCAAAAGGAATTTGGAAATCCTACATATACTCACTCTTTTTGCCTCCTGCATTGAGATATGACCACTCATTCTGACATACAATCTTGCCAAAGATGTGCTTCCCTTACCAGAGACCAAATCAATGGGGACACCTCATCTTGGACTTGACCCTTTATATATATATAATCTAAAATAAACTTCACTTTATTTTATAGGTATCTTGTGTCAGGTCCTTAGTTATAGTGATTCAAACCTGATAATACAATAAGTACTAAAGCCTATAATCTGGATCTATATATAGGTTAAGAGTATCTTAGTCTGTGGGTTATTCTCCTTAGACTTTTTGTCCTTATTAATTTTTTTGAGGTGAAATTCACATAGGACAAATTGATTATTTTAAATAATTCCATTGCTTTAGTATGCTAATAATATTTTGCAACTACCATCTCAATTTGGTTCCAAAATACTTTCATCACCCCAAAAGTATCTACAACTGGCTGCCCTTCATTTATCTCTCTCCTCGGGCCTTGTCAGTTACCAATATGCTTTGTGTCCCTATGGATTTGTCTGGTTTGGATATTTCAAATAAGTGAAATCATAGAATACATAGTATTTTGCATCTGACTTCATTCACTTAGCATAGCAGTTTCAAGATTCAGTTGTGTCTCATAACATATATCAGTATTCCATTCCCTTTTTTCTTGACTGAACAATACACCATTGCATGCATGGATCACATTTTGATTATCCATTCATCCACTGATGGGCATTTCCAGTGTTTCCACCTTTTGATTGCTGTGAATTATGGTGCTACAAACTTGAATATACATGTACGTTAGTCCTTGTTTTCAGTTCTTTCAGGTACCTATCCAGGACTGAAATTGTGGATTTATACACTGATTTTGTGTTTAGCTTTCTGAGGAATCACCAAATTATTTTTCCAAGTGGCTGAACATTTTTAAATTCCATGTACCAATAGGCAAGTGTTCCAGTTTCTCTAAATCCTCACCAACACTTATTTTCTTTTTTCCTCTTCTTAATTATAGTCATCCTATTAGGTATAAAATGGTAGAACCTCACTGTGGTTTTGACTTGTTTCTTATTAATGACTAATGATGTCAAGCATTGTTTCAAGTGCCTGTTGCCTATTTGTATATATTCTTTGAAGAAATATCTTTTCAAGTCTTCTACCCATTTTAAAAATTTTATTTATTTGTTCTTTTTAGCAATTTTTAAGTTGGGTTGTGTTTGTCTTCTTATGGCTATGTTGTAAGGGTTCTTTATATATTCTGAATACAAGACCCTTCTGTGTGCATTACACATATTTTTTTCTCATTTTGTAGGTTTATATTCTCCTTGTTGATAATGTCTTGCGATGGCCCCAAACTCTTAATTTTCACAGAGTTCAATGTATGTAGCTTTTTTTCTTTTATTACTCTTGTTTTTGGTATTCTAACAATGTTATATTATTATTTATATTTCTTTAGGGCTTTGTGTGTATAAGATGATATCATCTGCAAACAGAGAAAGTTTACCTTCTTTCTTTCTGATTAGACAACTTTCATTTCTTTTGCTCAGATCTTTAACATTCTGTACATGTTCTAAAGGTCTGAATGAAGTTGTCCTCAGTTGATAGTAGAGTTTTTCCAGCTAAGCAGTAGGCATAAAGACAAATTATGTCCACTGTCCAAACTTCTCAGCCACAGCATAAGTATGAAAAACTGTAGTTTCCTTATGACATTAAAGGGGAGCAGTTGTTATCCAGCAGGAAACAACTAGAATAAGAGTCTAGTAATAAAACTAGACTCTTCCAGTAAAAGAGTTAATGAGTATAAGGAATCTGACAGAGTTTCAACAATAATGAATACTCATTAATGTAAGGTCTTTATTCATCATGCCCCCAAAGTTTTGTCCACATTATTTCTACCTGAATTGGTAAAATTCATGCCCATTTAGCAAGGAGGAAATCAAAGTCCTAGCCAGGCATAGTGGTGCATGCCTGTAATCTCAGTGGCTGAGGAGACTGAGGCAGGAGGATTGAAATATTCAACGCCAGCCTCTGCAACTTAGCAAGACCCTAAGCAACTTAGACCTTGTCTCAAAATAAAGTTTTTTTCCCCAAAAAGGGGCTTGGAAAATGTAGCTCAGTGGTTAAGCACCCTTGGATTCAACCCCTGGAATCTAAAAGAAAGAGAGAAAGAAAGAAAGAAGAAAGAAAGAAAGAAAGAAAGAAAGAAAGAAAGAAAGAAAGAAAGAAAGAAAGAAAGAAAGAAAGAAAGAAAGAAAGAAAGAAAACCCAGGTACTACCTCTACCCAACCCCTACTATGCCTCCACCAAGTGTCCAGCATGCTACGACTCTTTGTCTTTTATTTTTTAAAATAGGTTTTATATACCAAAAATCAAATCCTTGTATAAAACAAATTATCTTGGAAGTATTTCTAACACAATATTTTATAGGAATGGGTCTATTATGCCAAAAAGACAAAAATAAAAATAAAGAAAAAGAGGATACTTTCAGAGAGAGTACATCTCTCTTGTAACTATTGAATAGTAATGTTTTAGTTTTAGGAGAAATTCTGGGCCTCTCTTGGATAAAAACAAGCTTTTCACATTTCATACTTCCTCTCCAAAAAGAAAAGACTTAGTAATTTTATATTTTATAACTACTTAACTTTATGTCAGTAATTACAATATAAGAAGTCTACCAGAACATTTTTCTGGTTGTCCTTAATCATATCCTTTACTCTGTAGTAAGGAAGAATATAATTTTTATAAGGTCTATGCTTTTATATTCCTGTTACTATTTAATGTGGACATAAGAACTGAGATACATATAAGTTTTAAATATATAGTTTCGCTAAAGTTCACTCAGATATTACTAGTGAAAGAAGCCCTCAAGGAAATAGAGGAATAAGTAATTGTATCAGAAACATTCACTGGTTGCCTGTAGTATTGCTCTCATAAATAGGACCATAAGAGTTGGAAGGTGTTTCTACCCTCTATTGGACATTTTCTAGGCGACTTATGTGTGGCGCAGTGGAAGGAGATAAAATGGGTCCACATGTATTTATACTTTCTAGAAATGCTGAATCTCACTGATGGAGAAAAGACAGATGAAGCAGTTAAAATAAATTCAAACCTACCATAGGAATAAGAGATAAAATGTGAGCCACTTCAGGCATGGTATGAAGGGCTTTGGAAGATGCAAATAGAAGGAGCCCAGTAGAATTTATAGTGCAGGTTGAAGTGCATCTGCATTTTAAAGGAAAAAAACCCTAACATTCTAATCTTGAGAAGTCCAATGCATATGTTGTTGAAAAAAATATATTTAGAGAAATCATGGATAGTTCGTTATTATTACATGAACTAAGCACTGCAATTATGTATAGAAGTTCAGTGTAGAATAGTGGTTACAAGGGCTAGAGATATGGCTCAGCAGGTAGAGTGCTGGCCTCGCATGCACAAGGCCCTGGGTACAATACCTAGCACTACAAAAAAAAAAAAAAAATAGTGGTTACAAGAGAGTAGAAAACTGTAGGGGAGGGAGGGATGGGAGAGCTTGATCAACTGGCACTGTGTTAGAGCTAGCAAAGGAAACACATGCTGGTGAAGGGAGGGAGGGGGAATGGTAATAGGAAAGATAGTAGAATGAGTCAGACATTACTTCCTATGTTCACATATGAATACATGACCAATGTAATTTCACACCACATACAACCAGAAGAATGGGAAATTGTACTTCATGTATATAAAATATGTCAAAATACATTCTACTACCATGTATAATTAAAAAGAACAAATAAAAGAACTTATGTAAAAGTATCTTACTTTAAATGAAGGATTTTTTTTTTCATTCTCCATGCTTTTAAGATATCTTTTTGTTTGTTTGTTTGTTTATTTTTATGTGGAGCTGAAGATTGAACCCAGGGCCTCGTACATGCTAGGCGAGCACTCTACTGCTGAGCCACAACCCCAGCCCTAAGAAATCGTAATACATATATATATATATATATATATATATATATAATCTTAGAATTTTATTTTACTGAAATAATCTATTTCTGTGTCTTTCTCCTTCACTGTGCTATGTACCTTTTGAAAATAAGAATGATACCTGTTTCATTTTATGTACTTATTGCTTTCCATGGACGACAGCAACTTATAATTAAAAAAATGAATCATAAGTGGGTAATTGAGTCACCAAAATGGTACTTTTTAGTCAAAGGCAGAATTAGAAGTGAAATCTGAAGTCTTTTAGACACTAATGCCCATGATGCTTTCACTAAAATGTGCTGTTGACAAAACCTATACTGAAAATATATATGAAAAATTAAAATTCCTATTCCTGAATATCTTGCATATAGACCCCATGCATCTAATATATCTGAAACACAACAAAAAAGGTAACAATTGAACAGTCACCACAGAGGAAAGCCAAGGGGATGGCTAAATAAGCAGTATGTGACTAAACAAAAGAATGCACACTAAGTGTTTTGTCACCTTGCAAAAGAAGATAACTGTAGAGAATTATAGAAAATATGGAAGAGGAAAACCATAGCTCACTCTCAACTGCAGATTAAGACACAGATCACAGAAATCAGGATGACCTGCCAATCACATCTTCTTCCATGAATCCAACATGTGGTGGTGCCTGTGTTCAGAGACATTTTGGGGCCCCGAGCAAGTACTTTTTAGAAATAAGAAAATATTTGAATGTAATCTTTGGCAGCTTTTCTTCATCTCCCGGATCAGTGGGAGAATAACAATTGGACTGTGGTTCCCACTGTGTAAGTAATATCTTCAAATGTCCCCTCCTCAGGCATCAGCCTCATTTTTGGGGTAGTTTCGTGTTACTTCTAGAAGTCAAATAATTAGCAGCATGGAACCAAGCCAGAGGAGGTCTCTAGGCTGTGTAGTATACTTGGAAGGACTGATTATGAGATCTTGTAGTTGAACAATTGTAAATTAAGACACTCAAGGCAGCCACAGAATATAAGAATATATCAGAACCTTTCACATAGACCCTGCCACTTTATTAGAGGACAAGATTTTTTTTTTTTTAAGTGAGTAAAACAACTTTCAGGGCTGCTTTTAAATCTGCCAGACAGTATAGGGATGCAAAGTTTGTACCTCATACCTCTCTTATAACCCCAGTTCCCAAACCTATAAGGTGCTTGTTGTTGACTTGCATGGTTTGAAAGCTTTATGTGACTTGTTTAGGCTAATTGATTTGTTACCTTTGACTTTCAAAAGACCAAGTTCTCTGTTTCATACCTCTTGGTGTGAAAATAAGATAAGTCAGGCATTGAGAGTCAAGAGGGGGGATGAGGTAAAGCCCACATTCACGTCCAGGTAGCTGAGAATGGGGACACATAGATGCAGGTGCTGATGTTTCCAGTGAATCCCAAATATTAGGCTTCAATACTAATTGTGATCCAAGAGTTGTAGTTTGTTGTACTTCACTCAACACAGTAATCTTTGTGTCTAATTGCCATTAGATAAAAATACATGGCACGTTTCTATGTAAAATGACACCTGGTGGTGACACCTCTTCAAAATGGAATTTTTAAGGGATCTCCATACTGCTTTCCAGATTGGTGGCACCAATTTGCAGTCCCACCAGCAATGTATGAATATGCTTTCCCCCCCACATCCTTGCCATCACTTATTGCTGTTTGTATTCTTGATAACTGCCATTCTGACTGGAGTGAGATGAAATCTTAGAGTAGTTTTGATTTGTATTTTTATTATAGCTAGAGATGTTGAACAAAGTGGGGTAGGGAGGGGGAGCATGGGAAGATTAGACAAACTCTAGATAGGGCAAAGGGGAGGGAGGGAAGGGAGGGGGCAAGGGGTCAAAAAAAGATGGTGGCATGAGATGGATCTCATTACCCTAAGTACATGTATGAAGACACGAATGGTGTGAATATACTTTGTATACAACCAGAGGTAGGAAAAAATGTGTTCTATATGTGTGATATGAATTGTAATGCATTCTGCTGTCATATATTACAAATTAGAATAAAAAATAAAATTTAAAAAATATTTACTATATCAATTATGAGCATTCCAAACTCTGGTAGTAAAATCACCTCTTATTGTTAACAATAGAGGATGTTTTTTAACGCCACATTAAGGACATGGTATTAAATAAAAATAAAAAATACTAAAATAACTCAATATGCAGATATGATATGAGTTGGTATTAAAAATACATTTTAAGGGGCTGGGGATGTGGCTCAAGTGGTAGCGCGCTTGCCTGGCATGCATGTGGCCGGGGTTCGATCCTCAGCACCACATACAAACAAAGATGTTGTGTCTGCCAAAAACTAAAAATAAATATTAAAAAATTCTCTCTCTCTCACTCTCAAAAAAAATACATTAAAAAAAATTAAAACCATTCAGTTTTTCTCCTCATTCTAGGTAACATCAAAATGAAAATGGTTTTTGAACTCAGTAAATTTAGACTCTTCATAGGGATAATACAAATAGACTTCCTGTGTGTCTGTGTATGCACACATGTGTGGATATCATATGATCTTCTAGTAGTTCTGTTACTCAAGAATCCTGAATGGCACAAGGTAAGGTAAGAGTGAATTTAGTGCAACTGTCACCAGGAAGGCCAAATATAAGCCCCTCTCTGACACTGAAACTGACTACACCTCAGTTTAGATAAACAATTTTTTAAAGTGTAAATGCAAACCTTGTGTGCTGGTAGCTTCCTGTAATCCCAGCCTCCTCAGCAGGAGGCTGAGACAAAGAGGATTGCAGGTTCCAGGTTAGCCTTGGCAACTAAACTTGATGTCTGAAAAATGCTTTAGTCATTTGATATGGGCAGCTCTGGGGTAAGACTCTCCTTGGGCAAAACAGCAGGTCCCCTGATACAGGCTCTGAAGAAGCTCCCAGCTGAAGGTTGTCTGCTGACCATACTTTCAATATTTGGGGAAACAAACCTTGAGGGTCTAGAGAGAACCCCTCTATTTTCAACAGAGCAGAACTTAGGAACTGCTTAGGATCTTAAAACTGCTTTGATCTATTGGGCATGTACTGCCCAATAAAACCAAAAACTCTCTTGAATTTTTCCTTCCTATATAAAATGAAGAAATTCATCACAGTATCTAGCATTTTGGCTGTTGAGTGAATAATGAAAAGGCACATGTAAAATCTGTTTCATAGACTTGTGTTGGTTGGCACTTTATATGGGTAAGGTTGTTTGTTTTGGTTATGATTATTAAGTAACAAGTGGAACCATGTAATTCACTATTTAGAAACATTGAAAGAGAGAAAAAACTGTCTTTTAATTTTACAAAACTGTGAACTTGTCAAGAGTGTAAGAGCCAATTAGAATGAAAGGAAATTTAATGCATAAGTTTGGAAGTTCCTGCCAACACTAAAATATAGTTTTCCAAAACTTTCTGCAGGAATCCTAAAATAGCATGTTAGTTTGGTAAGGTATCTAAGGACATCTTACTAAGAAATATATCTTAGCAAGCGATTTACAATGATTAGGTACTACTCCTTTTGCAGAGAAGCCTGCCTTTCTAGCATCTACTGTGGGGAGTTGAGGGTGCAGAGAAACCCTCTGGAGATGATTTCAGAAAACTGCGTCTACTATATTGTGCAGCAAAAATAGCTTTTATAGTGGGTATGTGCCAATTTACATGTAACAGTCATGATAGGCCAGAGATGATAAACAGCATATCATATTATGGGAGTTCAGACACCAAGAGTTCAGAAATTTCCATGTAGCTCAACCCTGCACCAACAGGGGGAATAGCTCCTTGTCAAAGGAGCAAGGAAATGGCACTTGCCAGTGTTCTGTCATCACTCTGTCCCAAAACATAGGCTTCTCTATTAGGACTTCCCTGCTGCACAATGACTAAGATGAGCATTCCTCCATGAAGGTCCAAGGTCAGGCCCTACTGCCGCAGTCTGGCTAGACACAAAATCAGGAGCCACTCAAGCAGGAACAAACTTTATTATTTGAAAATGCCGCCAATGCCCCGTATGCCCCCGGAATCCCGATCGACCCAAGCGGTGTTCTCCTGGCACCCCAGAGAAAGTTCCTCCCCCCCCCCAATTCCCTCCTACTGTACTTCCCCAACCAAATGGGAACTCTCCAGGAGTCCCATAGCAGGCCCAGGTGAACAGCAGGAGTCCAATATCCATATGAATGCAAATCTTAACATAATCATATCATCTCAATGGCTAGCTGGCGTCACCTTTCAACCAAAAATGCCATGCTTCATATTACTTGGCTGTGGCTCTTAGCACCCTACAACACTACTTTAGTGGTATAAATAAACTATTGCCAATTAAAAGTCCTTTTTCTTTGTGAACTTGGCCCAGGACTCCTTGAATTCTCTTTTGAGTTGACTGTCCTACTAGCTCCATGTGCAAATCTACCCAGATCTTATCTTACTTACAGTGGTGATGGTAAGCATTGTTTTTACCTCAATGATCCACATAACTAGTTTCCCCAAATTAAAAACAATATTTGTAGAAAGGTTACATAATGCTATGGACTAGTCTACTATTTTTTTTTTTTTTACCTGCTATCAACTTCTATCAACTTTTACTTTGTATTACAATTTAATTCCACCCTCTATGAGAACTTTTTTTTTTTGGTGGGGGGTGGTGATGAAGGTGGGGGTTTCCCAGAATCTAACCCAGGGCAATTTTCCATGGAGCTACATCCTCAGCTACATTTGAGATGGATCTCATTAAGTTGCTCAAGGCTTTGCTAGGTTGTAGAGGCTGGCTTTGAATTTTTCATTTTCCTGTCATAGCCTCTTGAGCCATTAGGATTCCAGGTGTGTTCCACAGCACCCAGCTTGTGAGAATAGACTTTTGGAAGCCCACTAGCTCCTGCTGATATGAAGGCTAGTCTCACTTTACCACAAATAGCTAATTCTGAGAAATTACCTATTCTATGAACTACAAAAAAATTGTGGAAAATGTTTGTTTCTTGATTATTGAAAAAAATCTACATATGAGGTAAACTAAGACAAAAGTCATCTTTCAAACTTCATCCAAGTATTTCGTGAAAGCACGGCTTTCTAATTTAATCATCTGAACTCAAGTAATTTGAACTCATTTGAATATCCCCTTTTTGGTACATTCCCTCAAATATATATGCACATGTAGGCAGAACTGTTGAAATACACACACTCACACACACACACACACACACACACACACACACACACATACACACACACACACACGCCTCCAAACACACAAAATACCAGCAAAAAATTAATAATCTAAATGATTTGTGTTCAAATCTAATGATAAATATTTTCATGTTTGAAAATAATACAAATTCAATTTTTGTCTGTAGCGGGGAAGGCAAGATTGACTTTTTGCCCACAGATAAGCACATAGGCAAAGAGAAAGAATATAAGAAATTGAATGATTTTACATTTGCACAAAGTAGTTTTGAACAGACTTAGTGTAGGCAGATTGGTAAAAATAAACATTTAGCTCCTATACTCATACTCTTAAATCCTTCAGGGAGTGATCAGACTCTATGTTAAAAACCTGGCCCCACCGCATTCACTGTCAGGAACTGTAGGAGTGATCCTCAAGGTAACCCTCAATTTTATTTTATTTCAAAATTATTTATAAATTATTTTAAAATACAAATTTCTAAATAGCTTATATTGGATGTTCTGATTTAATATAGTTTAAAGTAGTTTAGTGTCATGAAGTGATTTCTAAATAACATTATATATTTAAATATTACAGATAATTTTTATTTTCTGTATTATCCTGTTACCATCTGTCAATTTCTCAGGGTATCCTAGATTGAAATCTGTTGATTTGAGGCAAACTGCCACTTATATGCATATAATTAAATGTGTTTTAAGAACATCCAGCTATTTTGTTTGTAGTCAAAAGGACCAGATATTTGATATAACCATCTTTTCCATCAAAGTCAGCTTTTATTTTTGAACACAAATATGACTAAAGTAATTTTATGAAAGGAAAAATTGAAAGATTGAAAGAAGTAGTGGTTTTAGAGTGTCACCCATGGTATGTTAATGCTGGTTCCAAAATTTTCTAGTTATACTCACTTTGTGTAGCAGACATAACCTATAAATTTAAATCTTCATCTTCAGATGGAAGGATTTTTTTTTCTTTTTTTGTATCAGGGAATGAACCAGGGTTACTCCCACTGAGCCAATTCCCTAGCCCTTTTTATATTTTATTTAGAAACATAATCTCACTAAGTTACCTAGTACCTCACTAGGTTTTTGAGGGTGGCTTTTAACTAGAGATTCTCCTACCTTAGTCTCCTGAGCCATTTGGGATTACAGGTGTATACCACAGCACCCGGCATGGATAGAGATTTTAATATGTGTTCAGCAGGGTTGTGGTGAGAATTTAATAAGACATATATAAACTGCCTATGGAAAGGTGAATGGAAGCTATTAAGCTATTGTGCAGGGCTTATTAGAGATTCACAGATACCAGGTATCTGCAGGCAATAGATTTTGTACCATACCCTCAGGCAAAGATCAAAATCCTTATCAAAGAAAAGAACAAATAAATATATAAATTGAAAACTTACAAGGAAAACTGATTCATTCCTTAGAGGATTTAGAACTAACTGGCATTTATACGCTCATTCTTGCATTGATTCATCTAATTAAAATTATTATTGGTTAGATACCACAACAAGAGAGTACTCTACACCACTGGGAAGGGGGGGGGGCTATAATTTTTTAAAAAAGCCAGGTCCAGTGGTATGGGCCTGAAATCCTAGTGGTCAGAAAGCTGAAGCAGGAGGATAGTGAGTTCAAAGCCAGCTTAGCAATTTAAGGAGGCTCTAAACAATTTAGTGAGACATATATATATATATATATATATATATATATATATATATATATGAAAAGGCTTGGAATATAGTTTAGTCAGTGAGTGGTTGAGCACCCATGGGTTCAATTCCTGGTATAAATAAATAAGAAAAATAACAAGTGTTGGTAAAGACATGGGGAAAATCGAACCCTGACACTTTGCTGGTAGAGATGTCAAACAGTTTATCTTTTTAGAATAACAGTTTGATGATTCATCAAAAGCTAGAAATAGAATTCCTATGTGATCTGGGAATTGTACTCTTCAGGGAATACCCCAAAAAATTGAAAACTGGAATTTACAAAAATAAACTTACACATTTTTTATAGCAACATTAATTCACAAGAGTCATTAATTCACAAGATAGTTATGATCCAAATATCTCTCAGTGGATAAATGGATAAATATTGGTAGTTAGATGTAATGGAATAAGTGAGATACATGTTACATTTTGGATGAATGGATGAATCTAATTTTGGATGAGTGGATGAATCTCACAAACATGCCAAGTGAATGAAGTTAGACACAGAAAGACTTAAGCATTATAGGACTCCAGTCATATGAAATACTAATGGTAGATAAATCCACAGAGCCAGAAAGTAGATTGGTGATTGATAAATGCTGGGAGGGGAAACACAAAGCAATTACTTAATAGGAATGGGGTTTCCTTTTGAAACCATGAAAATATTTGAAACTAGATAGAGGTGATGGTACCACATCATTGTGAATGTACAAAATACTTCTGCCTTTAATAATATGCTTTGGGTCATATTAAAACTTTTCATGTGAATTTCAGCTCAAATAAAAATATACTAATTACTTAGAATTTTAAAAATCTCCTTTTTAACCACAGACTTTGGAAGATATAGTATCTGCCACTTACAATGATATATTAATTGTCTTCATTGGTTAATTCCGCAGTCTGGCTGGGCACAATTCAGGAGCCACTTGTCAAAAGAAACGAACTTTATTTTTAGAACACACACACCGCACCACACAGCTCTTCAGGAATTCCCTCAGAGCCCAACTGCCACCACTGGCTTCCCACAAGCCTCTCAACCTCCCCCACCCCTCCTGCTCTTGAGGCCGATTGGCTGGGTCGCATGGGCGGAGCCAAAAAAGTCCCCCAATGAGCAGCTCTGTGGTCTGAAAGGGCGGGGAAACAGCCCAATGAGCATCACCGCAGAGGAGCCAATCAGTTGGCAGCTAGAAGTTTGCTGGGGCCGCTGTGAGCCAATCATAAGCTGGCAGCTGGAAGTTTGCTGGGGCCCCTTCGGCTGTGGCTCTCAACAGGTTAATATATATGATGTTACAAGTTCTAATACATTATAGGAATTTCATCAGGGAGGGGTGGAAGAGGTCCCTTAGACAGGACACAATTAGAAAGGAGTTGTTGAAAGTGCTGTTGTTTATCTGAGAGGCACCTAAGTACAAAAACGTTTAGGGTAGTAGAAAATGGGTGAAAATGTGAATGGGTGCTGGGAGATAATAGTACTAAATTTAAATTTCTCCATACTTTTGGTGAGATTTTCCTGCTTGTGGGTAAATGAGATTCTGTATTTGCATACGCATTGTGTTTAGTAAGAAGTTTCTTGATAATTTGTCTGCCCTACATTGCCAGGGATATGTGCTCAAGCTTGTTTACCTATACATATTGGAGTGTGTGTGTGTGTGTGTGTGTGTACACATGCATGTGTATGTGTTCATGTAAATGTGTGCACCTTTTTTTGCACCTATTTTTTTTTTTGCACCAGTTTTCACTTCAAAAGTTTTATTGTTACTCCACTCGAAGATTTGAGGGAAACATATAGCCAGGATCAAAACAAAGCCCGGTTGTTGGACCCCATGTCTGTGAGGGTTTGATTTCCCCACTATGCATACAACAGCATATTTTACATCATCTTCACTTGCTAACTTTAGTTCCCTGGTGCTAGTTTTCATCTTAAATATTGAATCTGACTTTTTAATTGAAATTTTCTGGCAGGTGGCTCAATCCAGTGGGGAAGAAGTATTTTTCCATGTGTTTTAAAGAATGGATTTTATTACCATATTTGTGAGGAAATGTTTTACATTTGCAGCATATCAATAAAAAAAATAATTTGACTTCTAGTCAAATATTTTATTCTGACTCATGGCAGGACAGGTGGAGGCAGGGAAATAGGGATAAGGACACAGTTTTTTATTTTTGTGGACAAAATTAGACTTGGGGCAACAATTATTCTACCTGCTACTTCTGTTAATTTTATTTTGAAGTCAGAGAGATTTCCTTGAAGGTCTGCTGGGGAAAAAAAAAGAATCAGATGCCAATGTCTAAATCTATTACAGAATTCATAGAATAAGTGTTTCAACAACGTCAAGCTAGACAGCTGATGGGAATATCTTTTTTTAAAATCTTATTTGCACCTTAATTTAAATTTAATAATATCCTTTATTTTGATTTATTCTGATAAACATATGAGTGTAGTAATGTAATTCCCCAAGCTCAATGACAAGATCTGTGTTGTATTAATTGTGTATTTATGGAATTTAAAATAGTGCTGATTTCATTTTCATAGACTGGTGTGATACATTAATGACTAAACAAGCTAGATGATTTGTTTTCATGGAATCACTATCTCTAAAATAGCCTCTGATTTTCATCTGTTTCATTACCAAATGAAACTTTGCACTTGGTATCTCCTCATTGCCTTCTATTGGAAGGACATTTTAGGATAGAGAGTCTTTGTTGTAACTAGCCATCCATAACTTTATGCCTGTTAGAGTTTGGATCATAGGTGTCCCCCAAAGGTCCAGGTGACAAAGAATTGGTCCCCAGACTATGGAACTTTTGGAAGACAGTAGAAACTTTAAGAGATGGATCCTTATGGTATGTTTTCAGGTCACTGGGGATATGCCCTTGAAGGGGACAGTGGGATGGCCCAGACTTCTTTCTTTTACTTCCTGGACATAAGATGAGCAGTTTTGTGGCTGGAGATATAGCTCATTTAGTAGAGTTCTTGCTTCACATACACAAGGCCCTGGGTTCAATCCCCAGCACCGTGCACATACACACACACACACACACAAAATAAATAAATAAATATATAAATAAATAATAAAAAAATAGAAAAGAAGAATATGAGCAGATTTCATCTGCCATTCACAACCCCTCCATGATGGGCTGCCTTACCTGAAGCAATCAGAACAACCAATCACAAGTTGATTAATTTAGGTATTTATTATAGTGATAACAAATCTGGCGAACACAGTGCACTTTACCCACCCTACTCTATTAGCTTCTGCTACTCATCGCCAACCTTCTGGTCCTTTCTACTCAAGTCTCCTCAGTGCTCCATACTTGGTCCTAGTTTTGTGCCCTTTCCCATTCAGCATATCAACTCAGAACATAGATATAAAACAGGACACTCAGGTCAAAGAAGAACTGGAGACAGCAACTCTACATTGGAAACATCCTGTGGATTGGATGTTCTCTGGGCAATAAATATCTGATTTTAAGGGCTACAGTTCTTTGATGACTACAGTCCAGTGATGACTGCATAATCCTAATTTAAAGGACTATATTAGTACTGTTATGTCTGTGCACATGTGCTGACTTAGGGATCTGTGTGTTCTCTTCTTGAACAACATTCATCAATATCTTGTCCAAAAATACACAAGTTTATGTGTATAAATAGGTGACTTGAATTTCCACTGGGCTACGTTATTAAAAGCTGAATGTGTAACCTTTTATCATGAATGAATTAAAATAACTTTATAAAATTCACCATCAATATCTTTTCCCTTTACAATACTGCTTATAATAGATCTCAGGGTTATAAAAATGTTTTTGGTTTACTCTCTTATGGACAACATATTAACAAAAATACAGAGGAAATACATCTGCTTTCTTTTTAATCTAATTAATTTTTAAAAAAATTTCTTGCTTTCTTTTGCCTCAGAACTCCTTTACATTCTTAAAAGTTTACCGGGAACTCCAAGGATTTTCTGTTCATGTGGGTTATATTTTTTCAATATTTACTGTATTCAATAGATATAAATATTTACTAATATTTGCTATTGTATCATCATAATAATACATCATTACTAAAATACTTTCATACAAAATGACTTTATAAAGAATTAGCATAAGGTGTGACATTTATTTTAAAGTATTTAGACATTTAATAAACATTGTTTTATATATATATTTGTTATATCCAGCAAATGTGATTTCACACAGATGACCTTTGGAAAAGCATCTGTAGCAAACAGGCGAGGATGAGTATGAAAAAATAAACTTCTTACCTTGTTCATGGTATTGACCTCACAAATTCCTGAAAGGGTCTTGGGCACAACCAGATATCTTCAGACCATATTTTGAGAACCCCTGGATTAGATAATGACTATTGACATGAGCTACAAAATAACTTTGTTTTCTCTTGAGCCATATTCCACCAGTTCTTTGAGGGCTTTAGGAAGACCCGCCTCTCTTGTGACCACTGAGCTGTGAGGGTGATTCTCAAAAGCCTGGAATTGGCCTGGTATGGTTTGATCAAATACCTGCTTATCCAAGCAGGAAACATAATTAGTAGTGATGCTTTGTAATGACATCTCAGAGGATTTTCCAAGCAGTTTATATCATTTTGTCAGATTTGTATATCAATGACAATGAGATTGATAATTTGCGCCTGATCTTGGTGAGGCAACTCCCAAGGCAATTTCTTTGCGGCTTGTTACAAAGCTAGCATGTTCCAGAGTGATGTGCAAGGGTACAAGAAACCTGAATCAAGACCTTATTTTGCATTTCCTAGATTCCACAAATATTGGTAACTCCTTATGCAGAGAGAAACTGTCTTGTATGACCTTTAGAGAAGAAGATTGGTGGAGTGCATCTGGCCTCCCCTACCATGTCTGAGATTTTTTTGTCTGTGATGCATACTCCTACTTCAGTGGCAATAATGTATAATGTCCTAGCAAAAATGTGTATGGGTAAGCATTGTCATTTTGGCTCCTGTGCATCTTCTTTATCAATTGAACCCTGTTTGATGACCCCTGTTAATTTAACTTTCCTAATGATTCCAGCTCATTTTGTTCTCTCCCTTCTGTGAACTCTGACAGTATGTAGTATGTTGCATGCTTGGCATCTAATTACACTGTGTATATTGTCATCTTTAAATTGGTTCCTAAGTGTAGATCGTGTAAATTTTCATTTAATTGTAAGTCTTTTCATTTAATTACAAGTATTTTTTTTAAACTGAACATTACTTTGCCTAAGTTGGGTTTACCATAATTCTTTTTGAGAAGAATTAAGCCCATTTTATTTTATAAAAGCAAATGGCTCATTTATGTACCATGAAACAAAATTATCACAATGATTAGGGTGGTTGATAGACAACTGAGCATCACAATATTTGTCAATATCCCAATGTCTATTTTCTTTTACATCACTGAGTCACTAGAATGATTTTAAGAAACTATCAGTAAAGGATATGTGTTTAGATATGCTGCTGTTTCATTTGTTTTCTGTAACTAAGATAAACTTTACCAATAATGTAAATCCCATAGATTCTCATTCTAAGATTGCTGATGTTCTTACAAAATGAGAGACTTGTATAAAGGATATAGCACATTTGCAAATCAGTTGTCAGAATTTAGCATAGACACAGATCTCAATGACTATCTTTAAAATAAGTTCATATTTATTACTTTTTTTTTTAAGTTCACTAGTGTAAAACAAAAATTATAGAAGGCAATAGTTTGGGACTGAGCTCTTTAACTAGGCCCCAACAAACCAGAACAAACCAAAGTGGAGTCACTCAGACTCAATGCCCCATAATCAAACTGAAACTTCAAAGAAATAGGTGGATCCCTAAACAGATCAGCTTGTAAGGAAATGTAAGTTTCATAGCCACAATTTTTTTAAAAAAAGCCCAATCAACCTAAGACACCATAATAAGAAAGTTCTGCTGGAGGGAAGTGGATGGCATTAGAGCAGATTATGCTAAGTGAAGCTAGCCAATCCTTAAAAAACAAATGTCAAATGTCTTCTTTGATATAAGGGGAGTAACCAAGGACAGGGTAGAGACGAAGAGCTGGAGAAGAAGATTAACATTAAACAGGGATGATAGGCGGGAGGGAAAGGGAGAGTTAAGGGAAATTGCATGGAATTGGAAGGTGAGCCTCAGGGTTATACACAATTACATATAAGAGGAAAGGAGGAGTAGGAGAAAATTATATAAGTGGAAGAAACGATTTATAGTAGAGGGGATGGAGAGAGAGAAGGGGAGGGGAGGGGAGGGGAGGGGAGGGGGGACAGTGGAGAATGGGATAGACAGCAGAATACATCAGTCACTAGAAAGGCAATTTGTAAATCAGTGGAAGTGTAACTGATGTGACACAGCAATCTATATACGGGGTAAAAATGGGAGTTCATAACCCACTTGAATCAATCTGTGAAATATGGTATATTAAGAACTATGTAATGTTTTGAACAACCAACAATAAAATAATTTAAAAAAAAAAAGGCTTAAAAGAAATTAACCGGAAGTAATCTGATGTCATCTGCTCTTTCTCTATTATTTCATTTCCTTCTTAACACCTTACAAACCCTCTGTTCTATCATGTTTTTAATTCCTCATGCTCTTTTCTCCCCTAGGAGAATGAAATGTTGCTCTGTTTCATGAGTTGAAATAAAGCCAACAAGATCTTAAAACTGAATTCACTATGATTTTTGTCTTTTTTGACTTTAGACATAAATTCTAGTCCTCATACAGCTACTTTGAACGTACAAAACCCTCTGTGGATACAAGTTGGTGGCTTCAGTGGTTCTCAAGATGTGGTCCTGAATCAGCAGCACCAGGTTTCTACAGTCCTGCTGTGACTAGGACACAACAGCTTCTTCAATAGCTCCAAACCCAGCTTCCCATCAAAACCTCTGTGGAGGCTTTTAAAGAGTGCTGGTGTCACCCACAGAGACGATTTAATTGGTCTAAGTTGGAACTAGGCAACGTCAATTTAGAAAAGTTCCCCAGGTGATTCTAACATGTAGCCATGGTTGGAAACCAGCATCCTGGATGAATTTTCACGCCACTCAAAAGTGTAGTTATGAGGCTGTTTTGTAGCCCCTGGAAGAGTATATAAAGTCAGGATTTTTTTAATATCAGGCATATTTCTGTTCCTCTTCTATGGCCTTCTTTAATACAGTTTCATTGAGACATAATTACAAAAGAATAAAATCCATCCTTCAAGAGTGCATACTTTGATGAGTTTTCATAAATGTCTTTAATGTAGCTACAACTGTAACTCAGATCACCCCCATGTTCCCCTCCTCTCTTTGTAGTCAATGCCCTACTTGCCTCTCAGCACCTAGAAACCACTGATCTGATTTCTTTCCCCACACTTTTGCCATTCCCAGAATATCATAAAAATAAAATCATATAATATATAATCTTTTATATTCTGCCTTCTTTTACTTCTTAGAATAATGATGTTAAAATTCATCCATGCTGTTTCATGTAACATTAGTTTTTCCCTTTTTATGGAGGAATGTACCCCTTAATATGCCACAATTCATTTATCCATTCCTCAGTTGATGGATATTTTGGATATTTCCTGTTTGACGCTATTAGGAATAAAAGTGCTAAAAATTTTCCTCTGGGTCTTTGTGTGGCAGAGGATGTCATATCTCGTGGTTATGTATGTACCAGTGGGTTCAGTGAGTTGTAAGATGAGGGTGTGCTTGATTTTATGAGATATGAATACCCTGTTTTCAGAGGCCAATTTCTTCTCATCAGCAATATGTAGAAATTCCAGTTGTTATGTATTCTCCACAGTACCTTGTATTTCCTTGTTATTTTTTGTTTTGACTTCATTTGCCTATTTTTGTCATTCTAATAGATATCTAGTGGTATTTTATTGTGACTTTAATTCTCATTTCTCTAATGACTATTGATGTTGAACGTATTTGCCATCTCTATCTTCTTTCTGTAGTGCATATTCAAAACTTTGCCAAAATATTTAATTGTTGTCTTACAATTATAGGCTTGGGAATGTTTGTAATATATTTAGAATACCTGTCCTTTGTAAACTATATACTTTGCAAAACATTCCTCAAGTAATATTTTTTTAAATATGATTTTTAACAATAAGTTTTCAGCTGCAGGCATTTTTAACATGGACAAATCACAATTTATCAAATATCAACTCCCATTGTTCATATTTTCTGCCCTAAGAACCTATGCCTAAACCAAAGTCACAAATTTTCTTTATCTACTTTCTTCTAGACGGTCTATAGAGATACATACATATTTTCATAAGACTAAGATCTACGTGGAGTTCATTTTTGTATGTGGTGCAAGGTGAGCCTATTTCTTGATTTTCTTTTCTGTTCCTCCATTTATGTCTAATCTTATGACAAAAAAAAATTTGTTAGGGTTTCTAGGTCCTTCTATTTCCATATATATTTTAAGTATAGTGTTCTTTACCTGTCTTCCATCTCAGTTGCAGGTCTTCTACGTGTTTTTACTAAGTTGCTGTCTATATGTTGTATTGTTTACTGAAAGAAGAAAGTTGAAGTCTTCAGTGATGTGTAGACTTGTGTATTTTTCCTTTCTATTAATCATTTCCTGGTTAGCTTATATTTTGAAGCTAAATTGTTTAGTGTACACATCTTTAAGATTGTTATGTCTAGTTTAACTGATCCTCTTCTCAATATGTTAACTCCCTCTTTAACTTTGGTTATTTTTCTTGTTTTGAAGTCTGTTTAGTTTGGTGAGCAGTAGCGCCTTATTTTAAATAGTGTTTACTGGGTATGGTCTTTCCATTCTTTACTTTAACCAGTCTTTATTTTTAAAATGAGTTTTTTATAAGAAGCTAGTAATGTGTTCTTGTTTTCTTCATCAAATCTGAATATTTAATTTTGTTTAGACTATTTAGATCATTTTTATTTTTGTATTTATTTAGACTTAAGTATACTGTAATAATCTTGTTTCCTCTGTGCTTTGCTTTTTTCTCTATTTTATGACTTTCTTCTTTATTGAGAAAGTGTTATTACTTTCATTTTGACTCCATTATTGGCATGTGAGTTGAACTTATTTTGTAATTATTTTTAGGGGTTGTTCCATGCTTTATAATATAAATCTTCCATTATCCTAGTCTACCTTTTTCTTACTATATAGATTAAATCTTTTTTTTGTATAATGAAAACAACTTAGAACAACATATTTCTATTTCTTTCTTTCCCTTTTTCTTATACATTGTAATAAAAATTGTATTAGGAACTCCTATTGCCTTGTTACTATATTTGCTTTGGATAGTCTTTAAAAACATTAAAATAATAATAGAAAAAATAAAATTTTGTATTAACCTGTCTACTGGTGCTTTTTCTTTCATCATGTACATCTTAATTTACATACAGCATCACAATGCTCCTCTGCATATGGAATATTCTGATAGGAATAACTTATCTCCACTTTTGTTTATATGAAAAAGTCATTGTTTCATCTTCATTTATGAAAAGTACTTTTGATCAGTTTAGAATGCTGCATTGACAGTTTTTTCCCCTCTCAGAATATAAAGACATCATTCAATTTTCTTCTGACATTTGCTTCTGACAAGAAGGCTCCTGCAATTCTTAGTTTTGTTCTATACACATTTTTTTTTGTTTCCACCTATAGCTACACTGAAGATTTTCTTTTTATCTTTGTTTTTATACAATTGGCTATTAATTTTTGTAGGTTTATGTGTGAATTTTATAAACTGACATAAAAATCATTGAGTACCATGTCATATTCAATACATGTGCATGTGGTATAATGTTTAATTCTGGGTAAACATATCTAAATCTGCAAATATTTATCATTTCTTTGTGGTAAAACATTAGAAATCTATTTTCTATATTTTATGTAGATGTATTTTAAAAATATGCTTTTGTAATCATACTAATTCACACTTAAATCTTCGTGGGTATGCATTTTGTTGATTTGTGTTATCTTTGGAAAATTCTTGGGCATTATACCATTGAGGGAATTGTGCTAGGGATGGGCCTGGACTTCATGCATGCTAGACAAGAGCTCTACCACTGAGTTATAGCCCTTACCCCTCAATTATCTCCTTAATTATTTCTTTTGCTTCATGTATGAGATTATAAAGTATTCATGAGTTTCAAATTTTTGTTGGCATCTCGTATATTTGGGATATAAATAAAATAAAACACTATTTAATTTTTTAAAAAAGTACCATAAAAGGGAGACAAAGAAAAATTAAAACTTAATAGGGAATCATAAAAATGTTCCCTTTATCCTGGAAAAATCAAGAGATATTTCCATCTACAATTTCAAATGTGATTTTATGAAGATTGTCATACTTAAGGATTAATTTCTGCCTAAATTTACATAATCCAACTTTTGTCTATAATAGCACTGCCTGGTAACCAGACCCCTTGTGTAATTCTGTCTTCTTGGGACATGCAGCACCTCCTTCTTGCTGAAACCTGTATCAGTGGAGATCAGTGTTGAATTTTACAAATCCAATAAAACTTAATAATAGCATATATTTTTGAAATTTTCCTACCAAAATGAACATTTGATATTGCCAAAACCTTTGTCTTGTCTATTGGCTGCAGCTTAATTTCCTTCTTTAGTCTTCTATTATCACAACTTACAAAATTACTAAATTGCTAATGCAAATGTAACAAAAAGTACTAGATCCATTATTTTTTTTCTTTGCATTGAACACTGACTTTATGTTCACAACACCTATGAGGTGAATCTAAACATCTGAGTGAAGAGAGGGAAAAACCCATGTCCCATAAGTGCCCCTTTTTTAACTCCCCAAAACAAGCACAATATGAGCCCTTATATTAATTCCTTGTTATTATCTTTGGTGAAGATAATAAAAAAATAGAGTATTTAATTTTAAAAAAAAGTCCATAAAATTGTATTAGCTCTGTGTTGATTTCAAAATACTCTCCCACCCATTTCTCACTTTTCTCATCATAAGCCTGCAAAGTTGGCAGGGGAGGTATTGTTACCCCTGAGGAAAATGGTGTGCATGGCTCAGAGTAATAGGGAATTAGGTGTGTCTCACATATAACACAATGTTCTGCCAAGCAAGCTCCTCAGGCTACAAGAAATCACCAAAGATTTCCTTTGTGGACTCATGAAAAGAAAAATAAATAGGGTGTGACAGGGGAAAATTGTATTTGCAGGCTAGGGATCAAGAGATTTGGGATCCTATCTCTGTGTAGCCGTTTACTGTCTGACTCAAGCAAGTCGCTTTATTTTAATTTTTTTTTTTCATTTGTGATAAGATGAAAATGGTGATTACATTGACTTCCCGGCTAGATATGTGAAATGAGCTATTAAAGCCAATAGAATTACTCCTTCACTCTTAACTCCTTCAAAATGCAATGATTTGTAGCATCTGCCAATTCCTATAGTATAAATAATTCCAATTGATAGTTACTATGGAAAGATGATCGAGTAATAAGGGAGTGATGATTTCGAGTATTTTATCTCTGTAACATTTTTATTATGGTTATATAATTTAATTTTTAATAATGGCAGATTTAACAATCAGCTCTCACAATTCCTGAAAATCTATTAATTGTCACTCCCATGCCAGTTATAGCCAACCTCACCTCATTCCCTTCCTGGAAATTAGGATTGTCTCTTTTCTTCTGCTTTTCTCTTGTCCTATGACCAAATCATTCTGGGTTTGAGTTCTCTGCTTTTCTGGAACCTCCTTCCCCAAGCCTTTTCCCCACATGAGACTATGATCTTCGGATTTTGATTTTGCCTTTTCCTGAACATGAGTGTCCTCAGCCATTAGCGCTTTTGGTCTGGGGAAACAGAGTACCAGGCTCCCATATCACTCACGCTGCCTTCTCTTTGTATTCAACCATGGATAAACCTGAGCTTTAGTGACCTGTTGAAAGCCATACAACTCAGTAGCAGAGCGGGGGCACCTGTGAGTCCAACAGCACCTGCATCCTAGTCAAGGCACGCAGCCTGTAGCTGGATGGAGGAGTCCCAAAGCCCCTGTGGGTGAATGAGACATCTCTCCTCTGTTACATTTTCCAATCTGTGGCCATATTTCCTCAGAATGTCTTCTCTAATGCCATTTTGGAGTTATTCCCAGTCTCCTGACATCTTTCAGGGCCAAGAGTGCCCCTTTTGGAGGTGAATAATCCACAATAATGAATATTGACTTCCAGGAAGTTAGACCAAGATGAAGTGTGTTGCTCTGGATTCGCCATATGTGTCCCTTAATAGCTTGAGAAAAAGCTCCAGAGCACCCAATAAATTAGCACCAGAGACTAGTAAAAAAGCCACTGAGTTGCTAGGATACCTGCCTGGGCACCTGTTTTATTATAGAGGCTGTAAGCGGGAAAACAAACAAGGACAATAGCTACCTCAAAGAAATACAAAATGCTTGCTAGAAAGTATCAAAAGAAAATAAAAATAGATAATCATCGGTGAAGGGAGACCTTGCTTCACAGCACACGTTAAGTTTGAAGAAATGCTTATTTTTTTATATAGTTTTTCAAAGGCTTGAAAAAAAGTAGCAGCAGTCATGACAACCTGTAATTACAGCAGTAGATGAGATGAAATTGTTCTATTGTTACTTCCTTGTTCTTTGTGTATTTTAAAGAGTCAAAGCAGACTTTTCCATGGCAATGATCCATTAACGATGAGGGTTCATTTAGGTTGTGTCTACACAGGAGAGGGCCATTGATCAAGTCAGTCAAATTCAGCAGAACAACAAAAATCCATTAAACCTACTTTTGGAGACTAGTAAACAAAACTGTTTTCTATGTAGGTTTCACTGAATTTTAATCGTTCACTAAACAAAAAAAATTTTTAAATTACTTTAATAGGCCCCAAACTATGACTGGCAGCACAAGCTTTCACAGATAACAGAAGAAGAGCCCTGCTAGAGTAGGTAAGGTTTCTTTGGCATGTAATTCAAACAGTTACCCCAATCTTCACACTGGCACTTAGGGACCCTGCTCTGGTAGGTTAGATGGTAGCCAAGAAAAATCAGAATGAAGGAAGATGTTCAGGGAAAATTCTGTCCATGAGAGTTCAGAGATTTTCTCCACATACTAATCTGTGCGCCCATTTTCTCGTCATTGTATTCTAGTGCTCTGTTACTGCTACAGGTGCATGAGATCTAAAAGCAAAAGAGAAATACTATTTCAATAGAAAACAAAATATTTGGAGAGGGCATCATTAGAAAAGGATATAAATCAACTGCTGGTATTTAGTGCAAACATTGAGGTGTTGGGAGAAAATGAAGGTCCAATGAGCCAAACAGACTTCTTAGCAAATGGGCCTTGAGCTGGTCTTGATAGAAAAGAACCTAGATGAGTGTGGAGAGAAATGGCGCACTTTCCAGAAATGCCTCGTTATAAATCATTGTTTTGTTGTGCTATAGAGAAAATGTTAAATCTGTAATAGTAGCTATATTTTTTTTTCTTCCGAAGCAAACGACAAACCAACCTTAAATGTTTCATGTCTTTCTCACCAGCTTTCCCCTGAGACTTCAATTCAGATTTGAAGGGATGGTGATGAATTCTGAGAGCAAAATTCTATTGCCAAGCCCCTTCTGGCTTACTCTTGCAAACTGAATTATTAACTTAGAGAAGGCCAGAGAATTAAATTTTTTCCTTCATTAATTCATGAAGAGCAATCCCCTCCTTTCCTGTCAGCCATGATCCCCACCGCTTGCCCGCTCCCCAGAATGATCTAATAACAGCAGTGTTTAACTATTCTTCTTACTGTCTTCACCAAGTATCAGGCATTGGGTAGATGCACATTTTTACAAAAGGATATGTGACAACTATGAGATCAGGATGCAAATGAGAGGTTAAAGAATCAAGAAAGTTTTCTGATTCTAAACCCTGATCTCTCCCAAGTGTACCTCTAGAAGATACCTCAAATATGAAAGGGATTCTGCCCCGATCCTACTGCAGGTACTGTTGAGGTTTTCCCTAGTTCAGGTCTGCAGGATCAATGCTGGTTTATCTTCCTTGACTTCTACTATAAGAGGATGCGTAGATAACCTTTTTTATTAAAGATCATTCCTGCCCATAAATTTTCATTGCATACAAATTGCTTCAGTGCGTACAATCCGTTTTTTTTTTCTTTGTGCATTCCTTCTTTCTTTTCTCTGTGCTCCCCAGCCTTGCTTCCCCACAGCATAGGAAGTGGGAGGTAAGGGTGCATTTTTGAGCTTGCTATACTACTAACACAGACCAAGCATGTTTGTGTCTTTTCACAGTGTCCGAATTTATTGACTAACAATGAGTTCACAAGCTACCACACTTTCAGCAATTGCAAGTCACCTGATAGTCAACAGTCAGACAATCACAAGTTCTTTTATTTCATTCCAATCTTAATTTCTAATGTCTTGAACTCTCAGTCATACTTCGTACAATGATACGTAAAGGTTAAAAAAAGACTGTTGAAGAGAGTTAGCCACTGGCATTCAGGAGGCCCTGAACAGACACAAATGTAAAGATTTGCTCTAGGTGATCAGTTTTAAGGAAGAAGTTCCATGAAGTGGTTAAAATTAAGGCAAAGTTGTGAGGGTCTGCATGGATGATGGTTTCAGAGTGTCAACTTGGAGTGGTCCTTATGTTGTGTTCACAGGCAAGAGAAACTATGCTTGGATAAAGCCTGGCGACAGAATTGGAGGTTTGTTGCTTTGGCAAGTTTCCTGGGCACGGTTCATAAGAAATGACCAAGCAATAGATTGAGTGCTGCTGTATTCATTTGGGGAGTTGAGGATTGGGGGAAGGCTTCTCCTTTTGAGTCTTAGGTGAAGGGGTTTATACCTGGTGAGGTTGAGGTAAGATTAATAAGCTTCTACATCTGGTGTTGCTGATGTGGTTTGGGACACTCACGTGTTCAGGTACTCCTGATTTAGTTTGAATTGGCATGAATAAGCTATTTATCAATTTGTGGCTTAGGTTGTGCCTGGCAGATGGTGGTTGTTCACTTGTACAAATAAGGTATATAGTCATTCTACCTTGGCACTTGCTTTCAAAATGGAGTAACTGGTGGCAAAATACTGCCTTACAAAATAGAGTAACCCAGGGTTAGACAGAGCCTGAAAATTATGTTCTATTTGTCCTGGAGTCAGTCACAGCAGGGCACGGCCTGCTCTCCACAGGGAGAGATTGAGGGAATCTGTCTCCAGCCTGTTCTCACCTAATGGTCCTTCATTCTTGGTAATAACACAACTTTCCAAGAGCAAGTGGTGCCAATTTTCCCATGTTCTACCCCAAATCTTTTGTCTATAGAACCCAGCCTTCAAACGACCCTCTGATTGTTTGACCTCTGTACAATCTGAAAAAAACAGAACTAGACAAAGTTTGCAAATGTGAAACACCCCGGTTAAAATGAGATAAGATAAAAGTGAACCCAAGCATGTCTCTTATCCTCTTATCATAGGCTCATGGAGACTTCCTGGCAGGAGCTTTACTATAAGACCTTCCCAATTAGATCCCTGCAGTGTTGAATAAATTGAACCCTATGAAATAATTTTTAGAGCTCAATTATTACTAACAGCTCTTATTGATATGTAATTCATATAACCTACAATTACTAACAGCTTTATTGATGCATAATTCAAATAAAATATAATACACCAATTTAAGACATCCAACTTAGTGGTTTTTAAGTACATTCAGAGAGTTATACAATTCACTGCACAATCAATTTTAGACTATTTTCAACACCCCTTAAAGAAAACTCATACTCTTTAACTGTTTCCCCTACGCCGATCCATTCCCCCAACCCTAGGAAAATAAAATCTGTCTCTTTAGATCATCCTACTCTGGACATTGTATGTAGATGAGCTCACACAACACATGTCTTTTATGACTGACTTATTTCACTTGGCACAGCATTTCCAAGGTTTGTTTGCATTGTACAAATTCTTACTCACTTCCAGTCTTACTTACTCCATATTCATCCTCCACATGTTGGTAAAAGGTTATAAATAAATTATAAATCTATTATTAAATAACTATAGTAATTAACTGTACATTTACTACAGGAAGAAGTCCAGTTTCCTTGACATTGCATATCATCTTTTTTTTAAAGCATCTTAACAATTTTTAAGTGAGTAATTTAGTAGTATTAATTATTTTCACATTTTTTGTAACCATTCTTCCAAATACTTCTTTCTTGCAAAACTGGAATTTTATACTTTTGAAACAAATCCCCATTCCCACCCCTCCCCAGACCCTATCTACCTGATTCTATTCTGCATCTATTAATATGACTACTCTAAGTGCCACATATAAGTGGAATCATATTATATTTGTCTTCTTGAGATAGACTTAGTTTAATATATTTCCAATTTTTTTCTTTTTAAGGTGGTATAATATTTCTTTGTATGTATACTGTACAATTTGCTTAACTATGGATGCTTGGGTTACTTCCCCAAGTATACTTTGGATGTTATGAATAATGATACTATGGATATGGATATACCATTACATTTTTGAGAACCCAATTTTAATTATATGTATATAATTAAAATTAAAATTATAATTAAATATATAATTATAATTAAATTACATATATAAATTAAATATATATAATTATAATTAAATATACATATATAATTAAAATTGGGTTCTCAAAGAGGAAGTAACCTAAGCATCCATTGTTGGATATATATGTGTGTGTGTGTGTGTGTGTGTGTGTGTGTGTATACATGTGTGTATATATATATATATATTATTATAAATATATATAATTATAAATATAAGGTGGTATCTCATTGTGGCTTTGATTAGCAACTTATTAGATGTGCCCATGTGTTACTTGTATGTCTTCCTTGGAGAAATGTCCTTCAAGTCTTTTGTCCGTTTTTTTTAAACATTTTTGTTACTGAGTTATAGGAATTTATTTTAATGTCTCCTGGCTATTAACTCCATATGATCTGGAGGTCCGTGGGTTGCCATTTCACTCTGTCCTTTGCATCCCATAAAAGTCTCAATGTGGGCAAAGTGGACAAATAGTCTTATTCCATGAAAGTCTGTGTCACATGAGCTTGCACACTTGCCCTTAATTTTAGCCCTATAGGCCATGCCCTCAGGAAATGTGCCACTGTCATCACCTCCCCCACCCCACTTTCCTACCCAGGTACCTTTCACACCGTGGGAGGAAACTCCCGAAAACTGATCCCCCTGTATGTGTCAGTGCAGGCAGTTTCTCAGACAGCGGGAGGCTAATGCCTATCATTGGCTCACAGCAACTTCTCTGTAGGACTCAGCTTCAGATTGCACTGTGCTGTTCTGGCTTGCCCACTGTTTTTCTCTGATTTCTACTTTGGACCCTGATCATGAATTATTACGTTTATGTCTCTTGACTGTTTAAGAGATTGTGCGTGATGACGCTACTTTTCTCACACCCTTCTACCATATTAATATCTATGGCCGACTTTGAAACTTCTGCTTAGGAGTAATTTTCTCACATAAAAATGAGCATTGTTCTGGTAATGCTTCCTTCTTAGAGTTATTAACATCGATGCATTTTATGAATGGAAGATTTAGTAGCATCCTGGTAAAAGTCATATTCTCAGTATGCATTTACTATTGTGGTTGCTTCTGTTACACAAGTTATACTGATCCCTGAGTGAGCTGCTGCTTTGTAGTACTGAGTCAGTGCTTGGTTACTCCTGTACTCCTGGCATGGTCATTGAGCATCCTCCTCTGCCTTGGGCTGCCTAGTTCTAGCATTAGTCTTATGTTACCATCATCATAACAACAACAACAACAACAACAATAAAAAATAATTAAAAATACCACTAACCAAGAAATATTTTTTATCCACTTTTTGTGGTATTCTGGTTTACTTCCAATTGAATTTTATTTTAATTAACATAAGAAACAAAATACAACATTAATTATAGATATATACATCTATGCCAAATGTAGAGCTTCTGTTACCAATGAATTATAGAAAGCAGCTTGGTCCCAAGGTGGAGAGCATCCTCGCATACCTTACTTCTTCTCCCTTAAACCTAAGATACCTGGCTGCTGGCACGGACTCCCCCCGGCCCCCAGGGCTTGGATCCAGCCCTGGTTTCTTGTTATGCACGTCAAAGAGGCCAGCTCACAAGGCCTTGAAGGAGCTCACAAGGCCTTGAAAGATTTGTGGTGTCTGTTTCCATATTATTCAGCCTATAACGGTTATGTGGGAACGTCCTGACCTGCTTGGGTCTGATAAGGTTCCTGGTTGAAGGCTTAGTATGAGTCGACAAGGACCACCTGCCCCCCTCCGTCCTTGCTTCCGCCTACCAGTAACTTTCCATTCTGTCTGAAAGAAATATATAAGTATGAGCTGAGATAATAAAGTCAGATTCCCCCTGGATGAAGGACCTCGGACTCCTGTGTCTTTTTTAATCCCGACGTCTCCCGCCGGACTCGGTCCCATTCGCCGGACGCGGCACCTGGCCTGTGCCCATGCCTCTGGCTTGATGTCTACTGAAGCTGAGGTAGACATGAGGAACAGAAGAACACATTGCTTGACCCCACTACTAGGGGATTAGTGGCTCTTTATCTATGGGGGTAGAAGTGTAAGAGGAAAACACAGATGGGTAAGCTAAGGTGCTCTTAGTGAAGAGGAGACAATAGATAGAAAAGGATTCACCACACCTGGAACCTGACTGTCCCAGTCACTGGATATTAAGCTAATAACCTGTGATTTCAAAATCTGATTGACAATTCCTTCATCTTTAGAAAGGCCCTAGTCCAGAAGGTGGTTCAACAGCAGGGATTTCCTGCATGGGTATAAGTGAAAACATGGGCAGAAGGGACAGATCTTGCCATGATTCAAAAAATTATAATGAAAAAGCCAACTGGGTAGAAAATAAATAGCCTTGAATCACCTTCATTTGTTTTTTGTTTTTTTTTTCCTTTTCAAAATGTAAAGTTTGCTGACATGTTCAGCTCATAGTGATTCCTTCAGTCATTCTACTTTCTTTTAATTTGTGCTGATCTGAAAAGGTTATCACAATATAAACACTCTTTCTGGCTTTAATTCACAAAATGACACAGGAACATGTCACATTTCTCCCAAATCAGCTCAAGTATAATCCTGAGTCTTTCAAAATAAAAAGTAAGTTGGGGAAAGTATGTTTTATTACTTATTATTTTATTATGTTTTATTATCAGTAGCTTTAAATTTCTGATCAAACTCAATGAAAAATTAAAGCCATAACAGGAAATAATAGATGAATGCTTAGTTTTTCTGTTTAATCAATGCTTCTGAAAGATAGGTCATTATTAATTTTTATAATTTGAGGATGCAGTCAGGCAAGGGAGGCGGTTATAAGGGAAAAGACAAACTGCTAGCTACCAAAGCTTCTAGAACATACCAGGGTTCTCAGTATATTTTTCACTCAGTGGTGAACTGACAACACAGTTTTCCACCCCAAATCCACTCTGTCTCTCAAGAAACCATTTATACCCTTTATCTTCTACACATAATAAAACTATGTGATTGAGGACTCACTTTATAATAGGAGAACAACTGGGGAAAGACTATAGTTTAGGTCAGTTATTGAGGCCTCTAAAAGTGGAATATATTCCTGTGGCTACGCTCCTTCCTCTGGGTGAGCATCACCCCCTGTTTCTCTCATTCTCATAACTTGAAGTTCTTATAATTGAGCTGAGAGAATTCTAGTTCTCTGAAAAGGCCTTGTTGAGACATACTCACAGAAATGGTTTTGGAAGAGCTGGCGTTACCAAAACGACATCCATTAGAGATCTTCACAACCCTGATGGCCCCTGAGACCATGCACTAGACTTCTGAGTTCCAGATGCTTTCACTGAATTATCTGAGCACCTGGACTCCATCTTTAAGAAGAGTGGAAGAGAAGGCATGTCAGTCTCTGCTTCAACAACCAGGCGTAGCTACACCGGATGTTTTGACGTGTGTCGGTAGGGCTTTTAACTTGTAAAATCTTACATTTTTTTAAAAGAAGTATAAGAACTCTTAAAAAATCTGTAAGCTTGAGCTAATGATTTAATATTTATTAATTTACCCTGAGGAATTAGAAAATGAACATAATATGTATATTAGAATTATTAACAGTATATAAATAAATGCATTTTACATAGCCTAATATATAGTACTTAGTTATCTAAGCTTTACTTTTTTGGAATTGATTAGTACAGTTGCTATGATGGAAAATGACCCACTTAAGTGAAGGTATTTTGTTTTTTGAATTTATGTATCTTGTGTCCTACCATAGGGTAAGACATATGAGTATATATAGGATAATATATGAATTTATATAGAATAATAACTGGTTAAAAGAATTAATATTTTTATTTATTTATTTACTTATTTGTTGGTCCTGGAGATCAATCCCAGGGACTTCTGTGTGCTAACCATCCCTCTATCAATGAGCTACACCCCCAGTTCATGAATCATTCTTGAATAAAGGAATGGCAATACATTTTGTACTGTTTCTCTATTTCTCACTAAAGAAAACATTTTTATGTACACATTCCCTTACATTATGAGAATGTGGGGAAGTGGAAATAATACTGAACCTTTTATCGTAGATGTTTGAGTTTTCACTCTCCTTACTGTCTGGGAATATCCTTATACTTCTCTATGTTAAGGGTGTATTCTGAGCCTATTCACTTTTTAACTCTTTGTTAAGGAAAATAGTGCAATTAATATGTTCACTTGATTTATAGAAAGAATGGGGGGTACTGACCATGGTCAAATAGGTATACAGTACATCTAATTGAATATAATATAGATAAAACTCCAGTGAAACTGTTAGTTTGTGTTTTCTACTTTCCATTTGATAGTGTAAAAACCGAGCCACAGGTGAATTATTTACCTTATCAATCTTCACAATAACCTTAAGAAGAGTGGAAGAGATGGCATGTTAGTTTTACAGCCTAACATCCTTATTAAACTACAAACTTGCACTTTTGGGTTATTATACCCAATATGGCAAAGATGGAAATATATAGCACTTTGTAAATTTAATTGTAACTCCATTCTTCTGAAAAAATTTGTAAATGTCATTTCCAAGACTTGCTCTGAAAATGTCCCCCTTTTCTTTTGGTTCCCTCCTTCTCTTTCTTCTTCTTTTCTTTTTCTCTCTCCCTAAAACTTCCATGAGTTCCCTGCATAGTATGCCAGTTGTCAACTTTCCCCTCTTCTGGGATCTAGGGTCATTTATTTTGAGAGGAAGATTGTCCCATGTCTAGATCTCCATTCTTCGCCCCTTTCTTTGAAGTTTGAAATACTCAGAGGCCTTTTATTAACTGAGCTAAATCGCACCCCCCAGAGACCCGTTCTGTAGCTTTATAAAAGTTTGCACTCTCCCCTGATGTGTCACAAATGTTATCGGTGGAAGCCGTGAAAAGCGTAGAGTGCTGTTATGTCCTGTAAAAATTATGTTCCTCAAACAATTTCCTTGCTGCAAATAAATCTCAGTGAGTGCTGTGTTTGCTGAACATTGAAATTAGAAAGCAGCTTCCCAAATCGCAGCATCCATTGCTGCTTTTCTCTTTTGCAGAGAAACTCTCTGCAAAGAACCAAAGAGTAAAAGGTGGGAAAAGATCCATGGTGCATCTCTCAGTTTCCAGTTTCTGGTGACCCTAATCCAACCAAGTCACACAAATAACAGTGAGACCTATAATGTCTGGTCACAATATTTTTTTTTTCATGGAATTTGCCAAAGTGGGTGTTCTGTGGTGACTACAATCAGGCATTATTCATTTTATACCCCAGAGCCTAGTTAATCTATGGCAAAGAATAGGTAAAACTGAGTTTTTTTTTAATACTAGAAAGATGATACAAGATAATCTTAGATATTGAGTTTAAGCTAATTTTAAATATACTTGGTTCTTAGTGCTTTGTTGTTATTCAACTCCTTAGACAAAAAGTGACCATCTAATGGACCCTATTACCCCCACGTTTGGTGTCAGAGAGATCTAGTTATTAGAATCAGCAACAAGAGGAAAAATGGAGGGGTGTCCCTTTCTCTGGAACTGTGTATTCCTTCATTTCTACATCTTCCCTGATATTTTTTCAGTGTTCTATCTTTATAGTTCAGAGATTTTTCTTCTTTATACACACAGTAGAAGATGTCCACCCAAAATTTACATATATCCCAACTTAAACAGTGAAGGCAAACATATTAGCATTTCTAAATGCCAATTCCTAATTTCTTCTAATATTCAAACAATTCAATCAAGCCAGGTTCAGTGGCACATGCATGTAATCCCAGCAGCTTGGAAGGCTGAGGCATGAGGATCAGGAGTTCAAAGCTAGCCCCAGCAATTTAGTGAGGGCTTAAGCAACTTAGGGAGACCCTGTGTCAAAAAACAAAACAAATAAACAAGCAACAACAACAACAAAACTGAGGTCATGGCTCCATGGTTAAGTGCCTCTGAGTTCAATCTCTGTTACCAAAAAACCCCAATTTTTTTCAATCAATCTGTACTAGGAGACAAAGACATTGGTGCCCAAACTTGGAGCCAAGGTATATTCCTAGGGTAAGTAATGTTAATTCAATACATGTTCACTATGAAGATACCACATCATTATGGAAATATGGGTTTAAAGAAAATTGGTGGAAAACATTCCATGGACTTTTCTGTAAGAGCTGCCATTTCAAAGGTCACTCTCTGTCCTTTACCTGCTCCCCCTGAAATAGAAATGTGGATTCAATGACTCCCTGAACTTCTTGATTCTTGAGCAACATTAATTGAATGTGAGTCTCCTGGTAAACTAGTTTCTCCCACATTTCCTAGGCCATCTCTACTACAAGCCCAGGGAAGTTCATACATCAGCCTTGTTACTTTGCCCCATTAAACACTTTAAAGCCTGTTGGTCTTTGGCTTTTAATTTCAGTAATTATCACTTAGGAGTGCTGGGTACCTCAGGACACCAGTCTTAATTAGTCATTTAGAAAGCAATTCCCTGCAGCTAGTGACAAGTGAGAAGGAAGCCAACTGGGCAATAGAAATATTTAAGGTAGTACCTTTACTTTCTCCTCTTTATAAGAAGACTGAAATACTGAGTGACAGGTTTTTGTTTTGTTTCTCTAGATATCCAGCATTTCATCTACTTAAACTGAGCAGCCAAAGATGTTAATGATGAATGGATGTGTTGATGTTACAGTGTAAAAATTAGCAAGGTGGGGCTGGGGATGTGGCTCAAGCGGTAGCGCGCTGGACTGGCATGCGTGCGGCCCTGGTTCGATCCTCAGCACCACATACCAACAAAGATGTTGTGTCCGCCGAGAACTAAAAAATAAATATTAAAAATTCTGTCTCTCCCTCTCCCCTCTCTCACTCTCTCTTTAAAAAAAATTAGCAAGGTATGGAAAAAGATTTATTTATATGTGTGCTAATTATTCTTAACAATATTCTTAAAAATGGTGAGTGGCTAATATAGCTGCTGACATCAAGTAATATTGTCATCAGAGACAGTGTGGCCAACAATTGTATTGGGCATAAAAATAGGCAGTAAATAAAATACCATTTTCCTGACCTCTTTGGCTACTCTTGGGGTCTATTGCAATAACAGTCAACATCTACATTTCAAAGTCTTAACACAACATTTTTATTTAAATTTCTTGATTATGTGCTAGTCATTCATGAGAGAGTTATCCTCAATGACTCTTTTCCAAAGTGTAACCTATTGGTTCAGATAACTAGTACTTTATTGTGAAATTATCTATAACCCATGGCTTCCTAGGTTTTCAAAGAGGGTTAAAACTATTGCATTGGTAATTTTTAAAGCAAGGATTAGAAGTAGATTATAATTAATTTCCTTCCCCGTTATTGGTCAGAATTCATCCATATGGTCCTCGCACTGAGTGCAAAAATCATGGTCTTGGGATTAACTTCACTTAGCATTATCTCCTCCAACTCCATCCATTTACCTGCAAATACCATGATTTTATCCCCTTTTCTTGCTGAGTAATATTTCATTGTGTATATATGCCACATTTTTTTTATTCACTCATCTACTAAAGGGCATCTAGGTTGGTTCTACAGTTTAGCTATTGTGAATTGTGCTGTTATAAACATTGATGTGGCTGTGTCTCTGTGGTATGCTGTTTTTAAGTCTTTTGAGAATAGTCCGAGGAGAGGGATAGCTGGATCAAATCTTTGATTCCATTCCTAGTTTTCCAAGGAATCTCCGTATTGCTTTCCATATTGGCTGCACCAATTTGCAGTCCTATCAGTAATGTATGAGTGTGCCTTTTCTCCCACATCCTCGTCAACACTTATTGTTGTTTATATTCATAATAGCTGTCATTCTGACTGGAGTGAGATGAAATCTTATTGTATGTTTTCTCTGATTAAGAACAATGATTTATAATAGGGTAAGGAGGGGGAGCATGGGAGGAATAGACAAACTCTAGATAGGGCAGAGGGGTGGGAGGGAAAGGGAGGGCGTAGAGGGTTAAAATTGATGGTGGAATGTGATAGTCATCATTGTCCAAAGTACATGTATAAAGACATGAATTGTTGTGAATATACTTTGAATACAACCAGAGATATGAGAAATTGTGCTCTATATATGTAATATGAATTGTAATACATTCTGCTGTCATATATAAATTTTAAAAAATTAATAAAAATTTAAAAAAATCATGGTCTTCTCACATGGATAGGAAGAGGGGAAGTTGTGGTGAAAATAGTGTGGTTTCTGCTTCAGTTGTTTCTGCATTGATTTGGGCTAATATATTTTAAAATAAATATTATTTTTGAGGAAACTATGTAGAGTTGATTTTTAATGTTTAAAAATTGGTTCTTAGGTAGTGTACAGAGTTATGTATGCAGGTTAAATACAGAGTTGAATATCTTTATTTGCAAAAAAGATAAATATATTAAAAAGACAACTACAATATAAATAGTTCCATGAGATCAAAGTTTTTATTTGTCTTATTAATTACAAGAACCCTGATACTAATAACACTGCCTGGAACATAATGCTTAATTTTTTTTTTCTTTAAAGAGAATTAAATCATGTGTCCCATAATAATTAATGATACACAAGTTTCATTCCCATCAATCATTTTTATCAGGTACCATTTTTCAATTTTCATGTATTGAATAGGATGTGCCAACAATCATTTTTATTGCATAATAATTAAGTAACTGTTCTTGGGTGACCCTTTTTATGGCAAACTCCAGGAAAATCACAACAGTAGCTGTCAGTTGAACTACACCAAGGTTTCTGAAGACAATGGCTTCTTTGTCCACGCAGGTTACAAATAAATTTTACACAGAGTTTGGTTAGCATCTTTGCTATAGTTGTGTCTTCAGTGTCTCCCAAAGCCCCATGTGTTAGAGGTACATTCCCCAGAGTGGCACTTTTGGGAGGTAGTAGAAACTTCAAGAGGTGGAGCCTACCTGAAGATACCCTACAAGGGGAGTGTGATACCACAGTGTGATCCTGTTTCTTCTCCTTTGTGCCTCAACCATGGGGTAAATGGTTTGCCACGTGTTGCCACCACAATGTGCTGCATCACCATAGGCCAAAAGCAACAGTGCCAACTGATCTGGACTAACATCTCTAGAACTGTGAGTAAAAATAAGCCTTTTTTTCTTTATAAGCTGATTATCGCTGGTATTTGTGACAGTAATGAAAATCCAGCTAACACAACCCTGAAGGAATTCTAACTTCATGTTTTCAAAGATGCTTACCAACATGGCTTCAGAGTAAACTAAGTATACACAGTATCCTTTAAAAAATACACATATTAGACTGTTACATTTGACAATGAACAGCATAGATAGAAAAAAAAAAACCCAGCAATAAAGTCTTGTTGGAGTAGTGCTTAACCTTTTCCCCAGAACAGAAACTAAAATAACATGCTATGCAATGATTCACAAATACAGTCCTTGAATCTTTGCCCCATACACATGAGTATTGTTTGAAACATGTCTTCTTTGTGGCAGCAAAAGCTTTCTGTCACTGTGCTTGGCTGAGTTCACAGATCTGTTATAATCTGAGGCTTCCCTATCAGTTCTCTAGCTCTCCTTTTTTGCTAAGTTTTATTTTCTGACAGTACATAAAACCTTTGACCACCACCATGGTTACTGCTGCTGGTGGAATCATCATAGACAGCTTGATTTCATGGTTTGGCGAAGTATTGGCTTCCACCATCACAGGGGCCAGAACTTTTCACCTTCAAAGTTTCTTCCATTCATGGGCCCCAAATTTGAAGATTAATTGTTTTAATTACCAAAATAACTAACAATCACACCTCCACAACTGCTTTCACTACCTTTAGCAAATTTTTCGCTCTGACCATTAAAAACCACTTCCCTGGTGTTCACAGCCCTGTCAACCACTTCCATAACTTCTGCTTTCTCCAGAACAACTAGGGTTCCCGGCCCATAACCACCATCATTACCAAATCCATTGTAGTCATCCCTACTGTCACTGTTGGTAATGTCACCATGACCATTGGAGATTCCTCCACGAACAAGGTTGACATGGCCACCAAAACTACCTCCATGACCACCATCAGAATTTCCAGAACCGCTTCAATACCTGTGGCTGGATGAAGCATTTGCCATCTCTTACTTCACTAAGAGTTTTCCTCACTTCACAGTTGTGGCCATTTACAAGACAGTATTTCTGAGCATTTTTTTCCACCAAGTTCTGGTATCCAAAGGTTCAAAAAGTAAAGCCCCTCTTCTTTCCTGTGCCTGAGTTAGTCACAAGTTCAGTCACTTCTATTTCCCAACATTGTTCAAAATAATCTCATTGGCGATGTTCTTCAACATCTTTTTAATGCCAATAACAAAGATTTTCAAAATTAAGTGTGTACCTGGCCTCTGGAGTCTCTTCTAGAAATAGCCCTCTTTGGCTCTACAGCTCTTCGATCCTTCTTCTGTGGCCTTGCGTTCATGGCAGCATCCACCTCCTTCTACAGTGGCCTATGTGACAACCCAAAGTCCAAGGAGTGCTTGCAGTTTGGATCTCTCACTACCACACAGTCTATGAGTGTTCTCGTTGCTTAAAATGGCTCCTCAGATTTCCACAGGTTATTTCAAGGGTGAACCCCTTTGAGCTCTTTAAGTGACCCTGATGTAGACATGACAGCCATATGAGAGAGACTCTAGTAATAATTTCTCCTCAGTGGCATTCATGGAAATAAAAATATTTTTAAATAACTGAAGATTCATGATGGATACCAAGTTTCTCTTTCTTTCCATTATATCCTAGTTGCTAGTATATAGTTGACTTTCAATAATTGAGGAGAGAGGAAAGGTGGGATTTTGTGAATTCATTTAATTTTGATTGACTATTTTAATCACGAAAGAAATACATGAATGGTTAAGGTCTTCATTCCTGAATACCTAGTATACTAAGAATGAAATTATTTTCTCTATCTTTCACACCACCCCAACTGATTGAGTGACTTATGAAAGCTATATACTTCATTCGAGGTACAGTGAGCAACCATAGAGAATAGTTTCTCTCATGAAATTGATAATCAGATCACAAATACAAATAGACAGATACATTAGGGAGTGTATTTTGTTACATAGTTACCCTGCAAAATTGGGAGAAAGTTGCATCCCAAATTTGGTTGGAATATTGAGACCAATGGCATCACTCAGAAACATAAACAGGGAACATACTGAAATCTACAGGCAGGACACTGGCAGGTCTGAAGTAGCTTGAGAGAAAGCAAGAGGGTAGGAATGAGAGTCAGGTAAGTTTGCACGTGAGTAGGATCTTACATGGATTGAATTTCCTGCTGGTGCCAAAGGAAGGAGCCCTCCCACTTTCTCATGAGCTTGCCCAGCTATTGGGCCCAAGAGGAGTGAGAAGTGAGACTCTTAACCTGTCAGCAAGCAGTCTTCAAGACATGGCAGAGACAGATTCTTATTTCATTTATGTTGCACTGTGACATGTGCTAAGGAGAAAATTGTGGGGAATGAGTAATGTTGAGAAAGTTGCACTTTAGTTAGGGTGACCAGAGAAATCCTCACTAGTGCCTCACAAGGCTAATTCCTAGTTTACTGGGCACATTGCATCCCTACTGGCCCAACATGAAGCACTCAGAAATTACTGGTATTTCAGGGACCAATGTAAATGCTACCATTTTATTTTTTTACCAAATTTATTTTTTTAATTTTTTTTTATTGTTAGTCGTTCAAAACATTACATAGTTCTAAATATATCATATTTCACAGTTTGATTCAAGTGGGTTTTCAAGCAACCATATTTTTCAAAAAAATCTGATTTTTGAGAAGACTAGAGGTTTTTTAAATTATTAATTAATTAATTAATCTCAGGTACATATGAGAGCAAAATGCATTTTGATTCATTGTACACAATTGCAGCACAACTTTTCATTTCTCTGGTTATACAAGAGTGTTTTTTTTTAAAATAAGCAGTCTTGATGGCTTTCTCTGAGTTAGCTCACAGTTGCCTTTGGCTAGAAACTGAAGTTACAGCCACTACACATTCACTGAATCCAGGGTTAATTCCCATTATTCTGCTTATCTTGTCAAAGAATTACATCTTTAAATCCATTATTGCTTCTGTAAATACCCAAAGACCAGCATATAGTTTTGATATCAAGTCATAAGGGATGGGTTATGTATATAAATCAAATACCAGGAATTATCCCAAGTATCACATGATTATACTAAATTAATTAGACATCACATAATTAGTGAATTAATTACTAAAAACACATAGAAGACACATTACATGTCACCCCATTAGTGTTTGTTACTATAATAAATTGCCACCCATCTAGAAGCTTAAAATAATATATTTATATTACATAAATATAATGTCAAAAATGTTTAAAACAGCTTTACATTTGATGTCAGATGTCTACACTGTGTCTCACAGGGCTGCTCTTGCAGTGTGGGAAGGACTATGCTCTTTTCTGAAAGTTCTGGGGCAGAAACCTTTCCCTTTCTCGAACTGGTAACTAGTAGAATTTACTTCCTGTGGTTTTAGGAATGATGTCCCCATACCCTTGCTGGTTGTCAGGTAAGGTTATTCCCAGTGACTAGAGACTGCCTATATTGCTTGGCTCATGGCCCCTCCCTTTGATTTAAATCGAGTCATGGTGGATTAAATCCTGCCCAACCCTCTGCATCACCCTTGTCTTTTCTTCAGTGGTCACATCTCTCTGACCATGGCTGGGAAAAAGTCTCTGTTTTTTCATGGCTTGCATAATTAGTTTGGTCCCGTGTGGAGAATCCATGATCACCTCCTCATCTCAAATCTATAGCCTTAATCACATCTCAAAAGTTTCCTTTGTTATGTAGAGTGACATATTCCCCAAATCTGGGTTTAGGGTCTGCCATTGTTATTAGGCTACTATTCTGCCTTTCACGTTGACTATTATAAAGTCTCATCCAAACTGTGCAGATATGATGAAGCTTGTTACCTCGTGCTAATTTGTCAGACACTTCACAATTTTTTGTTACTATTATTGATATGATTATTAGGAACACTGATGGTGAAAATGTTAAAAAAAAACAATATTATTTCTAGTGGCTCTAATAGGAAGAAAATAGATGGTCTCTGTATAGATGGATACCACACTAAATTTCTGGAAAAGAACATAATAAGTAACCGATGGTTTACACAATGCTTAATATTCAGGTAATTCAAAATAATACTTATAAGTTCTTTTTGTAGATGCAAAAGTTGGGTATAAGGGGAAAATGAGTGAGCACCTCCATTCCTAATGTTTTTTACTTTAATTCTTTTTATCCAGTAATGCCAATGACTATAAGGCTATTCATCTTGCTTGTTATTTATGCTCTTCAACCCATTCACATATAGTTACATAATCTTCTCATACAAAGAAGAAAAAAATATGTGAGACATTACAATTATATATCCAAAATAGGTAGAAGATTCTAAATTATTTTGTGAAGATGTGGATCTACTTAAAGAAAGAGCAAGACAACTATTAAAAATAGGTAAAACTGATGATTCCTTATGCCAGGTCTTGGTTTGATTTGATTTCAGAAGTACTATTATTTGTGGTATTATTATACTATTATTTATGCACTTTATAAGTGAGGAAACTGAGGCAAGATATAATTAGTTTTGTTAAGATGATGCACCTAAAAGAAGATGCGGCTAGCTCTTAGACTCTGGCAATCTACTCTCTTAATGGGAATGTTGTCTGCCAGTTCCTCCTCAGGTTTTCATTCCAGACAGCAGCAGTTCCTTGTACCATTTATTTCTCTCTTCCTTTTGCAGACACATAAAGAAGGAAAATGTATACATCACTCAACCAATGGCCATCTGTATCTCACCAAGTCGCTATGGCATGGAGAGTGTGAAGATAAGTGAGAATCGGTCTTATCACACTGGTTACATCTGCTAACTCTCCTCCAGCAGTTAACATCTTCATTTGAGATGTCTTTCCCAAAATGGAGGTGTGGAGTACCTGTAAGAATGATATCCATCTAACTCTGTAGCCACTGTGGATTGACTGATAACAAATCATTAAGGGCCATATGGTGGTAAAATCCTGTGGAGTATACACAAACTGTAAAAACAGATTTAGGAGTGTATTCTACCATCAATATGCCAGCCTTGACATGAATAACTGCCATTAGTATTAAAAAGAATTTCCAGGTTAAATCTCCCAGGAGAAAAGATCCAAGCCCTGTCATCTATCTCACCGACATATTAAATTATTTCTTATGGAGCATGTGGAATTGCCCAAATCAAACACCCAAATGGAGGCAGTAGAGTTTTAGTGGTGATGGTTCTTAAGGAGGGGCGGAAGCTGTTTGCAGCCATTTAACAAATTAATGGTCCAATATAACCAGAATCTATTCCTTCCCTATAAATGAGAATGGTGTCATTTATTCTTTCAGTTGCATGCAAAGTAGTTGGAGGACATCTGAGTGCAAAATCTGGATCATGACAGAGGTGTTTTCAGGATTATCAGATGCCACAAGTGGGAACATCTTAGTTTTAAAATATGCAATTTTATTGTTCATACCTTTCCCAAATAAAGACTCCCCAAACAGGCATTTGTCATTATCTCCACTATTTATCGTATAGTCTATTTGACATGAGTAAGATCCTGCTAGAGCCAAGCGGATGGCTGACACATTCAGGGTCTAGAGGTGGCGCTCCCAAGAAAACAGAGAAATAGGGGGGCTTTCAAAATTCTTTTCTCAAACCTGATATCCTCTGCAAAAGGGCTGAAAATATGGAAGCTGTAAAAAAATAAATAAATCCATAAAATCAATGGTATGCAATTCAAGCATTTTTGATGAAAATCAGATAAAATTACTTGTCTTTAAGATCAGTATTCCCTAAAACCATGTCTTCTTCTCTCCAATTACATAACTTTTTCATATGTTTCACTATTCATTTTGATTTTGGTCATTACGTCTTTCTCACACAGGCCAAGTTGGACCTGCCCTGTGATGACTGAGCTCATAACTGACACAGTTTCTGCATCAGGATGGGTGAATGATATTCACTGTATACAATCTTCAGGAATCAGTCCCCTTCTCCACCCTCCACACCCAAACCCAGGCCTCTAGCATTCATTCAACTCCCCAAATACTTTAATGAAACTAAAATTACTATAAGACTTTCGCTGACTTTGGTAATTAGAAACAGATCGTTTGGACTTAAGGAAGTTTAGATTTATAGTGGCTTCCTCGGGAGGTAGCTTCTCTTGGCCTGATGGTGTCCATGCTAATGCCATTTGTAGTTCTTATTATGTGAACATGATGGCACCTCAGTTGACAGCAAGTTTGTCCCCATACAAGACAAGTAAAAGGAGGAGATGGTAAGTTTATAATGAATTCCATCATTTTGACTCTCATAAGCAGGGAATTTTCCACCTGAACCTTCCAGATAACTGAAACTTTTTTCTTAGGTCCAAACTTGAATTCTATTTTTTTTTTAATTTCTGGTACTGGGGATTGAACTCAGGGGCACAGGACCACTGAACCACATCCCCAGCCCTATTTTGTATTTTATTTAGAGACAGGGTCTCATTGAGTTGCTTGGAGCCTCATTAAGTTGCTGAGGCTGGCTTTGAACTCTCAATCCTCCTGCCTCAACCCCCTGCGCAGCTGGGATTACAGGCTTGCACCATCCCACCAGCCCAAACTGGAATTCTTTTTATTTTTTTAAATACACAACAACAATGGAATGCATTACAATTCTTATTACACATATAGAGCACAGTTTTTCATATTTATGTATATAAAATATGTTCACACCAATTTATACCATTATACATGCACATTTTTTTGCATTACAATTCTTAATACACATATATACCACATTTTTTCTTATTTCTGTTTGTATATAAGTATATAAGGTATGTTGATACCCAATTCAAGTCTTCATACATGTACTATGTATAATGATGACCATCACATTCCACCATCTTTGCTAATCCCCTGCCCCCTCCCTATCCCTCCCACCCCTCTTCCCTATCTAAATTAATCTAATCCTCCCATGATCTCCCATAATGCTAAGTGAAGTTAGCCAATCCCCCCCCCACACAAAAAAACAAACAAACAAACAAACTGGAATTCTTAACTATGCAGAATTGTGAGGCAGACTGGAACTGGCTGTGTTTGGTATTTCAAACCTCTATAGTTATAGGCAGCAGGGGAGAAATGCATTGGAAATGGATTTCGGGAAGTCAATCACAGTAGCTACTTAATAGCTTGCTTGAGTATAATTTAATTTTGTTTATATTAAGCTTGTTTCTTTAATAATTGAGAAGTCATTCAAATGTCCAGAGATTTTGATGAAATAACTTGGATTTTTCTCCATCCCTAATTTCTGTATAGCCTTTTGTACAAATCTCATTTCTTTCTTCCATTTTCCTGAATTATTTATCTTAATTTTATTAGAATAATTTAAAGATACACTCTCTCTTCTGTAATTGATCCCTCAACTCTAACCCTGTGTTGAAGCACATCTGCACTTGGAAGACAAATTAAATGGAAGCTGAATTTCAGATCTATTTTCATTTCGAAATAATATTGTACAATTGGCCTCAAACAGAAATTCTCACCAGATGGGTTTTGCTAGAGAATTTATGCAATTTATGCATAAAGTTTATTATAAATGAGTTTAATCACTTATTGAAGCAAAATCTTTCTGGATCTTTTTTATTTCTTAACTTACTAAATAAGGAAATGAGTATTTTCAGCTTGCTTTTTTTTTTCCTGATTCACCATGAACAGAGTATTTTCTCCTCTTACCTGATTGATCTCTAATTTTAATGTGTCCCAATGAGTTCCATAGTGTGATAGTCATAATAATACTCCCTTTTCTTCCCCATAAAATGTCCACATCCTAATACCTGAAAGCTACAAAAATGTACCTTGAATGGCAAAAGGGGCATTGCAAATGTGATTGGGATTAAGAATATTGAGATGGAGAATATCCTGATGGGTTCAATTCAATCATATGAATTCTTCTAGCAGCCTACACAGCTGCAGTCAGAAAAAAAAATGGAGGACTATAATAAAATCAGGCAGACTCCACTGTTGCTGGCTTTGAAGACAGTAGATAAAGTGGGCTACCAGCCCACTTTAGGTGACTTTTTAAAGCTGTAAAAGGCAAACAATGGTCTCTCCACTAAAGCCCCCAGAAGATAATGGAGCCCTGCTTCCACTTTAATTTTAGCTTAGTGAGGATCACGGGGAAAGTCCGCCCTGTTGTGATGTTTTAAAACACCAAGTTTGGGAACATGTGTTACAGCAGCAATTAAAAAAAAAAAAAAAAAAAAAAAAAAAAACTTGTGACGATTTTGGTACCTGAAAGCAAAGTGCTAATGTAATAGATTACTAAAAATGCAGAAAGTGGCTTGGGGCCCAGATGATGAACAGAGGCTAGAAAAATTGGGGGCAGCATCATAGAGAATACCTAGATTGCCTTCCATAGACGACAGAAATATAGACATAGAAGATTCTACTAGTGAGGACTCAGGAAGAACTGAAAAGCCTGGTAGGAAAAAATATATCACTTTAGAGAAAACCTAAACTGTTGTGAACAAACTGTTGATCGAGAGGCCTGTAGCTGTTGCTGGTGAAGGCTTAAAAGTGGAGGGAAGGGATCCTTGTAGGCTCAGAGCAACTGTGTCCTGTAGTTTGGTGTAAATAGAACCAGTCAGGGATTTCTCAGAACTGCGTTATATATGTGATCAGATTCTTGCTGCAAACAGTAAGGTAGGAGAGGAATGTGGGAAACTGAGGGATGAACTGTTAAACAAAAGAGAACTGGGACTTAATTTTGGAAAGTTTTATTCTAACCGGTTGGCAAAAAGTGCTGAAATTAAGAGAACCCTTGTCAGGAAGAAGTCCTCTAAAGACAAGACTGAGGATGTGGTTATTTGACCTTTTGCTAGTGACTTAGAAAGATGTAAAGGTCAGAGTATTCAATCACATGAAGACTCTAAAGAGATTAAAGGTGTGACTCCAGATCAGATCAATCACAATACAGAGCATCTTGAAAACCTGAGGACTTGTCCCTCAGCTATATCAGTAAGAGCCAAAAATGAGTAAGGGGTTTCTAAGAAAGATCTGTAGATAAGCCTCCTACTGAGTCCAAATTAACATGCACAGGAAACCTACATGGTTCCTGAGAATTCTATACATTAGAGCCAATGGTAGATTGAATCAAAAGGAACAGAAAGAGTACAAAACAAAAAAACCCCAAAATTCTCCTGGAAAGGAAACAGATTGATGATACTACTCAGCTATTAGACTGAGGGTGGAGCTCAGTTATAGAACACTTGCATAGCATGCACAAGACCCTGGATTTGATCACCATGGCAAAACAAAACAAAACAAATAAAACACCTACTCAGCTTCAAACACACATGTATAACATTTCCTCTCTCTTCTGAGAATTGGTTCACAAAGCCAAGGAATAGAACTTTGACCTCAGAAAATGGACCTTTGAGTCAAAGAGTATTATTTGCAGACCTGGAAAGCAAATGCAGCTCACTTGGCTGATTTGTATATTTCTTGTTACCAGTGACTGTTTCCCTTTCATTTTATTCCATTTTAGGACAAGAATGTCTAAAATTGTTTTCCTTTGTCTTTTCCACCATATTTTGGAGTCAATAACTATTATGGTTTAGGTTAGGTATTTCCCACAAAAGCTCACACACACACACACACACACATACCACAGAAACCCAAAGTGAACAGAGTTGAAGGATCCGTGAGAAAACAATAAAAGATCTGATATTTTTATCGTGAGACTAGCAGAAAGAGAAAATAAAGAGAGTGAGACTAGAAAAATATTTGAAGAAATGATGACTGACAACTTCCTATGTCTGGCCCCAAACAAACCTACCAATTCAAGAAGCTAAGCCAGTCCCACACAAAAATTTGAATTGGGAGCATTCTAACAAACCTGTGAAACTGAAGACCTGTGAAAACTCTTGAAAGCAGCCATATAAAAATTATATAGTACCTATAGTGAAATAACAACTTGAATGAATATGGAATTCTTATAATTAACCATTGCGTTAAGGTAGAATTGAATGCTGTTTTTAAAATATTGATAGGAAACAATCCTGAGACCTATATCCAAAAAAACATTTTATTGAAGAAGGAAGATGAAATAAAACTAGTTATTTAAAGGAAAACTAAGAGAATCGATGTACAGCAGATAGAAAGTAAAATAAACTTGGAAGATCAAGTTTAAGGGAAGAATAGCAGAACTGGAAAATATCTGGGTAAACATTATTTTATTCTTTTCTTAATTCATTAAAAATATGTAAAAGTTGAGATCAGTCTATTATTGCCAAATGAGAGTTTCCTCATATATAGATAAAATATGGATGAGATACTAACACATAAGGCTGCAAGGGACCTACATGGCATTCATATTTCTATATTCCAAATGACATGATGAAACATTGATTTTGAGTAAACTATTTAAAGTTAAATATGGAAAAAGTTATATATGTATAATATCATTCATATTTATTAACCTATTAATAATTACATTATATGAGAGTAGTCTAAATATACTTATTAAAATAGATATTTAGAAAGAATATAAATAACAATCCAACTCTATGATATCTATAGAAAATTCACTTCAAATTTATGATAAATATATAATAAAAGCATAAGGCACATGGGCAGGCTGGCCTATTAATAATTACATTAAATGACACTAATCTAAATATACTAATTAAAATATATGTTTAGAAAGAATATAAATAACATGATCCAACTTTATGACATCTATAGAAAATTCACTTCAAATTTATGATAAATATATAATAAAAGTAGAATGTAAGAAAAACTCTGCAATTGCAATGATGAAAGATAACAAGTCTAGAGTGGTAATATTAGAATCAAATAAAAGAGTAAAGAGAGATAATCCCTACTGATAAAGTAATGGTTCACCAGGAACACTTAAAATTTTGAAATGTGTATGCATCTAACAGCAGTGACTCAAAATCTATGAAAGGAAATAAAGATAGAGCCTCAATTATAGTTTATTTCAATGTGCTTTTCTCAGTAATATTATATAACTAATAGAAGGTTAGTGAGGAGGAAGTAGGAGAACTAAACAGCACTATGAATTAACTAATGGATATTTATAAGACACCCCACCCAAATACACTTGAAATACTAATACAAGTAGATCATACTCAGTCTTATAAATCAAACCTTAACAAAGATTAGTGATTGAAGTCATATAAAATATGTTTTCAGACCATACAAAATTAAACTAGAAATTACTAACAAAAACTCCCAAATTAAACAACCCAATCTAAATAACCCATAAGTCAGAAAAAGCAGCTTTAATGTAAGTTAGAAAATACTTCAAACAGAATGAAAATGAAAATGTTGTTGAATGCAGCTGAAGAAGTGCTTAAAGGAGTATTTATAACATTAAATATTTAGATTAATAAGGAAGACAGTTTTAAATCAATAGCTACTTCCACATAAGGAAACTAGAAAGGGAAGATGAAAATGAACCCAAATCAAGCAGAGAGAAGGAAATACAAGGATAATTCCAAAAAGGAATAAACTTGAAAACAGAAAAAAGATTAGAGATGAAGCAATACAAAATGAAGTATCTCTGAAAAAAAAAAAAAAGGAAGCAAAATTCATTGAACTCCAGAAAGACTAATGAAAAACAGGGAAATTGCTGATATTGGGAATTAAACACAAGACATCTGCTGCCAATCTCACAGGTATTGAGAGGATGAGAGAATCCTGTGAACAACTCCATGCACAAAAATGTGACATCTCAGGTGAAATGACACAGCCCTATTGCAGGTGCTTTTTGAATGGGTCAAAATTTTCAATATTTCTCTCCCTGGGCACACCAACTTAAATTTTCTCTTTTACTTCTTTCCACAAAGGACTGGTACAGTCAAAAATCTCTATACTGTGTAAAGCAAATCATATAACTTATCTGCTCTATATTCTTGAATTCTTCCAATCATTTATTATTAAAAAATTCCTGGCATAAAAGTTCATCATAACCGGATCGGTCTACTGCCTGCATCTCTTTGTGTGTCTGTGTTGAAACCTATCTGTTAGCCTAATATACAGTTATTTCTCATATATGCATGCAGGTGACCATCCGAGATTTAGAGTGAAAAACTCCCATGCTTTTTGGAAATCTAATTCACTTTCTCTTTGAAGGTATATTTTATTCCACTAGTTAATTTATATGCTCTCTTCCATGCGCTCATGTTTCAAATACTGTATGCATCTCATCATGTCTGTGCCTTTACTTGCAGGACTGCCTTCTATAAGAATGTAAGATTCTTATATGCAGGGGCTGCATCTCTCTGCATTTGTGAAAATTCGCTGGCGTTCACAGGATTCAGCATATAGCAGCCATACAGTATCCTTATATGCACAAGGTGTATGAGTGAGGTTATAAGTACGCAGATTTATAGAAGACTCCAATAGTCAGAGCTACTAAAAAATTGGTGCAGCACTTTTCATTTTATTTCTAAATGGAAAATTAGTGGGAATTAAGTATATGAAACATCATGTTCTTTACATTTCCCAAAGGGATAACTTGAAATTTATTTCTTAAAATATTATTAAATGTAATATTAGTCTCCCAATTTTGAACTTAAATGATCATTAGATTAATATTATTTTGTGAAATAAAATTATAAAAGTATTTTCATATTAGTTGCACATCCTCTTTCTTTTTCCTCTTCATGAGAGCAAAATATATAATGTATAGTCACACGGTAGATGCAAAACACCATTATATTGGTAATAAACATGAAATATTGAAGATTGATAAATTTACCAAAGAAATGTTTCCATAAAATATTGCTCCATCATTTCAGAGGCTACAGATCCTTAAGCGAGATTGTTCTAATTTATAACTTTTTTCCCCTGGGACCTGATTTATCCCTGGCAAAATCTTCAGAAACAGTTCTCACTTGGTATTTAGCAGGCCTCTTGACTTGCATCTTGTGCCATTTTTACTCTGTCTCATTATACTCAGGGAGAAACGTTTTGGCAATGGATATAAACTTATTTGTATTGTAAGTGGGTTTGTGTCACAATTGGTTTTAAAGAAGAGATGGAATATTTTTGAATTAGAAGCATTGGTATGCTCCATTAGGTAATTCGGCGTGACAAAGTGACTTATCTGGATGACAGATTATTCTTGTGGAAGAGAGACAAATCAAACGTGACATTATTTTCTCGTAGTCTTCATTTCTTCACTTTTCCTCCTAGATATTAAACTAGTCAAAACAGCTCAATTGTTTGGAATGGATCCACTATATCAATACATCATGTTTTTTGGAAAAGAAAAGCAACAGGAATCTTGGGCAGACTTTAATTTCTCCACAGGGCAGCAGAGTCATTATTTTTTTGTGTTTCTCCTACAGAGAACCAGCTCTTCTCTGCAGGAACATAACTCTCTCTGTGGAAAGGTTAGTCTGCCTTGAATCAGGTCATCCAGGAAGACCTCAGACAAAGTCTGGCTGACCTATCTCCTTGCAAAGTGGACTGCATTAGTTAGCCTGCTGTCCCCAGGGCTTCCAGCAGAGTGAGGTTTTGGACAGGAAAGGTGGCTGCTCACTCAGAGGCTTAGAATGGGATTGCTGCTGAAGTTGACAGTCACAGAAAAGACAATGTCAATAGGTTTGCGAAATCCAGATCTATTGGGTTTACAAAAGAGTCATTAGATACCCAGAGTTTGAGGGTGGAGAATGACATCAAAGAATGGGAAAGACTCCGAGTCTTTGTCCACTTAGGTCTATTCCTTTGTCATTGTACATGGGCAGAGGACTGACGTTCCTCAGGGTGGCAAGGAAGCAATGAAAGAGTTCCCTGAATAAGTGGCCAGTGCTCCTCTGGGGCAGCATACCCATGGCTATTTGGGGCTTTAGTTCAACATTCGGCTTCTCAGAAGTAAACACAGCCTTCTAAGTAAGGCCTGAATTGACATAGACTATAATTTTCTTCTTGACTAGTGTTTCTTCATGAGACTTACATATGAAATGCTATGGCTCTGCTTACATCTTATGTAAGGTTGTTCATTCTGTCACAGCATAGTCCTGTTCTTCAAGTGCACAGGAGCCTTCCAGAAGGTCCGGTCATATGCTAAATGCTCAACACCTTCACCTCTGACTACCCCACGTGGTCTTCCTCACTCCTTCCCCTAATGGAGACAGAGGCTGGTTATTCTCTCAAAGCCCTATTCTCTCATAATGTTAGCATTCACATACTTGATATCAGGTGATTTATTTGCATTCTTTTTAAGTTAAAAGGAGCATTTTTTGGAGAGTATCCTGAGGGATGATTTAAATAACTCTTGTCAGTTCCTTGAGATTTAATTGTAGCTAAATGAATTTATGAAAAGTCACTCAACCTCATCAAGTAGTTCAGAAAAATAAAGTTAAAGCTACAGTGAAACACATACTATTTATAAAATTATGGAAAACTAGTAGAGTAACATCTAATAAATGTGAAGATATTATGAAATGGACATTTTGCTAGAAAGAGTGTGAACTTTTATAGAAAGATAATTTGGAAGAGGCCATTAAAATTGAGAATGTCAGTATCCTTTGACCTATATTGTAAAAATGTAATCTCAGAAAAATTATACATTAGTCTGTAAATATACACATAAAGAAAATTTCTCTGTAGTATGATATATGTTGCAAAGCATGAGCAAAGAGTTATTGCAAAGCAAAAAAAAAAGAAGTTTAAAAATAATTTGTGTTAAACTTAAATTCTAAAATGGTAAAAAAATGTGATAAAGCTATGTTGGATTATCTGATAATCAGGAAGAATATTAATAACTATAAGAAAAAGAAGTTGCAATAATATTTGTGTGATATTACCTCACCAAAAAGAAAACACCCCCCCCCAAATTCCTACTATGTGTCAGCTACACTATTAGCTTAATTGTTTTGTTTTTGGTATTGGGTATTGAACCCTGAGTGCTTAACCACTGAGCAACAATCCCCAGCTCTTTTTTTTAATTATTTATTTTATTAGAGACAAGTTTTCATTGAGTTGCTAAGTGCCTTGCTAAGCGGCAGAGACTAGCTTTGAACTTATGATTGTTTTGTTGTGTTGAGAAAGCAAAGTGTTATATTGAAATAATTTTATTTTCCTGTGTAATTAGTACCTCATTTTACTGGTTTTACTGATCATCTCAAACTTCATATCTGAATATACATTTAACATTGAAAGAAAAAAAAAAGAGAGATTGGCACAGTGGCACATACCAGTAATCCCACCTACTCCAGAGACTGAGGCAGGAGGATCTCAAGTTTGAGTCCAGTGTGGGCAACTTGTCTGGAAAGAGAGAGAGAAAGAGAGAGAGAGAGAAAGAGAGAGAGAGAGAGAGAGAGAGAGAGAGAGAGAGAGATTGAGAGAGAGAGAGATTGAGAGAGGGAGAGAGAGAAAGGGAGAGGGAGGGAGAGAGAAATGGGGTAATGAAGTTTAGGTGAGATAGCCAAGATTCTCAATAATTCCTGTATGCTATTATACGAGTAACTGACTTTCTAGGGCTCTGTCCCAAAATCCACAGGGATTTGCTGTTATTCTTTATCCACAAGAGAAGGTAAACTTAGGTAAATATTATTTTACTAAACGTGCTGTTCAAGTTAAACTGAGATTACAAACTAAAAACAAAACAAGGTCATAATGAAGGAATGTTTTGAAGTGAAAAGAACATAAATTTAGAGTGGAACTTGGTGGCCTGGCTCATCTCAAGTGCTGAGGTTTAAGAAGAGAGTATAAAGAGACAGAAGTGACGGTGTGAATTAGCAGTATCTAGTCCAGCTGTCTATCTTTCATCACCCCAAATCGGCTGGGAGACAACAAAGTAATTGTTCTTTTGTACCCAGTATTATTTTGCCATCAAACAATAATTATGTTTCTCTGGAGAAACAGAACCAATGATACATGTGCATACCTTTGCTAGTCTTATAATAGTAGTCACTGATTTTTCAACATTTTCTCTGAATATATACATGCATACTACACAGTATGAATATATTTACATATATATTAATTATATATTAATTAAAATATATTGATAACTACAATTAATATCCATATATAAAAGAAGTTTTACTATAAGAAACTGGCTCACTTGATTATATGACCTGATGTTTGGGAAGCCCCACAATCTACCGTCTGCAGCCTGGAGACCTATAAAAGTTTGGTCTAAGTCAAAAGGTCTGAGAACCAGGGAGAGCTGATGATGTACATTAGTCAAACAATGAGCTAGGGCAGAAAAGGACAAATTCTTCTTCCTCTGACTTCTGTTACATTTAAGTTAACAATGGATGAGATCATGTTCATCTTGGAAAGGGCTAACTTCATTTTGAAATACTTTCAACAACACACCCATAAAAAATGTTTAACCTAGGCACCTCGTTTTCAACTCCAACTGACATATAAAATTAATTATCCTTAACAATAATACATATAAGAACATTAAAAATTTAACAAGTATGGCTAAAGTTTGATTGTATACGATATGTTAACCACTACTCTAAGTGCTAGGGATATATAGATCAAATTTTACAAAGATTTTATCTTAAAAAATTCAGGACCAAGGGGGCTGGGGTTGTGGCTCAGCGATAGAGCACTTGCCTACCGCGTGAAGCCTTGGGTTTGATCCTCAGCACCACATAAAAATAAATTTAAAGATAAAGGTATTGTATCCAACTACAATTAAAAAATAAATATTAAAAATAAATTCAGGACCAGGACTCCTCCCATAGCTCCACACAGCCAGATTCTAGATTCTAGAGTTTTACATACATATACATTTACTATATACAAAGTATACTAGGGCTAAAAGGGGCCTTATCAATAATTGAATTTATTACATTCAATTTATAAATGACCAGTATTTAAAACTCAATCTCATTCCTTAGTCTGCATAAGAATATTCTGGAGAATATTGTGGTAACAGTAATTCTTGGGTTCCAATCTGAGAAACCTGGGGGGAAAGTCCAGAAATCTGAATTTTACAAAGCATCTTTTAGGACTTTGATGCAAGATTTGGGACCACACTTTCAGAAGCAGTAGACTAGACAGTAGCTGTAATATGACCTGTCACTGCTTGATTAGAAATTTCCCCCATCCCCATCAACATGGTTGCAGATGTAGAAGCTATATTAGATATTATTTCCATCACCACATAGCTTATTTGCTCAAAGATTAGCACCTGCCCAACATTGGTGGCAGAGAAGGTGACCTGGGAACAGACTGTCTTGATAGAATTTCTGTTTGCTAATAGTAAGGATCAGACAACTAATGTTTGAGTATGTGCAATAGGTCAGTCTCCATTCCAAGTGCCAGAAATCTATTAGTCATGAGTAGGATCACGGTGATCATGAAAATTAAAAGGGAACTTCAAATTTAGCATAGCTTCCCCATTTCCCTTCCCTACTTATTCTAGCTTGATACCCCAAATCACACTTTCTATGTTATCTCTATTCATTTTCCACTAATCCATGTCCATTAGTGAATGTGATTCTCAGTTATGACGGACAAGTCAATTTTATTTCAGTTCCTGTGAGGCTATTCATCTGGTTCCCACTTAAAATCAACCTGAAATTCTTTAGCAAGGTAGAAGATGCTGGGAGTGGGGAAAGGGCAGTTTGGGTCACCCATCTGAGCAGCTGGAAGAGCAATAGTGTTTTAATTCAACCTCTCAGTTCCAGCTGTTGGCTAACTCTCGGCAGATAAGAGATCTGCTCTTCCTCTTCAGAGATTCCCTTTATGTTGGGGGTGAGTGGTTATTTTGCTTGTTGCAAGAGGTTTTAATTCCTTTGTGTGGTTTCCTTCCTGTGTGGTAGAAAAGAAGCAGGATAAATATCCTTCTTGCTAAAGAAAAGTAATTGGTACAATGTCCTGCCACAGGTAGGCTTTGAATGCCTTCAAAGCCGACCTGCTAGCCTCTCTAATTTATTATCCCTGGGGGAAAAGTTTATAACTAGAAACAAAAATAACCTATTCTTAGATTCTCCAAAAGCAGCTCCTTTGTAGTTGTTCGGCAAAGGTGTTGTTGATATATTTCTTAAGATTTTTTTTTTCAGAAAAAGAATAGTAATAGAATAAAGATACAAAATAGAAAAGTTCAAGGGACAGGCAATTATCCCAGAAAAAATTTCACCTTAAGAATGATAAAAGAAAAATAAAGGTATAAAACACGCTGGGATATTATTCACTGTAAGACTATTTACAGGGAGAATATGATGCAGTGTTTTTAAAATGCCAAGGAACTTTTACTCAAGGAAACACACCTCAAAATTTTGATGTATGGTAGAAAGAACACCTGATTAGGAATCATCAGACTTGAAATTGGTACTGACTCTTTGTGGTTCAGTGTTCATTCTTTACCTATGAAAGGAGGAGAAGAATGATATCTCTCAACTAAATTGTGTGAAGAACAAATTGATGATGTATGAAATGTGTGAGGTAAATTATAAAAGGCTGAACAAATATGAAATTGTCTTTTATAATTTACACAGAGTAAAATCTACTCTTTTCAGTATGTAGTTCTTCAAGAGTTGAACAGTCACATGGTAATGTAGCTATATTCATAATCAAAATTGTCCAACTTTTCCGTTCTTATCCCCCAAGACATCCTTGATGCTTCTTATGACCTCTGCCTTTGGCAAAAACTGATTTCTGTTGTCATTGTCAAAGTTTTGCCTGGAGTCTGTCTTCTTTTACTTAGCATAGCACAGTTGAAAATTATTCATGCTGATGTCCATTGGTCTATTACCTTCTACTGCTATATGGCATTTGATTATATGGATTTATGGTAGCATATGCAATTTATACATTGACTGAAGAATATTCAGTTTTTTCCTTTTAATGATTATGAGTAAATCTGCTGTAAACATAGACACACAAGCTGTTGTATGAACAGTTTTTAATTTCTCTTGAATGGATACCTATAAGGATTGCTGGGTTATATGTCAAATGCCTATCTATGTTTATATAAAATATTTCCCCAACTAGCTTTATGATGTTATTCTACTCATCAGCGTATGAGAGTTCTAGTTCCTCTGCATTTTCACTAGAATTTGGTATTGGCACATTTTGTTTTGGTTTGGTTTAGGCCATTATAAGAAATTCTAGTTGTGACCTCTTTTCATTTTAATTTACATTTTCATAATACCTAATGATGTTGAACATGTTTTATGGTTTATTTGCCATCTACATATTTTTTTAATGAAATGTCTGTTCAAATTTTTTTGCCCATGATTACAAATTGTTCTTTCTCTGTATTATTCCATTTTAATATTCACAACATTCAAATTGGGTAGGATTTATCACTTTGCTATTACAGATGATAAATCTGCATCTCAGTGTAGATTATAAGCATGTTAAAGAGATGCAGAGATAACAGATATCTGAGCTGGAGTGAAATCATAGTCTTATCTGACGGCAGAACTCATGCTACTAGTCCGTTGTTCTTCCAAGAAGTCATTGCCTTCTTTTAATATTTAATAGTCTATCACATTCTGGTTGAGCTAAGGGAAGAGGTAAACATTGAGGATGATCAGAGGGCACTTTTGAATCTGAGTTCATCTTGCTTCTGTTTTCAGCAATATAGAAATAAAACAATGGTCCTGCTTTAAATGAAATAAGAAATACTTTGTTCAGAGCCAAATGTGTAACGTGATCTGGGAACACATGGATTCATGTTACCTTGAATGATATGCTCCACTGTGGAAGAGGGCACATGGACTTTTATAGTCACAAAGCAAAGGAAACTCATAAATCAATACATTTACCAGGTAGGTTAGTGGGAACACCAGGTAGGCAGACTATGGAAAGCAGGAAAATCTATAGTTATTTCAGATGTTATAACATTTTAGCTTGAGGGTCAGTGAAGGCTAGAGGTTTGCTAAACTTAGTAATACATTCTGCAAAGCTTGTCTATTGGTTATGAGTATATTATATCAGATACAGAAGTTAAGGTATCTATTGAAGGACCTAAGGTAGTTCAAGAAAATTTTAACTCTCAAGTTACAAGATTCCATCTCTCCATATTCATGATGGTCTAGACAGCCAAAGTTAAGCAGCCCACTGGATCTTTAATACAGAAACAGCTTCTTCAGAGAACTTCAGTTCACAGGAAGTAGTTCAGTGTTCAATAGCAATCATGTTTTCTGAGAAGGTGTAAAACAGGGCCCCTGTTTTGAATCAGGAAACAAATCTGCTGGAGAAACTGTAGGTAATTTAGGCAACCCCAAGAATAATTTGGGGTTGCCTATGTTTTTGGCTTATTCATGTCTCTACTCAGTTAGTGAATCAGAGTTACTAAGTATTTCCTAACTATTCTCCAGAGGGACGAAAGCGGCTTTTATATGACAAATATTCCTAAATGAATACAGATATTCTGTATATAGGAATAGGGACCTGAACCTAAATTTTTCTATACAGAAAACCAAGATTATAAAAATTGTGCAGTGAGTGCTGTTGATTAAAATTGAAGTATGTGGCATGTTTAGAACAGAGGATTAGTTAAGTAGTCACCATATAATATGATTGCTTACTATGTGCCAGGAATTTTATTAAATGTTCTCAATAATTCTAACAAATCCATGAAGTAAATATTATCATCTCAATTTTACATGTGAAGAAATTGACATTTGGGGGCTGGGGATGTGGCTTAAGCGGTAGCACGCTCGCCTGGCATGCGTGCGGCCCGGGTTCGATCCTCAGCACCACATACAAACTAAGATGTTGTGTGCGCCAAATACTAAAAAATAAATATTAAAATTCTCTCACTTGGGGCTGGGGATGTGGCTCAAGCGGTAGCGCACTCGCCTGGCATGCGTGCAGTCCGGGTTTGACCCTCAGCACCACATACCAACAAAGATGTTGTGTCCGCAGAGAACTAAAAAATAAATATTAAAAAAATTCTCTCTCTCTCTCCCCTCTCTCCTCTCTCACTCTCTCTTTAAAAAAAATTCTCTCTCTCTCTCCCACTCTCTCCCTCTCTCTCACTTTTAAAAAAAAAAAAAGAAATTGACATTTTAAGGGATTAAAAAGACAATATTTCTCAAACAGTACACCAGGAAAATGTGATTCAATTTGAATTTATTGGACTACAAATTCATACATTTAACCCCTCTGCTGAACTTATCGTTTCCTGTAAAGTATTTTGAGTAATTGATGATATTTCCAGTTATTTCTCGATACTTTTCACAGATGTTCAAGGCTTGGCCCTTTTATCAGTAGAAATTGGTTATATATTATGTATACCTTATTCCTAAAACTATAAGAATTGAATGCTTAATAATCCACTAATACCAATAAAATGCATTTTATTTGTCTGAGTATGAATTACATGAGGCCACAATCTGTGAAATCAGAAATAAAACAAATAATAATGGCTATTAATTATAGTTGTAAGTGTGCAATAAAAGAAAAAGAAAATTTGTATCAGTCAGTATTTAATCAGGGAAAGAGAACCATTATTATTATCAAAGAATAAGGACCTAGGACAGAAGTTAGAGATAACACACTTTGGAGAGGGGTTTGGGTACCTAGGGCCACAAAGAGAGCTAGAGGTTGAGGGAATGGTCCTAACTAACCTCCCAAACACTCGTGCAGGTGGGAGAGTCAGACTTGGAGGAAAGCCTGGTTCAGGCAAGCCCACCACTAGGGCGTGATGGAGAAAGCTGTGAAACCTTCTTCATCTGGTAGACAGCCTGGGATTATTATTGCCAGAAATATGGAAGATACAGACGTGACATAGGGTATGCCAAGATGGAAAGAGAAAAGGAAAAACATTATGAAATATGAATGAGTTATATACTATTTTCTTTCATGGAAATTGTGCTCAACATAAGGGTAAATGGAAAAAAGCAGTATTTAAGAAAAAAACAAAAAAAAGGACTAAATTTAGTATAGGACTGATTTTGTTTTAAAAATATGCTATTGAATACAAACTTCTGAAAGGGAAGCACAGACATTTCAACTTGACACAATTCTAAGTAGCAGGGCTCTGGATGATTTGAATTTTTTTAAAATAATTAACCACATTTTAAAAATATATAAATAAACAAGGACAATTTTACATTTTGTGAGAAAACAGTATGGTTTATGTATCATGAATTTACTTTATTATTAAAGGAAAGCAGACCAAAAATATAGCTAGGGACCATATGAATTGAGAATTTCACATAAAATGGGATAAATTTTGTCCCTGAAAATTCATACGTTGACTTTCTTATCCCTGTATTTAGAATATAACTATATTTGGAGATAGGGCATAAGAGAGGTGATTAATTTTATTTTTTTTCAATTTTTTAAATTAGTTTTAGTTAGTTTTACATAACAGTAGAAAGTTCTTTGATTCATTGTACACAAAAGGAGCAGGATTTTTCACTTCTCTGGTTGTGTGTGAAGCAAATTCACACCATTCATGCAATCATACATGTACCTAGGGTAATGATGTCTGTCTCATTCCACCATCTTTCCTGCCCCTTTACCCCCTCCTGCCTCTCCTTTGCCCCTTCAAAGTTCCTCCACTTATCCCATGCCCCGTCCCATATGGATTAGCATCCACTTATCAGAGCAAATATTCAGCCCCTGGTTTTCTTAAGATTGGCTTAATTCATTCAGCATGATATTTTCCAACTCCACCCATTTACCTGCAAATGCCATAATTTTATTCTTTTAATGCTGAGAAATATACCAGAGTTTCTTTACCCATTAATCTACGGAAGGGCATCTAGGTTTCTTCCACAGTTTAGAAATTGTGAATTGTGCTTCTATAAACATTGAAGTGGCTGTGTTGCTGTAGTATGCTATTTTTAAGGCTTTAGTGTATAGACCAAGGAATGGGATAACTCTGTCAAATGGCAGTTCCATTCCAAGTTTTCTAAGGAATCTCCACACTGATTTCCAGATTGGTTGCACCAATTTGCAGTCCCACCAGCAATGTATAAGTGTGCCTTTTCCCCTGCATCTTTGCCAACCATTATTGTTGCTTGTACTCTTGATAACTGCCATTCTGACTGGCATGAGATGAAATCTTATAGTAGTTTTGATTTGCATTTCTCTAATTACTAGGAATGTTGAACAGTTTTTCAAATATTTGTTGATAAATTGTATTTCTTCTTCTGAGAAGTGTCTGTTCAGCTCCTTAGCCTATTTATTAATTGGGTTGTTTGTTTGTTTGTTTTTTGGTGTTTTTTGAGTTCTTTATATATCTTAGAGATTAGTGCTCTATCTGACATGCATGTGGCAAAAATTTGACCCCAAAATATAGGCTCTCTGTTCATCTCATGTTGCTTTTGCTGAGAAGAAGCATTTTAGTTTAAATCTATCCCATTTATTAATTCTTGATTTTTATTTCTTGGGCTGTAGGAGTCTTGTTAAGGAAGTCAGGGCCTAATATGACATGATGAAGATTTGGGTCTACTTTTTCCTCTATTAGGCATAGAGTCTCTGCTCTAATTCCTTGAGCAGAGGTCCTTGATCCACTTTGAGTTGAGTTTTGTGCATGGTGAGAGATAGAGGTTTAGTTTCATTTTTCTGCATATGGATTTCCAGTTCTCCCAGCACCATTTGTTGAAGAGGCTATCTTTTCTCCAGTGTATGTTTTTGGCATCTTTGTCTAATATGACACAACTGTATTTATGTGGGTTCTTCTCTGGGTCTTCTATTCCATACCATTGGTCTACATTTCTATTTTGGTACCAATTCTATGCTATTTTTGTTACTATATATTTGTAGTGTAGTTTGAGGTCTGGTATTGTGATATCTCCTGCTTCGTTTGTCTTGCTCAGTAAGGATTGCTTTGGCTATTCTGGGTTTCTTATTGTTTTTAAATAAATTTCATCATTGCTTTTTCATTTCTATAAGAAATGACAATGGGATTTTAATTGGAATCAGATTGAATCTGTATAGCACTTTGGATAGTATGATCATTTTGACAATATTGATTCTGCCTACCCAAGAGCATGGGAGCCTCTTGTATTTGCTTTTCCAATTCATTCTTTGTTTTTCTGATATTATTTCATTGAAGAGATTGTGTAGTCCTTTGATTTCAATCGCTATGCCTTCCTCTATCCTGATAAATCTTAGATTTTGTCTTTTGATGCTGTCCCATAATTCTTGGATGTGCAGTTCATGGTTTCTTACCATATTTATTGTGTGGTCAACTTTATTTTCAAGATTGTATATTTTGTCTTTGTTGTCTCAGGTTCTGTTTTCCAAGTGGTCTAGTCTGTTGGTGATGCTATCTATTGAGTTTTTTATTTGGTTTATTGTTTCCTTCATTTCAAGGATTTCTGATTTTTTTTTTTCAGAATCTCTATCTCCTTCTTGAAGTAATATTTTTCTACCCGTATTTGTTCCCTTATCTCTTGTTGGAATAATCAACTTTTGTCTGTATTTGCTCACTTAGGTCATTCTTTAATTTATAGATATTTTAATTATGTACATTCTGAACTCCTTCTCTGACATTTCATCTACTGTCCTGTCAATGGACTCTATTATTGTAGTATCTGGGTTTTGGGGGGGCACTTTCCTCCCCTTGATTTTTCATGTTGTCTATGTGTCTTTCTCTCTTGCAGTGCAGGTCTGAGGTATTCCAGCTTTTACCCTATAATTCTGTAGTATTACCAGCAGTTTACCAATACCTCAACCTTAAGGGGGATATCAGTACCTAATTCCACCAATATGCATCCATAAATCTATTAGCTTCTATTTTGACATATACAGATTTGTTGCTACAAACAGAAATGTTGAGCTTGGTTATCCTGTACAATACAGCCAATAGGTTTGCATAAGGGTTTACAGTTTCTAATGGTAGACAGAGGTGGGGGAGCAGGCTGTGATGTTTATGAAGTAGGATGTGAGAATATAGAGGTATTAGATTATAGGATTAGTGAAAGGGTAATCAAAGAAGTTGGCTGTTAGCAGGAGAAAAAAAGAGAGCAAGGCAACCCCATGCAAGGCCCACTGTTGCCTCTGCACCAGGATGGTGTCTGTCAGCACACCTAGTACAGATACCTTTGTGTAACCGGGCCCACCGGGACCTCGGTAATAGTTTTCCAGGTCCTGATTTTTCTCCATAAATGGAAGCAGACATGCCCTAGTGGGTGGTGTTAGTAGTGTCAAGCCTTGATGTTGGGATTCCAGGCCCCAGTGAGTGTCCCAAGGTGGAAGCAACCCCAGCTAAAGATGGCTGAGGCAGCAATGGAGGTAACCCAAGGTGGGAGTGGAGATGGAGGCAACCTAAGATGGAGGCAACCGCTTTCCGAGATGGGGCTGGAAGGATGGGTGGTATGATGGCATTAGGTGGCCTATTTGGTGATGCCGCAATGTGGTGTGCTGTGCTGGGCTGGGCAGCTGCCCCCTGGCCCTGTTTGTTGTTCCATGGTAGAGATTATCATGTGGGGAGGGCTATGGTGGTGGCTACAATGTCCCAAGATGGAGGTGGTTTGGGTGGAGCCACATGTTGGTGACTGGGGACGTGCAGCACGGGTGTTCTTCTCCACATGGGCGTGGTGTTCCTCTCTGGCAGCAGGAAATGCAGTGGGTCCATGATTAGTTTTAAATGAGGACCTTAGTGTGGTCTTTATAAGAAAAATAAATTCAGAAACACAAGGAGATATCAAGCATACATCTGCATGGACCATGTGAGGACACAGGGAGGAGATGGCCATCTGCAAGCCAAGGAGAGAAGCCTCAGGATAAACCTCACCTGCAGACACCTTGGTCTTGGAATTCCATTCTCTAAAACTAAGGGAATAATTTACGTTGTTAAAGTCACCCAGTCTATGGCAATTTGTTATGGTAGTCCCAGGAGACTAATAAAGTGACTTCTAACATCTGACTTTTTAAATTTCCTCTAAACTTAGTAACTTGCTAATTGTTTAGCTTACATTTTCATAATTTGAAAAACTGTCTTTGTCTTTGTCTTTAAATAATATAGAAATTAAAGAACAAATATCTCCTCCTTTGATACTGACAGGTAAACTGAATTTTGTGTTCCAAATGAGATACAAAGCAATGATTTCTAATACATTGCAAACATCTGTCCTAAAGTAAGCCAACATCTTATTGTAGAACAGCAACACAGATGTTTAAGGCAATACAGTCTGAATAAGTCCTTGAAGGCTGTTTTTACCAAAGACCATATGTTTCCTTAAATCTTAAATTTCAGTTAATGACTTGCTTAATATTTCTTCCTTTCTTTTTTCCTTTTTAATCTCAACTCTTCCCCCTACCTTCTCTCTCATCTACCTCACCTCTTTTGTCTAGGTAAAGACAGTTCAGTGTGATGTTCTCTCATACCCTACACCTGAGCTGTTTCATACATTGCTAATATAGGACATTTGTGTTCTAAGCATTTTGCTTTCTTAAACTATCACACCTACTCTGCCAGGACCAGGGTTATTGTAGGAATAGTCCATTTTTCTCTTTCTTCTACAGCCTTTTCTTTATACATCTTGTTTGTAGGTATATTTGGTATGATTTCTTGGTAAAAAATCAGTTTGGATTTATAATTTTGGGGATCTTTGTTTTTTTTTTTAAATCATTTCAACATCCCAACAGATATTGATTATTTTATGCAACACATGTCATAAAAAATAGCATTCTTCCTATCTTTGTCCCAAATTAATCAAAACTGTTTGCGAAATACAATATAATAGAAGAGCAATTTACTTCCCAAATAATTTTTATTTGAAGGAAGAAGCTTTCTAACAGATAAGTCAATAATGCTATATTTTGAGCATGTACTCTAAAATTCATGTATTGGAAATTAATCCCCAAATTTGTTTAATGATTGTACATGGAGGTGGGGGACTGTGGGAGGTAATTAGTTAGATTGGGCAATGAAGGTACTGCTCCCATTTAGCATTAGTGGTTTAATATGAGGACTTGAGACCTGAGCTAGCACACTTACTAAGGCTTTCACTACTATGCCTCTCTCATGTTATAATGAACTCTGAGACCCTTACCAGATGCTGAGAGCATGCTGGACCATGCTCTTGAAGTTGCTATCCTTCAGAATCCTGAGCCAAATACTCCTCTGTTCTTTATAAATTACCTAGTTTCATATATCTTGTTATAGCAATAGAAAATGGACTAAGATAGATAATAGATATATTAGGATGTTAAATTATGCATTCTTTTTATTCTCCAGAAGAACTTATTTAGAGAGCCCAGGGAGATTAATATACTAGAGTTGGACATATCAACCCTTTTGGAGTAGAAGGAAATATCTCAAAGAATAATATCTGCTGGATACATTTCTCGTGGTTCTATTTTCCAAACAGGAGGACAGCACATTATCAGTGATGTGCTGCAGGTCTTGGGAGCGAGAGCACAAACTCAAGGGGGCCACTTGTGTGTGCTGTCACACTTGTGGAATACCACATTCCGTGCCGGTGCCTTATTTTCAAAGAAAGTCTTTAACCTGGAAAGACCTGCAGAGGAGACAAATTAGGCTGGTCTGGACTGTGGAGACAGGGAGGGCACCATGCCTTCAAGCAATAATTCACAACACCTTTTTCATTCTCTTCTACCTCTAAGATTCTTAGAAACTTTCTTCAAATAACATATGTATTTGAGTGATTGTAGATCATAGTTGTATGTTCTTTCTCCTGCTCCATTCTAGGATACAAAAAATAGACTTTTTCATTTTCCGGTTTTGCAAGAGTGAGCAAAGGATAAGAGTGTCACACATAATCTTTTCCCCCTGGTACTGATGATAGAACCCATGGGCTCTCCCACAGAGATACACTCCCAGACCTTTTATAAACTTTATTTTGAGACAAGATCTCACTGAATTGCCAGGGTGGCCTCCAACTTGCAATCCTCCTGCCTCACATATAATCTTATTACCTGGTACAACATACCAGTCACTGCAGATTCAGAGACTCTGGTGAGCCACCAAGCTAGAGGGTGTGACAGGGAGGAGAGATGGCACATATTGGCACACGGAAGAGTGGGCTGATACCATGGTATCAATGTTAATATATCTTTCCTCAAAATCTCTTGACTTTTTCAATAAGCAGATAAAAATCTAAGTAGCAGTATGACTTGTACTCTTACAAATGATCCACAACCATCTACTTTCTCAAAAACTACTGGATATATTTATCTACTTTTATATGTGACTGACCTTAAAAATCTCATCAGAGGCCATGGAAAGTCTAACCCACAGCAAGTATTAAGCTTGTGCACTCTGTGTCCTTTGCTGGCAAATAGTTACCCTCTGGTGCCTGACAAGCCAGGAGTGTCTAGTTAGAGGTGCAGATGTAGAAGCAGCGTCTTAAAGTTGTTTGCATTTAACTTCATCCCTTGACAGCTACAAGCAATCCTCCCAGCCCCCTAAAAGTTCCTCAAACATAAAAAACGGACACGTTTTTCCTTCTATACTCCAGTCAACAGGAGGTGACTGTACCTTCCAGGGAGTCACGTTAAATGAGGATAAGCAGTTTGTGCAACAAATCTCTTATAACCAGCTTCTCACATTGGGCTTCTTCTATGCTGTGAAGATCCTTACTTTCAGAAGGAATTGCTTCCTCTTCTGCCTCAACCCCTCGTCCTCTTCAGCCCTAACAGGCCCCGGGGCCTCCTGACCTTATCTGTCAAGCAAAGGAGGAAGGGCTTGATACTGGATGCCCAACCTGCCCAAAGACAAACAGCTGGATCATCTAACATCACCCAAACTATGGAATTGGCTGTTTGAAGAAACAATAAGAGTGTAATGTTCTAGGAATATAATTTGGTGTTAAAGAAGAATTATCTTGAGAAGTAAAAGAAAATTGTCTAGAGAAATTCCCTTTTTTGATATGTCTGAATGAAACCTTTTAAAAAATATTGAGTTTCTCAATATGAAAGACATGTCCATGCATTCCTGCTGTACAGCATAAATGCCCCTGTAACTTGTTAGGCTGAAAAAAATTTTCTGTCTGATTCAGTAGAACACATGACATTATTACACATAGGTAAATTCTGTGAAGAAACAAAGGGAACTAGTACTTCTGGGGCATGCAGACTCTCCCCTTTTGCCTTCTCTATGTTCTTATTAGAACAGTGTGTGTGTGTGTGTGTGTGTGTGTGTGTGTGTGTGTGTGTGTGTAGATCAGCTTTCCAGGAGATTAACTGACAACAGGACCACTCTGACATCTAGTTTTTCTGACACAGTCTGAAAGAGTCAGCTGCAATTTACCCAAAACACAGAGTTCTGGCTGTTTGTTATTTCAGTGATCATTAAGAGAGACTGTTTTGAGTGAATAAAAGTTAAATTATTTGCTAAAAAATTATTTAGTTTATGAGGTTTTTGATGTTTTATGTATTTTATAATTATACTGCATATGCTCATTATATTCCTTAATGTCTTACATCCAAGGAAGAAATTTAAGAAAACATGTGTAAAGAACATTACTTTAACAATCATTAAGTGCTTATGTCTTGGTTAGAAAAATAAAAACTGGACAAATTGAATGAGAATGTAAATAAAAAGCTATTTTTTGTCAAATAATTATGAATAAGTTTTGCATATGATTTAATATTTAATATACTATTGTTTAGTCAATGCAGTTTTTGAACAATGGAATTGTATATCAAGAGCTTTAAAATGTCAGTCTTGCACTTCATATATATATATATAGATAGATAGATAGATAGATAGATAGATAGATAGATATTAGTCGTAGTTGGACATTTATTTATTTATTTTTATGTGGTGCTGAGGATTGAACTTAGTGCCTCACATGTGCTAGACAAGCACTCTACCACTGAGCCACAACCCCAGCCCCAATCTTGCATTTCTTAAAATATAACTTTAAGAATATTTCTAAGTACAGAAAAAGGTTTCACTTAAGATTCCAGAAAGTTGGAAACATTTATAAAATAAGAAGCTAGCAAAGTAACACCAAAACTACTTGACAACATGTTTTCAACAATTAAAATATTTTTGACAAGGACTATTACTGGAATTAGGAAATGCTCAACATGAAAACTTAAAATTAAAAGAACAAAATACAAATTATGACTATGTATTTTGTCTCATTTATATTGCTCAGGTAAAGTATCAGTAATTTCATTGCTGTTAATTATTTGCCATTGCATGCATCTCTTACCCATTTAATCTTGCTGGATAAATATATCCCCTCTACCAAAGAAATTAGTTTACTTTACTCTAGTGACAACTATAATGTGGAAAAAAGCTAATATTTGATAATCAATTTCTATACTGTAATATTTTATCCCAGAAGTTAAAGTCATCATTCACTTATATTTCCTTTCTCCATTTAAAAAAGTTTCAGTCAAAATTATACCTGAGATGTGGCTTCCTAATAACTCTTAGAATTTATCTGCTTCGGAAGTGATTTGTAAATTATGAAAAGGGATAAGAGTGGACTTCCCACTTGGTTTAGCTGCACTTGGATGCAGCCAATGATAAACCTCACTAATTCCTCTTCAATCAACTGCATGCAGAGAGAAGACAGTAACACCTGTCTTAATAAACAAGGTGAGGATGGCAGAGCCAAAGTCAGCAGGGTTGTGTAAATCTGCTCATGGAGAATTTTATCTTGAGGTCATCACATTAGAGGTCAGCCCATATGGCACCTGATTAATGGAGACCAGATAGATCATCTTCCTCTGAGCCATATTCTCAGGAATTGATAGGATGAGAACAATGTCATTAAGAAGATTATTTGCAGTGAGTGAGCTTCTGAACATGGTCAAAAAGAAATAGCTTAATTACTATATCATAATTATTAATTTAATCTGACTAGCTACATTTTGAATATGATGGTAATTTTTATACTTTTTATTTTAAAAGCAATTCATGTTCACTAGGGAGAACTTTAAGCAATAGAAATCAATGTTAATGTTTGGTATGAACTAAAGGGACTGAGGGAAATATCATAGATTGACATCATTTTCTTTGTATAGCCACCTCTTCCTTAGTAATTTTCCTGAGTCAAGGTATTTATATAGGGCCAATATCATGTCCCAGGACCAAGTAGTAGGCATGTTAACTAGACTTGGTCTGTCAAGGTACTCTCTCCCTTTCAGCCACAGATATTGGTTGAAAATGGCTAAATGAACCTAAGTAGGTCAATTTGAATCATTTGTATATATTTATTCGAGCTGTTGCCTGAATAAAATATCTTCCTCTTCTGCTGTCACCACATATTGTAAGAATGCTAATTTTAAGGCAAGATATGAAAAGTCTGCATTATAATTTGACCTGGATTTTGATATAGATGAAGTAAAACTTAATTCTAGACTTTTTTGGGTCAGTGAACCAAAAGTTTTTAATCTTATTACAATTGTTATCATTTGTTTAAATTAACAGGTTGAAAATTATATAAAACTATTAATAACCACTATTGTGGTTATTAATATATATACTATACTTTAGCTAATAGGTAAATGATCATTTATAAGATATTTGCATGAGTATTGGTTTTCCCTCTTTTACTCAAGCAGGGACTGTTTTGTATTCCTAGCCCAGAGACACTTGTATTTGTTTCATTGATTGAACAGGAATTTACATTTGCAACATGTATTATTTCATATAGATATAGTTTAACAAGCAATTGAATCTTAAACGTAGTAATATCTTTTCAAGTTGGAGAAAATGTGTAAAAAGTATTTTTATAATCTACTGTGGTTTATGGTCAAGTTGAAAGATTCATAACTTTTATTTAGAATTCAGACTTTGGGGCTGGGGGTAATAGCTCAGTAGTAGAACACTTACCTAACACACACAAGGCCCTGGGTTTGATCCTCATTACTGCAATAAATAAATAAATAAATAAAATAATAAATAACAGAATTTACACTTTAGAGAAAGTCATTTAGGAATGGTAGTTGACTAAACTTCAACTTATGTATAAGTTTCAATCTCTGGCAGAATAATTCTTTAAGCTCCAGCAACACAAATAAATCCAAATAGATCAAGAGAGAATGAAAAATCTTTCTAGAACAGAGTAAATAATTTCCAGAAAGAAAATGTTCTTCCTAGGTTAAAGAAAAGCTAACGAAGAAAATCACCTAACATATATCAACACTAGATATATGGAGATCTTATAAGTGATTGCAAAATCAGGCAGTTTAAAATAATTGTTTTAGGGGGAAAAGGAGGTAAATGAGAGGGTCAGACGATCCACTTGAAATCCTGATGGACAAAAGATGCAAAGAGGACATTTGTGTTGTCCTATAAAACAAAATACTTATCATAATCCACACTGTAGTGTGCCAAAGAGTCCCCCACCTGCCGCAATTCATATCTACCTTGTTTGAAGGCGGAATTTATTTACTCAATGTAAGAAATGTAATGTTATTTGAAAACAGGATAATTGCAAACAGAAACAGTGAAAAGCATTGAGATAGAACCATTTAGAGTGGGCTCCAAATCCAAGATTGTTGTTCTAATACGAAGAGTAGAAGACACAGATGCCCTGTATTTTTTGCAGTTTGTTATAAAAGGCCTAGTACACTATTACAGAAATCTACTCTACGTGGCATACACCCCTATGCCCCCACAAATCTGTTAAGTGGATGATATTTTGATACATTGACAGAAGAGGGCACTTTTGAACTAGAAATCATTTACAGCAGAAGTTGGCAATTTTTTCCTCAAAGGATTGAAGAATACTTTAGATTTTACAATCTTAAACCACAAATTCTAGAGCATTATACGGGTGGTTATATATAACCATTTAGAAGACAACTACTGAAAAACGTGACAAATATTCTTAGCTTGAAAACCATATTGTTTTTCTAATTGTCAGATTTAAACCATGAACCCTACTTTGTCACCACTTAAGGTGAGCTGTGTCTAGGATGTATAAAGAACACACAATCTTTATATCTACAAAGCTACTACAAGAAAAATAGTTGATGAAATTCCCCTGATTTGAGGTGGGAACACTTAAATCAATCCCCTGTGGATACTGAGGTATCACTGCCCATTTCTTTTCTTAGAAACAGAAACATATTATCTAGTTTAAATAAACCTTTACAAAAAATTCTTTACAGAGATTCCCAACATAGGTCGAAATAAAAGATGTTACTTTAATTTAATCTTACAGGAACATATAAAATATAATGTTAATAAATTTCTGGTTCCCAGTGGAATATTTAATATTTGAATATGTTGGGTATTGTGAGTATTGAAGCTAAATTTATTAATCAATTATTTCAGTTAATTTTAACAACTAAAGTAATATACCAAAGTTAAATCATATCTAGAACAGTTTCAGGTTTATGTTAGAGTTAAAAAATGAACTGATTTAAAGATACTAACAGATATGAAGAAAAATTGACCTTTTTTTGGTGTGGTGGGGTAACCAAGGATTGAACTCAGAAGCATTTGACCACTGAGCCACAGCTCCAGCCCTATTGTGTATTTTACTTAGAGACAGGGGCTCACTGAGTTGCTTGGGGCCTCACTAAGTTGCTGAAGCTGGAGATTTGAACCCTCCTTCCTCAGCCCTCGGAGCCACTGGGATTACAGGATTATACTACTGCACTGGCAAAATTGTCCTTTTTGTAAAGAACACATTAAATGGATTTTTGGTGATGGTTGTTTTTTTTTTTTTTTTTTTAACCAAGCTAGAGTTTATTGTGTATATCTAGGACAAAGCTTATGCATACATAGCACTTTCAAGTTGGTTTGAAAGCAAAACAGTGATAAGAACACCAGTTAAATATTTCTCCAGTCAACTCTTGGGGAAGGTCTTGCACCAGCAGCTGATAAAATGACAGCCTTAGGAGTTCATTAAAAGAAAATTTGTAGATTATAATTCCAAAATTTTTTGTTTAACTGAACTGGAGATGGAAACTTCTGAATGCTACACCTTTCGCTTCCCAAGTAAAATAAAAATTGAAAAGTAACATTTATTTATACAGCCTTATAAAATTTTATGCCAATGTGTTATGTTACTACTTATTCTTGAACCACTACTCTTCTGAACCACAGCTCTTCTGAATTATATCCTGAGAACCAGTGCATAACTCTGCTGAGGACCCTGGGAAGTCTTCTGCAGCTTCCATAGTGCACTTGGGTTCTACATGGGCTCCGAGCATGCCATGTAACTTGGTCCTGTAGCCCACCCTTGTGAAAAGGAAACTGCTTCTTTCCACATTCCCCAAGGCAATGAGCTAACATCTAGAAAACCCTGCATCTACTGACCTAGGACACCTCATCAATCACTAGTCTGCATGAACTCTATCACCTGATCCCCTTGAATTCAACTTTATATTTACTATCAAATTCAAGGTATTCTACCACAAGATATAAAAAGGACAGGAGTCTGGTCCATCCTTGATTGATGGAAGGTTTTCCAGAATTTTCTATATAGAAAATTATAATGTCAGGGTTTCTCTCCTGTAACAGAGAACACAAAAAGCAAATCACAGGTTACTTGGAAGACTGAGAGATTATAAATGGACATGAGGAAATTTTGGGGCAGTGATAAATATGTTCATCATCATCACTGTATGATAAACTCACATGCACACTCACACATATTAAAAGTTGTCCAATTGCCCATTAAATAATGTATACATTGTGCTTTGAATTTTATATGTGAGGTCCATGTGTTAAGGGCTTACTTCTACCAGGCACAGTGGCACACACTTGTAATCCCAGTGGTTTGGGAGGCTGAGACAGGGGATCAGGAGTTCAAAGGCAGCCTCAGCAACTTAGTCAGACACTAAGCCACTCAGTGAGACCTTGTCTGTTAATAAAATACAGAACAGGACTGGGGATGTGGCTCGGTGGTTAAATGGACCTGAGTTCAATCCCTGGTACCCAAACAAAAAAAAAGGATAACTCCCCAGTTTGGCACTATTTTTTGAGGGTATAGAGCCTTTAGGACTTAGTGGGAAGTCCTTAATTCACTGAGTGTGAGCCCTGAAGGGAATAAGTGGACTCTAGTATGTCTGTCTGTTTCTCTCTCTCTCTCTCTGTCTCTATTGTCACCTTCTGGCCATAAGATGAGTGATTTTGTTCCACCACATGCTTCTGCCATGAAGTACTGCATCACCGCAGATGCAACGACTGGGAAACTGATCATGGACTTAAACTGTGAATCAGATTAAACCTTTTCATTTTATAAATTGACTCTCGGGTATTTGATATAGAAACAGAAAGCTGACAAACAGTGCAGCTTATTAAATATGAATTATAACTCAAAAGTGATATAACTACATCAACTTTTTCTTCCTATTCTTTTCTATTCATATTTTCTTTTGACCTCAACATACATTTATTAATTCTTCACTGCTTTTAGCAAGACCTAAATATCAACTCATTACACATACAAATTTATTTGATTTAATAATTATCTTTGGTTATGAAAAGCACTCCTTACCAATATTTAAGAAGATATTGTCTCTTTTAGACATTGTTTAAGATTATGAACAAGATTAAGATATCTTAAAATTAAGATATCTTATGTTAGGTACTGAGCATTACATTCATAGAATCACAGAACATTAATCCTGAAAGGAAACTTAGTGATCTTTTAGTGCAGCAGTTTTAAACATTCATTATACATGTGATTTTAAAATAAAAAAATATATATTTAGGGTATAGTGGCACACACCCATAATCCCAGTGGCTCTGGAGGCTGAGACAGGAGGATTGCAAGTTCAAAGCCATCCTCAGCAACTTAACGAGGCCCTAAGCAACTCAGCAAGACCCTGTCTCTAAATAAAATATAAAAAGTGATGGGGAGGTGGGTCGGTGGTTAAACACCCCTGGATTCAACCTCCAGTAACCTTCCCCCCAAAAGATATGTTTAGTAATTTTTAAACAAAATTTGAATTTTAATTAGATTAAAATGAACTATACAAAATTGATCTTCTTCATCAAAATTAGCAGCAATAAAGCTGCAAGATATGCATTTTGTAAGTTTTCCAAGTTAGGATTTTTTTATTTCACAAAATAAAATGTTGAATTTTATAATATTCACCATGTATCTCATTATCATTTTGAAAAAGCAGGGTATTATACTTCCCAAAACTTAGGATAGACCTGTTATTGTGTCCTCAGAATAAAAAAAAAAAAAAAGAAAAAAAAATAAGTCAAATTTTGTAATAGAATTTCTAGATTGTCTTTTTTTTAATCACTTCATTTTGAATAAATGAAAAATAAGTCGTGGATTAAGGTACTCTTAACATTTTATCCAAGCCCACTTCTACTTAATGAATAAAACAATGAGATGCATAGATGAGAACTAGCTCATATTCCCATGACTGCTGTGTCTAGGATCTGGCATTAAAAGCCAAGTCATTGCATGCTCAATCAAAGTATTCTGACATTTCAGAGGGAACATAAGAGAAAAAAAAAACAGTAAATGAGAGAAAACTGTTTTGCTATATTTACCAGTCTTGTAGATGAATGATCACTTTACAAGTGGTATTTGTTGCCTTTTTTCTAACCTGGGAGGATAAAGTCACACGAACATACAGTTAATTTTTTTTTTTTTAATCTTTCAAATACACCTCACACAGAGCTTTGAAGAGCATAGATCAGAATTTCAGAGGTTGGAGGTTAAGTATTTTGTGGAAGACAGAGAACATAGTAAATGTACTGATTGTGCTTCTCAAGCTGTGGCTCTTTCTTGAGAAACAGAGGTTTCTTTCTCTAAAGAGTGTTTTGAAGGGCTATCTACTGTTTATAAGTGTCTCTGTCTTATAAAACATGTATTACTACAAAGATAAGTTAAAATTGAAACTGGATGGGATGAGATGAACATCCACGCTTTGAAGCTCATCCCTAGAAATGTCAAGAAAAGGATTTCTAAATCTTAAAATAGTCATTCACATTACAAAAAAAAAAAAAATCACTACAGCAATGTTTAACAAATATCAAGTAGACTTACATTAATTCCTTTCCTACGGCCTCAATTTTCTTCACTGAAAAATAGAAATAATAAGACCTGTCAATGTTTCTGAAATACTTGAACAAATTAGTATACATAAAGTGCTTGAAATAGAATTAATGCATAATTATATTTATTGAGATAGGCTGGAGAGCCTTAAGTAAATTGTTGCCAATCATCTTTGAATCCTTCACAATTCACTTTCCGATCATCTTCTCTGATCCAAATTATTCTGCTTCCTATGAGTATATTTAGAGATAAAGTGAATTGTATTTGTTGAGAAGGGTTCAGAGAATACCTGTTTCTGCCAAGATATTTTGCTAATTAATCACTGGGGCATTTTAGTCATACCAATCTTTGTTTGTCACCGTGTATAAATAATCCCAATAGGGGTGCTTGAGCACAGAATTGTGAGTGTGTTCTCTGCCATGCCTTTCTGATGTTGCAAACACAAACACCTGCTGGCACTTCTATGCAATACAATCTTGGGTAGGTCATTGTCAAAGTAATGTCACATGCTAAAGTATGTTACATTTGCTAAAACACCAGAATATGATTTTTATTTATGTATTTATTTTTCTAATAATGGATCATGTAGAGTTTAACATGGGATATGACTCAGGACTAAAGTAGAACCCAGATAAGTTATCTGTTGTAAGCAAAAGAAAGCATCTATTCAACTGGAGGGTCCAAATGCAGAAAATATCAAGGATAATGTTAAAAATTATTGACTTAGAACCTCAAGTTGCAGCTGCCACATAGGGGAATAGAGGTAGAAGATTCAATTGTGACGGTCCACTAGATGATGTTTCCAAGGACAGTTCTACAACAAAGCTTCCATAGTGCTCTGCTTTTGGATGTCCCTGAGGAGTTTTGTCAAGATTGACCAGGTGCTCTGGACAATTAAGTACAGCAACTCTCCTCGCTATTCCTTTTCAACTACTTTAACTCATCATATGACAGTTCTTGCCGCAGTCTGGCTGGGCACAAAATCACGAGCCACTCAAGCAGGAACAAACTTTATTTTTGAAACTGCCGCCAATGCCCAGTATGCTCCCGGGAAAAAACTGCCTACCGACACATGTGGCGTTCTCCCGGACCCCAACAGGAAGTTCCTTCTCCGGAATTCCCTCCTACCGCACTTCCCCAACCAATGGGAACTCTCCAGGAGTCCCTTAGCAGGCCGAGGTGGACAGCAGGGGTCTAATATCCATAAGAATGCAGATCTTAACATAATCATATCATCTCAATGGCTTGCTGGCGTCACCTTTCAACCAAAAATACTACTTGGCTATGGCTCTTAGCATGTTCTGTTACAGAACTATCAGGATATTATGGAGAAGAATAGCTAGGTTCCAATCATGGTGGTATTGCAACCAAGGGTAGCTGATTCCTCAGACATCATATATCCACTCTACACCAGAAGATCCATTCCTCAGTCATCTCACACTGAGAGACACATAAGGAGTTTTAACCATTAAAATGTGAGAAAATGATGTATATATCCACCGTGGCTCCCCATCTCATCTCTGTGATGACTGAAGTGGGTTGAATTGTGGCTAGAAAAGGAATGTCTCCTCAGAGTCTTAAAATGTGACCTTAAGCAGAATGAGTGTCTTTGCCCATGTCAGGTAACCATAACCAGATGAGATTCCTCTGCATAAGAGTGGGCTCTAACCTCAATATTAAGCTATAATGGAAGAGAAGGAAAAATAGACACAGAGGCACACAGAGCAAAAGGCCATGTGGAGATGCAGGTGGAGATAGGAGAGCAGCCAAGCCAAGGATCAGCAAGAATCATTAGCAACCATCAAGTCTGGAAAAGAGTCATGGAGTAGATTCTCTATCCCTCTGATTTCAGACTTCTGGTCTCCAGAACTGTGAGAGAATAAATTTCTACTATTTTAATTTACCAAATATATGGCAATCTGTTATGGCAACCCTAGGAAACTAATAAAGTGATCTTTGAGATTATATGTTAAATTGGGTAATGGAAGTCAGATTAAAGAGTCACAGCTGGTTGCTTCTGAAGGGCTGTGAAGAAAAATCTTTTTTATGACTCTCACCTAGTTTTTGGTGGTTTTCTGGAGATGATTGGCATTGCTTCAGAAGCCTTATCCTGATCTCTGTTTTCTTCTTAGCATTACATTATCCCTGTGTTTGTCTCTATTTTCCCCTTCAATACATATACCAATCACATTAGATATGGACTCATCCACCCTACTTATCTCAGTTTAAGTAATTATATATGCAAAGTCTCTATTTCCAAATAAAGTTATATTCTTAGATGCAGTGGATTAGATAACCAACATATGATTTTGTTGGGGGAAGGGACATTTTTCAATGTGTAACACTTTCTTATTGTCTAAGTCAATTTCAGCTTTGTTCATAACCAAGTTAAAATTACCCAAAATAAAGCCAAGAGGACCCTTATACATTTCATCCATTTGTATTGGAAACTCTCATTCAATGACCAAAATAAGCCCTTTCATTCCCAAATTGGCTAATTAGCTTCTTAACCTCAATGTCACTTTGGAATACATTTGCAAAGCGATTCTTCTAAGGCTATTTGATCCTAAAGAAAATCTAGTTAACTGAATTTCTGTGCTGACACGAGGTAGTCAAAATTTTAACTCAGAAATGAATCCTCAGCATGCCATACAAAAGGCAGAGGTTATGCCCCCTTCCACAAGGCTATTAAATGCAATCCTATCCCTTAGTAAACACTGCTACTTAGGATGGGGAAAGGAATTTTAAAAAGCTCCAAATCTCAGTGACTTGATATAATTCATGTTTCTTCCTCTTGAGTCCAACAACGAATTTACGAATTGAAGTGGTTTTCATGGAGCAAGAATTAAGGACAGGCAGTTAGTGTTCATAGGTAATCGGGTTGGATGGGGAAAATGGAGGCCAGTTTGAGTCTGGGATGTTGGAGACCACCCCTGGGAAATTGGAATGTTCACATCTCCAGAACGCTTTGAATACCAAGATTACCTGCCTGTACTGCCCCTCCAGAAGGTGGTTAATGAAGCACCCCCAGGACAGATAGGGAGCTGCTAATTAATGCCCACTGGATTGCTGCTCCCTTCAGGCCCCATCACTCCACTTGGCCCTTGCCCCTGACCATCTGCTTCTCACCTTTTGGCCATCCCACCATCATCTCCTGGGCCTAACCCCATCTGCAGGGAGGGGAAAGAAAAGGGGGAAGAGAACAGGAGAACAAAGGAAGTCTAAAATGTATAAAAGGGGCAGAATGCTCTCACTTCTTGGGATACCAGAATACCAGCTAGGGACCCCTTCTCCGCACCAGGAGAAGTCTGTGTTACTATTTTGTAAATAAAACCTGCTTTATATGCTTGCCTTGGCACTTCTCTAATGTTCAAACTTCAACATTTGAGGAAGCAGAACTTATCACTGATAACCAGCGGTATCAGTCCTGGGTACCTGCCATCTTAGCAATGGCTAAGTAAAATATGCGAATGCACTTTTGACTGGTTCAGGCCACTGCTACCCATTATGGTAGCTAGATAATTAGAAAATGTTGCGTGATCTAAGTAAATTAGAGTGGCTTTTAAATTTGAGGTAAGATGATCTTTTCTCAAAGCAAATGAGGTACATGGGGAAGGGAATTATGTCCAAACAACAACAATTAAAAAAACGCCATGGGAAAATGGGAAATGAAAGTCAAGTAAATGAAAAATGTCTATAACTTGGACCAGAAACATGTATTTTAAACGATTTTTTTTAGAGAGAGAGAGAGAGAGAGAGAGAGAGAGAGAGAGAGAGAGGGAATTTTTTAATATTTAATATTTATTTTTCAGTTCTCAGCGGACACAACATCTTTGTTGGTATGTGGTGCTGAGGATCGAACCTGGGCGGCACGCATGCCAGGCGAGCGTGCTACCGCTTGAGCCACATCTCCAGCCTCAGAAATATGTATTTTAGCAGCGCTTTTTCCCTCAAGATATTTTAACTTTCTATAGTGTGATGTATTAACTTTATTCTTTTGTCATTTCATATTTAAAGTTTTCTTCAAAAGGAAAGGTCACGTTTCTTCTTCTTGTTCATTTTACGTGGGTTACTTATTTTGTTTTGGATACTATTACAAATGGAAAAGATTTTCCACATTAGAATGTTTCTTAATATGAATATATTCAATTTTTCTTATAATAACCAAATATAAATTTAGTGGAGACATCATTTTAAACTCATGTGCATATTATTTATCACATTGTTATTTCTCTGAAAAATAATAGTATTTAAAATTTTTGAAATGTTTACCTTAATTTATAAGGTGACATTCTATATTTTCCAAGAGTCACCCTTCTGTTTTCTTGTGTTGCTATAAAACATCATATGTATTATCCATATGGGAAGAAAAATTACAAGTGTGAAATTTAGGATCTTGATTAATGAATTTTTCTTTGAGAGAAGAAAACATTTCAAGGGTCAAAGTTGTAGAATGTTATTCTGCATTTTCTCCCATTTATCTAGACTGATTTAATGACATAGAAAATGCTCCTGACTAGGAATGATGCCACCCAGTTGAAAGGACACGGAGTTCCCACTTTGACAGAATGCATATATTGCTGGAAGGACAGCCTAAAGAAGCATTTGGTAAGTGAGTACAGAAAATAATGTCAGGGCATGATCTATAGTGAAATGTAATGAGAAAATATTGTATTACTGGGATGAGATCAAAAATTGAAATGAAAACTGCAACACTATTTATGTAGAATGATTACATTTTAAAGAGCATCTGGACTTCAGTGCAGTTTGCAGATTGATAAACTGTGCAATTAACCAATATCCACTTTACTAGAATAGCAAGTCAAGCGATCAGATGAGACTAGGTCAGAAATATGCAATGGTTTCCTATTTATGGGGTTTAAATATATTTCAGAAATTGAACCAGAGCCTTTCCATTACTTGAAATAAAACATACTCTTTATTTCTTTCTTTATTTTTTGCTTTTTTATAAACATTTGGGTTGTGTTTCTCTGATTCTTTCCATTTCCAGTACCTAGCAAAAGAAAATTTTCTGTGACATTTTTAAATTCATTTCTTCCCAATACTCTGATTTAATTAAGATCAATTAATAATGCATACGATGCTAAACCTGAATTATGCCAATGTAAAGGATTATTACAATACTGGGTTGTTGCATTTAGTCCTGCGTTGCTTTACAACACATAGACACTTGCTCACAAAATCTTACTACCACAAAATTGCATTATGATCAACATATAGGTAATATACTAATATTGTTTACAACTAATTTCATCTTTTTTTTTCTTTTGTGGACCATGTTTCTTTAGAGTTTTTCCCATCTTGTTTTGCTGTTGTTGTTGTTTTTTTAATGAGCTCCTATCAAGTGTTGCTTGTTATGCCAAAACATTCTTGTCTTCGGGAGGGATCCAGAGCAACGATAAACACAGATGGGAAAGAGGAAATTGCATAAGGATAACCTTATGTTGTAATGATGAAGAGGAATCTGCTGTTCCATTCATAGGGAAAGTACCTAAGAGAAAATGACCTGTGGATTGTGTTTTGAAGGATAAGTCAGAGATTCACAGAACAACATAGGAGATGGGAACTGGGGAGTTGTGAGTTTACCCAGAGGAAAATCCATACATGTTTCCAGGTACAGGTGGAGCATCCCTAGTCCAAAACAGTGAGATATGTCAAATGTGTAGTTACCACTATAAAATGAATTCCAAAAGCTAAATTTGTTGAGGACTTTTCTTGAGGCAAAGCTCCAAGTTCTTTATATATATATTCTTTCTTATTAACCCTGAGAAGCAAGTACATTTATTTTTATAGTGTATCACATGTGCAGAATAAAAATTGCTCACTTTGGTAAGCATACAGTCATATGATCATGAAGCTATAACTAGACAGGAAGAAGTTTAACATGGAGCTAATTGTAATGTTTATTGTCTTGTCCACAAGTGATACAAATTCTGCAGAGTTTTCAGTGGAAGAGTTGAAATAGATCAGTCTGGTTATTCTGAGAGAATGGAACCAGGTCACTCACAATGCAAGTAGAGACACATCTGGAAGATATACTGCAAACACATGTGATTCTGGGACCAAGAATTACAAAAAAAACGTGAGAGGCTAGAGAAGATTCATCTTGACTTCTGTTGGTGGCTGAGAATGATCTGCTTCCTCCATACAGTCAATAACTTAGGTGAAAATGTTTAGCATAAGCAATAATCTTAGAAAGAAAACTAAAACACAAAAGAACAAAACAGAAAGTTTATGTGGATATAAGGTGATAACATTTTCACAAATAGCATTCCTAAATAACAAGATCATGACATTTGCAGGGAAATGGATGGCATTAGAGCAGATTATGCTAAGTGAAGTTAGCCAATCCCAGAAAAGCAAATGCCAAATGTCTTCTCTGATATTAAGGAGGTGACACAAAAAGGGGTAGGGAGGAAGAGCATGAGAAGAAATCTAGATAGGAAAAAGAGGTGAGAGGGAAAGGGAGGGAGAAGGGAAATTGCACGGAAGATGGAAAGAGACCCTCATCGTTATACAGATTACATGTATGATGATGTGAGGGGAAAAAAAGAGAGAAGTGTGTCACATTAGATTGGGTGGAGAGAAGTGAGGGGAGGGGAGGGGAGGGGAGGGGGGATAGGAAGGACAGCAGAATAGAATAGACACTACTGATTGCTGTATGTATGTGACTGTATGTGACTGTAGGACCAATGTGATTCAGCAACCTGTACACTAAGAAAAAGGAGTAATTATACCCCATTTGATTCAAATGTATGATATGTCAAGATCACTGTACTGTCATATGTAACTAAGTAAAACAAATAATAATTTTTAAAATTGGCATTCCTCTCTTCAATCGCGCTCTGTATACTGAAACAAAAACCACCACTTCACAATTCCACTGTCAGCAGCCACCCTGCCTGGGTGTTCAAAGACACAAGTTGAGCATCCTGCTCCCCAGCAGGGGTTTGGATCTTTGATGTCTCCCAATAGCCACACATTGAAGACTGGTCCTCAGCCTGTGGCACTCCTAGGAAGTGATAGAAACCTTAGCAGATGAGTCTAAGGTTATGTTATTTGAGACACAACCTTGAAGGGGATATTGGGAACCCAGCCTCTTTCTCTTTGCTTTCCGGTCACCATGAGGTAAGCATCTTTTCTCTTTCATGGATTTCCTGCCGTGGTGTTCTGTCTCTCCACAAACCCAAAGCAATGGAGCCAGCTGCTATGTCTGAACTCAACCAAGAGCCAAAATAAAGTCTTTTCCTCCTTATGGTTCGTTTTGTTATTTTATATTGCTGGGTGTTTGGACCCAGAGCCTCACACATGCTAGGCAGGTGCTTTACCACTGAGCTATATTAGTGTTTAGTCCTAAACTTATAGGACTGGGGATATAGACTCAAGTCTTTTGTCCCAACAACAGAAAGCTGACAACACACATCCCTAACTGGAAATCTGAACTGATCCTAAATCCCACACTGAGAATTTCACACTTGACTTCATGTAATAAATCACAGTCAAAATAAAAGTGCCCTAAAAATATCATATGAATTTACCTTCAGTCTATGTCTGGGATATGAAACATAAGTAAATGCTACACATAGACTTGGGTTCCATACCCAGAATATCTCATTATATATATGCAAATTTTCCAAAATTTAAAATCTAATCTACTTTGGGTTCCAAGCATTTCAGACAAGGAAGAGTCAATCTGCATGTTTCTATCATTAGGTCCCATGTGTCTCTATTCTGAACAAAACTGAGAGGAAATTATGGAAGCCTAAATTTTCAACCACAGAAGAAGTTGTTTCTAAATGTACCATTTCAATAAATGAGTTCTTCACATTTAATGCTTCATGATAGATTTGTATTTTGATTAATTGATAGAAGAAATAAAATATGTGAAGAAAATTCATAAATCAAAACATACTTTCTTACAAGCAGTTGTGAAGTCTGCCATCAGTGCAAATCTGGAGGAATTTGTCCCAACAAAGAAGGCAGGAGGAGAAGTATTTGGGCAGCAGAAAAGACTGGAAGATAGGGTAAACCTGATCCTGTTGCTGGGAGTGATCCTATAACGAAAGGTCAAAATAGCTGTCATTAAGTGTTAAAATGGATGAAATGTAAGATGTTGATACACATGCTCATATATGCCATCACAAAAATTGTCCAATTTACATTCTCAAAACTATGGTGAGAATTCCTGTTTAATTATACCTGCTTTAATTATCCCTGACAACTTTCCTTGCTTTGAAGTCTGTTCCAAAATTAAAGTAGCTGTTTTTATATTATTGTTAGCATAATGTATCTTCCTTTATCCATTTATTTTTTATCTATATGTGCCTTTATGTTTAATGTGTGTTTGCTCAAAAAAAACATTTAACTGAGTCTTCTTTTTTGATCCTCTGTAACATCTTTTAATTGGCACAGTTACACCATGCACATCTGTAACTGCAGCTACTTGGGAGACTGAGGCAGGAGGATCTTAAATTCAAAGTCAGGCCTGGACAAATAATGTTCACACTGATTATGGATACAGTTGGAGTTATACTTGTCATGTTTATTACTCTTTTTTCTTCTTGGTTTTATTTTTCATTGTTTTTCTGCCTTTTGTGATTTTAATTTAGCATTTCATATGATTTCATTTTCTTTATTTTCTTAGTATAATTGTACTTCTTTTTTTTAACTAGTTTCTATAAAGTCTGTAGTAAGTATACATTTACAACTACTTCAGGCCTACTTTCGAATAAAACCATTGTACTTGCTATAGTTAGAAAATCCCCTCCAAAATTCATGTTTAAATTTAATTGCCAGTGTAATATATTAGAAGTAGAAATTTTAAGAGGTTATGGTACCACCATGGACTCAGGAAGTTATAGCAGAAGTGAAGGAGTTAGCAGAGTAGTTCAGACACTCTTTTCTCTCTCATTTATTCTCTTGACATGTGATACATTCCACAATGTTATGACACAGAAGAAAGAATATCATCAAATGAGACCATTTAAACTTGGACTTCCCAACCTAAATAATCATGAACTAAGTAAACTTTTTTGCTTATAATTGTACTAGTTTGTGGTATTGTGTGATAGTAGCAGAAAATGAACCAAGACACCACTTCACAGATAGTTCAAGTACCTTGTAACAACAAATTAATATTAATCCCTACTTCCCATCCCTTGTATCATTGTTGCCAATCATTTCACTTATACATAAGCTTGTATATTTACACATAAATAAATAAATTTTCACATATGTATGGGCACACATAATCTAATATATTTTGGCTATTATCTTCAATGAGCTATTATGTCAACTAGCTATAAGAGAAATAAAAAGGTTTACCTTAATTTAATATAATTTAATATTTTTTTAAAAGATTAGTGGTGATCAGAGTTTTTTTTTTTTTTTTAAGAGAGAGTGAGAGAGGAGAGAGAGAGAGAGAATTTTTAATATTTATTTTTTAGTTCTCGGCGGACACAACATCTTTGTTGGTATGTGGTGCTGAGGATTGAACCCGGGCCGCACGCATGCCAGGCGAGCGCGCTACCGCTTGAGCCACATCCCCAGCCCAATTTAATATTTTTTTATGTAAAGCTGAGTTTCTCTAAAAAAAAAAATCTTTTCTAAAACCTTTCTTGCTAGGCACGTAAATTGTCAGAAATTCACTCATCTTTTCATTTTCACATCTTTATTTCAGGTGGGTATGATGGTGCACATCTGTAACTGCAGATACTTGGGAGATTGATGCAGGAGGATCATAAATTCGAAGTCAGCCTGGACAAATAAGCAATATCTTGTCTCAAAAACTAGAAAATCAAAACAAAACAAAACTGCTAGGACTATATTCAGCAGTAGAATGCTCCTGGGTTCAATCTCCAACGTAAGGAAAAAAAAAAAAAGTCTACTTCTCCTTCACTTTTGAAGAATAATCTCCCAGGGCACAGATTTGTAGGTCATTGGTTGTTATTTATTTTTCTCTTACTGCTTCAAATATTCACGCCACTGAATTCTTGCTAATGTGGTTTCCGAGGAGAAGTCAGATGCAATTCTTATCTTTGCTCCTATTTAGGTCAGGTGTTTCTCTTCTGGCTTCTTTCAGATTTTTAAAAAAAATTTTTTTATATCTTCAGTTTTTTGTAGTTTGAAATGATCTGCATAGGTGTACTTTTTTTTTTGCCGTTTGAACTCCCAGCACCCTGTCATCATTACTTCAATTTAATTTCATATTTTGTAATGTGTACAGCAGTGCCCACTTTTACACCTTACAGGGCTTCCTGAATATTTACAGATACCAAAATATACAATTGTCAAGTGAAAAGTGACAACAAGCTACGTATTATTACCCAGATGATATTGGTGTTGGGTCATTAGACCTGACCGATTCTCCAAAAGAATTTCAAGCAGATACTTGTTGTTAGTTCAAGCTTTGTTTTGGGGGGAATGCATACATTTTCTTTGATAATGTCAATGATTTGGTCTATTCTTTTCATGTAAGTTCTTTGTGTGTACCTAGTTTTCTCCTCAAATTATGCACATGGTAACTTTTCTGTTATTTTATAAATCAGTGTGTTGCCTGTTCTTAATACTAAAATGATAATGATGTGTTATATGTACATAATCATTAGGGCCTTCAAAAACTTTTTCTCATACTGGATGAAGGATCAAATCAACGTGGCAATCCCACTGTATAAACTGTTTAGATAATTCACCAACCCGGAACACACTCCTGAATTTTTTTTGTTGCATGTGTATTTCTAATGACCTTAGGACTGATGTTTCCTTCCTGTTCTTGGCATACTCACTAAGATATCCAGGGTTATTTGCATAATCAACTCCCCTGCCTGTTTTTCACTCTTGCTGTGATAGAGATTGGTGCATCATAGCAGTTTATAAACAAATATATATTTAATAGAACAATAGTTTATGCATATATATTAGCATTTCCTGTTTTTATATTGTATAATATAGTACACTCTATGTTTATTTTTCACTTTCAGATTTCATTATGCAGTCGTGGCATTTAGAATTTATTTCCATCAATTATGATATATTTTTTAAAGAGAGTGAGAGAGGAGAGAGAGAATTTTTAATATTTATTTATTTTTTTTTAGTTCTCGGCGGACACAACATCTTTGTTGGTATGTGGTGCTGAGGATCGAACCCGGACCGCACGCATGCCAGGCGAGCGCGCTACCGCTTGAGCCACATCCCCAGCCCCTCAATTATGATATTTTTTTTCATAGCAATGTTAATTTAAGAAGCTTCAGAGTTCAGTTAACCTGAGCCCCTTTTACATGGTTCCTTTGTCTTTTTTACATTACTTAATTCCCTCACGTACTCTTGAAATAATCCCTGCAATCTAGCAATCATAGTATATTTTAAGTCTATGTTGAATTTTTCCTGTCCCCAAATATGAAATCAATCTCCTTCAAAGGACTAAAGCTGTTTTTCCAATAGAAAACACACCGGAAAACAAAATCATAGGAAAACTATGAGCAATGGTGAAGAAATTTGCTTTTTTTTGTTGTTGTTATTGAACTTTTTTGACTAAGTGCATGGAGGTATTGCATTTTGTTTATTTGCTTTCATTTGTATTTCCAATTAAACATTGTTGGTGTTTTAATTTTTTCTGAGATAAAGCTTTATTAACCACTGATTTTCTATGACTTTGAAAAGCTAGAATGATCAGGCAGAATCTGTACTGATTCTGGGACTGAGGTTCTTTGTCTTGGCTTGGTACTGCTTGCTGGGTTAATACAGTCTGAAGCCAAGAGTCACTAATTATAATTAGGAAAAAGATAAACATCCACTTACTGAATTTTGCCTCTGTGAAAGATACATTAAGATACATTAAGCTAATATAAGTGAATTAGTGTGACATGAGCCCAATAGTAATGAGAACATGGATAAGGTACAGTATCATATGTAGATCATATACATTTTTACTCTTAGCATGCTCAGCCTCTAAAAGTTCTTAATCCTACAATCCAGGTTTCCTAAAATACCATGATTCACTTTCCCTTACTCAAATGGCAAATTCCACCTTGCTAGGGTGGAATAGATATTCTTAAAAAGGGCTCCCGTAGATGTTAATATGAATTCAGGAAACAGTGTCTTATGCTTAAATAATTGAGCAATGCTGGATTGAAAGATATTAAATGATTTTTTATTACAGAATTTCTCTGAGCCTTTTATATCCTTAGGTAGATAGTGACTCACCTGCTTGAACATTTTGAACCTCTTTAAGAAACACCAAAAAATTCATATATTTAGCACATCATTTGCATAATACTGACCTAGAGGAATAATTGAGATTATAGCCAGTATTTAAAGTCTGAAGTAGAAATGAAATATATAACCAATTGTATACTACTTAAAGCAATGTGGCATTTCTTGTTAGCAGAGAGATAAGTTAGTGGATCTCAGATTTGATGCTTATTCAAACCATATGTGTTATTCAAACAAATAAACATGAAACACTGTGCCTGGTCCTCATGATCAAGACGGACATGATGCTTTCTGTAGGGTAAAACTCATTGATTCTAATTTTAAAACGGTTTTAGAACCATTACAATATTGAAAAGTTCAACACAAATAGACAAGACCACAAAGATTTATAAATGAATCTTGAAGAAGTGTCAAAATAATATCTATAATTCTGTGTAGTTTCTGTTTGAGAATCTTCAGTTGGTTAAGCACTTTTGTGCCTGTTATGTAGAGTTCTTTTGTAGCAAATAAAACAATGGAAAAATGATTCTTATTAACATCAATAAAATAGGGGCAAGGTTGGCCTAAGGAATGATATAAAAGCAATATAAAGCAAAAATAGAAAAGAAAGGACATGTTTTACTCAGCTTTTCATAACTGTGGCCAAAAGCCCTGACAAGAACAATTTAGAAGAGGAAAAGTTGTTTTTTTTTTTTTTGGGGGGGGGGGTGGCTCATGGTTACAGGTGTCAGTCATAGATGGCTGACTTGTGTAGCTCTTTGAAGCAAAACATCAGAGCAGAAGGGTATGGCAACCTGGAAGCAGAGGAGCTCTGCTTACCAGGGACAAAATATAACCCCAAAAGTCATGCCCCCATTTACCTACCACTTCTAGCCACACCATTTGCCATTAATATCTTTCAACCCAGCATTGCCCAATTATTTAAGCATAAGACACTGTTCCCTGAATTCATATTAACTTTGTCATCTTGCTCAAGAGTCAATTTTCAAGAGGGATTTGCAAAATGGACTACTTGGTCTTTACCTAGAAGAAATGATACTCAAAATAGCACAATAAGAAAATAGATTTTCCTTGCCACTTAAAAGAAAAAAAGATGATAATCAGTTAAAAAGTAGGTATACAGTAAAAATTACATTTTCTTGTCTACCACTCCAAATTTCTATGTACAATATGAAGTAGTATTGCTGTAAAAAGTTCCAATCTGCAAAAATTCAAACTTACATATTACCCAAGGATAATTATATTTGTTAGCAAAATTTTCTCTCATGATTTCTTTATTGAACAAATCTTCCTAATTTCATTGAAAATATTCTAAATATTCTATTAAAAAGATGACTTCACAAATGTGTTTCAGTTGTCCATTGTCTCTGTAGAAAAGAATACATATCTTCAGAAAAGAGTACATATCTTCAGCACCTCTTTTATCTTCAATAATATTATATTATGTTACATGGTTAAACACAGTTCAATGCAAGTATGTTTCCAGTGATATAATGGTTATCTAGAAGACTTGCTAATAATTGAGATGTCTAGAGCTCTCCTCTCCCCATTGCTTTTAACTAGTAACAGATATGCTTTATGGAAATAAATTATTTCAAATTTGTATGCCTTGTCTACTGTAAATTTCCTTCAAAAAACTCTTTTAGTACTGCTGAGTTTACTTTTTCTATTTTTAAATTTCTAGCTTAGAAGACACCTTGAAATATTTGGAATGTATTGTGTACAAAAGTTGTCTCTAGGAACATATGCACTCCCATAGCAGTTCTGTAGTTATCTATGTACAGACACTATGGTTTCTTATCAGAAGATGACTGTAGCAGGTATGTTTATACTGTATATCTTGTATGAAATATATTAGAAGGCTCATGCTGGTATTTATTAAAAAAAGAAGCAGCTTATATTTATTTTCCAGAAAGACAAAGAGCTTGCCTTAATCTTCCAAGAAGACATAGATTTCAGATCAGATGAAAAGCTTTTTAGTAAATCAGGCTGAAATGGCTCTTTCTAACAGTACAGTGTTCCATGGTAGATAAATGTATCATTTAGTCAAAAAGAGTTATTATTTGAAAATGGCTTCTCCCAGAAGTTTCATTTCTTTAGCCTGGGTAGATCAATTAAAGAAAAGAAACAGTGTGAAGAGTATAGTTCTAGGCAAGAAAATTCTCAAAGGGCTTCCCCAAACATCTAATTTGACCCTATCCATTGATCTTTAAAGTAAGTAGAAGGATAATGATATTTAATAAATGAGAAGTTAAGGCTGAAGAAGAACCTCAATTTCATACTAGTTTAGAATAACCTACCTACTAAGGATGATTAGAGGTACTTTATTAAATGCAAAAGCCTGTAAGATTGTAAAGCATTCCCAAACAAGATCCAGGATAAAAACAGAAATTCAGGAGGTAAGCCCGAGAAGCCCCTTCCCTGGGAGATTATTAATCAAGCAGAGGAAGGTCAACGCCTGAGAAGTACATCCAAGCACCTGACAGCTTGGTAGGGCTCGGATGTCAACATGTATACTGAATTCCTGAATCTACGACCCAGAATTAAGGCTTAATTCGAAATAGTCCAGCCTTTTCAATGGCTTAGAAGTGATTCACATTAGTTCAAAACCTAAAATTGTATTAGTTTATTTTAGATTGCCAGTGTTCCCAGATAACTTGCCAGAGAAAAAGTAAATCTCTTTTCTGCAGAGAATTGCTTCAAGTCATTTTTAGAATGCCCGATACTCAATGCAAAATAACAAGGCACCAAAAAAAAAAAAAAAAAAGGAAAGAAAACTAGCAGAAGCAAAATGAACAACAACAACAAAAAAAAAGTTCCAGAAAATTACTATTAAAATAATGTGATCAACATACTGAACAAAATATATGTAAAAGCTGTATCCAAATACCAAGGAATACTTTTTTAAAGTACCAAGAACACATAGGACATTTATAAAAATGATTATGCAGCCTTGATAATTAACTTAGAAGCCTCTCAAAATTAACCTATAGACACAGCTATGAGTTTTTACACAAAATTCACTGTTTTAGATGAACCCCATACCCCTTACTCAAATTTATATGTTGAAGCTCTAGCCACCAGCTCTTAGAATGTGACTCTACTTGGAGTTGATTCAACTAAAATGAGATCATTAGAATGGGCCCTGATCCAATATGACTGGTGTCCTTATAAAAAGAGGAAACTTGGACCCAAAAGACACCAGGGAGGTGCTTGCACAGAGAAAAGATCATTTGAGGACACAGGAGGAAGGTGATCATTTAAAAGTTAAGGACAGAGGTCTGAAGAGAAACCAACCCCATCAACACCTTGATAGTGGAACTCTAGCTTCCGTTATAAGAAAATAAACATCTGCTGTTTAACTCAGTCAATACATGATATTTTGTTTTGACAGCCCTAATATAATATAATATAATATAATATAATATAATATAATATAATACCACATATACAAGTGCCAAGACAAAACAGTCATGGGAAAAGGAACATGGAGTAAAGTCAAGAGGAAAACCAAGAGTGGGTTTCCAATAATTCACTTTAATGTCTACCCTTGCCACCTGGCCAAGACACATTTACAGAAAAATAAATAAGGGCTTTGAGACACCTGATGAGACAATATTGAATTGTTGATCTCAGTTATGACCTTTGGGTTTCATGGACTTTTTCAGTTAAAGCCAATCCCTGTAACCATAAAGTCTATGCTAAAAAAACAAACAAGCAAACAACAACAACAACAAAAAACCCTAGGTGGCTTTTTTTTTTAAGTTATCATATTACTTTTTTGTTTTATTTTGTCTAATTTGCCAGTCCCAAGGCAAAAATTCAGACATAGCATCCCTCTGGCCAGTAAATTGAAGCTGAACTGAACGCAGTTGTTGGACTTCCACCTGAGGGATGGCAGTAAAATCACCAAGACTCCTGATATGGTTTCCCATACCCCAGCAAGCCCATTTACTAATTTAGTGAAGTCCTTGCTGTCCAAGGGAACACCTGAGCCAAACAGTTTCAAGCCATTTTGCTCATGGCTGACACCAGTTCATCCTCACAAAAGTGAAGGTATCTGCAAAATTCTGTGTGGAAAGTTCAACACCAGCCCTGTTCTGTCAATATGAGAGATCAGCACTCAGATTAAATTCAGAATGCTCACAGAAACTTGGAAAGTCAACACAAAGAAACTTTTTTTTTTCTCTTTAAAAGTAGGGAAAAGTTTCCAGTAACAGTTCGGAAAAACAAGTATCACCACTTTTCCACTTCCCTTTGCCTACCTAAGTGCCTGGATGTTGCTTTTCCTCTTGTCATAAAGTAACAATGTCCTTTTAAGCAATCATAACTTCTACTTTTTCAGTGATCTCTTGCTGTTACATAGATTTTTTTTCATTTGGGAAGTTTTGTGCAAGAGGCACACATAACTTCTCTGAAGAAAAATATTTTTTAATATATTTTAATCAGAAAGAAAAATTATGTTTAGGAATTGATCAGGATTAAATCAAACATTTTAAAATTTAGTTTACAAAATATTTTTACTTTAATGCTGATCATTTACCTAGTGACCATCTACAATAGTCACATCTTTCAAAGGGAGCTGTGTTTAATAATAAAATTACCTTACTGAGGTGAATGTACCAAAAGAAGTGATGAAAGTAGACTCTCTCTAATAATGAACCATTTTTTATGGGCATTTGAATGTGACAGAAAAGGTCCAATCAATATCAAGGATGCTTTCCTAGTTTATGGTTCATACAAAGAGGCATCCGAAGTGTATAACGGTCTCGGAATCTAAATTTTGTTCATTGTTGCAAATTACAACTAATCCCTAAAGTGAATCACAGGTCAATAACAGTGAAGCATCTCTCAGGGTGGCCAAGATTTTCTGAGATATGCCTTCCCCTCAACTTGCAAAATTTAGCAGAGATCACAAATTAGGAATGCAAGCAATATAATATATATGGAGTTAACCAGGAACTCAATTTCAGGTAGTTCTCTCTAATAATGAACCATTTTTTGTGGGCATTTGAATGTGACAGAAAAGGTCCAATCAATATCAAGGATGCTTTCCTAGTTTATGGTTCATACAAAGGGGCATCCGAAGTGTCTAACGGTCTTGGAATCTAAATTTTGTTCATTAAATCCCTGGCAGCTTTCAGTTCAGCATATCCCATGCTGAGGCAGAAATAGCCCATAACCAAATACTAGGTTTCATCTTAGAGCTACTTGTAAGAAATTAGAATCTCTGAATGTAGATAGTTAAAAACAGCCAGCAGATTTAGTGCAACAGCAGTTAAGTTGGTAAGATAGAGAGCAGACAGCTTTGTTCCAAATATAAGAGACAAGTAAGGCTTTCCTGAGACTTTTGGTCATGTTAGAGTTCAACTTGACCCTCTCAAAAATATGCTCATTAAGCTAAAAAGTTATCACTATCTAAGGGTCAGGTATCTGATTTCATAAGAGCTCATTAGAAACTAAAGACTGATTTTTCGGTGTCAAAAGTGTACCTCAATGGAGATATTGACACGTTTGATTTATGATTTCTTTCTTTTTTTTTCTTTTTCCATCCAGACACTTTAATAATATGCAATAAGTAGATACAAAGGCAATAAGCAAAAAGACATAATTCATTTTAAATAAAAAAAACTTATAAATTCCACCCAACCTATAAGTGATAAAAAGCAACAACTTAGGTCCTAACTAAAAACCTTCTTCACAGCAAATGAAACAATCAAGAACATGAACAGAGAGCCTGAAGGATGGAAGACATCTTTGCCATCAGCACCTCAGATAGAGCATTGATCTCCAGGATATATAAAGAACTCAAAAGACATAACACCAAAAAAAAAAAAAAAGTCTTCAATTTCTTTCTTTAGTATTCTGTAGTTTTTACTATAGAGGTCTTTCACCTCTTATGTTGATTCCCAAGTATTTTTTTGTTGAGGCTACTGTGAATAACTAATTTTCCTAATTTCTCTTTGAGAGGATTCATCACTGATATATAGAAATTTATTTGATTTATGGGTATTGATTTGATATCTTGCTACTTGCATTGGGAATCAACTTAACAAAAGAGGTAAAAGACTTCTACAATGAAAACTATGAAACACTAAACAAAGATATTGAAGAAGACATTAGAAGATGGAAGGATCTCCTATGCTCTTGGATAGGTAAAATTAATATTGTCAAAATGGCCATACTACCCAAAACACTATACAGATTCAATGCAATTCCAATAAAAATCCCAGCATCATTCTTTAGAGAAATAGAAAATGCAATTATGAAATTCATTTTGAGAAATAAGAGACCCAAAATAGCCAAAGCAATCCTCAGCATGAAGAGTGGAGCAGGAGACATCACAATACCAGATTTCAAACTATGGTACAAAGCTACAGTAATAAAAATGGCAGGGTATTGTCACCAAAATAGACATGTAGACCAATATTACAGATACAGTGACAAACCCATGTAAATACATCATGTCATATTAGACAAAGGCACCAAAAACCTACATTGGAGAAAAGATAGCCTCTTGAACAAATGGTGCTGGGAGAACTGGAAATCCATATGCAGAAAAATTAAACTAAACTCCTGTCTCTCACCATGCACAAAACTCAATTCAAAGTAGATCAAGGACCTAGGAATTAAACCAGAGACCCTATGCCTAGTAGAGGAAAAAGTAGGTTCAAATCTTCATTATGTCAGATTAGACCCCAACTTCCTTAACAAGACTCCTAAAGCACAAGAAATAAAATAAAAAATTAATAAATGGGATGGATTTAAACTAAAAAGCTTCCTCTCAACAAAACACACAATCAATGAGGTGAAGAGAGAGCCTACATTTTGGGAGCAAATTTTTGCCACATATACATCAGATAGAGCACTTATCACCAGGATATATAAAGAACTCAAAAAATTTAACACCAAAAAAATTAATAAAATAAACAACCCAAGTAAGGAGCTGAACAGAAGAAGATGATCTCAGAAGAAGATAAACAATTGATCAATAAATATATGAAGAAATGTTCAACATCTTTCATAGAGATATGTAAATCAAAACTACTCCAAGATTTTATTTCATGCCAGTCAGAATAGCAGTTATCAAGAATACAAACAACAGTAAGTGTTGACAAGGATGTGGGGGAAAAGGCACACTCACACATTGCTGGTGGGACTACAAATTGGTAAAATCAATCTGAAAAGCATTATGGAGATTCCTTAAAAAATTTGGAATGGAACCACCATTTGATGCAGCTATTCCACTCCTCAGTCTATACCCAAAGGACTTAAAATCAACATACTATAGTAATGCAGCCTCTTCAATGTTTATACCAGCACAATTCACAATTGCTAAACTGTGGTACCATTCAATACATGAATGGATAAAGAAATTGTGGTATATATACATAATGGAATATTACTCATCCTAAAAGAGAATAAAATTATGGCATTTGCAAGTAAATGGATGGAGTGGAGAATATCATGCTAAGAAAAGTAAGGAAAAAGTAGGTTCAAATTTTTCCAATTCCCCAAATCAAAAGGCTGAATGTTCTCCTGATAAGTAGATGCTGATCCATAATGGGGGTCAGGTGTGGAGGGTGCGGGGGTCTGTGTTCATATATGAATACACAACCAGGAAACTCCACATCAGGTACAACCACAAGAATGGGATTCTAATTAGAATAAGTTATACTCCATGTGGTATAATATGTCAAAATACATTCTACTGTCATGTATGTGTAAAAAGAACAAATAAAAAAAAGAACTTGGGTCCTACTAACAATTTTCTTGGCAGCTTTTACCAATTGTGATAAATATTGTATAATTTATTAAATTGTACTATTTATGACAACTTTTTCTATATATATCTAGACACAATAACCACAAATTATAAACTAATTTATAATTTCCCTTTTTAAGACTATTAAAAATTAGTTCAAATTCCTTTAGTTAATTCCATATTTATAGGGTTAACATTATAGTTACCAATGAGATCTAGCTGGAATAAAAGGATCAGGGGGTCCTGCAGCCAAGTTTTTGAAACACAGTACTGGCAATTGATTTAATCTCTTTCCTTTTACTTGGAGGAAAGAAAATAGAGCAGTGTAACATTTGCGGATGTGCTAAAGTTGACATGGGAATATTTGGACTGTTTCTCTTTCCATCAGGAACAGAGACAAAACAAGCAAAAACATCACAGAGGCTGCATTCTTTCATCTTCACTTTAGCCAGCATGACCAAAAGCAGCTGAAGAATCCAGCAGGCGAACTGTCCTGGAACAGAAAGGATCCTTTTAAAATTCCGTAGGTAACTTTTACTTCTCCCAGTAGACAGCAGTGTAGCTGCTGTTTCATACTATAAAGGATTCCAAAGCCACTCTGCAAGTAAACAGGTATCAATCCCTGTCCTTTGAGCTTTCTTTTTCTGAAACATTACTTTCACCATATTTCAGGGAGTCAGTCACACAAATCTTACTTCTGACACCAACTGTATCAGGGTTCCTAGGAGTACAACCAGACTCTATGATTTAGTAGGAGGTGTCACAGAAGTTTTGCACAAGGCTATGATTTATTATGGCAAAGGACAACAAATTAAAAAGGGGGAAAAGGTGGATGGGGTAAAGTCCAGAGGAAATCAGGCTCAAACTTTCCCGAATAATTTCCCCAAAGAGTCTCACAAGACATAATTACTTCAGCGATAAAGTAGGACATGTGTGAAATGATGTCTCTCTGGGAAGTTCATTAGAGACTCGATGCCCAGGGTTTTTACTGGAGGTTGGTTAAGTAGGCATCCTCTGCCTTGTATATAATGAAATTCCAGAAATTGAGAAGGAAAGCAGTTGCTTCGCATAAACGGACATAATGATTACAAGCACGGTGAGTCATTCAGTTTTGTGAATGGTAATGACCCTCCTAATACATAACTTTCCTGATGTCAGGCCAAGGTCAACTTCAAGCAGACCTTCCTGTAACAGTTTTAGGTCTACTAGGTCAACATAAATCCACTGAATAGTCTTAAAAGATGTCAGAGATTAAATTCATGCAATTAATTATATTTTCACAATTCATGTATAAATAATAAAATGCTGCAAGTTAATATTCATATGTGTGACTGATAAGATATATTCATTTATAAATTTCATGGGTCAAAGTTAAAATCACAATAGTAATAAAGTATTTTGACTAAATGTGTAATCCTCATTAAGAATTAAGGAAATGGAATTTTAAGTCATAATACTGTATCACTGCCACCTTAAAAGTATGTCAAAGCAAAAAAAATTATATTTGGTGATCATGTAGAACGAATAGAGTTTTTATCACCTTCTCTTGGGAATGTAAGTTGACACAACCAAACTCTTAGTAAATAAAATCTGTAGAATGACAAATACATTTTTATATTTTATCAAAATGATATACATTGTAAATAAAATTTGCACTTACATACACATACACATACACATATGGATATTACAATACAATATATAGTGAATAAAATTGAGATAAGGCAGAAAGTAGTAAATACTTTCTGAATACATTTATAGAAAAATAATAATAAAATAAGAAACTTAAGACTTTATATTTAATGATATGTGCTTAAGTATGAAAGTATTTCAAAGTCAAAAGGTAATAACTGAAATTCATGAAATTTTGAAAAGGCAAAGTAGTGATTCAGACAGATGGTACGGAAGACACAGTCAGGGTTCTCTTTACTGAGCTACATGTAAATTAAGTAAATTATTTTCAATGTTTTATTCAGCTGCTTGTTAGTTCTTTTCAATAATTTGATAACTAGTATATTTTAGTTTTCTATGTTTTTATAGAAGTGTATGATATTTTACATTAGGAAAAGTTAAAGGGAAAAAGAGGAAATATTTTTCAGAGATAATAACAATATCATTCAAGAAGATATGTCTGCTTATATTCTAGGGGTAATCCCTCTTGAGTGTCTAAACCAGGATCTTTATAGTACACTATACAGCAAAGCTTATCACATTCTATCTCTTCAAAATGTGACCACGAACTCTCATATAGTCACTAAAGATAATCACACTGGTTCCATATTGAAATAATTAGTCAGTCATTGTCTATAATCTAGCCTTATTCTTACCTTTATGTCATTAAATAATTTTTAATCTTAGAATCCATGATCTCTTACCTGCATTCTCAGGGCATCTTAGCTCTGAAGCATTTCTTAATTTATTGGCGCATTCATTCATGAAGTCAATACTTTTAAGCATATGAGCATTTTAAGGACTTTCAAATCAATATGAAAGAGATTTCAAATTCCTTGACAAATACTTGCACTTTTGAAAATATAAACATATGTACACACAAACTAATATGCACATACATACAGATATACCTATGCCTATCTACATGTATACATACACTTATGTAAATACATATATTTACATATATATGTAATATGTTTATTACAATTATATGTATATATTTACACATATATTTACATATAAATTTCTAAGAAAAATTGAAAATAAAAATAAGGACAACCTTTCTTACATAAGAAATAAAATGTGAAATGCACAGCATTCAGGGTGTGTTCAAGTGATAGAAATAGAACTGGCCTCCAGGATTAGAAATGAATACGAGTTTGATGTACATTTCTTGTGGAATTTCAGAGGAACGATTTCTTTATTCTGGGGAGCAGAGTATGGATTTGAGATTGTGTGTGTGTGTGTGTGTGTGTGTATATATATATATATATATATATATATATATATATATATATATATAAAGATTGTATTGCTATCAGGGCTGCAGATATAATGAGGTTATAACCAGAATAATAGAAGGAAGTAAAAAAAAAACATGTACTCTTCTCTGGAAAATTTATCCAACAACTCAGGATTTTATTTGTGATTTTCCTTTAAGATAAAATCCTTAATTATCAATACTTAGCTTTGTTGTGAAAAGGATCCTTTTCACAATAAAGTCAGTTGAAGACTTCATAAAATCACTAGAAACAGAAGTGAACCTTTGGGAACAATAGGAAGGAATTATCTACAGACAGGGAGAGTATACATTGCATACAGTGGAAAAAAATAATGAAGAAGGTGAAAGAAAACTATAAGAGGACAGGACACCATTTGGCAGAGACACAGTGAGCAACAGGTAAAATGAGATCAGAGGAGCAGACAAGGCCAGTAAGTCGAGCATGATTTTGGTGGTCATTGTCAAGCAGTTGAGTTTTATATAAAAAAAAAAAGTAGGAAACTTGTGGAGGATATTAAGTTGTAGAGCATCACAATATGATTTGTTTTACATTTACTCTCCTGATCACTCTGAAGACAATAAGATGCGATGAAGAAATACAAAAGAGAAATGACAACAGTGAGATGATTCCTGCAATTAAGGCAAGGAATAATGATAACTTGAAATTGGTCCTTTAGAAATGGAAAGGTGGCATATTTAAGAGATTATTTTAAAAGTAAAAATAAAAAGGCACTGCATGTTGATTGATATTATATAAAATGAAGAGCAGAAAAGAAACCAAGATGACTCCACTATCTTTTGGTGTAGAGGTTTAAGCTGGAAATTATTAGCACATCAGAGTTATAGATTTTTGCTGGAATGAGTGAGATTACCTCTGAAGAGTACATAGATATGGTAAATACAGTTGGCATTTATTGACTATTAACTGGATGCCAGGAGGAGTGCTTAGCACTTTGAATCATTTATTTACCCTTTGAATAAACTCTGAGAAGTAAGTAATGTTATTATAACCCACTTAGAGAAGCAAAACCATGCTTTTAAAAGGTTATATAACCCTCCCATTGACACATAGTTAGTAAATGGTGGGGGCTATTTTTAAATTTGTATAGTCTGAATCCAAAACCCACACATTTAATGACTATTATTACTGCCTTGGTGAAAAGAAGCAGATTTTGAACCAAACCCTAAAACGATCCATTTAAAATACCTATAGTGGAGGAACACTGTACAAAAGAGACTGGTAAAAAGACAAAAATTCTCCTTCTATTACAAGCTCTATGAAGTCTTAAATATTGCTGAAAAGATTAAGAATAAAAGAAAATGCAATTAAATTTGATATTGTAAAAAAAATATGCTGATCTTTACATGAACAGTTTTCCTACAGGGTTGGGATTATGATTAAAGTTGGAGGTCTATGTGGCATCACAGGAAAATAAATACAATATTAGATCCTATTGTATGTTTGTGACTTAATGATGGATATGAGAGAGAAGGGAGGGGAGTCCGGAGGAAGCAACGAGGGAGGGAAAGAAGGAGTGAGAGACTTGAGAAATCAATGATGCCAGGGAGGAGGGAGAAGAGAAGAAATAAAGTTTGGAGATAGAAAACAAAGTGCTCCCCTTTTCATGATGCAAATGGGCCAATGCAACAAATCCGTCACCAGGTGGTTGCCTGATTTTGCTGGGAAATAGTGTCAGGGGCTCAGTGTTGGTCTTGGCTTTTGGCAAGTTAGGTGCACAGCAATGCAAGTTGCCAAATTACTTGCTTAATCACTTAACAACAAGAAACTCCCCATGAGGAAGTAATGAGCCAGCAGTAGGGGTCATACACCTCCAGACCAAATGGCCATGTAACTTATTAATTTTAGGATTTATTTGATCCTTCAATTTTATCACTACTTGTATTTAACAATGAAATCCTTCTGCAGTCAACCAAATGTAGAGCTTGATTAGTTATTACACAATGCCCAGATAATGAAGGGAATTAGATGGCAGTGGTCAAAAATTCAGCCTGACTACGGTAAGCCAAGGACAATATTAGAGACTATGAGAAACTACAGTAAGCCAGAAACTTTCTCAGAAGATGGGTAACTAAATGCCAAGAATGGCATAGCTTTACTCCAGAATTCTAAAGGATTGCTGTCATTCATTTGCAAGTGTCTCTTGAAGTTCCATGTATCTTCTCTATCTGCCACACCTCCTTATAGTACTATAGCACCGGCTGTCCTTAGCCACACAGACCAAGTCACACACAGCTGGCAAAACACCCTGGACCTGATAGTCTTTCCTTTTCTGAACCCTGCTCAAAATGGAAAGGCTTTGAGTTATTTGGTAGTTTGGAGTAGCACAATCTGATAATTAGTATAGTTCCACCAGACACTTTCCCTGATTCTTAGTTGTGGGGACACCAGATGCAGCAATTTACCTAGTACTTTGGGAAGGATAACTCAATATGCTCCATACTGTAGGACAGACAGTTCCTGAATTTTTATAGGATTTACTTCTTACTTCCCTATGCCATATATATGTCATATTAGAATGTTTAATAGTGGCTATCTCTTGTTCACTAATTCCATGTAGCATGATACCCTCTTTGCAATAGATCAAGATTGCATATTGTGTTATGAAGAGGTAATCAAGGCCAGATTGTTGATATTTCTATGAAATAAAGCAACAAAGTATTCTGTAGCCCTTTCCAGCTTGTAGAGAACTATTTATTTTTTGTGTGGGGGAGGATATTGGGATTGAATTTAGGGGCACTTGACCACAAAGCCACATCCCCAGCCCTATTTTATATTTTATTTAGAGACAGGGTCTCACTGAGTTGCTCAGTGCCTCGTTTTACTGAGACTAGCTTTGAACTCAGGATCCTCCTGACTCAGCCTCCTGAGCTGCTGGGATTACAGGAGTGTACCACTGGGCCTGGCTAGAAAACTGCTTTTGATTTTTTTTTTTTTAATAAGTAAAGAGAAAAAGTCATGTGGTAGACTCAGAGTTGTTTACTAGTGACTAAGTTACTCATAAACGTAGTGTCACAAAACAATAATTTTATTATTCTAATAAAGAGCACGAAGTTAATGTATAGTAAACTTAGCTTTTCTCCGCCTCATCTTGTCTATTGCTTTAGCTTAGAAGACCTGAATGAACAGCAGTGACCAAACTGGCTAGTCCAAAGAATCATAGGTAGCCTTTTTCAGCCACATACATTTTACCACATGGCAAGAACAGCTTGAAAATTAGGCTTAGTTTTCCCCAAACCTTGAGACAATTTGGATTTCCTCTCAGCATGAGGGACTCAGCATAGTTAGAATTCAACCTGTTGACTCAGACTTCTAAGAACAACTCAGGGGGAAAAAAAATAAAGTTGGATGACTGGCTTCTTTTGATCCAATCTTGGAATGAACAAAGCCCTCATTTGCTAAAAGGAAGCCAAGGACTAAGGGTTTAGCTCAGTGGTAGAGCAAGTGCCTAGCATGCATAAGGCCTTGAGTTTGATCCTCCTGGAAAAATAAAATGAAAGTCCCAAATGGTGTTAAGCGTCTCATGCTATGTAACAAATCAATCTACATTTAATTGCTTAAAGCTAATAAACATTTATTATTTTGGTTTCTGCAGGTTAAGTACCTGGGTGCAGCTTACCTGTGTGATTTCTCCTTAAGATTATTCACAAGTTTGTAGTCAAGGTATCAGCCAGAGTTGCCACCTCATCTGAAGCCTTGACTAAGGGAAGATGTGCTACCCAAGTCACTCGCATACTTGATTGTGGGCCTTGATGCCTAACTGCCATTGACCTGAACATCTTAGTTCCTCCTTGATTGGAGAGCAGAATGTCCCTGTGTTGCTTGGCATCTGACCTCTTATAGGGCAACACCCACTAGGACCCCTGGCTTCCCTCAGAATGAACAAGTGAGGGAAAGCCAGAACTGGCAAGCAGGAGAAAGGCCAGATCTCAGAAGGGATATGCCAACCTCAGAAGGGATAAATCCCAACACTTTTGTCATAGTCTGTTAATTAGAGGAGAGTCACTAGGCCATCATAAAACATAGAAGAGGAGATTACACAAAATGTTGGATTTCACACCAGGAAACAAGAAATTATCAGGGCCATTTTAGAGAATGCCTTCTACAATCTGCACTTTGACCTCTGATAGTCCATATCCTGTCCCTCTTTAAAACATATCTAAGTCCATCAAAGTTTCTTCCACCCTCTCATTACATCACCACTCAAAATTTATAATGTCACCATTTAATTTGTTTCTAAGTTATGATAAGGCTCCTCAGATTGTATTGCCATAAATTCAACTAATTAAGAACAGTTCCTCTCAGTATGTGGATTTGTGAGACTACAGAAGCCATCTGTCCTTCATACAGTCAACATATAGGAAGTAGATAGGTACAGGATTCATCCTGAAAACATTTTCTGTTCAAATGAGGCGAAAATGATGACTAGCGAAAGAGACTGAATTTAGGGGCCCTCTAAAATTGAGAGCAACTTCCTCTTGCTGAGTAAAGGCTGAAGTTTGCAGCCTCCAATCCTGAAGGGCACCAAGGAAACTGAGAGCAGAGAATATCCTTTCCCCAGGTTTGTCTAGCACTGGATAATTAAATGTATCTATGAACATTTCCTGCCCTTTGTCTTACCTTGTTAACTCTTAAAAGCCTCCCCCACACCAGAACCTCCTGAAGATGGAATTTTTTAGAAATGAAAATTTTCTTCTATTTTTCTTCAAAATGGGCTTTGAATGAAGCCAATTTTTCTTCTAATTTGATCCTATTTCTGGACCAACAAGCAGTGTAGCATAGCCTCCTCCCCAGACAAGCAATAGTGTCACTCTGTAACACTAGGGATGTAGCTCTGTAACCTTTTGGAGAATCATGCTATACCTCTGCAATGTATTGTCACTTAGTCAGCACTATAACTGGGTATTTAAAGGGCCATTCTGTTGTCTGGAGCCAGATGCATCAAGATAGTGATCAGTGGGTTCCCTGTACATAAGCCCATTGCTACACTTCTTTGGCAGATATAAATTATTTGATCATAACAAACGCTGTGTAGAATTGTAGTTCTTATTTTTGGGGGGGTGGGAGGGTGGATGGGTACTGGGGATTGAAATCAGGGGCACTCGACCACTGAGCAATAGGGTCTCACTGAGTTGCTTAGTGCCTCCCTACATTGCTAAGACTGGCTTTGAACTCAAGATCCTCCTGCCTCTACCTCCTAGCTGCTGGCATTACAGGCATGTGCTAACATGCCCAGGCTATAGTTCTTATTTATATACCTGGTAACACCAAAATGGTGAATAAGACATTCTATAAGTTCACAAATAGAAGTTTGGACAGAAGAATTTCATGTGGAAAAGGTATATCTACATCTAGAGTGTTCACTTGGTTAAGGACATTAATGTCTTTTCCATCACAGAAAATGTACAAGGTTATTAGTATGCCATCAGGTAACTGGCTGTTTACCCTGGAAGTCTGCCATATTGTTTTCTCAGAGTAGGTTCCTGCTGTTGGAAGATTTTGACATTCAGTGGTGGACAAAGACAGGTCAGCTTTGCTAATGAATATCTGTGTTTCTGAGCTGATGTAGAACTTTCACTCCTGCTTCCATGCTATTTTGTTTGTGAGCCCATTGGGTGATGACAGGGGTGGTTGATATCTACAGAATGGATCATCCTATTCATTTGATTGTTAAAATGCTTCTCTGCTAAGGTCACCTTTAATGGACATTAACATCACAAAAAAATTTCTTTGCCTTTTTTCACCCATTTAGAGTAATCTATCCATATATCTCTTCCTCAACATTCTTTGTCACCAATTTTCCAGTCAAGTTTTTTTTTCTAAATCCCTGACTATCCAGTCAAATCATTGGCTATCACCCATGAAAAGTATAATCATGTCTTCTTTCTTCTTCCAAGAAAAATGTACAAATAGGTGCATAGTCCAAAGTCCTGAGCACTGAAAGGAATTTCTTCTCCCACTGTCGTTCAGTAATGCCCTAAAATGGGGTTGTAGTGCTGCAGCTGCCTACATTCAGGTGGTGCCTACCTATCAAGCAGAAACATCTGTAAACTAGGCTTTTAGGGATCATTCATGTACAAGACACTTTCATGTGATGATGGAGTATTGCTGTCCACACCCAACATTATGGGTTGATGGGTCAGACAACACCTAATTCATGTTATCAGAGTAGAGAAAGCCTAGAATGTTACAAATAGAGATTGTTATATGATTCAAGTAGGAGCTCAGAAGAACAGAATGCTCACAGAAATGTACATAATAAAATCTATACTAATGAGGTTGCAGATTCAAATGCAGATTCTCTGGGAGTTGGACTACAGTCTATATTTGTTACACTGCAGCAAAATATGTGGGTGCATTTTGCCCGTACCACAGACTTTATCGGAGGCTGAGCATAAAGGCGATAAACTATTTCATCTACTGGAGGAAATCTGAAGGCAGAAAAGCATTCGTGCAATAGCATGTGTATTCTTGGCTGCTTTAGCCAAATTTACAATGAGAATTAGGAACAAAAAGGGACAGTAAAAGATGATTTGAAAAATGTGCAATGTGGCCAGAAAAAGCACATACAAAATGTGGCCAAAGATGGTGAGATTTCTAGCACTGATAAAATGAAACCAAGAACTTTGCACCGGGACAATAGAAAGGTTGAATTGAGGACATCTCAGAAATTTGAAAGCGTCACTTTCATAGGCTCAAAAGTGTGGAAATACAAATTTGTTTCTGTAAGGAAAGAAACAAATGAAGAAAATAATGAGAGAGGAGATTTTGCTCTAAAATTATGGTGTAACAATTGGCTATCCATATCAAAAGATAAACTTTTATTCGTGTTCCTAGCATATTCAAAAACTAACTCAAAATAAACCATAGATGGAGTTGTAAAATCTAAAATTGCAAAACATCCCAAAGAAAAGCAATAGTGAAAATACTTATGCTTGAGGTGATAAAGATAAGCAAAGCAGAAAATAAGACAAAATTAAAATTCTTATTATGGGCATGGAGAAAATATTTTTAGTACAGGTGCCTGCAATGATATGGTAATTAGAATGTGTTAGAATTCATAGAAAACAGAAAAGAAGAAAATTTTTGAAAACTGGAGAAAAAGAATGTGAAGTTTTTGTTTGTTTGTTTTTACTATAGAGAAAAAATCAAAGGCTTATAAGCAAATGGAAATCTGTAGAAAACATTAATAAAAAAGAAATTGCAAATTAAATAACACCTAGTATAATGAAATACCCATACATTAATAAAATGTTATAAAGTCAGAGAACTTAGGTTTGACAAGAATATTATCAATGTTATCAAATAATGAGAATTTACCACTTTATTGACAATGTAAGTTGGTATAGTCATCTTTAAAAATAATTCAATAGTATCTGATGAAGTTTACCATATATACTCCTGCAGTTTTAATGATTTTAGTCATAGGTATACATCAGAGGGTATTGTTATCAAAATATAATTATCAGAATATTTAATGAATATTAGTAAAAACTATAAAAATGGACAATGTGATGCATAAACCAAAGAGAGGTGGCACACACCTGAAATCCAGCTACTCCAGAGGCTGAGGCAGGAGGACTGCAAGTTCAAGCAATGTCCCCAGCCCTATTATATTTTTTATTTTGAGACAAGTTCCCTCTAGGTTGTTTAGGGCCCCACTAAATTGTTTCGGCTGGCTTTGAACCTAAGATCTTTGTGCCTTAGCCTCCAGAGCTACTGGGATTACAGGCTTGCACCACCATTCCTGGCATTATTACTTCTCAAGATCCCCTTTCCAAGTTATGTTTCGACAATAATATTAATCAGGATAAAATTTTGAATTTTTGTTTTAATTTTTATTTTGAGACAAGTTCTAAGTAGCTTAGGACCTCACCCAATTGCCCAGGCTGGCCGAAAATTTGCAATTCTTTAGTCTCAGCCTCCTTAGTAGGTGGGATTATAGGCATGCAATGGTGACTAGAATACAAACCATTATAAGATTCTCTAGATATTAAATAATTAAATTTTTCATTAAGTCAACTCTCTTTTTTGAAAAAAAATTTAGTTGTAGAGGGACACAGTATATTAATTTTATTTTTATATGGTGCCAGGAATCGAACCCAGGGCCTCATGTGTGCTAGGCAAGCACTTTACCTCTGAGCCACAACCCCAGCCCAAGTCAATGTCTTTTAAAATTGTGCTAACATATTTAATTATATCATATACACAGTATAATTATATAATAAAAATATTTAGACATATGCATTTCATATTAAACCTACTTAGAAAATAGAACACTATTAGTATTTTTGAAGTGCTGCATGCTATTAGATTATCATGATACCCTTTTTTGTTTTGTTAAACCAAGAGAAACCATTATCTTGAATTTCATACTGACCATTTTTAATGCTTTTCACATTAGTTTCCTGGCTCTTTTTTTTTAACCATATATGTTTCTTTTCCCAACAAATATATTTATTGGTTTTACTTGCAAAATAGATTTATATAAATAGAAACACATTCTATATACAATTCTGTGACTTGATATTTTCTGCAGACTATTTCTTAACCCATCCATATATATGTATGTGTATCTGTAATTCATTTGTATTCACTGACATATATACAACAACTTTATAAACATACCAAAATTTATTTTTCCATTTTTTATATTTATTCTTGATTATTTTATTGTAGATTTCAGTTATTTCCAGGACTATTATGAACAACCCTGGATATAGAAGTCTAAGATTTTTTTTTTTAAAGAGCAGTATTTTTCAGCAGGTTACAATTCATTACTAGGTTGTGTATTTAACATCAAGCATCACAAATATCATTGTAAAATAAAAAAGAAAAATAATAAAATAAATGGGGAGAGTACAATAAAATAGAAAATAAAGTACACTGCAATCATGAGTATCAAAGGTATGTGTTTATATCACATAGGTATTTTTAATGTAATTTTTACTGAATGTCACTATATATTACAATCAAAAAGTTTCAAAGCCACAAGAATCCCTTGATCAAAGATTTGTCTATCTTCAACTTTAAAGGGAAAGTTAGCAGTCATATTATGCAAACGGAAGGACACACTATATGGAACAGCAAATCAATAAGCTACACTCCTAACTTTAAGGGTATTAACATCACCTTAGTAGAAGTAGTTTTGTAACAATATATTCAACCCACACCTCTTTCTCTGAGTGCCACATTTTATGTTCAAGTATCTATAGTGATTTTTGAAGCTGATTTTGGTTTCTGACACATACTTATTGAATTATAGTGATTGTTGGATGAATGGGTAAAGGATATAAATGAAAAACATTCTAGCAATACAAGATAGCATTTGATACAATTTACCAGAGTACCTCAGACATAATATTGTAGGAGCTAAGAAGGAAAAATCACATCATGCTTATAGATAAGAGATGTACTGAGATTTCACTGAAGAAATTGAAATTACTGTTTTATATCTTTTCTACTTGCATCTTATTTTGCTGCCTGATCAACCACTATGTACAGCATAGAGTTCAGAGTACTGGCATCTACTTCCAGCTGGCATAAACCTACTTACTGAATAAACTGGTCAAACCGTTTAATTTATGCAAACTTTTACCCATTTTATAAGTAGTAGGGAAGAAACAACCCAGCATTATTTCATGATATCTCTAGCTCTTCTAATACCATTCCTATATAAGCGTACTCTGTCCTTATGACCCATATTAGAATGAAAAGAAAATACATATCTTTTTTTTGTACTTCCTTTCACTTGAATGCATTTTTGGAGATCTCTACAGCACTTTTGCATTAATTCAAGACCATAATTCTTTTTTTTTTTTTTTTTTTTTGCTTGACCATAGGTAGAAATTGCTTTTTTGCAAGTTCTGTGGATGAACTTGTTTCTTTGGAGATTTTGGAGGTTTGTAAATATGCTATGCAAAAGCCTGACCTTGTGAAATTGAGTCTTATTTCAAATAGTATCATCAACAATAAAAAATAAAAGAATATCTAAACTGCTGAATGTCAGACCCCCCCCCCCCAATTTGTTCCTGATAAACTTCTACCACATCTTGTTCCTCCATTGTGAGTTCTTTTGGAGTAAAATTATCAGTAATTCTCTGAGCATCAAAGAGAAACCTGAGTAAGTTCATGGAACTCTCTGTCTTTGACAGTGTGATTCTTTGAGTTTCTTGAGATGTGTTTTTATTTGGTAGTAGTTATGAATGGTGAAATGTAAACTGAAAATGTAGAAGAGGCACAGGTTTCTTTGAAATTGCCTTCAATGACCAATTCAGTATCTTATAGAACAAAAAGTGTACTAACCCTGAACATAAATGGATGGAACCAAAGGCAACTTAATAAAAAAATCCATCTAGAAGAAAAGATCAATGGTACTAACTCCTGGCAGGGTCACGGAGGTCCTTGCAAAGTTAGGATTTATAGCCCGTAGGTTTCTCCACGTATTTCAGAAGGGAAATTTCCTTAACAATGCAAATACACTAAGATCAAGTCTTCTCAGTCGTTGACCCTAGCACCTGCATGAACATAGCACTGACTTGTAGATGGAGGCCCCGAAATGGGATGGTCGCTATGACAGTTTCAGAAAGGACCAACTAAGGACCAAAACTCTTCTGTCAATGTGAAGGAGGAGATAAACATCTGAATGCTAAAGACTTTAGAAGGTGGAACACAGTTTTGCTGATAAACATCAACAGTAATAAATTTTCAACTGCCTTATTCCTTTGTCTCTCTCTGCTTAAAGGTCTCTCTGTGTCTCTCTCCCTTTCCCTCCCCGCTCCTCACTCCCTCTATGCCCCCCCCCCCCCCCCCCCCCCCCCCGCCTTCCCCCTTGGGTTCTTTGCCTGAGCCTGACTTTGCTTCCACTCATAATACCATTCCCTCACTTGACATTTTTATGTCTGACTTTAAATTTTATTTTGTGGGAACACAAGAACTGAGGCTTACAGCTTCTGCTCCATGCTCTCCTGTGACATTGTCATTTTCATTTTGAACCAAATATTACTGCTATTCTGTCCAATGACTTAATATATTCTCCTTTCTTCTTATCCCCAAAATCGTTGGGTGACAATTCTGGCTCTTGCTTGCACATGGTGGTGGTGGCTGCACCAGGAGGTCTCCACACAGCTGTGGCCTCCTGCAGGTAGAACCTAGCTCCAGAGTGTGCAGATGGGCTTCCCTTTCTCACAGTACAGCACTGGTAGGCCTGGGTCACTTTCGTATTTATTGGTTGACTTTTATTTCAGTAATGATTATGCTGCATTCCCGAGGTTTGTGAAAATGGAAGAATTGTCATGTCTTGAGAGCTCAATATAAATCCAATTTAATTTTATGAAAGAGATTGTAATACCACTAAATTGTAAATCTTACAGATCCAGTGTCCCTGATGGTTGATTAAAACTGAAGCTGGGTCAGGAGCAGAGGCACATGCCTGTAATCCCAGTGGCTCAGGAGGCTGAGCCAGGAGGATAACAAGTTCAAAGACAGCCTCAGCAATTTAGCAAGTTGTTGTTTCAGAAACAAACTATATATATATATATATATATATATATATATATATATGTACATATATATATATATATACATATATATATACACACACACACATATTTTATAAAAATATATTTTATGTATATATAAATATCTTATATATAAAATTATAGATAGATAGATAGATAGATAGATAGATAGATAGATAGATGTAAGGCCTGGAGATGTGATCCAGAGATTGAACAACCCTGGATTCAATCCCCAATATTCTAAATAAATAACAGAAGCCAGGGAGGAGGTATGGCTCAGTGAGACTGTAGTGGCACCCCCTCTTCCACAGAAAATCTTAATTAAATTTTTCCAGAAATCCATACTATAATTGATCTCAGGATCATCATCCAAGAATCTTTACAAAAGAGTTCAATGTAGTTAAGCTTCTTATTTCCTGTTGCTCTATTTTACATGGCTACCCGCCTAGAAGAGATCAGCACTCCAGGTGCTGAACACCACTTTACTAGTTTTTCACAACATTTATGGACTATCTAGTATTGTAACAATATATAATAGTTTGTAAAAGTTTTCAAGAGGGAAGTATGCTTGCAAATGCAGAATGTGATAAGGAAGACAGATTCTTTTAATCAGGTCTCTGACCTTGGGTTGGCAAGCTTCACAGGGATATTTACATTTCAAAGAGAAGAGAAGAAGTTACTAATTGGGCTCCAAGGTAAAAACTGGCAGGGGAAGGGAAGAAAGGGGAGAAGAAACTCTCCCTTTTTCAGGCACTGATTCTTGCAGGAAAAAAAAAAAAAGTGTCTTTGAGGGGTTAAGTTGACCAGAGGAATGAAAGAAAAACCTATTGTCATGGGAACTTCTGTAGATTGTGAGCCTCTGAGTTCCTCCCCCTGTACACTGGTTAGAAAGTTCTAAAACTTCCTGAATTCAGAGTTCAGGAGGACTGATTGACTACAGCAGAAGCTTTTTGCTTTCAACCTGACTGCAGCCAAATAAATATGCTTCCTGCTAATTCTTTGGTGTCTGTTTCTACAACAGTACAGCATTGGCTGAGAATGTGGGAGGGCCTGACTTGGGTTCCTGGCACTGCAAATAAAAGAAAAGTGAAGACAAACAAATATAAAAACAAACCCAAAGTCTGCCTAGATCCCCAATTTTTGCTTCCAATACTTTCTTGTGAAGTCTGTTCTGCACAGTCTCCAAATATCAGACTCACCAACACTTTGTAAACCATGACATTTTTTCCCTAGTAAAACAAAGTATTAAAATATGATGTTCATCTGGAGCAGAGATTTTATTTTAGAGCTTCCTAGTATTTGCACTCTATAGTAAAAATGAGATATGATACATACTTTTTATTTTTGCCTGTGCATAATTTTAGCACCTTTCAGTATTTAAAGATATTGCTTCCATTTGAAATATGGCTCACTTCTTTTCATGGAAACTGCCAAATGTAAACCCTATGCTGACCTATGATAGGTAAAGTTCTCATGGAGAAATAATTTACCTGGATACTCTCATCTCCAGCAGCTTCAGACCCCAGGGAAGCAAATAGGGACCTTTACTATATCTCCTTCATCTTTCCTTCCTCTCTCCCTCTCTTTCTTTCATCTATGATCTATCTATTTTTGAAGTGTTTCAAATTATCAGTCTTAGTATAGTGGCCCTTAGATACTATTCAAATTTTGGGCCCCTAGTGCCCCATCCAGGAGTAGGCCTGGATAAACTAACTTTGTCCAGATTTTATAGTTATAATCTGCAAGAAGTTTCACCCATGCAATGTATTGTACTGTTATCAAAACCTGGAGTTAGGATAAATGTGTAATACAAGATTGTGGGGAAAAAATTAAAGGTAGAAGGACGGTAAGTTTTTTGAGGTCAGAGTGTTTGACTAATTTATGTCTATATCTGAAGAATGTTTCATAATACCTGGAGAATGTACACTCACTAACTAGTACGGAAACTACTTGAAGGGTTTAGAAGGAGCTACAATCCAGCACTAAGAGGAAAGCCTATCCTGGAAACATTGTGATTCTAACAGTTAACAATTTTGAGTTTGTGGCTGTTTCTTTGATGGAATCATCCAAACCTCACAGCTTCAGCTGAAAAAAATTACAGCTTAACTCTAAGAAGCAGTAGGAAAAAAAAAAAAGGGCAGGGCTAGCAGAGAAGCTGGAAATTCACAGGTTACTTTCTGGAAGGAAGAGAGCCACAGACAAGACTAGACCTCAAATCTGGATTTAATCTCTGGATGATTTCTAAATCAACACCTGCATGGGTGAAAATCCTGGCAGCTTAGTGTAAAAACAGGCAAAGGCAGCAAGACCACCATGAAAAGAAAGTGCTGAATGGGTGAGATATTGTGTTGGTTTACTTCACTATGTGATCCTCATTTTGGATGTGAGATGTCTTCCAACTCTACTTGAAACAATGCCAGAGGGTTCAGACAGGGAATGATTGGGTTGGGAGAACCTTAACCCAATCAGTGAATTAATCACTTGATGGGATTAATTCGGTGGTAACTCAAGGCAGGTAGGTGTGGCTGAAGGAGGTGGGGCATTGGGGTCACGGCTTTATTTGGCAAGTGGAATCTCTGCTTTCTGATCATTATGTGAGCCACTTCCCTCTACCACATTCTTCTGCCATGATGTTCAGCCTCACCTTGATCCCTGAGGAAGGGAGCCTGCTGTCTTTGGATTGAGACCTCTAAAACCATGAGTGCTCAAATAAACTTTTCCTCCTAAAATTGTTCTGGTCAGATTTTTTAGTCACAGCAGCAAAAAAAAAAAAAAAAAAAAAAAAAAAAAAAGGTGACTAAAACAGTAATAGGTTTACCTGTGAAAAATCAGGCTATAGAAAAATTCAAGATCTGTTGGCTTGAGGTCTCAAACAACAGAATTGGGAGCTGCCAGAGTCTCTGGAATTTAGAGGGATGAATTGGAAACAAGGAAACCACAGGGAAAATTGTAAAGTCCTTTCTTAGCATCTGAATGGCCATCTTGAAAAAGTTTCCCTTTCCTCACAGCAAAGGCTCACCCCTCCCTCCTACGAACCCCACCCTTACCTGCCTGCATTAGGACCCTCCCAGCTCTAATCCCTGAGCCTGCCCCATAAAAGTCCCAGAGAAACCAAGCCTGTATTGCCTCTCTCTGTCTTTGGAGAGATGTGCCTTTATTTGTCAGCTCTGACAAATTAACTCTGTTTATCTCTGCCCGGTCTCTGTCTTTCATTTCTCGCTCACCCATCTCCTGGTTCCTTGCTTTCCTTTCAAAATGAGTTCCCAAGGGTGAATATTAACTGCTTGAATCCCTGGTTAACCTTGAAACAGGGTCTGGGCAGATACCAGGGTTAGGGAAAAAAAATACATAGTTACAAGATGAAAGAAATGAGCAGGATTGTTAGGTACTGAGAAGGCAGGAAAGAGCTAGTTTGCTGTATGAGTGTAGGCAAGTTAAATTACTTCATGGAGACAAAAGTAATAAAATCCCTCCAAAGAGCATAACTGAACTCAGAATAAATGCATTGTTGTATTAATCCACAGTGTATCATTTTCAATGGAGAACTCTAATACACCTCAAAAATTCAAAAGAGGGTCTGTTTCCTGGAAGCTTCCAGTACAGGAATAGATTGATAAAAAAGAGTAGTGATGAAACTCTGGGGAGTGGCAGAGTTGTTGACTACCCTGTGGGAGTGGTTACACAGTGGGAAAAATTTGCCAAAAGTTGGCAAAATTTAAACATGAAATGGGTACTTTTGAATGTTTGTTGACAACACTCATAATAGGAAAAGGAAATAAAGGCAGACAAGAAAACCTTTGTCCCAATTTCCATAGACAACAAGGGCCTTAGAAAATGTAGAAGAGGAAAGGATTGAATTTGTTGTACCTCATTAACACCTACATCCTGATGCTTTACTCCCTGTTATTTGTAATTATGTGATACTTGAGGGAAAATCAGGTGTTCTTATCACCTTACTTTCTCCATTCTCCTTTTGGACATATTTCCCTCTATTAAACTCTGATTTCCTTAATGACTATATTTATAATTGCTTCCTAATATTCTAAAATAATGTCTTGATATAATAAGAGCTTACAAGTGTATTTGATTATTTGCTTGCTTGCTTGATGGCATTATGAATGAATAAAAACAAAATAACAAAATAAAAATTGCCCTCCTCCAACTTAGAAGGTGCTCTCTCCAGTCCTAGTAGAGCTGGCTTCTTATTCTTTAGGACTAGACACCATAGCACAGGCCACTAATCCCAGGAGCAAGGAGGTTGAGGCAGGAGGATAACAAGTTCAGACCAGCCTCAGTTACTTAGTGAGGCCCTGTCTTAAAATTTAAAAGTAAAAAATAAAAAATAAGAGAGGGCTGGAGATGTTGAGATATGGCTCAATGGTTAAGTGCCCCTAGGTTTAATCCCTGGAATGAAAAGAAAGAAAGAAAATATGAATATAACGCTTCAGGGAGTGTTTTTCCACACATTCTTCTTAATATGGCTCTACAGGATCTCTTTCTCTTACGACACTATTTTCTTAATGCTTATCAGCTTGTAATATGAATTTCTATTTTCATGTCAAGACTTGTTTATAGTACACTCCCCCTGTTAAACTGTAAGTTCTCTGAAGGCTGACTTCTTTATCCACAGTTGTGTCTCCAAAACCAAGAATAGTATGACATATAGTAGATGCGTAATAAGTACGCGACTAAAAATGTCTGGCAAAGAGATCTCCATCTGGATCTTTTCTTGGCCACTCTTTCTCCATATAATCTGGGGTGTAGAATTCTGTTCAGCTTGGCAGCAGTGAACAATTTTCTCCTTAGAACTTTCTTAACTTCATACAGATTTTCCTTCAGAAAGGTTTAAAGAGAACTAGATTTCTGCCACTCAGCAGAGAGTGATGAAATGTGGCTGAGCTTAGTATCTCTCACAAATACATTTAATTTATTCTGCCTCAAGGGATTTCTGAAGGTGCCTTGTGTGACTTGTTGGAAGGAAGTGAACTATGTGAACACCTCACTTGTTTTTGTTGTCCATATCCCTTATATAGAGCAAGATCTTTAAGTCTGCTAAACTAATTATAAAAAGGCAAAAATAACTGACTGTTTCCAGGTAAATGGGAAATCAAATTACTCTTCCCTCAATAATTATTCTAATATTTCAACTTAGCATCACTGCAAAAATAATTCAATTGTATGTAGTGATCTTTTCTGAATATTTTCTGAATATCTTCATTCCTTGACATCAGGATTATTTTTCTGTGCTTGATCTCATAAGTCAAAAACACATTTTAACCCTAGAACATCTTTTGGAAAGTTCCATTTCTTCATGAGCATTCATATTATTTTTAACTTACGATAATCTACCTATATACCTTCATATTTGGTTTTATTCTGTCTCATACTTGTCTGTAAACTTTTGTTTCCAAAAACAGAATTCAAAAGTAAATATTAAGGAAAATATATTTTATTTATCTTGTATAGTAGCTAAGCACAGCCATCCAATAAGCTGGATGCTTATTGATTGATTATGAGGAAATGTAACTTATATCTGTCACTGTGGTGAGGAAAAAAGTTTAAAAGTTTCAGCATTAAAGGACATAAAAATGTTAATTTTTTAATTTATATAAGATTGGTCCCCAAAATATCTGAAGTTTTGAAAAATCTGTGCTTAGTATGCATGTGCCACCACATATTATTATTTTTGCCTTGTGATTGGAGGAGACCAAATGCTATGGCAACTGCATGCTAAGAATCCCAGGATCCCGTTTCTCTGTGCCGCAAGTCATCTAGCAGACCTGGGTAGTGAGGCTGAGCTGCATGCAAAGGATGTCTCAACACATTGATTTCTAGGGCTAATTTAACTGACTGCCATATGTAGGTGATTAATTCATGAGTTTTTAAACAAATACTTTCTACCAGGCTCCATGCCCAGCACTCCCTTATGGCAGACTCCCTTATGGAAGGCGTGAATTTTTTTCCCTCTTCACAAGTTGTTCCTCCTGCTGAGCATGTATTCCCCTCACTCTAACTTTTCCTTTTCTTTTACACTCAACACTCAGCCCAAGCATCCCTTTGTTACTGAAGTCTTTCTGATCCCTTAGTCTGAATCACAATCAGTGATTCAGTTCTCCCTGCCCTCCTCTTTCCTCTGCAATTACACCAACAACACATTTTTGCCATATTACTTTATCTATTTTCCTCAAAAAGATGGGGAGCTAGATTGAAGAGCATCTGATAAAGAAGGATGTTTACTAAAATATATGTTCACTCCGATTTAATTGGAAGATGTATATACAACAAGTGTCTAATAAATGCAATATTTAGACAAAATATTTTAACATTAGTTTTGATGTCATGTTTGTTTGTCACAGTGGTCCATTTTATGTTTTGAATATAACCCTTGCTGCTCTGCCACTGCAACTGATTTTTAAAGTGGACATGTTTCTTTCCCTTCCTCTCTCCCTGCACCTCCCTAATCCTTCACCCTCTTCCCCATCCTAGGCGGAATTATCTGTCTTTGACACATGCCCACCACAGGAACAAAGTAATTCAGATTTGAGATGGTGAAATGACTATCGCCAAAATTAACAAACAAATCACAACCGCAACAGAGAAATCCTAAAATGTAGCTTTTGAATCACCTCTTTAAAAGCCTCCTGCTTCCCTTGATGGGCAAATCACAAGCTGTGAGACCAGTGTCCCCTGTATTCCTTTGCTAGCAAACCAACAAATATTTTAAATTTTTCTCAACATCATGTCCTCATGATTGGATTGGCATCAGAAGTAAGGACACAGATTTTGGTAACACTAATTAAAATTATTAAAATAGCCAGTCACTGAATTCTCCCAACTTCTTAGAGACACCAATCTAGATGTCCTTATCAAAGTCACCATACAATTCTCAAACCTATAAGACTTCTTTTCTAAATCTTCCTTACATATCCCAGTCCTTTCTCATCTTTCATTTTCTCTTCCTGCATAAAATAAACTAAACAAACCTAACTCTTTTATGGTGCAAATAGTTGCCAGTCATCTTTACTCCATGAGACTAAACAGAAAACACACATCGCACAATGTTTCAAATTACATAGTTGCTCAGGAGTTTGGTAATGCGGCCCAGTAGGAAGCAGTGTGCTTGCCTTTGTACTTAGGTCCTGAGAAACTGTTTTGACTCCATTTTTGAGAAACCAGCCTCTACCTCAGAGCAAAGCCTGTCCAAGGAAGGGGGCATGACCCTTGTCCTTGGAAAAACCCACAGAGCACTCCTAAGCACATACCCACCCTGCTGACTTTTTGTCTGCAAATGACAGGAGAGATCTGTGGTGCCTGGTGTCCCTGACTATGTCAGGCTAGGTGAGGACCCATAGCAACCCTAGAAATCACCATTCATCATGAGACAGGAAAAATACCTGGGATGCTGTGGTAGGGACAGAGGAGGCAAGGCACCGAAGATAGCAGGAAACAGTTTTATTTGGCTGCAGCCAGGTTCAGAGGGTACAGCCTTTGTTGTAATCAATCAATCCCCTGAACCCCGAGTTCAGGGAGTTTCAGAGTTTTATACCTAGAATGTAAGGGGAGGGGCTCAGAAGTTCACAGTCTGCAGAAGTTCACATAAAAGCAGCTTTTTCTTTCACTGTTTTAGGCAAGTTAACCCTTCAAGGACAACACCTGAGAAGGGGAGAGCTTCTTTTCCCCTTTCTTTCTTCCCCCTGCCAGCTGTTACCATGGACCCATTTGTAACTTATCTTAAAAATGTAGTCATCTCTGTGAAGCCCAGCTCAAGGCCAGAGGCCTTATTTGCACATTTTTTCAAAGTACTATACTGATTTCGTTTGTGAAAAATTATTAAGGGGGTGCCCAGCACCTGGAGTGCTGGTATCTTCCTGGCCAGTGGCCAAGCTAAACAGGGCGACAGGAAAATAGGAAATTTATCCAAATTCAACTTTTTCTCAGAGACTCTTTGGCTGACAGTCCTAAAATCAGCCATAGTGAAGAGGGCTTTTCTGTGGATAAAGGGGGTGCCACTTCAATGCCAGATGACCTTCCCAGTAGTTTATGGTGGTTGATAACATGTTGGGAAACCATATAGTTCAGCACACACTCCCCTCGTGGCTTAAACCAATCAGTTCAAACAAATCCCCCTCTTAAAACTAACCAATTACCCTTACCCAACTTGTTCCCACCAGTGAATGTGCTAATCAGTTTTTAGAGTTGTTTTATGATTTTCCCGCAGTGTGTGATGATTTGCTAAGAGATGCTATGATGTATGTGAAGTCTCTACCTTCCCAAAGAGTGTATAAAGCTGGAGCCTCTCAGCATCATCAGTTGCTGTGTGTCAGAGTACCGAGCTAGCTCGCAATAAACGCCTCTTTGTTGCTTACATCAATCTTGGTCTCTGGTGGTCTTTTGGGGGTCCCGAACTTGAGCACATCAGTCCTCGATTGGTTCTTCCCTTGCCACAGCTGTGGAACCTCATTTCTGTACTTGGAACTAGGCATTAATATTCCTTGTGGAACTGAAGTGGTCTGGGTCTTCCCATCAACTTGTTAAAAGAAACAGATTAAGCTTCCATTTGTTGTTTCTCAGGTTGATTCCATCTGCTTGTTATGTAGTCATTATGAATGGTTAGGGAAAACTAAATTTAGTTAGTAGTCTTTTTTTTTTTTGGTGGGGGGGAGGAGCAATATCTTAAGAGTTGTTATTGGTTGTATGTTGCTAACATTACCTTTGCCTTCAATCCCCCCCCCAAATTAGGGGGCTCAAACCCCCATAATTGTGACTCTTGGGACTTTATGACATACAAGATGCCAACACACACACACACTAAGATTTATTGTGAAATGTTGGCAGTTAGATTCACCTCATTTTCCAGCCTCAAGGGATTAGCTGAAAAAAATATTCAAGAATACATAGACCCCATATATTGAGGATGAAATGAACAGCTTGGAGGCTATTATTGAATAAAAGAGGAAATTCTAACTGACAAACCAGGGGACCAATTCACCAGCAGCTCTGTCTCCAGATCCCATTGCTTAAGTGCCAAGCCTTTGACCCTCCCTCAGTTCCACTAAAGGCCCTTAAACAGTGTAAATATGCAAGAAAGCGGACCCATTCCTTCAGGGGTAGTGATTATGTTAATAGGGACTATCATGTCTAATCACCTCATTAGAATGACCCAGCCTCATTTCAAGTATTGGCATCAGTAATGGGAGACAGTTGAGTGCTGATGACAAGGACAGAAGTCGATTTCACCATCTGAAATTAAAACACATTTCTCTCAATGCAGTGAGCCTGCCTCTGCCTTGTAATATTGAAGACAGCATATGGCAAGATGCTTCTGCTCTTATATATAATTACGGACAGCATACAATACACAGTTTCTTTTAATTTTGTCAATCTTTTACCAAAAGTGAAAACAAATATAAAAGTGCCATTTAAAACCTTAGAGATTAAGTTTATTTCATTCAGTAAAACATGTGCATTCATCTGGCATATTTTTTTTTCATATTTGAGGCTTGTTATTCAAAATTAATATTTGAACAAATATTTTCAAATATGAAGACACTCTTTAAGTTTACTCCTTTGGACTTCTTCTTTTGTATTTACAAATGTGTGTGCTTATTGCCTCTTCACGATGTCAGTGCTCAATGCCAAGTGACAATTCACAATTTTTTTTTGCCTGTTCTGTGAAGCATAGAAGTTAAGGTTGATGTCATCCTGAGAAATTTCAAATGGAATTTAAAAATAAAGGTGCTAGGGGCTGGGGATGTGGCTCAAGCGGTAGCGCGCTCGCCTGGCATGCGTGCAGCCCGGGTTCCATCCTCAGCACCACATACAAACAAAGATGTTGTGTCCACCAAAAACTAAAAAAAAAAATAAATAAATATTACAAATTCTCTCTCTCTCTCTCTCTTTAAAAAAAAATAAAGGTGCTATAGAATTTTGGGAGATCAGTGTGTCAAAAAATTGGCAAAATACTTTTATGAAAAATTACTAGCTCAATATCTGCTTAGAGTTGCAATCACAATCAGAATTTTCAAAAAAAATCCATCTAGGCAATAGATTTACCTCATTGTCTGTCATGATTGAGTGTTCACAGCTTTATGTGAAGCACCAATTTTCCCCTCACTATTTCACCCAGCAGAATTAGGGAGCAAATAACTGTGTTGTATGTGCATGTGTTATTTTTGGAAAGTATGATGCACTTTCACAATTTAGCATCTCCACTACATAAAAAATATATGTAGAATTAACTTGTAAAAGCTGTGTAATTTAATAACTCTTAGCTGCAGGGACAAAATTCCTTTTATTTGTCTGTTTTTTTGCCTTCCTACTTTCTCTAATTTTATTCTGCTATATTTCAGAGGTTGAATAATTGCAGAAGAATTTGTTGACATAAGAATCCCTGTGAAGGTAGGCAACCTATTTCATCTTTGAGCCACATCTAGCTCAGTAGGTAAATAAATTCAGTTATTGAAATAAACTAAATTTGTATAATTGCTATAAAGAGGTAAATTGACCTAGGGAGAGCATTAATTCACTTGAGCTGATCATGATAAAATATTCAATTTCTTCTAACTCCCAACTAAGCTCTAAAGAGAGAGTGTTACAATTTACATATGAGATGTTCCCCAAATGCTTATGTGAGAGACAATGCAAGAAAGTTTAGAGGTGAAATGATTGGATTATGGGAATTTTAACCGAATCAATGCATTGATCCCCAGATAGGATTAACAGAGTGGTAACTGTAGGCAGAGAAGATGCGGTGAGAGGAGGTGGTTTTCGGGGGGTATGCCTTTGGGGCTTATATTTTGTCCTTGTTGAGCAGAGTGCAATCTCTGCTTCCTGGTGCCAGGTCTGACCTGATTGTCTCCTTCACACTCTTCTACCATGATGTCCTGCTTTTCCAACTCTTGAGGATTGGAGTTGGTATCTAAGGACTGACAACTCCGAAACTGTGAGCACCAAATCAGCTTTCATCCACTAAAACTGTTCTTCCCAGGTCTTTTGATCATAGCAGCAAAAAAAGCTGACTAAAATAGAGAGAGAGAGAAAAAAAATCTGCTTCCCATGGAGGCTTCACTCATGGATTTTTGAATCCTCTGAAGTCTGAGAGTAATTGTAAAGAAAGCACTGTGTGAGAATTCAGACCAACTTTACCTTTTCCACTTGCTGCCATTCAGACTAGGAGACCTTTGTATGTTCATACTTCTACGAAACAAGGTACCTTAATCACCAGCTCATATGAAAAAAAGATATCAAGAGAGTTTAAATTTGCATATTTTACAACCAAACTGTTAGTAAAATTATTTTTATTTTTCACCAATTGACAGGATTAACAATGCTTCCTAAAAAAGGGAACACTGCATACTTAGCCACTTGTGTAGTATTATTTTTCATTAATAACTCAGGCTATAGAAGAAGTGTGCAAAGATTTTTGAGTTCTCCAAAACAACTATTAGTTTTCAGCTTTGTTACTTTTCTGTTGGTCCTTATTTGTATGATGTATGGTCATCTTTTTAATAAGTTCAAATGTTCAAGTTTATTTTAATAAACAGAACTTTAGTTATTGAACTGGCATCTATAAAATTTAGGCTTCCAAGTTTTTTTTTTTTTTTTTTTTTTTTTTTAGAATTCTTAAATCTTCTGTTTGGCCAAATATCACAATTTTGTCCAATTAATACAAAAAGATTCTGCATCTGATTTTTTTTTTTAATCGAAGAACCAGGAATACAGCAGATGCCAATTGAATCTCTTTATCTTTGCTGCTTTGTTTAAATAATATCACAAATGGTCTGTAAGTCAGGATTTGGATACGATGATGCAAATAAAATATAACTCATGGGATACACCTCCATTACTTTCATTCTTATATATGCACTAATTTACCAGTTGTCTTCATTAAAAAAAATATTCATTAGTTGTTTAAGTTAGAAAATTGAGTTGTACTTATTTCCCCATTTGCGCCATGCCCTAAATACAATACCCATCAAAGTATTTCCCAAGTAAGCTCATTATTCCTTTCTCACTTTTAAACAGCTGTTTGTCCAAGCCACTATCCTCATTTACTTCCCCTTCAGAAATGACCTCATCTTTTGTTCTCTCTGCTATAAATATTCTGTCCTTCCATTTCACTTTATCAGCTGCAGCCAAAGTGATACACTTTTCAGTGTATACATTATTAAACTGAAACTCTACTTCAAGCCTTGTAAGAGTTTCCTGCTTTACTTAAGAAAAATATTTTAATGTAGCCTAGGAGGCATTTATACTATGATATTTGGTATGTAGATAATTCTCTACAATTTCTTGAATGAATGAAAATATGTTCACACAAACTTAAGTTAAAAAGTATTTAAATTATTTGGAAAAAGAAATGAAATCCATACCAAGTAAAACATGAGTTAATGCTAATTTAGACCCATGGCATATTGCATATTAAAAGCTGATAACTAAGCCCTGACAGTTAAATGATTTGTATCAAACATCATTTTTTTCTCAGCTAATAGTAAATGAACATAAAAGTAAGGAATATAATAGACTTTGGAAGTTAAGCAGCGAATAAGCAGTAACTGACTTATTGAAGAAAAACTTAAGAAATCTACAAGGAGGAAAAACATGAGAAATAAGTAATTTCTGTCAGAAACTCTCAGAAATTAGAAACACTAGGTGCACAAAAGCAAGGGTCAGAGTAAGATTAAAATCAGAAGCCATAACTGGAGAAAGTTCATGTGAAAAGTGATTAGATAAGGCCAGGATCTGAGATGGGTCCAGACACTCAGACAAGACTGACATCCACCTCATGCACAAGATGATCATGAAAATAAGGTAAACCAGAGGGAGTCTTGATATTCTATTAGCAAATGATTACTAAGTGAAAATCTGCACAACTGAATCATGACACCCCTTCCCCACCTCCACACTGATTCCACAAAGTTGGCCCTCAGTGTGCACCTCTCCTGTTCCCAGCTTGCCAGTCCTGGAAAAAACATATATGGGAGAAAAGAGAGCATTTTAAACAAATGGTGCTGGGAAAACTGGAAATCCTTGTATATTAGAATAAAATTTAAACCCGATTTCTCACCTTGCACAGAAGTCAACTCAAAGTGGATCACAGACCTAGGAATTAGACCAAAATCACTGCAACGGTTAGAAGAAACTAAAGACCCAATACTTCAACATGTTGACACAGAAACAGATTTCCTCAATAAGACTCCTAAAGCACAAGAAATAAAATTTAAAAAATAGCAGTGGAATGGTGTCAACAACAAAGGAAAGAATTAAGAGCATGAAGAGGGAGCCTACAGAATGGATGAAAATCTTGGCCATCTGCTCCTCAGATAGAAGGTCGATATCCAGCATATACAAAGAACCCAAAAAGCTTAGCACACACACACACACAAAACCCCAAATAATCCAATAAATAAATGGGCAAAAGAAAAAAGTAAATAGAAGGATCAGTAAGTACCAATTTTTAAAATTACTTTCCTCACTTTTTATACAAAATGTGGCAAATTACTCCTACTCTTTGCATATTGCTCTCTTCACACCATATGACTTATTTTTTACTTAATTTTATTTTTTATTTTTTACCTTTGCATATTGCTCTCTTCATACTATATGACTCATGTGTCCTTGTGCACTCATGGTGATCCATCACGGGGATGGTACTATTAGGTGTCCAAGCTACTTGGGTAGGGGCATTTATTTTGCCTCCCCCTGCCATAATTTGTTATTATAAATAATTCTGCAATGAAAGTCTTTGTGGAAGTCTGTTGGTATAGTTGGAGATATGTCACAGAGTGAATTCCCACAGGAGTCTTGAGTGGAATGGTCAAAAAGTAAAAATCTATGTAATTTTAGATATTGCCAAACTCAACTCCAGGGGTGAGGTACAGTTTATGCCTGTGTTATTTTATTTTTTTTTTTTTTTACAGCTTCTCAAACACAATGAGTTTTTAATTTCTTAAACTTTGTACTTTATAAAAATTTTGTGAGAATTGATACTTTAGTTTGGTATTATATAGAAACTTGATTTTACAATATTTTTAATTTATAGATAAAATATGTATTACAGAGAGCTCTCATATTCCCAGCAGATTCTCCTACTATTCACTTCTTAAGTTGATAAGGCAATTTTGCCCCAATTAGTGCACCAATACTGACACATTATTATTAAAGTTTACACTGTATTATTATTTTTTTTATTTTTTTCCCATGCCAGTATTCCATCCAGGACACTGCATGACATTTAGTACCATGTGTCCTTAGGTTACTCTTGGCTTTGATGGTTTCTGACTTTTTTCTATGACCTTGACAATTTTCAAGGCTACTTAACAGGAGTTTTGTACAATATCTCTCAATCACTGTGTGTCCCACCTGCTTGTTATGATAGGACTGGGGTGCAAGTTGTGGGGACAGAGAGTACAAGGTGAATGGACATTTTCATCACATTTCATGGATTAATGCTATCGACAGACTTCTCAGGGGTGAGGTTCACCTTGATCACCTGAGGGAGGTAGGTAATGTCAGGTTTCTTCATTTCATTGTAAGCTACTTTTTCCCCCTTTTTTCACTTTGGAAGGAAATCACAATGTAAAGCCCACATATAAAGAGAGAAAAGTTGCACTTTACTTTCTTGAAGGTGAACTCTGGATAAATTATTTAGAATTCTTCTGCATGGGAGATTTGTCTGCTCTTCTCCATGCATTTATTTATATCAGTATGGACTCAAGGATATTCATTTTATACTTTGCCTATGATCCACCAGTGCTTCATCTATTTTGTTACTCAAGTGGTTACAACTTTGTCTGAGAATGTCTTCACTTTCCTCCATTGGGAGCACCTTGAGTTGACTCCTATGTGCCTTTGACACACTTCTGTCAGTGTGTGTGTGTGTGTGTGTGTGTGCTTAAAACTTCCTTACTCTCAGAGCTACTAAAGCCTCCCAGTTCATCTTGTATGTATATTGTACCAGATCAATTTAGATAATGGTATCTGAATACAAAATCAACTCTAAGTATCCTTTGTAATGCAGATGGTCTTGTGTCTAGGCACTTAGAGTTAACAAATATATATATATGTATATGTTTATGCATTTACTTATAGAAAAGCATCTTAGTTTTTCTAACATTTGGTAATTATAAAGGAAACATAATTCATAAAACACATTTGTGTGTATAAAACTTAAAATTAATTGGTACACACCTAAGAGCAAGATTGCTGGTTTTTGTGGTAAAACTATACTTCATCATATAAGGAAATGGACAAACTGCAGTCTTCAAAAATGACTATAATATTCTGCATTTTCACCAATAATGGGAATGCCTATTGTCCTGTATACTCACCAGAAATTGTTGACAGTTGTTTCTAGTTTTAGCCATTGGACAGAAATAGCTGCAAACAGAAAACAAGACTACATGGAAGAAATGGAGAAATAATACTGAGATTAAAAAAAAAAGACTTAATATCTTCAGAGAGTAAATGTATTTAAGCTAATGGATTGGAATGCAGTGCTCCAAAAAGGATAGTCATTAACAACAACAGAAAAAAAATTTAAAGTAAAAATATAATAGCAGAAAATGTAAATTCCACACAATAGCTTGAAATTAGCATTTTTGGAATGTACTTGTGAATAAATGGGGTTGGGGGAAGTCAAGAAGATATAATCCAGTAAGAAAAGAAAAGAAGTAATCTCAATTCCATCATTTGACCAAAAGAATAAACAAAGAAAGTAGAAGTGAACATTTTCACAGGAATATTAGTGGCCCAAAGAAAATAAGAAAAATACAATGAATAAAGTAAGGAATTTAGACATACTGTTGTGAAATTTTCAGTGGCACAAATAAAGAGATGTTATTAAAATATTGTAAGGAGAAGAAAAAAATGAATGTAAAAATCAAAATGAAGGACATTGGTCTTTCCCTAATACAATACCAGAGACTAGAAAACCAAATACATCAAAACCCTGAGGGAAATATTACTTTGAATTTACAAGTTCAAGTATGTCTTATGTCTGTTCTTTGTAATGAGCCACATTTATGTAAAGCAACACCAGATCCTATTGCTGTTCTCTTTCTGCAACTCTGCAATTAATCCAAATTCATTTCTTTCACTATAGACAATTATTTGTTATATTAGTGGAATTATTTTTTTTAGCTTCTGTGTCTGTTTATTTCTATTTGTACTTAAAGTTCCATTGCTCATTGCTAGACCTCTGGAGGCTAGATGGTTGCCCCACTAAATAGACACTTCATGCATTAGAATATATTTTAGTGAATGAAGAGCTACAGCTCTCCTATGTGGTTCCCTTACAGTGGGATCAGATGTCTGAATATCCCTTTTATCTAGAGTCAAGATTTCTTCTAAATGGTGGAAAGGAAAACTATCTTTTAGCCTCATCACTACCTTAAAATTACATCACCATTAATGTCAAGATATTGCTCTGTGCATGCTTCATGGTGATAATGACGCAGTGTCTGTGTGGCTAAAGGACTGGTTTCTTTCTGTTCCTGGAGCAGGATTTGTTCTTTTTCCACTGAGAAACTGATGTGACTCCATTTTTGAGAAACCAGCCTCTACCTCAGAGCAAAGCCTGACCAAGGAAGGGGGGGTGACCCTTGTCCTTGGAAAAACCCACAGAGCACTCCTAGGCACATACCCACCCTGCTGAGTTGTTTATCTACAAATAACAGGAGAGATCTGTGGTGCCATGTGTCCCTGACTCAGTCAGGCTAGGTGGGATCCTAGCAACCACCAATCAGCATGAGACAGGGAAAATACATGGGATGCCAGATGAACCTCCCAGTAGTTTATGGTGACCACATAATTCAGCAGTACTCCCCTCGTGGCTTAAACCAATCAGTTCAAACGAATCCCCCTCTTGTACTAACCAATCACCCTTACCCAACTTGTTCCCACCAGTGAATGTGTTAATCATGTTTTAGAGTTGTTTTATGATTTTCCTGAGGTGTGTGATGATTTGCTGAGAGATGCTATGATGTATGTAATGTCCCTGCCTTCCCCAAAGAGTATATAAAACTGCTGCAAACCTTGGGCTTGAGGCCTCTCAGCGTCACCAGTTGCTGTGTGCACAGAGGACCCCGCTAGCTCGCAATAAACACCTCTTTGCTGCTTACATAGATCTTGGTCTCTGGTGGTCTTTTGGGGGTCCTGAACTCAAGCAAAACACCACTTCACACCCATCACATGCAACTTACTTGGCCATTTTTTTCCCTCTTGATTGATTTCTTGATGTCTCTTGATCTGTACTTGGATTGCGAACTTTAGGTACCTAAAATCAATAACAATACTGCTAATTCAACTCTTACTCTGGGAAACCTTTATCATGTGGATTTTGAATTACAACATCTGTGCTACCACCATTACCACCGTTCTCATGCAGAATCTGACTGGAGAAGTGGTTCCCTGAGAGAGGCACATAAAAGAAGGAGAGGGTTTCTGAGCTGTGCAGAGAGTTCTCTTGGAGCAATAGTGTCTTTGTATGTTTCCCTTCATAAACATAAAGTAAAATTCAGGCCTCAACAAATCATTTCCAGACTGAAAACCACGGTTATGAGGAAGTGAGAGGCCCTAGTGTGGTTGACACCACAGGTAGAAATGGATTTTCTTCACTTTTCCTTTAACTTGCAACATGTACATTTCCCCCTTTAGAAGTGTGTAATACCTAAGGAGAATACCACTTCTACTCTTTTCAGCCTTATTTGAGTGCTCGGAATAAACAAGCACAATCACTTTTTTCTATGTGTGACTCGGAATGTCTCTAGGCTTTGTAGCTATGTTGTTTCTACCAATAAGGAAGTGGCTGCTGCACATCAAATTCTTGCCTTCAATAATTTATTTTTTGTTTTAGTTTCTCCTTTATATTAATCCTTCTAAATGCCAGGAATGTTAAAAAAATTAATTCTGATTTTGGATTGGTTTTTCCAGTATGGAGTAAGGAGGACACAGGAATTATGTGTTTGATAAAAGATTCATTCTCAGGAAAATTCCTCAGTTTTTCCCCTACATACTATTTCCTGTCAAATCTGCTCTGAACAGCCTCATAGTCACCTCCTCTCAAACTAACTTACAAGTGAGTTTGGAGGAACAATGAAAATATAGATGCAGACATGCTTCATAAACTTCAAAGACATTGACTCAGCTGATTAATTTTGCATGTATGGTTTTATTATCTCAGGATTGTTGAGAAAGTCTTCGAAGGAAAAAAAACATCTTTTTAGTAAAAACATTAGGAAATATAGGAAGGTATCACTATTGGGAAAAATCTACCACAAATTGTTATCAAAAATAAGATTTCATGCATAAAAAGACAGATTGAAAATGAAACCAAGAATTTATTTCATTACCAGAAAAAGAAAGATACTGTTTTGTTAATAAAATAGAAATAATTCTGGCATAATCCCAGCAAAACCTTCAAATTAAGAGGGATAAAGACATCAAGAAGAGTCTGTGGAATTGATGGGGGCTGCCAATCTTAGATTATCTTTAGAAGTAAGAATCAGCTGATTTTAAAACAAGTGCTTTAAGAGATTTTTCTTTATCAAGGTGTGGCTTTTTCCTCCTGAGGGACATAGGAAAACCAACAATTATATCTGCAGATTCTCCAGGAAGAGAGAAGAATCAGTTCACCTATTACACAACTGTCTGTCTCACCTGCATCCTGAGAAGGCGATGAAAATGGGGGTCCCCTCGGTGCAAAGGGTTGGATGAGATATTAAAGCTAAAAAAAAAAAAAAAAAAAAAAGATGAAACAACCACCGGACACACAAAGCCATTGCAGAAGGATTGGCAGGATTGGCAAGCTGATCAGACAGATTGAGCTTCTAGACTCTGGCAAAATGGAGCCCATGCTTGCTTGATTTATATGGAGGGAGAAGGGGACATCAAAGGGGGATAAGGTTCCAGGGGTGGAGTCTTGCTTCCTAGTTCTTGCAGTCCACAAGTTGATTGACATCTTGGCAGGTCACACCTATCTCAGGTGCTCTGTGGGATCTCTGGCAGAGCTTCACAAAGAAGTTCACCTGCGTCAGGTGATCAATCCCTGTAGGGGTGCCACGGGAGGTTCCCAATGCCAGACTTATCCCCTCATTAGACCACTATGGGTGTCACAGTCCACACACAGCCCATGGAGGGCTCATTACACCTCTGAATGTCCCCCACCCAATTTCTCCAAAGTTGTGTCTCTTAAGAAGCAGTGACATTTAAATTCATTTATCCTTCACAATTCTTGATTTAATATGAAAAACATGCGGCTATGTAGTAATAAGAACTACTGAGGAATTCTGTGGGTCAAAGTGGATCATATGAACAAATTAGTTTTGGAGATTCCTGGTATCTTAGAATACGGAGACTGATTAATTTATGGAGAAAAAAATTATTTCACATAGCTCTATAAGCAGTTCAATATTAAGGTGCTAGTATATAACAAGACTTTCTTGCATCTTATGGCAGAACAGCAAAAGAGCATGAGTTTGAGAAAAGGAGTAAAGAGAGTCATTACATTCTTGATTCAGAAACTCACTACCATGATAACAGCATTAATCCATTCACCAGGTTAGAATTCTTATGAACTAATTGTCTCTTAAAGGTCTCACCTTCCAACATTGTTGTAGTAGAAATTAAGTTTCCAACGTGTAGGTTTGAATGATAGGTTCAAATCATAATACATATAAAAATAAATACTGTGATCGCAAATAGGAAGAAACATTTTGGAAAATTAAAATGCCACATAGGATATAATTTCATCTAATAATATTCACATAAAAGCAAACATGGACATAATTGAAATAGAAAAATAAGAAAAAGTCTTTGAGATATCCCTCAAAATACTGCAGAAATTTGCATAGAAAAGGTTTACAAAGGCATATGCTTTTCATACTGAGAACATTTCCTTGGGCATATCATGCCCCCTCCCCAAGTTTATAAAATATCTGTATGGTGATGAATAGTTACTGACATTGCTCATATTTGCAGAATGTATCAGATAGCCTCTTTACCCAGTACCTTTCAGTATTAACATCATTTGCAGAGAAAACTGACAGTCATTTGGGCTGCGAACAGGTAAGTAAAGACAGAAGAGATTTGGAGCAGGTGGCAGTGTTAATTAAAACTGGGAGAGAAACAAAAAATTCCAGAGGCCCTGAAATCATGACCTAAACCCATCAGAATTAAAAAAGAACAAGTTTTCAATTACGGAACATGTTGCCAATACTGTGGTAACTATAGTTAAAAAAACAATGGGAGAAACAAAGAAAATAGAGTTCTTGCTCTTAAGGAACAAACTTATTTGAGGAAACAATAGCTGTCAGAGTGAAATCAAAAGGCCTGAGTACAACTTAAAAGAAACATTTTCTGATGTGATGTGTAACTGATGTGATTCTGCAACCTGTATTTGGGGTAAAAATGGGAGTTCATAACACACTTGATTCTAATGTATGAAATATGATTTGTCAAGAGCTTTGTAATGTTGTGAACATCCAATAAAAAAAAATAAAAAATAAAAAAAAATTAAAAAAAAAAGAAACATTTTCTGTAATATCTTGGAAGAATTTAGAACATATACAGGAACAAGGAATTTATGAAGGGATAAGATTAAGGGTGCTTGTTACGGTATAGATATAAGGTGTCCACCAGAAGCTCATTTGGATAATGCAAGAAGGTTCAGAGGTGAAATGATTAAACCCACTTGATGAGTGGATTAATCCACTGAAAGATTCACTGAGTGGTAACTATAAATAGATAGGTAGTGACTGGAGAAAGTGGGTTACTAGGGGCATGCTTTGGGGGTTCATATTTTGTCCCTAGTCAGAAGATCTCTCTCTCTCTCTCTCTCTCTCTCTCTCTCTCTCTCTCTCTCTCTCTCTCTCTCTCTCTCCTCTCTCTCTCTCCTTTCTGATTGCCACATCCTTAGCTGCTTTCCTCCACCACGCCTTGTACCATGATGTTCTCTCACCTTCGGCCAGAACAATGGAGTCAGCCATCTTGGACTGAGACCTCGGAAACTGTGAGGCGCAAATAAACTTTGACTCCTTTGCATTGTTCTTATAAGGTCTTTTGAGAGCAGCAATGAAAAAGATGAGTAAAACATTCATCTATTTCATAATGTATCATCTCCTTTTTAGGGATAAGTCTACCGAGGTGGGTCCTGAAGGATGTTTAGGATATAACTTGACTTATTTATGTAAGTCCAACACAGCTGAGCAAACATTTGGGGATAGTTAAAAATTGAAAGAAGTGCTGAAAGAAATATTAGAAGGTACTGTCATGTATATAAGCAATAATGATTTACAGTGACTTCATTGGTGAGCTGCAGGAAATAAAGATGTAACTAGATTCAAAGTGTGATGTAATTGATAACAAGGCTGTTACAGTTTGTTCCTGGAATGTTTCCCAAGGACTGATGTATTGAAGACTTGGCCCCTAGTTGTGGTGCTATTGAGTGGAAACTTTAAGAGAAAGCAAGTCATTGGAGGTGTGCCTTTGAAGTATTTATTTTCTTACTAGACCTTGTTTTTCTCTCTCCCTCTCCCTCCCTCCTTCCCTCCCCCCCCTCCCTCCTTCCCTCCCCCCCCTCCCTCCTTCCCTCCCCCCCCTCCTCTCTCTCTCTCTCTCTCTCTCTCTCTCCTGCCATGGAGTGAGATGAACAGCTTAACTCTGTCACATTCAACCTGCTATGATGTCTACCTTGCCCAAGGCCCAAAGCAGTGGGGGCCAAAGAGAGTAGACAGAAACTTCTGAAACCTATACCAAAATAAATCTTTCCTCCTTTTAAGTTAATTTTCTCAGCCATTTTGTCACAGTGACAGACAACTGACTTATAACAAGAGTGAGGATTTTTATGCTGATCCTTCTACAAAGAAATGTTTTTGTGAAAGTGATGGTTTAATAAAATGAGTCTGTAGTCACTTGCAGGTTGGATTTCTGTGCTAAAGCTGGAAGTTAGAGATTAGTTGAAGACTTTGACAATTGCTCACTGTTATGGTCATAACAATTTGCCCAAGGCATTGCTTGATTGGACCATCTCACATAAACACTTTTTGTATCACACCATAAAAAATGACATAAATAGTCTTTGTGTGGCTTACTATATTCAATATTCAAAAGGATATTCCTGATTATAGTTACTTCATAATTAACGAGCAAGTTGTTAGTGTCTTCAAAATGACTTTTTTTTTTTCCTTTCTCCTGTCTCTATTGACTTTGAATGAATGAAGACAGCTCCTGAAGATGACTTCAGAGTTCAATAAAAGAACCTTCTCAGGAGACATTCCCCTGATTCCGATAGACTTTTCATGGGTTTCAAGAGCCTGCTGTTTCCTCTTGAAACACTTGATGGCCTTTGTGTGAGCTTCCTTACAGAATAATTTACATAATGAGTTAACCCTGGTGAGGGAAATCAGGAATTTTAGTATTGTGAATCAAGCAAGAATACATAAAATGTCTACTTGACTGAAATCATTGCTACTTCCTACACCCGTGGTATTCTCAACTTCTGAATCACTGTTACATTTTAAAAACAGTTTTGTGTGATGTAATTTTCCAAGTTTCAGTCTATATTTGAAAAACAAAAAGAGCAAAAAATTATACCTGTAGGCACATATGACATCACTTGTACATTTTTACTATGTATCAATTATGTGTTTATTATGTTCAATTATATGTTCTATGACATTTAGTAGGTCATTAGTTTCATTCATACAAAGGTATTTGCACATTTAAAAATCTTTTTCTTTGTTGTCTCTTTCTTTTGAATGACTGCTAATTGACATTTCAACAGGGAAGCATACAATTAATGTAGATTTTCAAACACATGGTGCTAATTTGTATATACTTTCTCAACTATTTGCTTTCATAAGTATCTAAGATTATAACCCCTCTTAAATTTTAACTGTGTATCATTACTTGTTCATTGTCTTATTTTCTTCTTGTTCAACAGAAATCAAACATTTTCATGCTCAAAAATAAGTATGAGTCTTTACAAATAACCAGTTTTTAGCTATTATTTTTTTGCATAGGTATTTTTGAAAAAAAAATTTTTAAGTCTTCAAACATGCTCCTCTATTTTTTCATCTTTCTTGTGTGAATGTCTAATTGTAGTCTTTTCTGTTTTGTGATAAGTTAATGTAACACTGAATTTTCCCTGGGTCATTCCTCAGCCATTCCCATGTATTTTGGGGCTGTAGGGCTTTGATTGCCACTCATTTCTAGGTGATTACATATGTGCTTTCTATTTGATCCTTAGTCACCAAATTATTCAGGTAATCTTTTTTCTTCTAAATCCTAGTGGCATTTAATTTTTGGAATGTGATTTTTAAATTGTAAGTATGATGGACGAATTTAGGCTGTAATCTATACCAATGTAATATTATATTATATTTTCTTTTTTTTTTCTTTTTTTATTGGTTGTTCACAACATTACAAAGCTCTTGACATATTTCATACATTAGATTCAAGTGGGTTATGAACTCCCAATTTTTACCCCAAATGCAGATTGCAGAATCACATCGGTTACACATCCACAATTTTACATAATGCCCTATTAGTAACTGTTGTATTCTGATACCTTTCCTATCCTCTACTATCCCCCCTCCCCTTCCCTCCCATCTTCTCTCTCTACCCCATCTACTGTAATTCATTTCTCTCCTTGTTTATTTTCCCATTCCCCTCACAACCTCTTATATGTAATTTTGTAATTTTGTATAGCAATGAGGGTCTCCCTTCTTTTCCATGCAATTTCCCTTTTCTCTCCCTTTCCCTCCCATCTCATGTCTCTGTTTAATGTTAATCTTTTCTTCCTGCTCTTCCTCCCTGCTCTGTTCATAGTTGCTCTCATTATATCAAAGAAGACATTTGGTATCTACAAAGACATTTGGGTCTACAAAGAAACTACTAGAACTAATAAATGAATTCAGCAAAGTGGCAGGATATAAAATCAACACGCATAAATCAAAGGCATTTCTGTATATCAGCAACAAAACTTCTGAAACGGAAATGAGGAAAAACACTCCATTCACAGTATCCTCCAAAAAAATAAAATACTTGGGAATCAACCTAACGAAAGAGGTGAAAGATTTATACAATGAAAACTACAGAACCCTAAAAAGAGAAGTAGAAGAAGATCTTAGAAGATGGAAAAATAGGGCTGGGGATGTGGCTCAAGCGGTAGCGCGCTCGCCTGGCATGCGTGCGGCCTGGGTTCGATCCTCAGCACCACATACAAACAAAGATGATGTATCCACTGAGAACTGAAAAATAAATATTAAAAAAAATTCTCTCTCTCTCTCTCTCTTTAAAAAAAAAAAAAAAAGATGGAAAAATATACCCTGTTCATGGATAGGCAGAACTAACATTATCAAAATGGCGATATTACCAAAAGTTCTCTATAGGTTTAATGCAATGCTAATCAAAATCCCAACGGCATTTCTTGTAGAAATAGATAAAGCAATCATGAAATTCATATGGAAAAATGAAAGACCCAGAATAGCAAAAGCAATTCTAAGCAGGAAGTGTGAATCAGGCAGTATAGCTACTGATACCAGATTTCAAACTACATTACAGAGCAATAGTGACAAAAACAGCATGGTACTGGTACCAAAACAGGCGGGTGGACCAATGGTATAGAATAGAGGACACAGAGACTAATCCACAAAGTTACAACTATCTTATATTTGATAAAGGGGCTAAAAGCATGCAATGGAGGAAGGATAGCATCTTCAACAAATGGTGTTGGGAAAACTGGAAATCCATATGCAACAAAATGAAACTGAATCCCTTTCTCTCATCATGCACAAAAGTTAACTCAAAATGGATCAAGGAGCTTGATATCAAATCAGAGACTGCGTCTGATAGAAGAAAAAGTTGGCTCCGATCTACATATTGTGGGGTTGAGCTCCAAATTCCTTAATAGGACACCCATAGCACAAGAGTTAATAACAAGAATCAACAAATGGGACTTAATTAAACTAAAAAGTTTTTTTCTCAGCAAGAGAAACAATAAGAGAGGTAAATAGGGAGCCTACATTATGGGAACTATATTTTAATTTTGCATTATGCATCAATCCTTTTTCTTTTGCATTTTATGAATATGTGAAGATAATGTGAATTCTTTTTATAAATCACATAATTGTAGATTGGTAGCCAAATACAGATATAGGAATGAAAGATACAGTTTAAGGTATAAATGCAGAAAATCAAATATATTGCCCATCTTATCTATTAATATATCTTGTTTTCTTTGCAAAGTAGACTCAGCATTGAGCCATTTTTAACCACCTTTACTGCTACAACTGGTGTTACAAACCGCCAGTTTAAGCTTTACCTGGATAATTTGTAATTTTGGCAATATTTCTTTATAAGGATTGCTTCACTATCCTTATCATTTTTTGAATACAATAGTCTCAAATTTCTCTTTTTTGGGGTAACTTTTTTATACCTCTTCTACTCCCTAGATTTCACTTTTAGCGTCTCAGTGCCTTGTCATGTATTTTTAACTTTGTTCTTTTTCATTAAAGTTCTTTGTTTCTCTCAAGCATCTTGTGACTCTGTGATTGGACTGGACAATTAGTGGGTGTTCCTTAACAGGGAAGATCAAAGACTTTTCACAAAAAAGTCAAGAATGGTTTATTAAGACTACTCTTCTTAGGATTCACTGCTATGAAACTGGAAGCAGGCTTAGGATGCCCTACTGGCTGCAAAAATAAGGGGCATTTTTTTTTTCTGAAACTGAGAACATTATGTAAATTTCTTTCATGAACAAAACTTCTTTTGCCCCACATCCCTGCTCTCTTCCTTAGCTTGTTCAGTTTTTTCCTCAAGCTCTGCCCTTTCTTTGCACCATTCTGTGTTAGAACTAAATCTAACCCTGAGGAATGTTGTTCACTCCATTCAGCCTACAGCTTTTGATTTTTAGATTGGCATTTGGTATTAAGGGTGGTTGACAGCTGGGTAGAATTTCTTTCTTTACTCAATTACTATGACTATTAACCCAATACTTCCTTTCATGCTTTGCATTTTTCTGCTCTGAACCTAGTGTACTTTCTTTTTCAGTAGTTCTCTACTAATTTTAGAATACGGCATTTCTGATATTTACTGGTGTCTTGCCTGTCTACATTACTTACAAGTTTGGGGATTAAATCTTGTTTTCCTTAAAAATTAATCTTGGTCATACACTGGCAACCTCTTTAACATCTAGAGACTAGATGTTGTAAAATTGGGACTTATTTGTCCATTATATACACTACATACACAGCAAAAACAAAATGCACAAAACACAGAAAACTGATGTCTGAAAATGTCCAAATATGAACACACTAACCTTTTGCAATTGCTTCCCTCCCACCTCCTCCACATCACTGAGCAAATACAGACAGTATTATACCGCTCACAGAGGTGGTTTAATAGTTCCATTCCCAAAAGACTATTTCATATGAATTTTAGCAAAAAGATATTTATATTTGTGAATTTTTACAAAAAGATATATACCTCTACGTTTAACATACATCGGGCACTTCTAAACATCTAGACAAGACTGATGTTTCATGTAAGGACTCAATTTGTCCACTATGTACATGACAGTCTTGAATACACTGCACACATGTAACAATAGTTCTAATTTGAAAATGTCTTCAAAATAGGAGCATTCTGGCCCTTCACCGACCCAGTGGGCTATAATGCTCAAATTTTCTGAAGACAATCTTTCCTAGGAATTTTAACACAAAACATACAAAACTGAGGTTGCCAGTGTATGACTAAGTAGTTAGTAAAATTAGAACATTTTGTACATTTTTTGTTGAAATTCATAGGAAAGCTTGTCCTCTGTAAAAAGACTTTTGGATATGGATTTGTTCGACCATCTCTAAGTGTTACATATGCCTGTATTTGTCCACTGGACTGAAAATAGGAGGGAAAGGTTCAAGGACAAAACGGTCATATTAGAAGATACCTCATATTTAACCATTGCTACGTGTGCAATTTTATTTACCAGTGCTGTGTGAATAATGGACAGGGTCTTATGTGGAATATCTAGTCCTTCTATATATTTAGAAGTGCTTAATATATTTAAAAGTAAAAGTAGTAGAATTGAAACTTTTTGTAAATAGCTTTTAAAAACTGATGAGAAATATTGTGTTTGGAATTGTTAAACCACCTCTTAACAGAAAAAAAATTATCTTATATGTATTTTTATCTATGAATAAATGCAGACACTAATATATGGATGTAAATATGTACATCTGAACATCCCCCATACACATAATCATTGAGACCGACACGATTACAAAGGAAACATTCAATTAATTATATATGCTTAAGCTACCCAGTAGTCTCTGCTTACTGCATTTCATAAGTTTTAACTAAGTATGCTGGGATATTGGAGAAGTTGGTGATTGAATGGCTGGAATATTCATTCATAAAACAAAATAAGATTTCCATTTCACTTAAAAATTATGTGTCAAAGGAAGGAGACCCTCATTGTTATACAAAATTACATATAAGAGGAAGTGAGGGGAAAGGGGAAAAAAACAAGAGAGAGAAATGAATCACAGTAGATGGGGCAGAGAGAGAAGATGTGAGGAGAGGGGAGGGGAGGGGAGGGGGAATAGTAGAGGATAGGAAAGGCAGCAGAACACAACAGACACTAGTATGGCAATATGTAAATCAATGGATGTGGAACCGATGTGAATCTGCAATCTGTATACGGGGTAAAAATGGGAGTTCATAACCTACTTGAATCAAATGTATGAGATATGATATGTCAAGAGGTTTGTAATGTTTTGAACAACTAATAATTTAAAAAATTTGATAAAAAAATAAAAAATGTTAAAAAAAATAAAGGCATACAGCTGGTACTAAGGAACTAGTCAGTGTGTGTGTGGGGAACCCCACATCTGGAGACTAGAAGTATTGAGTAAAAAGGAAAAAAAAATATGTGTCACATATATTCTGGCATCAGTGAAATCTCAGGAGAATATCTAGGTCTTTGAAAATCCTGGATGTTCAAACTTCTTCCTCAAACAAGAAATTCCCAGCCTGGGCAACCTATTCTAATCCAACTCCAAGGAGTGACATGTAACAAGCATAATTTTTAACACCTTGATATGGTCCTTTCAACATCAGAATTAAAACAACAGCAAAAATGCATCAATATATCTGATCTTTAAAATTTATAATCTCTTACAGAGATAATGTCCAAATCCTTAATAGTTATGATGTACTTAACTATTCATATCCACTTATTAGCTTTTCTCAATACTTATTGAGCACCTCCTATGTGAAAGATACTGTCTGGCCATTGACATACATATGAAAAGACAAGAAAACTGATTAAGATTTTTTTTTCCTTATGGAATTATAATCTCAGAAAGTATCCCAAGATAAATTCAATTTTTATTCTCTCAATCAGAGTGGAACTCAATCTAACGTTATAGGGAAAAGGAAGGAAGGAAGGAAGGAAGGAAGGAAGGAAGGAAGGAAGGAAGGAAGGAAGGAAGGAGCCTCAATAGCATGTGCAGAAAATTTGATAAATATGAAATAAACAGTACTTTAGAAATAATATAGAATAACAACTTCAATTGCTTTATATTAAAGTGAAAGTATTTTCAAAGCTCAGAAATTGTAGGAGCTAAAATCTGTACTTTTATATTAAGCCTTTGATATGGTTTGTGTATAATTTAGGGCAGTTTCTGTGTTAGCTTTCCTTTCTATAACAAATAACTGAAATAATTAATTTATAAAGAGAAATTTTATTTTGACTCACAGTTTTGTAGGTTACAGCCCATGATCAAGTGAAACCATTGCTTTAAGGTCTCTCGAGGGGGTGCCAGTAGCAATGATGGAAAGCACATTGTTTTGGCAATGGGATTCAATTCATGGCCAGGAGATAGAGAGAAAGAGGAAGAAGGGGTGGGGGGTCCCCCAGTCACCTTCAGGGAATGCTTCCAATAACTGGAAGGCCTCCCACTTGGCTCCACCTTTTAAAGTATCCACCACCTCTCAATAGCCACAAGCCGGGCACTAAGACTGCAGCACGTGAGCTTTTGTGGAACATTCCAGATCTAAATTATAGCAGCTTATTTTATTCTTTTCTTTCAAGTTTGCAGCCCAGTAACATAGCAATTTGAGAAGTGTGAGATTTTTAAGATATGCCAATCATTCTTAAATGAGATTCTAGTTCAGAAAAGGAGCTTGCTTTTTCAGAGGAAGCCTGGGTCAACATTCTGCCACAGTTTCTTGTTGAAGATGAAAATGTCATTCAATCATCAGATGTTTCTAAGTATCCGGATAATTGACACTATACAGACAAAGCATCTGGAGAGGAACTGAATTTTTATATAAGATTTTCTTTCCCCCAACAAGGACATATATGTCAAGGTAATGCAGTCACAGGGGAATTCTCTCAGTTCAGAATAATGTCATGAAGGATCAAGAAAAATAGCTTGGGGCTGGGGATGTGGCTCAAGCGGTAGCGCGCTCGCCTGGCATGCGTGCGGCCCGGGTTCGATCCTCAGCACCACATACAAACAAAGATGTTGTGTCCCCCAAGAACTGAAAAATAAATATTAAAAAATTCTCTCTCTCTCTCTCACTCAATCTCTCTCTTAAAAAGAAAAAAAGAAAAATAGCTGTAGTTTAAGCTTCGTAGCAAGAGATTTCAGGATGTATTAATGTGTTTGATGACACTTGTAAGACAATTATTCCTTTAACCCTTTGTCATTTCTTTTGCTCAATTTCCATGTGAGAAAAAAAAATCAGACTCATCACTTTTATAAGTGAGCATTTATCATCACTTCAGGTCAAAGTAATTTTAGCCTCCTCAGAACACTGTGCCACAATGAGCTAATTGCCTTCAAAGTAATCATATGCAAAGCAGTATAAGCTGAATTTTAAAAAAAAATTCCAAACACTGTCCTTTAAACCTAAAGATAAATAATATTTAAAAATCCTATGATTTTTATCCTGATGTAATATGCATAATCTTAAATATAATGCTATATGTAATAATATATAATCATATATACTAATACATATAAAAATTTGTGGGTTGGAAATATGGAGAGGTAAACATCAGGTACCCTGTGAATAGCAATTTTGTGCTTTTTGATATAGTTGCGATTTTAGGGATTTTACTGAAATTAATTCACCTTGCAATCGTTTTTTATGGTTCCTATGCATGATTTTATCCAAATTTGTACATGTGGCTCTAATTGAAGATATAAAAGTTTTGATGACTAGAACTTAGAGTTGCACTACCACAAATAAATTATTTCTCTTGGAGCTCTGATTCCACTTCATATTCTGTTTATAGAGTACTGCCATCCAACACAGCATCCTGTTCTCTTAAGAGTTGTTTCTGTTCCCACGCTGTCTGAATGAGCTCATCTGAGACAGGGGAACACAGGATACAGGCAGGCTGGGACCAGGCCCAGACAACTGGGTCTAATCCCAGCTTCAAAACATACACAGAAGTGGAGGTAATCTCACAGGTCATTAAAAAGGTGGTCATCTGTCCCTGGGGAAATTTAAAATATCTGAAGACCCTTACAATTTTGAAAATACCTGTGGAGATCTATGCCTTTCTCTTCTCTCCACACCATTTCCACTCCAATTAATATGGGATTGGAAAAGTTCAACAACTACCCATTAACACCCTGAAAGGGATTTTTCATTCTTTCCCTCCTTACTATTCTCCAGACATTATGGTAATAAATTACTGTGTCTTAGAAGAGCTTTTGAATTTAATCTTCTATGAAAAAGTTTTAATTAATTTTCTTTACCTTGCATTTTTTTTTCTGTTTATTCGCCCTTGGGAGAGTTTAATAAATATTTCTTTGTTATCCCTTGGTTTAAATTGATCTCTGAGAAATATTTAGAAGATTATATTTATTCTTCACAGTTTTTTTTTTTTTTTTTACTTTGGTTCCCTAATATAGAGACAACAGCTCCTACCATTGAGTATTCAATTGATGAACTATTCTTGGAAATATTTTGGTTGTTGTGCTCAGGAATATTTTCATTAGCTTCTTTAATTAACACTCAATAATTTGTTCTGTTTATATACTTTTCTTCCTCTAATCAGACACTAAGTAGAAAAAAAGCACAGAATGTAATTTTTAAATACTTTTATATATACTTTCTAAAATAATTGTCCCAGGACTGGAAGCATAAGTCAGTGGTAGAGAGCTTGTCTAGCATACGGAAGATCCTGGATTCTATCTCTAGTACCCCCACAAATCAAAACAAAAATGAAATGAACCAATGAAATCAAAGCATGCAGATTAAAGACATTAGGAAAAGTTTATACTCCTTTTTATGTTCTTTGCTAGTTATATGGCATGAGAAAAATTCCCAGATTTCCTTGTACTTTAATCTTTCCATTGATAAATACACATAATTAGATAACCTCATCAAAAGCTCATTTGAAAATCTGTTCCACATTTATAAGGACCCATTATTCTATGCATAGTCAATGTAGCTAAGTATATGCTTATATTTTATTCTGTATATAACTAGATATTTTAAATTTTTTTACTATAGGAAATTACATCTTTTTTTAAAAAAATTATATTTGAAATTGACTTCTGTAATCTTGGAAAGAAGACCTAAAGCTGTAGAACATGATGCAAATTCTCCACTTAGATCACAGTGAGTTCCATTCACTTCCTGGACTCATGTACTCTTTTGTAGATACAATAATGTATGATCCTGATTGATTGTCCATACTGCATTCAAGTGTGTCCCCGTTAGTGCCCCCTTCTATGGTGTCCGTTTGAAGCTCAGATCTTAGCTCTATCTTCATTAGGCTATTTCAAACATTGTATAAGTTCATCAGTTTCTGGATAGTTTCAGAACATGATAGAATCTCCTTGCTATAGAGTAAGTGCCCTGGTAATGTGAGAATATCTGTTAATGAATCAAATATTCTGAGTTCTTAGATACTGGTGCTGATTTAGGTCTTTTGCGTGGCTACAAGAAACTCATAGCAAGAATATAATTTTATTTTACTGTAGATGAATTACTATATCTTCCAGGATGGAAGGGTTCCTTATGATTAACTTGCCAAGAGGTTGATAGATCTCTTTGAGGGAAAGTGTCATGTAGACACCTTTGTGTTATTCCAGGTCTTGTAGTTAAGGCAGCAGCATAATTGAACCTGGTCTGGGAAGGGATTATCTTTGCTTTGGTGACTATTGATAGTCTCTCTCAGTTAACTTTATTAATGACTTTATTGTACGAGCAAAGATTTGCCCAGAACAGTGCTGTATACTTTCAGTTTATTTGATTGTTTAAAGCCTCAACTCCATTGGACATTAACAGGAAATAAAAAGATCTTCATTCCTTCTAACCATTTCCATAAGTCTATCCATGTCTCTTCTACAAATGTTTTACTCATTATTTAATATATCTCCTCTAGTCCCTTTGAACAACCCGTCTCTGAGTGCATATAAATTCTAATCTCAGGACCTATCTCTTTCCAGACTCATGGCCAGGTTTACCATATTGAATTCTGTGTTGGGGGGGATTTTCCTTGCCTTCCTGGGTCATCCCTGACTAGGGTGATAGTCCAGCTGTCATCCATTTCCAATGTGTATTATTACTGAATGTTTTCATCCATGAACCATTCTTGGACTTTTCTCTCTGTTGCCAGTGAATTCTAAGGGATCTCTCAAGGAAAAGGATCTATGAAAAAGGGATAGTCAATATGGGGTTGGAGGCTACTTTCTGTAGCCGTTGTGTGTCCTGTGCTCCTGTGTGGTCATGGATATGTTACTTACATCTCACAACTGATTGCTACAGGGCCTGTCCAGTCAATGACCTGGTAAGTGTGACAATAGTCAGCTCATGGCAGTTCTGTCTACATGGTCATTCTGTGTCTCTCATCAGGCAATTTCTCAAAGAGCTAGATGGCATGCCAAGACTGTTTTTGAAAGGTGTTTAATTCTTTGCTTCTAATGGAATGGACTTTTCTAGCACAAGAGTTATTGTGACTCTCCTTTGGACCTTCCTGTTATTCTATATGGTATTTTTTCCAGCTTAGATATCTCTAATAACAAGGGATCCATAGCATCACATATTCCAAAATGGCAGACTTCTTGCATCTCAAGCTGTATTTGCTCCAAAATCTTTGCTTCCCCCGAGCCCTACTTAAAACTGGTGTCCTTACACCAAATGTCTGGGTTCATCAGAACTCCTAAATGTCCCAAAGAAAGATGCTGTGGTATGCTTCCTTCTTAGTAGTCATTTTTCTTTAGCTTTAAGTATATATATATGCTATTAATCACCCCCATAATCTGTGCCAGCCTCCCACACTGCCTCTCTAAACTGCTTTTAACAACAATAAACAATTATGCACAACTTTAGCCCCTATTTTTTCAGAATCTATTCTACCCCGTAGCCATCATGTAGCCTGTCTCTGTAACCCTATCTCCTATCATCACCCATAGACTTCAGAGAACATGTACTAAGGGCTAGTACCTCTTTCAACAACATAATTTTTTTATTGTTTTGATGAATGAAATGTTCACAAGGAGCATAGTTATTTTCTGGGTATCCCACCCTTACATAATACAGGCACTCTACCATACTCAATTTTCTTTTTTTCTTTTAAGAGAGAGAGAGAGAGAGAGAGAGAGAGAGAGAGAGAGAGGGAGGGAGGAGAGAGAATTTTAATATTTATTTTTTAGTTCTCGGCGGACACAACATCTTTGTTGGTATGTGGTGCTGAGGATCGAACCCGGGCCGCACGCATGCCAGGCGAGCCGCTTGAGCCACATCCCCAGCCCCACCATACTCAATTTTCTAAGCTTTTGAACCCTTATTCAATCGATGCTTGCATTTACATATTTGATTTACACATTTCTCTTTCATTTACTATATTCCATTGGCTTTTTCAAGCTTATAATAGCCACATAAACACTCCTTAGTGCAAATGTCAAAGGTCTTTTTATAATGTTAAATCTCACACACTGGAAGAGGTATCCCACATTTACTTATCTTCATAAGCTTCATATTTAACCCCTACTCCTTGGTCAAGCACTCTCAAATTCCATTCCCATATTTCCACTCCTAATTCTTGCCTATAAGGTTTGGCTTGTTCTGTAGGTCTTTCAACATATACATATTTTTTCTTCTTTTCAAGATTGGCATTTCTCTGGTTCCATTATGTTGTGATTTGTGGGAAGATGAAGAGAGGCCTCTGATTTCCTTTAAGCAAAGGGTCTGCCTTAGCCTTCCACAGGGAGGAGTGGACTGTTTCTATAGGCTACAAAGATCATGTTCCAGAGTGTTGACATTAAGGTAGCAGATTTGCTGGGACAAGTTTAGCCTTCTCTGGAGTTTTGCTGCTACTCTGACTATGGCCTTGGATGGCCTTGGAGTTGTCCTGATTTTCCTGCTTTTTCTCTGCAGAAGGTGAGCATCTCCTTATATGCTGCCAAGGTGCATTTTCCATTTTCACATTCATCATTTAATTGCTGAGTTATGGCCCCCAGCCTCTTATTACACTGAATAATTATTAATGAATGATTAACAATTCACTATAAAATGGTTAATAAAACATATAACATCAATTGCTCCCATCAACAGCAATCCAGTAACATTGCCCTTATAATTTCTGTTTTCTCTTTTAAACATAACTGTCTGAAATGTCAAACCCAGGGCACTTTTCTTTCACCAACATACAACGCATATCTGGAAAAACTTGAAAAGGTCATAACATTTGGGAATTTGGAGGACTGGATCTATGTGGGTCTCAATTCTGCTTCATCGATTCTTTGTCTCCCTGGAGAAACAAATCAAGTACTAAAATTTTTGTTCTTACCAAAAATATCTCTAGTTTGTAATTACTCTCAGCCTGCTGGTAGCATGCTGGTAGATATGTATTCCCTTTAGTCATTGCTAAGTTTCACTTCAATGAAAACCTCCTGAAAATCTTCAATTATGAAAATTAGAATACATAGAGATCTGTACTAAGGCTACTTAGGCATTTACTTTAATGATTCTTATTGTCACTTAATGAAATGGGATTTAAAATGAGGAAAATACAAGCAACAGGAGACTAGACCAGTTTATTACCTATATTATCCCAGAATGTACTTTAAATCATTTTTAATGAAAAAATGAAAGTTAAATTTAATGTGAGGGACATTTATCATTACCTACTTCCTTCTTGCCTTAAGAATTGTCATGACTTTTGGGTGATTATTCATCCTCAGTCCTATATTTTGGTGTTTGGATTAATGCTATTAATTCAAGCTTTGCGCAAAAAAGTAAAAGAAAAGTGACTAACCTGTTTAACCTTTTAGATCGTTTGATATGCAAATTATATTGCTTTTCAAAGCATTTGGAAAAGTAAAAATGATAAGAGCTATTTTTATTAATTTACTCATGTACCAAATATCTATTTATTATTACATGTCATGTGCCAGGCATTGTGCTGAGTACCACAATGTAAATGAGGCAATTAGACACATTCCTTCTTTTGGGTAGTCTCTATGATGATGCATATGAGAATATACATTCAAGCTAAAAACCTCCATTCACATTTTTTTGTGTGTGGTTAAATTTAAACTTGGGTACATTTACATTAAAAAAATTGTTAGTTCTTAAATGTAAAAGAGTTTCCAAAAACATTTTTTTTTGTACCAGGGATTGAACCCAGTGGCACTTAACCACTGAACTATATCTCCAGCCCTTTTATATATTTTATTTAGAGACAGGATCTCGCTGACTTTCTTAGGGTCTCACTAAGGCTGGCTTTGAACTTGAGATCCTTCTGCTTCCGCCTTCCAAGTCCCTGGGATTATACGAATATGTCACTGTACCCTGCTCAAATTTTAACTCAAATTTATGATAAAATCCACAGTTTATCTTAAGTCACTCAGTTTCTATGTAACTGAGCAATTTACTTTGGCAGGTATGGTTTTGCTAGTATTCTTCTAGGTGATATTAGTGTGATGGATAATATTTATTGTTTTAGCTCAAAATATTCTCTGTCCTCATGAGAAATATTGGTAGAGTATCCTCTTAGATTTCTACTTTCACATTTTCCTCTGTTTTTTTTTTTTTTTTTCATCAGCATCTGGAGAAATGAAAGGCAGGAGGTAATAGGGTTTCTCATTTGTCTTGGTTAGTGATTTTAGACTCCAATACCTATTGCTAGCTTGCTCGCCTGTTATTGTGGAATGTTCATAGTGCTCTATCAACCTCCCTTGTAGGATGTCTTTGTCTGACTTACAGTGAAGATTCAAATGAAGACAGCCCCACCTTCTTTCCTACTCCTTACTTTACAAGGTAACCTTTGTTTCCCTTTCCCTTCAATCTGGACTGAGCTGTCACTGCTTAGTCAACAGAAAGTGAAAGAAGCATTGTTGTGCAACTTCTGGGCACCTCTTTAAAAGGCCTAAGAACATCTACTCCATCCTTACGTAAAACTGCTTCTTGTGACAGGAGCTCTCAGAATCCAGCTTCCATGCTGCCAGAAGCCCAAGCCACATGCCAATGCCATGATGATAGCACAGTTAAGATCATGGCCAACTGACTTCATGGTGTGCTTAACTGCCAGTGTGAATGAGTCATTTTTTTTGTTGTGCAGCCCTCAAGCACTCAGGCAACAGCTTCAGCAGACATCTAATTCCAACTGCGTAAGGAACTCCAGGCAACTATTCCTACTTGATCCTACCAACTCCCAGGTATGGGAGAGATAGTAGTAATTTATTGGCTTATGTGGTGAAAATTTGCAGGTCAGCAAAATTTGCAGGGCAGCAAAACAGAACCAGAACAGGAATCCCCAGAGGCACTTATTTTCATTGGTACCCTTTTCAGGCTGCACATTTAATTCTGAATTCATAATTTTGTATTTTTTCCTATGAGGAGATCCCCTCCAATTGCATAAGCTTCAGTTACTCAAGATACATGCAGTTCTCTTTTTTTCTCTAACCCCTTTTCCTTCCTACCTTCTAGTTTGCTCTCTCTTACCCAACCTCCTCCCCTCCAGCCCTTGAACCAAAAATGCTGGTGCTCCGTGGTTGTACAGTTGCATTCAAGTGCAGTTTCTTAACTTTAGCTTTGAGGCCTTCTCTAAGTTATATACTTTTGAGTTCTAATTATTCATCTTTAGAGAAAACATGTCCCCATATGGTTGTAGAGCTGTTTATGAAAGAAACGCCATGTATTTCACCTAGCACATGTTCTTATTTGTCGTTTATAGTAATTATGCAGTAAACATTTATTTTATTAAATTCTGTCTTCAGTACTGTCCCTGTTGATAACCTCATTGCAAAGTGGCACTGATGGTGGCCACCCACCCCACACCCCACCTGACCTTCCTTGGCTCACACTGTTCCAGGTCAGAGAAAACACAAAATTTTCACTGGATGATACTTCCTAGAGCTCATTAAGTTTAAGCCTTCTTAGCACATGAATTTGATTACTGCATAGAAAATGAATTCCCTGGTGGTGGTTTTTAGATATTGCTTCTAAACAATGGTATGTTTAATTAACACAATTTATATCAAGTCATACAGACACTTCTAAATATTCTCACACTGTAGCATGTTTACCCAAAATAGACAACCTAATTACTTAAGAAAATTGGCTGTATTTGCAGTACTGAAACATTATAAGAAAAATGAACTAAAATTATAAAACAGAGAGCTATGGAAAAATGCCAAATTCTTGTTATTTTTGTTTTGTTTTTAAAATGTTAATTAAGATATAGAGTCCATGTGTATTGTGGAGTTCAGTACAAATAAATGAATAAGTCTCTTGGCCATGGATAGAGGGGGAAATTCATCTGTTCTGGCCTATTCTTCTTAAATTCATAAATCCTAAGAATTTTTCTGGTGTATGTAGTATAGCCACTTGGTATATCAGCCCCTTGCTCTTCCAGAGAACTTGGGTGCTTAATAAAGAAATCAAACTTCTTAGGAAGTTATTTCATCAAATTAGAAATAATATAAAAAGTTTGTTACCAACACAAATTACTTTAGAGTTATATTAAAAAAAGATCTTAAATTTAATTTATGCTCTGATCACCTTTACATTTCTACTTTTCTAAAGCAAACTCCTTAAAAAGAAAAGAGGAGATGGGAGAAGTTACAAATAGACATTGAACCAACAAAACAGGGATCATCTACTTAAATGATAATTTAAAATGTTTACTATTTATGTTAGTTTTAACCAGATAGTGACCACAGGGTTGGTCATAACAATATAAGAATCAAAGAAAAGTGTATTTTATTTTTCCATAAATATTTATCAGGTACTTATTATGAGCAGTGCACCATGCTTGATGTTAGGAAATAAACAATGAAGAAATGAGAAATAGTCCCCATCTTTTCAGGCTTGTTTGAGGACTGGGATATATGAATGAAAGGCGTTGTTCTGGTTTAAATATTAGGCATCCCCTCAAAATCTCATGTGTGAGACAAAGCAAGAAGATTTAGAGGTGAAATGATTAGATTATGAAAGCCTTAACACAGGCATGAATTAATCCCCTGATAGGAATAACTCAGTAGTAACTGAAAACAGGTAGAATATGGCTGGAGGAGGTGGGTCATTGGGGGCATGGCTTAGGGGTATATATTTTGTCCATGGAGAGTGGAGTCCTTTTCTCCTGTTTCTTGGTGCAATGTCCTGAGCCACTTTCCTCTGCCACACCCTTTTTATAAGAATCAGGGCCCTTATTCAGTATCCAGTTTGTGCAGTAACTTCAAGGGCACAGCTAATCACAAGATGCATGTGAAGCCTGCAGTAGTTCTGCAAGTCCTTCCTCACATGGCAATATACCCTGGCCCGGATTGGAACAGCAGGGGGCTATTTAGGCTATTAAACTTTCCTAACTGATAATTGCAGAGTATATATAATTCTTTATTTCTTATAAAGCTGTGTATTCTAGTTTCTTTATTTAAACAATCAGAATGATCTTTTATATTATGCTGAGTACATTTCATAGATAAAGACTCTCAACATAATAAAGATCAACACAGGGGATGGATATCTCCTTTGTTTGGAACTTGCTAGCATGTTTAGAAGGAGATTGGTCAAGATCATCTCTTTTGTTCTTTTCCAGGAAGATTAAAGATAGAATATACTGCATGTTGATACTATTTCTCTGGTTTTTGAATAAGAAAGTGAAGTAGATCAAGATGTTTTGTTTGCCATATATGGAGAATTGGTTCTGGAATTAAAATGATGTGAGTGCAAATCCTGACTCAGTAACCTTACTCAGTAACCTTACTCAGTAACCATTTTTGTATCTATGAATTAGGAGAAACAAAAATATCAGCCTTGTAATATTGTTATGTGGATTACCAAGGCGGTAAACACTGAGCATAATGGCAAGCATGTACTAAATACTGAGTAAAAAAACAAAACAAACAAACAAACAAACAAACAAAATATATATATATATATATATATATATATATATATATATATATATATATATATAAACATTTTATTCCTCATATCCTGCCACTCCCAGATTTCCAGTGTTCTCATCTGGGTGTGTTGGATGAACTGCAGGCAGCATCTAGAAATCTATAGGTCTTTGGTCCTTTTATGGTATGTTTAATTTCCCATACCTCAATATTCCACATACACAACAACTAATTACTCATTTTTATATTTGGTAGCTTTGGTTCCCTAATGAGATTATAAGCCTCATGAATATCAGAGGCTTTTCTAAGGGAGCTTTCATTTCTCTGATTTCCTAGTGCAATACATGTGCACAAACGTCACCTGTTTAACCCTAGCTGGTTCATCATTGATGAGCTATAACTCAAGGATTAAAGGTTGAGCAAACTCTGACAAAATGGGCATTCATAATTCTAGAGGAAATTGATCTTTATAAATAAGATTAACTTTTATATTCCATAATTTGAAACTTAGAGAAGTCACAAGGACAGTACAAGATTAATTGGAATATTTTGAGAGAAGGTAGAGATGCCATCACTTTTCTCTTCACCTAGTAGGACTAAGGACTTACTCTAACAAAACCACCAGATAATCAGCCAATTCTGGGCACTCCACATCGATACAGTTTGCTGTGTCAGTCTCAATCCATGTTAAGTTTTTTAAAATATCTTAGTGATGTTCTTTAGTGATAACATGCTTGTCTACTTGAGCAGGGTCCTAACAGCTCTTGCATATGAAGTCTGGCCTCCTGGGGAAGAGTGCAGTCATTGCTGAAGTGCGGCCTGGTCTGGGTGAGATGGCTACAGCCACGGGAGCCCTCAACCAGGCTAAGGGAAGGGAGTAGAGGGCTGGAGGGTCCTATCAGATCTCAAAACTCAGGTGCATGGAACACACTCTCAGCTTTTTCCTACCTTTCTTTTTGACTTTGGAATTTTTGAAGAACACAAGCCAAAAATTTTATTTAAAAGAAATATCCATTATTCTTGGCATTTTCTCATGTTTCCAAATGATTAGATTGAGGCTATGGACTTTAGAAGAAATACTGCAATCCTTTGATGCCTAAGATCAGCACAGAAAGAACCTCAGTCTGTCTCCATATTTATGTTATTGACTTTAATGACTTACCTAAGATGGTGTCCATGAAGATTTCTGCTATAAAGTTAAAGTATTTCTTATAATTAATATGTAATTTTAGGAAAACACTACATCACATTCTTTGTCAAACGCGCATTAGCTTTAGCATTTGTTGATCACTCCTAACTTCACAATACTTTTAGTATCTAATGACTTCCTTTCCATCTCATGTTTTATTTAAATCTGTATGGACTCATGCTTATTTTTTTTAAGTTGAGTGAATGGCAATAATTCATTATCACCACTAAATATGACCCTTAAATTTCTCCATATTTTCTTGATGGAGGTTTGTTCAACTTGACTATTATATCCTTTTGAGAGGTCTTCCTCATTTTCTAAAAACTTTTTTGCTTTTGGCATATAAAAATGTTCCCAAGGTCATTTTATACTTTCTTTGTCCTGGATGTAGCCATGTCTGTAAGAAATCTTGCTTTGGGAACTAGGGATGATGCATTATTGCTAACGTGTCAGTGTTTCATATTTTGTCAACACACAAAGCTAGGAATTTGAGATGTCTAATTCTGTTCACAAATAATACAAGTATTTGCTTTTTTTCTTTTTAAAATTTTTATTTTTTTATTCTAATTTTTTATATATGACAGCAGAATGTGTTACAATTTATATTACACACATAGAGCACATTTTTTCACATCTCTGGTTGTATATAGCTCAGTTGGTAGAGTGCCTGCCTCACATGCACAAGGCCCTGGGTTCAATCCCCAGCACCACAAAAAAAAAAAAAAAAGGCCTACATAACAAGTATTTATTTATTCAAGTTTAAAGTATGCAGAGAACATCTGCAAAATTTCTAAGCCATACCACTGTAAAAAATCAAACCAATTATGAAATACAGTGTGATTCATATTTTTAATTTTTGCATGGATGAGGAATAGGATGAGGAATAAAATATACACACAGCAAAGTGGAATAAATTGGACACACAATCAATCCCCTATGTGGAGAGTGGGGACATGCTTTAGAAATATCTGGAACATGTGGGTTCTGCAGCTGTTCCTCTCCCACTCTTTCAGCATTGAACTAGTATATAGACACAGCTACTAGATATCAGCTAGTGCCATGCAGCTACTTCATGGGTTACCTTTTTAGCTTGAATCAAGAATTGTTAGATGTGTCTTTCAACATAATAATGCTTTCTGGGAAAATCATCAAATTGAGGTCTGAGAAGGCATGTTTTGGTTTATCTTCATCTGGAATTATTCTTCATACTTTACCCTCTAAAGCCAACATAATTTCCTTCTTTCTTCAAAAATATGTTTTCTCATGTTGCTTACAGTGAATTTTTGAGAGAATATTATAAAACAAACAATTTACCTTGATCATTATTATTCCTTTGTCAGGTAGATAATGATTAGGTAGTAGAATTTATTTTCCATTATTTATTGTTTTAATTTTAAGTCAGTATTTACAGTTGAAATATTTGCTGCTAATATTAGATGCATAACAACATTTTAATGCTAATTCATTTACAAGTGTTCACTATACCATAAAATATACTAATTTTTATAGTTTAGATCTGAAACATCCCTCAAAGTCTCATGAGTTGAAGTCATGGTCCCTAACATAACAATATTCAGAGGTGGAGCTTTGGGGAACTGATTAAATCATGAGGGCTCTGTTCTCATCAATTAATGAATCTATTGATAAGTTCACGATTGATGGAAAATATAGGAAGTGGGGCCTTATTGGAAGAAGTAGGAGTGCTTTCCCCATATGGTTGTATATCTTCCCAGGCCCCTTCTCTTTCTCCCTGTCTTTCTATATACCATGAAGTGAACAGTTTTGCTTTATCTCATGCTCCCTGCCATGATATTAGTGATAGGGCTAAGTGATTATGAATTGAATCTTGTGAAACCATAAACCAAAATAAATAATTCCTCCTAAAAGTTTATTTTCTCAGGTATTTTGACAGAGATGAAAAGATGAGTAACATGCTCAAAATTTTTAAACTATTAAGTCAAGTTTTTCCTGCTAAGTTGGTGAGAAACAGGTGTTTGGGTCCATTTTCTTTTGATTTTTTAGCATTCACTTTCTACTGATCAATGTCCAACTCCTCAGGTGATGGTGTGTGTTGGAAGAAATTGTACTCACCCAATCTCTAGCTGCAAAGATAAACATGCCTTCTGTGATTTATTATTGTAATATATATTAAATAATAAATTGTATGATCTCATATATTAGCAATTTATATAAAAGTAATTCCCCATCATTAATATAAGAACAAAAGTTATGAATGTTTACAAACCTATATTTTTATAACCATATCAGTGGGATCATAAAAACATAAAAGAAAAATTATTTTTTATATTTTAGAGTATCTCAAAGAATAAAAAGATAACTGGATTGTTAGTAGTGCCATGATAATTTCAAAATAATAGTTTCCTTTACTTCAGAAGATGGTTGATATACAAGCTTCAATTATTCCTTAGATACAAATGTTAATCATAAAAATGCTATTCCATCTCTTTAGAGATAATTAAAATTTTATCTCAGTTAGATTGCCTTTTGCTGCAGTGAGGTTGTTTAGTTTATTGTAAATGTTTAAACCTTATAGCATGTCTAATTGCCATTAATTCCCAATCTTTTAAAATACTGAAAATAATTAAGAGCATAGTCTTTGGAGTATGCTAATTATTTTCAATAGAAAGTGAATTTTATTTTGTTTTAATTAAATTAATTTAAATAATTGGAATTTATAATAGGTTGAAGGCTATTTGGGGGAGCAATTATAGTCTAAATCACAACCAGTCTGTATTTGTCACTCTGAAAATGGCAACCACAAAGTCAATGATTTCAGAAAGTATGAGTGAATATTAAAATTAAAATGCAAATCTAAAAGTAAGAAAACAGTATCACAAAATAAAAATAGATATTATTTTGCAAACTCACCACCTAAGAACAATATAAAATATTTGTCAACGATAAAAATGTATATGCATAAAATCAGGAAGGACTGATACCTGAATAGGACTCACTTGACAGGAAATTAACATATATGTGAAAATGATCCAAGGATGCGACAGAATAAAGGGCCCACAGCAGGCCTCCAAGTAAGTAAGAGCTGATTATATGTCACAGGAGTGGCATTGCATTCGCTCAAAAAATTATGCTCTCTACAGGATATGGTAGTGGGATAATTAGATAATTAGACATTGAAAAAAGCTCTATGTTAATCTTCTCTTCCCACTATTGTACAAATCAAGTTTATACGCAGTGAAATCTTGAATATGAAAAACAATACATTAGCACATCTTAAAAGAAAATATTTAGGAATACAAAATCAGAAGCAAAATGATATGCATAATCAAATTAGCAGACAACAAAAAATTTTAAAGTGTGTTCATTTAAAACCAGTGGGGAGTAAATGAAAAGACAAGTTGTAGTCTGGAAGAAAGATGTATAAACATGTATAATAACTAATTAGTATTAGGTACATCTTTTAAAAATGTATAAAAAGAAGTTTGAATATCTGTATTAGAAAATATGAAAGTATGTATAGACGTTTGAGATAAAGAGAAATAAACAAGAAAATATACAGGGGTTAACTATTAAGAAAAGTTAAAAATTATGATTAGATCCCATTTTAGATCATTCAGATGGATAAATGAATCTGTTTATAGCTGATATATGATGAGGGTATACTGCAAAGGCATTTCTAAACACTGATGAGGGAAAACACTTAGCAAAACTAATTTGAACAACAAGTTTTATAGATTGCATTGTGAAACATATTGCACAAAATTACATATTAGTGCATGGGATAGTAACCTTCAAATTCAGGACAGAAGTTTTATCTGAATAGAATGGGAATATATATGATATGCGAGAAGTACACCAGACTGGTCCAAACTATATTGACAATTTAAAAAATATTTGCCAATATTTATAACTATACGGTGGATCTAAGTGTTTGGTTTATTTATTTATTTTTTGTTCTGTTTATTTATACAGTTTTGTATCCCATATTATCTTCACATTGATTTTTTTTCAGAGAAAGTAATAGTTGTGGAAAATAAAATGTGGCTTCTGAGAAAATATTTTTTTGTGATACGTTAAGGAAATAGGAACATTTTCAAACAAATCAGGAGGCAGTGGAAGGTATTATGGTGTAAATATTAGATGTCCCCCAAAAGCTCAAGTGTGAGACAATTGGAGAAAGTTTAGAGGTGAAATGGATTGATTGTGAAAGCTTTAACCTAGTTAGTGCATTAATCAGCTGATGAGGATTAATTGGGTAGTAACTACAGGCAGGTAGGGTGTGGCTGGAGCAGGTGGGGTGTACATTTTGACCATGGCCAGTGGAGTCCTCTCATGGCTTGCTGCTTCCTGATTGCTGTCCTGAACTTGTTCCTTTTTCACACCATCCTGCCATGATGCTCTTCCCTACCTGGGACACAGAACAATAGAGAGCCACTGTCTATCAATTGAGACCTCTGAAACCAAATAAATCTTTCCTGCTCTAAAATCATTCTCGTCTTTTAGTCACAGCAGCAAAAACACTAACTAAAACAGTGAGGAAGCAGTGGTTTTCCTTGGTTAACTCAGATTGCATGAAATTGCATTGGGTGTGATACCAAATGAATATTTGATAAGAGGTATTTAAGATGCTGTCCTCCATTGTGCCCCAAGTTCTCTGCCTTTCAACAGATAGACATCCTTGTGTGTCTATAAGGAAACAGAAAAGGAAGAAAAAAACAAGACCAGTCACCCGAAGGACAAGTGAGCCATAATCAGATGTTCTAGAAAGAAATTAAAGTAATCTAAATTAAAAAAGGAACACTAATCAGCTTCTGGCTTGGCACGTTTTGTTTTAATTAGTTGTAAGGGTTTTCTTTAACATCAATTAAAGGATCAATTGCAGAGGAGTCCCACAAATTTTTGCAAGTAATTTTTCATTCCAACAGATCACTTAAAAATTTCCAATAAATATTTCCTGCTTAAGATAGCTAATGTCAGATTTTTTAGAGATAATTACAATATCATCATAGATGCCACAAACTTATAGATCCCAGATTTAAATCTGCTCTCAACTCTTCCATGGCAGCAAGTTATCTGATCAAAGCCTCGAACTTGATTTTGCCATTTCCCGGGTAATGTTATCTAACACCCTAACCTCCTGGAGACTTTTTTTAGAAATGAGGAAGCTGGGGTTCAAATCATCATCCTACCACTCACCAGAAATTTGACTCTGAGTAAAGCACTGAACTTTTATTTATCTGTTTCTGTACCTATAAATCAGAATGTCTTATTTCTCATTCTCAGGATCATTGTGAGAACTGTATCACTCAGTGTTTGTGTCAGTGTGTATAATGGCTGGCACATGATGGATGACTGCCTTTTCAAATCACATTATATCTCTGTATTTGCACAATAGGTTAGTCCTGCCTTGAAAGATATTTCTATTTAAAAAAGGCAAAATTACCCATCAATCCTGAATTTATCACTTTTGTATGAGAAAAACTGTCTGACATTATGTGTTGGAGGTTGTATCTTGTGTAACAATGGACACACTTTCATCATGATGGTAGAAACAAGAACTAATTAAACACATTTTTTATATTTGTGTCTAATGTTTGCTTTGCAACTGGTATTATTTGAAGAAAAATATAATGAACTTTAGCCATATATTAAAAAAATTACTAAACACACCTTAAATTCATTGGAAATGATTTAAAAGTCCTATCACCACAGTGTAAGAAACCTCAACAATTCTAGTTAGATATGACAATTTGTTACGTTTGAGATGGTGGAATTTAAGGTCCCGCTCAGCTGTTTCAGTGTGTCAAGCTAAGCCGATTCCATCTTCCATTCAGCTTTTGCTCAATCAAGCACAGTGTGCTGAAAGAGAGAGTGGCTACCACAGATATTATTCTCCAGAAGGAGGTGGGCTCCTTTTCAGCTTGGGCTTCACAAGGACTTCCCTTCCCATTTGTGCAGTTGTTTCCGGCCTGTTAAAAAAATAACTACTTCCTCACTTGTTCTTCCCGATATCATTCACTGTGCCTTTGACAAAAATGCCCACCGCCCTCTCCAGCTAGATGAAGCCTGTTCACTTGTCAGCTGTTCCTCCTACATCCGCTCTAGATTTTCTATCAAAAATAATTGGAACCATTTCGTTTTTTTCTTTCTGCTGACATATTTATTTTATATCTCTAGTTTAGATTTTAGTACTTACTATATTTCTAATATAACATTACAGATATTTTTAAATAGCTGCTTTTCACACACATGTGTGCACACACACATATATGCCACATAATAAAATTTTAGATAAAGGGCTGCATAAATAATAATGAACCCATTAGATTATAATGTAGCTGAAAACTTCCTCTCTCCTAGTGACTGTGTCATAGCTGGGGTCATGTTGGAGCACAACATTTTATTCATGTGTCTGTGGTGATGCTGAGCCATGCAAACCAACCTCACCAGTCATATAAAAGCACATCACATATGATTATGGGACATATAGTATGAAGTACATCATGATATTGACAATAACATGATTGCCTAATATAATGAAAATAAATGACTGTCTTACTGGTTTAGATATTTATTCTATCATTTTTTCATTTTTTTATTTATTTACTTTTTTAACTATAATTTTTTAGTTGTTGATGGACCTTTATTTTATTTATTTATATGCAATGCTGAGAATTGAACCAGTGCCTCACAAATGTGAGGCAAATGCTCTACCACTGAGCCATGATCCCAGCCCTATTTTTTTATTTTTTAAATGTTTTTGTTAGTGTATTATAGATGTGTGGTTCATCTTAACATATTCATAAATGCATGTAACATGATTTGCTCTATTTTGGTTCCTGGTATTCTTTCCTCCCCTCCCATCTTCTTTACCTCTAATCCCCTTCCTCTACTCTATAGGTCTTCCTTCTATTAATTTATTTTTAAAATAAAAACATTGTATTATGCATAAAAGTGAAATGCAATGTGATATATTCAAACATGCAAACAGCATAATTTGGTCAATTTCATTCCAGTTTCTCAAAGTAATATACAATAGCTTTATTGAAATATAATTCACATACCATATGATTCACCCACTTAAAGTTAGACTTTTTACTTTAGAGTATATTTCTTTTACTTACAGAAAATAAAATTTAATGTGAAACAGCCTGTCCCATTACAGGCAAAGCAGTCCCTCACATGTTTATTTTACCTTTCGATGGCATGATTTTCTCTTGTGCTTGATTTAGTCCTGTTCTGCTCATCATGACCCCTAAGTATATGAAGTCTACTACTCATGTTGCCAGTGGGAGGCCTTGGGGAGTGATTCATTTGGAAATAAAATTACAAGTGACTAAGGACTACAAAGGTGGAAAATCAGTGCTGGTGATTGCTCACAGCCAGGAGTGTCCCATTCTACAACAGCCATGATCTTGAAGAGCAAGAACAATGTTAGAGAACATGTTAAAGGATATTCACTGAAGGCTACATGATCAACAAAAATTTGAGAAAGGCCTCCATTAGATATGGAGAAACTTTTAATGACAGGGACCAAAAAAGCAGACACAGATATGGGATTCTCATCAGCACCATAACAATCATGGCCAGACAGGGGAAAAAAAAAAACTGTGGTTAAAAGACTGGAACTGACTATGATATCGAATTTACTGATAACTGTGGGTGGTTTAAATGATTTAAGATTTGTTACTATTCATTGCTTAAGGTGAAAATAAGCAGTAAGTCTGCAAGTGCTAATGTGAAGGCAGTTGAAGAATTTTTGAAAAATGCATAAACGATTGTGGAGAATAATTACTTGCCAGGGCAAATCTGGCAACAGCAATCTGGCATAGAAGATCAGAACAACCTGGTACAACAATAGGCTGAGCCACACAGCCGAGGTGTGCTGCAGTCTGGCTGGGCACAAATCACGAGCCACTGGAGCAGAAACAAACTTTATTTCTGAACTCCACCAGCACACTCCACACACGCTCCCGGGAATTCCCCCTAAAGCCACACAGCTCCTCCAGGAACCAGCAACCGGAAATATCCCTCCTCCTGCACTTCCCCAAACAATGGGAACTCTCAGGGAATCCCCGCCAGAGCTCAAGCGGAACTCAACGGGAACTCCGCCAGAACTCAAAAGTCATCATCTTAATAAGTCATCATCTTAAAGGCTCGCTAGCGTCACCTCTCAACCACTACTTCTGTCAAAAATGCCATTCGTCATCCCAACTCGGCTGTGGCCCTCAACAGAGGTGTGTTGAAGGCCATAGCACCCAGGCATGTGTAAGTACACTCTGTGAAGTTTTCACAGTGCTGAAATTGCCTACTAATGTGTTTCTCAGAACCTGTCGACATTGCTAAGTGTGTGTGTGTGTGTGTGTGTGTGTGTGTGTGTGTGTTTGTGTGTTTCTGTGTATGAATGTGTTAGATGAATACTTTTTTTTTAAATAAGAAATTAAAAAAATGACAAAAACAGCCAGGATAGAAGAAGGCCTGGCTGAGGCTTGTAATGAAATGTAAACCATGAAGTTGCACATATTTGCTATTTTTAAAATGTATGAGTTTGACTTCAACCTTCATAGAAGTGGAAGCCAGTGGGAAAGTCTACCAGTTACAATAGGCTCTGTATAAACAAGATAAAGCCAAACCAACTCTTGAGAAGCATAAAATTTCTTTGTACAAATAATTTCTCAGAGGGCCCTCAGGAGGCTATCCTGCAATATAATGATCTTCCTCAAAAGCATCATTTTTAGGGCCCACAGTAATGAGGTGTGGCACTATTTCTGATAATTGCCATCAAAGCAGAGGATGACATCTCACCACAATGCCATCTGTGGAGAAGTTCTGCTGGACACCAGCATGATAGTTTGGATTAAGCAGAAGATCAATTTTAGATTATTGAAAGGGTACAGGAACTGATAACTTTTAGAAAAATGACTCATGGATTTCTGATTTTTATACAGTACCAATATGTGGAACATCCAAGAAAAATAAAACTATTTTATGCTGCCTTTAAATGCTGGACTTTATGTAGAAATTAATTAAACAGAGTATACATAGTATTTTCTTGTGAAATTGGGAGTCAAAATAGAGCAGGATCTACATAAAAAATCATACCTGGATAAGACAAATAACTCTCATGACAATAACCAGAGTTGCAAACATGAGCTTATAATTGAGTGGAATGGAAGGTAGGACATCAGTGCAGAAGTGATCCCTCTTTCAATATTTATTATGACATACATGTTTAATTTTATTTTAAAATGAAAATATTCCTTGAAATATGAATATTTCCAGAATGTGATTTTTCAGTTTGTTCTAATACATAGACAAATGAGACTTTAGGGAACCAGTCATAAACAGGCCAGAGCATATTTCCTTTACTTACAAAAAATAAAAGTTTAATGTGAAACAGCCTGTCCTGTTACAGGGGAAGCAGTCCCTCACATGTTTATTTTACCTTTACAAGACCACTTGTCCATTATGTCCACTCAGAGTTCAAAATAATCAAATAGCATTATCTACTCGTAGGAGGAGGCATTTCTTTCCAGCTCATATAAATGTACTATCAAATAATTGTCAAACATGTCAAAATTGGGCAGGGAGAGTTTCACTGTATATACAAGGAGCCTTAAAGTCTTCGCTACCATCCTTACAATTAAAAAAAAAAAAAAAAACAACAACAACAAAAAAAAACGAAAAACTGAAAATCAATGACTTTTCTTGGACCAATCAGAACTGTCATTTTATAACAAACTATCACTGCAGAATCTGGACAGATATGCCAATTTGTAATTTTAGTGAGCTTGGTTTACCTGAAGCCAAAAACTGGTAAAATATGTAAATGGGAATTTGAATAATTGCTGGAGGCAGATCTGTGTGTAGACAAGCAAGAGTGAGACACTCCTGGGAGAACCCCAGCCTCAGAGTTTACTGCTAGGAAGTTCATCAGCTTCCAGTGGTAGTCAAGAAGGAGTGCCCGTGGTCGGGCATGTGGAGTGGAAAGATGACTATATGAAATACATTCAGAGCATCGTGCATAACAAAAGTATACTTCCCAGTACAGCATTAAGTCCATTATTACAAACGAACAAATATATAAAATCAATCACCTAAGTTTCTACCTTAGAAAACTGGAGATAAAAGAACAACTTAAGCCTCAAGCAAAGAGAATTCAATACACAAAGTAGGGCAGAAACCAATGAACATTAAGAAAATAATAATAACTAGGAAAACAACAAAGAATAAAATCAGGTTCACTGAAAAGATCAGTAATATAAAAAATCTCTAGCCCTGTTCCCCGAGAACAACTCCTTGTCTTCTTTCTCTTCTCCCTCCTCTTTCCCACCTCTCCCACACACATCTATCCTAGCCATCTATTTACATTGTTTACCTCAGTATTCAGTTAATACCTGGGACTGAGTAAAATCATCATCCAGTTTCAACCCGTACACTTAAAGCCTGTGGTCTTGCAGTTTAGAAAAATTGTCTGTCTGATCATTTGGGATTAGGACTATATTCTAACTCTTACTTATTCTTCAGTTTCCAAAGCAAGAGTAGAAAAATTCTCCTACTATTTTTATTTATACAATTTTATTCATGACAATTTTTTCCATAAAGAAAGAAGAGATAAATTTAATGTTTTCATCAAATTTTAAAATGTATATGCTAGTTTTCACGTGCTTTAAAGAAATGGTACCTTAAACTGGTAAATAGAGTAGGATGATAGGAATTATGAACAATGTAATCCATTCACTAAATCATCCTTCCCCTAAAATCTACTAGCAAAGGAAACAGGAACTGAGAAATAATTGCAAATAATTTTAGTTGCAGCATGTAGTTTTCAAAGTTGCAGTTTATTTCATTTAGTGTATACTTGGATTTGACATCTGTAGATTTTAGAGCTTTATTCTATAGGAAAATATGTTAGTTTTAAAATAATAAGCATGATAATATAAATTCAACACTATGGGTTGCTATGTGTGACAAATAAACTAAGGTACTAAAATATTTTCAAAGCAAATTCTAACATAGAATTGTTCCTTAAAATTATCTGATGTCTTTTTGCTGTAAGGGAATAGCCTGTGAGATTTTTTTTTCTGCATTATATTCAAGTTATGATATTCAAGTGAAAACACCATTCATAATTAGAACTTGGATGTGTTGATGCATTATAGGGTGATTTCAACATGCAGGGATCTCGTTAATTTAAAATACATGTACCCTATAAGTTTCCTTTCTTTTTACCATCCAATATTCATTTACCAGTATACAAAGGTGAGTGAACAATCTTTGAGGACTGTATTATTTGGCTCAATATGTTCTCATAAATTTTGTTTAGTTATAATCATTATCAGGTTTTGGAACAAATATTTTACCTCCTTTTGTGTTCTGATAACTATTGCTGATGAAGATAAAGTGGACATATGGAAAAATTATGTCAATTTTTTGTCATTTGTCTACAATCATTCTTAGAATATCAGTTGGAAGTCTTATTTGTATAAAAAGAGACAAAATGATACAATAATAGAAATATGAAAAGAAACTCTGTAACCTGTACATCTTAAGTATTAAATAGTAACATAATGCATGGTGGAGTGTGGCGTAGAAGATAGATAGTTCATGCTCACCATGGAATTTGTGAATGATAATAGCTGTTATTACCCCTAAAATTTTTAAAGTGAGAAATATCAACAAGGGATAGAAATGTGCTGTAAATACAATATATACATATTAGTTACTAAATCAAGAGATGGGAACATAATGAATTCTTGAAGATTAAGTTTATAAATAGAGTCAAAGAGAGTTCTCAGAGAGACCATCTGTCTAGAATTACATAGTTTTTTTTAATAATGTATATGCCTGTAGTTCACCCCAGAGTTCTTTATAATTAATGTTTTTTCATTAAAAAAACCATTAAAAAGAAACTCAGGGAGCTCCTGTCTTCACTATTTTTTCTCTAGTTAAAATAAGCTATTGTAGTTTTATTCTAAAACATAATTTATGAGGTAATAATGCTTATTAATCAAACTGAATTCTTAGAAATATTGTAAAAATATTTTGAGTCCTTTGGGCACTCAGAAAGGATGAGTTATAAAAAAATTGGGTATTGCAGAAAGAAGAAACCAAAATATCCATCCTTTGCAAGTGATAGTGTACAGCAGTTATACCCTGCACATGGTATTCTTCTTGTGAGGATTGTTATTTTAATGGTTTCAATATATACTGCCAGGGCTATCTTAAAACAGAATTGATTAACCAAGAACCACACATTAGTTAATCTGTAAGAGAGTTTAGCTTAAGAATAGATGATATTAATACTAACTCTAGGAAACAGCAAGATGCAGAATCTCTTACAAAAGAGTTCAAATTGTCTAAAAGAGCTGATCCATCCTTGATTGGTACATAACCCTGTTAGTTTTTTTAAAGACAGAGAGAAAGAGAGAGAGAGAGAAAGAGAGAGAGAGAGAGAGAGAGAGAGAGAGAGAGAGAGAGAGAGAACTTTTTAACATTTATTTTTCAGTTTTCAGCGGACACAACATCTTTATTTTATTTTTATGTGGTCCTGGGATGGAACCCAGTGCCCCGCGAATGCCAGGCAAGCGTGTTACTGCTTGAGCCACATCCCCAGCCCCACCCTGTTATCTTTTAAGAATGGTAAAAGCAAGTCTTGTCTGCAGAAACATCATAAAAATTCCCCACTTAAATTTTAGAACTTCTACAATTCAAAACAGCTCAAAAATAATAATGCTAAAGAAAATATAGAGATACCAAAGCATAAAAGTATATGAAAAGTCAAGCCATGATAACTCAGAGATATATAAATAATAAAAAATGTGTTTGGACAACTAAGACTAAAGAATTCCAAAATAATATATAGAAACTAATGTTTAAGACTGACGTATAAAAATCACAAAGATGGACAATTAAAAAATAGTTTTTGTTTGTTTGTTTGTTTGATGCTGAGGATCCAATCAAGAGCCTCATGCATGTGAGACAAGTGATCTCCCATTGAGCTACATCTACAGCCCCTTAATTAAGAAAGATTTTTAAAAAAATTAAAACAAGTACATCAGAATAAAAGCAAAAGGAATTAAAAGCAAACAGTATTTGTAAAACTTATCAAATTATATATTTTAAATAAGCTTATTCGAAAAGTTAAATAGCAAATTAAAAGTTTCTCAAGAGAAAGATAATGGGCAGGAAGATAAATAATAAATTACCTAGAATTAGGTAGCAATTAAAAGAGATAGAAAATAGGAAGGAGACATTGAGATGGGAATGATAGAAATTGAAAGTCTCATATACATATAACTAGGGTGCCAAAAAGAGTGAGGGGAAAGAATGTATATAGTTTAATATACAGATAATTTAAAATTTTTCAAGAATAAGACAAAAGTATGAATTTACATTTTCATATTATTTTCTTCAGAGATTCTAGTTAAATATAGATTAAATGCTAAAATTTGCTGGTCTCTATGCAGAAAATGTCAGGCATTTTCCCCAGTCATTATAACATCATAAAATTCAGAAACATTTCCAAATTCACAGAAGGAGGGTGCCATTCTCTTTGCTACAAAAACCATAGTTCTAGGCTTCAGATAAGGACATGAGCATCTGACACACCAGGATCATAAACACACGCTTCCATATGGTTATGTGAACACTGAAAACCAAGAATGAATATTTGGTTTTTGACATTTAATTTTAAATGAAATTAGATTTATTCAAGAGATACAGTTGCTAGAACCAAGGCATACCACTTCTGCAAAGATACAGTATGCAATTCCATCAACTTCAGAAGCCTAATAGATTCAAGTTAGCCCTTCAGTCAGTGCTACTTTTATTCTGGGGTCTTGCCCTTTCCTGTGGCACTCTTTGGCTTGAGACACATAGAAGATTTGCTCATTATGCTGCCCAAATACGGTTATGAATACCATGTATGAACATTTCACTCAATAGGCGTGTGGAAATGCCAAAGGACAGAGAGGGGCACTTCCCTAAGCTTTTAAGAACAGGTTCCATAACTATTTTTGAGCCTGCCTACCAATAAATATTTGTGAGTTTAGAAAAGTCTTAATTTAAAATTTTCTTTCCTTATAACCTATACTTAGTTTTAGGAGCACAGGTAAGAAATTATACCCGTTCATCTTTGGTGCCTATAGATGTTTACCAAAAAGAACCCCATAGCTGCTGAATGAACATATTGGTACCAGTCAGTTCACACAGACATAAACATACAAGTACATATAATTGTGCATATATTAAAAGCAGAGTGATCTCATAATCACATATTTTTGTTGTATGGAGTGTGTGTGGGGGGGTGTTTACCATGAAAAATTGTTAGCAAATACTCATTATCCAAATAAAAAGAAAAAAAATATCAATAAGTTGGGTCCCTTATTTCACATTAGAAAAATACAGAATTTGACTTTCAAGTTAGAAGAATGATTCTTTAAAAATACATATATGAAAAGCTGGCAAAAAATGACTGTCTTTGATAGGAAACTTGAAAAAATTCAGTACTTAATGACTACAGGTTTTGCAAACTCTTTGTTATAATCCATACATAAAAACATTTGAAACACTAATAATGTAAAAAAAAAAAAATCAGTCAGTTTTCATTTTCTTAGTTCTTTTATAAACTCAAATTAATATGATCTATATTTATAACTTTCCTTTTTGAAATGCCATCAAAATATATATATATATATTTTTAAGAGAGAGTGAGAGAGGAGAGAGAGAGAGAGAATCTTTAATATTTATTTTTTAGTTCTCGGCGGACACAACATCTCTGTCGGTATGTGGTGCTGAGGATCGAACCCGGGCCGCACGCATGACAGGAGAGCGCTCTACCGCTTGAGCCACATCCCCAGCCCATCAAAATATATTTTAGCAGTTTTATCAATTTATATTCACCTCAAGGGAAGAAATTGTTCAATATTAAAGACACAAAAATTAATGCTAGTCATGCTTTCAAAATACTTCCAGGTACACAAAAGTTTTTTAAGCCATATATGGCTGTATTGAGCACTGTTGAGACAACCGACTACATGAAGGATCTTCTGATTTGGAATTTTTTACTATTATTTTTTGATATCAGAGATTGAACCCAGGGACATTCAACCACTGAGCTACATCCCCAGGCCTTTTTACTTTTTTTTTTTTTTTTTTTTTTGGAGACAGGGTCTTGCTATGTTGCTTAGGGCCTCATTAAGTTGCTGAGGCTGTATTTGAATTTGCAATTCTCTTGCCTTTTCCTGTCTCCTGAGCCGCTGGGATTATAAATGTGCTCCCCTGTGACCATCTTGAAATGGACTTAAAAGTGAAGAAAATTAACTACTCACTATCAAGCATTCTTGTATTTATTTTATGAGAAAACAACTTCTGCTTTGGATGGCTTGCCCCTTATTGATTATTCAAGTTTATAAAATGATAATGAATCTCAATACTCAATCTTTTGATTCACTTTGAGTGCAAAAGTAAGGCCACTTCCCAATGAGTAGAAAATGAATTTTTTAACTTCGTTTGTGGATCCACCATCCCTTCTTAAAACATGTAGGACAGGACATGATTCAGATTTCAAATTTTCTCAGAATTATAACAATATGCAAGTACTAATTCTAGGGGTACAGGGCAACATTGACTTTTCTCCAGAAGAATATATGAATAGAGATGGGGATATAGCTCAGTTGGTAGAGGTCTTGCCTCACATGCACAAGATCCTGGGTTCAATCCCCAGTACCACAAAACAACAATATATGAATAAATACACTGAGTTAGAAACGTAGGATTCTGGGTTGCCTTAGCTTGAATCAGACTTATCTGCCAAGTAGGTTAAAAAACAAACAAAAAAACATGAATATTTCTTATACACAGGGATTCATAATTACAGAGAAGAGATTATGGGCACGTGTTTCTCTCTGTAAGTGCCGGCTCACTGTATAATACCCACGTGTAGCTTAGTGGAAGGCAAAGTTTGTATCTGCTATTTTTTTCTTCTCTGCTGGAGATTGAACCTAGGGCCTTGCACATGGCTATCCATTTTTATACATTTTCACCTTTGATTACCGCCAACCCCCCAAGAACACATTATCACTCCATCTTTTGTGTCTTTGGTATGAGGCTACATATTATGCTGTTTGACATCTTTGACCATATCTTCTATTCACAGGTTTAAGAACTGCTTTCGAGATAAAAGTTTTTACAAAAAATGAAATGGAATTTCATTTGTATTTTATACATGATAATGACTCTCAATAATGTTTTGATTTGCTTTGAGTACAAAGATAAGGTCGTATTGCTGAAATCTCGGTCCTTGACCCTCATTCCATTTCAATAACAAGGACATGATTTTGAGAGAAAGGAAAAAGAAGGTACATTGCTTTGCTAGCAAAGGAGAAACACAGGGGACTTCTGTCCCAGAGGCTGTTCCTATCTACTCTCAATAGTCAGCTGAGATTCCTCAGAGATCACTCTGTGTGAAGCCTCTTGCCTTTTTTAGCATTCTTCTAGCAGATTTAAAAAGGTGATTCAAAGACTGCATTCCACATGTTCTCTGTTTGGAGTTATAATTCACTCGTTCATTTGGGAGATAGTTATTTATGAGGTCTCCTGGTACCATCACCAAAGTCTGAATTCCTTCTTTCCTATAGTGGGCATGAACAAAGGACAGATGAATCTGCCTTGGATGGGGAAGAAAGGTAATCCTGCTTCCCCTGAGATCAGAGAGGGGGAGAGATTAGGGAGGAGCAGAGAGAGAGGAAGATAAAGAAATGTCCATTTTAAAACTGAGATGCAATAGCAAAATACCATGAGCTACATTCAAAACATAAAGTGGAACACTGTAAATTACTATATTCCATTTCTGTGGTAAAATGGGCAACTGCATCTCCAAGCTGCTTCCTGCAGAATGAGGGCAATATTGGTGGAAGTAACCAAAATTCCTTGTTCTCTATCAGGTGCGGTGTGGACAGTGAAGGGTATTTAGTATCAGAGCAGCTCCAAGAGGTCCACAGTGGCAGATGGCAGGTGACTGGACAAGGCATAAACAGAGCAGGGCTCATGCTAAGCCTACAATAAATAAGTTTGCAAAGAATTACTTTTCTAAACAATTAGCACAAAGCAGTTTGTATTCAACCCATTTCTGAAAACCGTGAAGACAGTAATTCATATTCATATTGGTAAAAAACAGATTGAGTTTATCAATGTAAGACTGTGCTTAGGCTATCCTCTTCTGGCAGGTGTTTAAGACTAAGTTGATCAAAACTGAACTGTTCCTATCTACTCTTAAGAGTCAGCTGAGATTCCTCAGAGATCACTGTGTGTGAAGCCTCTTGCCTTTTTTCGCATTCCTCTAACAGGGGTGCCGTCTGCCAGAATCTGTTGGGTCTTGCTGACCATATGTGGCTTCTTTAATAAGCATCAGGGCCATTTTCCTCTCCAATGACCCTCCTCTTTGCAGAATGTGCACTGGTTGGCTTCCTGTTCTCTAGGATCCTTCAGTTCTCCCTGATCAGGAGACAGGTGACTCGCCAGAGTTTCAGGGTCCAGGGAGAGGTCCCATTGTCCTCTGCATCCTGGCTGATCTTAGAGGGCAAGGGCCATAATGCTTGATGCTTTTTCCTTTGCTCTTTTACTTCCTTGAGTTTAGTCTCCAAATTTTTGGTTTTAAACACCCAGCAAGCAGTTTCACCAATCTTAAAGAGGGAATAAAGGATCATAACTTTAATATCTATCATTTTATAGTTATCCCTTTCATTTAATTTGAGCTACTATTAGTACTGGAAGTCAGCATTAGATACTATCTGTCCTATAGGTGATCGTTTACTATTTCAAATTAACCTTAGTTTTTTTTTTTTTTTTTTTTTTTTTTTTTTCAGAAGCAGTACCTTTGCAAAACATCAACAGGCAAGGGTTATAAAAGTTACAGGGAAAATACAAAATGACACAAACAGAGCAAAAACATATTCAGTTTGTGTGATAGCTATAAACAAAGAAAAATGACTTATATAATCTTAAACCTTTACTTAGTTACATGTTGTGTCCCCTGTTTGAGATCACAGTGATCTTAACAACAAAAATCAATCTTTTGAACACAACTTTAAATGAGCTGAAGTCTCACCTATTTTGGAGCCATTCTGGCATAGAATAAGGAGGGAGGCAGAGCCTGACCTCAGGTTAAGGCAGGGCTCTTCACAGATAAGACAATACAAGATTACATCTGAAACATAAATCAAAGAAAGGTTAAGAGAACTTTTAGCTTTCTTTTTGTGAAAAAAAAAAAAGTAGCAGAATGATTTCATGTTTTACAATATCACCTTTAAACAATTTAGTCTCTCCTTAATACCTTCCAAAAATACATTTACATTCCCCCAGACAACCCCTGGGGCAAAAGGGGCTGGAAGGCAGGGCAGAATCCAGGTTTTGTTTGGTTATTTGTCTTTATACCCAGGCAGCTTTTCTGGGACACACACACACACACACACACACACACACACACACACACCTAGTTTAGGGCTGGTGTCCTTGACCCACAGAGTGATGATCCCTGGCTGCCTGGGGTCAGGCTGAGAAACAGTGCCAGGAGTGCCAGCACTGGGTTTAAAAGATTTGAATCTTTTCACACACACCCTTTTTTGGTGTCTTGATATCCTTGCACATCAGAAACAGTTCTTTTCGCCACCTTCAACTTCCTGACAGCTCAGATCATTTGTCATGCAACTGCATAAATGTCTCTACATACAGAATCTATTTCATACACTTGACAGACCAACTTCAACATCATGATTGCATAATAGTCCATAAAATTCATGCAGAGGCCAGATTGTGTTACAGCAAGCCGTCTTTCTCTTAGGCTTATACCTATAGGTGACCCATTCAGCCAATATCTGTCTGCTCAAGAGACTACCAGTGAAATCAAAGCAGCATGTCCCATATCTTAAAGATCTAGTGACACATACAAAAAGACATCGAGGAGAGAGGATCACCAAAAGTAGGACTGACAGATGGGAACCTTTAAAAAACCAACATCTATATGTGCAAATTTCTTCCACTTGATTTACCTTGACCAACTCCAGCTGCAAGATTGTATGATAATTCAGAAAGCTATTCAAAAGCCAGGTTATTACAGTAAAACATTGTCCTAGATAGTCTCATACCCATAGGTGGCCGTTCAACTTACTTTCCTCCTGACAGACCAACTCCAATTGCAAATTTGTACAAAAAAGAAACACAGAGAAACAATCAGAGAGAAGCCCCAAAACAATGGCTGAAAGATGAATGCCTTTAAGTTGACCTGCCAAGATCTTTCCTAAGAAACAACCTATAAAATAAATGTAGTACTGGTCCTGTCTTAAAAGGGACAGAAACCAATACAAACACAACAAAAACACAGATAACCAAAGGGAATTTCCAAACCATAGCAAACAGACAGGAACCTTTAAAACAGACAGACTAGGTGGAAAAAATCCCATGTTTTCAACTCACACTTAACTGTGACTTCTATACCAGTGGCGCCACAGATGTGGATGAAGAGGGACCAGGTGTTCTCACAAAGGGGAACCAGATGTATAGAATCAAGGGTCTTGGTGTGCACACTGGGGAAGCTTATCAAATGGCCAAGCATGTCATGACTTTACTAAGTTCAGTTTCCTTTTTCTCAAAGGGGACCATGGTGGAGCAACCGGTAGTGTTCAGGGAGTCAGGGTGGGAGTTCCCTAAAGCAAGAGGAGCCCTGACAACTGCTAGGATGGTCCCTCAGTCCCTCCTTTTACACACACAAATAGCTTCTCTGGTTGGATCGAAGACAAACTCACTTGTCTCCTAAGTCTCCAGCAGGTGGTTCTCAACAAGTTCACCAGCACCTTGAATCCTCAGCATGGAAGTGGGGTTCCTTAGAGACCAGTGCTGCTCAAGAAAGCTGGAGTGAGTGCTGCTCACATGTCCCATGTGGGTCACCAAGTTTCTTGCCCAAACTCAGTCCTTTTCTGATGCCAATCCAATAAGGAGGACATGGCTTTCAGAAAAAGGAAAAAGAAGGTGTGTTGCTTTGCTAGCAAAGGAGAAACGCAGAGAACTCCAGTCCCAGCGGCTGTGATTCTGTCCCTCAGCAGGAACAGGGGGCTTTTCAAGAGGTGGTTCAAAGGCTACCTTCCACCTGTTCTCTGTTGGAGTTGTAATTCACTTGTTTATTTGGAAGATAGCCATTTCTGAGTTCTTCTGGTGACATCCCCAAAATCTGGATGTCTTCATTCCTACAGTGCTGAGTGCTCAAGGACAGATAACTCTGTCTAGGATGGGGAGAAAGATAATCCTGTTTCCCCTGAGAATAGCGAGGGAAAGAGTTCAGGGTAGAGCACAGAGAGAGGAAGAGAAAGAAACACGTCCATAATAAAAATCAGTTGCAGTGGCAGAGCAGCACGGACTACATTCAAAGCAGAAGGTGGACCACTGTTAAAATTTCTCATGTAACTATTTGCTACCTAAATTGGTGAATGCAGGTATATTAATTATTACTGTGGGTCCAGTAAGTCTCTGGATCTCTGGAACTGTCACCCCCTAAAAGATGTGTTGATTCTAGGTTGTCTGCACTTGAAATTATTGTTCATAAACTGGATCCATTTATTTTGTTTACAATGGTTGTTTCAGTGACACAAATTGCTATGTTCATCATTTTATTTTTAGCAATTTCTATTACTAAGTCATATGCTATCTGGGTAGAACAGGTTTTAAACATTAAGTAATTGCATAATTTTCTTCTTAGTGATCATAAATGCTATATTTTTCTCCCCAGATGATATTTATTCTGAGTTGTGTTGTGCCACTCTGGCCAAAACTCAGTTCTTATCCCCAGTGCCAATATAATAATAAGGACATGGTTTTGAGAATAAGGAAAAAGAAGGTGCATTGCTTTGCTAACACAGGGGACTCCGGTCCCAAAGGCTGTGATTCTGCCCATCAGCAGGAACAGGGGGCTTTAAAGATGTGATTTAGAGGCTACATTCCATGTTTTCTCTGTTGGAGTTGTAATTCACTTGTTGATTTGGGAGACAGTCATTTTTGAGATCTTCTGGTACCATCCCCAAGGTCTGTATTACTTTGTTCCTATTGAGGGTGTGTACTCAAGGACAGATAAGTCTTCCTAAAATGGGGAAGAATGGTGATCCTGTTCCTCCTGACATTAGGGAAGGGAAGAGATTAGGGGCAAGCAGGGAAAGGGGAAGAGATAAAAATCAGTTGCCATGGCAGAGCAGCAAGGGCTATATGCAAAGCATAATGAATGACCACTGTTAGATTGCTAAGGTATTTCTGGAAAAAAAAAAACATCGTTGCTGGGCTGGGGATGTGGCTCAAGCGGTAGCGCGCTCGCCTGCCATGCGTGCGGCCCGGGTTCGATCCTCAGCACCACATACAAAGATGTTGTGTCCGCCCAAAACTAAAAAAAATAAATATTAAAATTCTCTAAAAAAAAAAATTGTTGCCAAAATGTTACTATGAGATAAATTTAAATTGTATTTGAACAAATGAGACATCAAGATTACTGGCTCTTATTTCTTGCACTGCAATATTATTTATAATCAATCATTCCAAATCTTTCCCCACCCAGTGGATTGAAAACTAGAGATTAAAACAAAGAAGACAGAGCTCGGAGATGCAGAAGTTCCATGAAGAAGAGAAAAATAAGAGATTGCCATAGTTAGAGGCCTGGAAAGGCAGACTTACATTTAAAAGTAAAAATGGAAAAAGTAAGGAGATAGAATAGGCCCTTGCTTTAGATGCAATGGATTCTTATGCATACCTTCTATCAACCAAAATAAAGATTTAATAAAAGGTAAAAAAAAAAAAAAAGAAAAACATGAAGAGCTTTTGAATTATTATCACCTGATTTGATGAATGGAATACTCACAAATGAGATATACAATAGAAGAAAACAGTGTAAATCAACTTTGTGTTGTTCTGAACAAAATATATGGTCAAACTAAATATGGAAATATTGATGTATATATTGATATGGAAAGGTCAGAGTGGACATTCCCGGGGTGGAAAATATGAAATCTGAAAGACACACTCAAAGTTGGCGGTGTAGAGATAGTAATTGCCCAGAATTCACAGGAAAGTAACAAAACTCAAACGTGGGGCGTGGTACCGCAGCAGGTGAGCTAAAAGGACTCAGCTCAATGCAGACAATTAGTGAGCCCGAAGATTAAACAAGGAATTACAGAGTACATCATGCCAGTGTGTGTGTGTGTGTGTGTGTGTGTGTGTGTGCGCTTGCGTGCGTGCGTGCGTGCGTGTGTGTGAGAGAGAGAGAAAGGGGGGGGAGAAAGGGAGAGAGGGGGGAGAGAGAGAAAGGGAGAGAGAGAGGGAGAGAGAGAGAGGGGGAGAGAGAGAGAGGAGGGAGAGAGGTCAGGATGGACAAAGGAAGGAAGGGATGGAAGGAGAGAAAAGTTAACTAAGGGAATAAATGTAATTCCATCATCCAATGTTACTTATGTACACAAGTAACAGAATAGGTAAGAAGATACACACACACACACACACACACACAAAATGTTTTAAAAGTTTTTAAAATAATAAACAAATCTTCAGACTTTTTTTGTCAAACAAAATAAGAACGAATTTCAAATGATCCATACTTTCTGCTCTCACGATGAAATTTTAGAAGTCAAAGAGCAGCAGCCTTTTAAATTCTCTGGGTTGGGGTGGTAGTGGAAGCAACCGCAAGATGCTAACCCCGTAAGTAGCAGATGGAGAGACATCTGAATTCTCATTAGCAAACTTAGGTTAAAGAACCTGAGGAATACCTTTCTACTTCTGAAGTAAAAATATTGAACAGGAACTCTGTATTTAGTGAAACGAACATTCAACTATGACAATTCAAAGTATAAACACATTCAAAGTATACCCAAACACAGATTTATCACCCACCTACCCCAATCTGGAAGAATAATTAGAGGACACACTTTGAAAAACAAGAAGAAATGAGTCTTGAGCGACTACACAAAAAATAGTGGAGAACAATGAAAACAGCACAATTTATACCTAGGCTTAAATAAAAGTGTCTTCTAAATGAAAAAAAAAATGACAGGTTAAATTTAAAATAACTTTATTGATGATGTCAATGTGAAATAGGTTTTTTAACTCACTAGTATAAAATATGCTAGAAGGTAGGAGGAAAATAAAAATAAGTGCTAAGATTCTTGATTTATTTGGAAAAATACAAAGAAAAATGATTAACATAAGGCATTTTATAGAAGCAACAAAGCTTAAATACAAATGTTAAAATTTTAAGTGTAACCACTTGAAAAATATTAATGAGCTGTCAAACTTTCAAACCATTAGAGAAAAAAATGAAAGAAAACTAGAAATTCAACAAAAGAATATTTTTTTTAGAAAAGCAGAGAAAGAAGAAAACAAAATAAGTTGTCAAGAAATAATCTAAACATCTCAGTAATCGCAAATCAAATGGATAGCTAAACTTTAGCAACTTAAATCCTTTGTCTCAGATTGGGCTGTAAAATAGTGTTGTTTTTTTTTTTCTTTTCCTGTTTCAAAGAGATATCTAAGAAAATGATTAAAAAACACTATAGTGAAGAAAGAATAGAGGTATATTAATATGTATAAAAACATGTATACTAATTTTAGGGCAAAGGGAATGTTAATTGAGTAAATTTAGGAGAACAAATAAGTATCTTTTAAGTGGTCATAATCCTTCAAAAGATATTTTTTTCATTATTCTATCACATTGAGAATATATGCTGTACCAAGCATCTGTTGGCTTCCAGAGAAAAAGATGCAAAAAAAATCGCACAGGATTGTGAAACCAAGACCGCAGCTGCCTTCCACTGATGCAGTAAAAACCATGGGAAGAACAGTGGTGGTACTGATGACCTTTTGGTCTGGGAGATGAGTTTGTAGCATGTTTCTTTCAAGTTGCCCACTAGAAAACCAAGTATAGATGTCAAGGGAAAAGTCCGTTTGAAAAGTCTGTGGTGAGGGTCAAATTCCAGCTAGGATATACAAATTTGAAAGTCTGCAAGATAGAAACTTTATTAAAAATATGTAGCTGAATGATACTTGTTGAATGTGTCCATGTAAGTAAAATGAATGAATGAATGAATGAATGAATGAATGAATGAATTTAATGAGTGGAGCCCCTTGGGATTCTAGTATTTTTAGGGCAATATAGAAAAGAAAATTGAAAAAAGAAAAAATGAAATTTCAGAATATACAAGGAAATAGGGAGAGTGTTGATCATCTCGAATGCAAGTTAAAATGTGTTCTAAGGATGGAAGAGGCAAACATTGCAGAGAAATGAAGCAAAGAAAACTAATAATTGACAGTCCTAGTTACTAATTAAGAGGACATTGCTGACCTTGTATTAAAAGTATTGGTGGCGAACTGGGTGCAATGGTCCACATCTGTAATACCAGGGGCTTGGGAGACTGAAATATGAGGATCTCAAGTTCAAAATCAGCCTCAGCAACTTAGCAAGGCTCTGTCTCAAAAAAAAAAAAAATTATAAAGGGAGATAGGGATGTGACTGTGTTCAATTTCCCAGTACCAAAAAAAAAAAAAAAAAAGAAAGAAAGAAAGAAAAAGAAAAAAGTGTTGGCAGAGTGATAGAAATAATAAACCTGCCTGGGCTTAAGGGGTCATATGAAGAAAACTATTATAATTAATGAGTTTAGTCAAGTCTTTTCAATATTGTTAAAAAGATAAAAAATAAACAAGTTTATATAAAGGGCAGAAACTTGAGCAGCAGGTTTGCCTTTTTGGGTTTGTTTTCTGATAAGAGAAAAAAGCCATAGATTTTAACAAAGTTGTGAAAGACCACACACATGCCTGAAAATAATAAATGCATGGGAGGTGACAATTCTTGGAGTTATGAACTCCAGGAAATTAGTGAGAATTGAATCTGCCACAAAACTGAAGATGTTGTCTTTGATGGAAGTGTGGACTGTTTATTTGTAGTGAAACAGAAAAAAAAAGTATATGATACATATACACACATATATATATACACACACATATATATGCTATGTGTATATATGTATGTTTGTATTGTCACAAGTTCTGTTAGTGTGGGTTGAAATAGAGGCAGCAGCCTCTGGAGGCTCTCTTTTGACTACTTTTTTCAGTTAAGCAGGAAGTGAGATCATCAGCCAGGAGCTCAGATGCTCTAGGTTTTCAAAGAGAGGACAAGGTAGAAGAACCTCAGAACAGAGAATGGGAAAAGAAAAAAAAAAAAAAAAGAAAACGAGACACGGTTGAGAAGCAATAGGGGAATGCAAGAAGCAATGAACATGATTATAAATGCTAAAACAAATAAACAAACAAAATGCCAGAGTTATTTTCACCTCAATTGTGTGCAGTCTTTTACAGGTACAAAAGAAGCAGAGTTAGTGAATCAAGGTGGTGGAAGTGTCAAGGAAGTTGGAGACAAATGCATGAGATCAACTACAAATTTTCATCAAGAAACTTAAATCAGGTACAGGAAAAAAACAATAATAATAAGAGAGGAACAATGAGAAATAAGAAGACCAACAAATCTTAGGTTCTGGTTATTGGGGGAGGGATTATAGAAAATGTAAGCTGTTAAGAAAAAGGTTGTAATTAGAAAGCAGCATGCTTGAAATTGGGATCATGGAAGGTTTGCATTTTACTGTACAGTGACTGTTGGGTGAGTTGTCTAGATCAATATTTAAATCATCCAGGGTAGGAAGGTGTAATGTCAGCAGTATACTGGGAGAGAAGATGTTCGGGGTAGGAGAAGAAACCTATGGATATTTGCAAGAAAGAGGATGACATGACTTTTAAATATGATGTCTCTAAGGATGAAAAAGGAACATTATTAGAGCTGTGTGTTTTGAAGGAAAGAAGACCAGGAGGATTCCTATTCCCTCTCCTGACCTGGCAGTATAAGGTATCAGGAAGTAAAACAACCATAACTTGAGTAGGGATATTTTTGTGGATGGGAGTTTAATCAGAGAAAAAAAAAATTATTGTTTGGAAAAGTGGCTTCAGTGATTGTATCAGTGATTTATTCCTGCCTCACAAAGCACTCAGATTTAGGGCTTAAAGCAGTAATCTTCACTGGTGTTTTTTCATGAGTCTACACAGCATCCAGGAGGTTCTGTTGATCTGAGCCAGACTGTTGGTGGGAACTGGGCTTGCTGGGGGTGTACAGTCAATTCCTGAACTGGCCCCAGCTGGCTGGTCTGGGGTGGTCTTGTCCGGAACCTCGCAGTTTCACTTCACGTGTTTCTCATCTCCCTCTAACTCCCATTCCCTCCACCCATGAAAAAGGCAAAGATGTTAACTCACCACTAAGAAAGGAAGCATAAATTGCTAATTAACATATTAAAACAACTTGGTTCTTATTAATAATCAGTAAAACACAAATTACAATAATATAAATGATGATATTTTATGCATCTTAAGAACACATTTATAAAAATTCATTGATGAGTAAGGGGCAGAAAAATATGTATTCTCTTTCACTTTTGGAGAAAGAATAAGTTGGCTCTCCCTTTCTGGAAAGGATTTCAGCAGTATGTATTAATATTGAAGTCAAAGCTATCTTTTGGCCCCCAAACTATTCTTTTAGCTCTGATTCATAAAATAATACTATTTATAAAAGAGTACTGACAGGGTACAAAGAAAGTGATGTTTAAAGATGCTCATTGTAGCTTTTCATGAAATAATAAACATTGAAAACACTATGAATGCAAAAGTAAAGCCTAAAGGTAATCAGGAATGAACTTTGATGAAAACAGGTGGCACACTCAAATGAAGTATCTGAGCATATTTTCATGAGAGCATTGTTTGCAATGATATATATGCAAGTTCTTAAAAGGTAACGAGGGTGATGGCGTACCCTCTTGTTAATAACAATGGAAACTCCCAGCATCCCTTGGCTTATTCAGAATCTTGTGACAGCTGTGTATAGAAAGCTACCTGATGAAAAGAGAAACCTGCAGAAGGTGAACTACCAGGGAACAAGTGTGAAGGAAGGTGGGGAAAAAATGCCCATGTTGCTTTTTTTCTTCTTTCTGGATTTTCTGCCAATGGCTCTCACTCCACTGGCTAAAAGCAACCAGAAGTCAGAGAGCAAGGTAGGTGCTAGGGATTGCAAGCTCTTCCATGCAGTCCTTTCAGCTCAGTTTCCAGGAGCACAGAGCAAGGTGTAGAGGGGTAGAGATGGCGTCTGGAGAGACACAGCCCAAGCCACAGCAGAGTACCAGTAAGTGATAAATGATTGAAATAAGTCTGTTATCTATTAATATGAAATAATTTTTCTAACAAGGTTAAATGTGGGAGGAAAAAGTTCAATGCCTACAATCAAATAGTTTTATATAAAATACGTGAAATGACCATGTATATTTAAATGTGCATTTAGTATTTTAGTGCATCAAAATATCCAGAAATAGGTACACTAGGTTGCTAACAATCATTATCATTCATATGGATCATATTGAAAATGAGTAGAAGAGAGATTTTATTCATGTGGATTTCAAATTTTGTAATCAATAACCATTTATATATAGAATCTATAATTTAAAATGGGTCACTAAAATGCATCCTAAAATTGTATAGGGAGATTGAACAATGGTAGGAGTAAGCTAGATTTTTTTATTATGATACATGAAATTCTCCTCTTGAAAATCTGGATAAGGAAACCACAATGGAAGTGTATTTCTTAGCTTAAATAGATCTGTTTTCAACTTATAACTTTATTTATATTGATTTGTAATTTTGGGGCAAAATATTTCACCTATATATCTTTTTATCTAATGTGCATTCACAAGCATTTTACCTTTTAACACTAGGATTATTTTGGTGGGTAGCAGGAAAAATTTTCTCCATCTTGCCAATGAATAACTTTGAGGTATAAGAAGCATCAATGACTTTCCCCAAATATTCACAGTGAGTTACTGACAGAACATAAAACAGGAAGCATTTATTTCTCCATAGTTCTGGCCTGGGGACATCTATACTTTATCACCTGGTAATCAAGGTTGTTTTCCACATGGGAAAATTATGCACGAATGTCAAGTTTATGGATTTAGTACTTTACAAGCTATTCCCAACCTCTAGGGAATTTGAGAAAAACAAATTGGTTTTGTTTCTACAGGAAATACAGCAATAATTCCAACCTATGCTTCCCAAATATGTAACAGGATTCCCCAGGGCATCATGGTGAGCTCACGAGAGCACTAAAGGATATTTTAAATTTTCACAAAAAGCATAGTGATACTATATATTTGATGACACCGGGTGAATGTCAAGCTCTGAGCAATCCAGTCACATTTAGTTGTATTGCACATGCTTCGATTATGTCATATCTTTTCAAAGCCAAGGTTCTGTTGGTGCTGTTGAACAGGAAATGAAAGTGGTGTGACCAAGCTGCTGGGGAGGTTTGAGAAGTCATGCAGTGATTAGACAGGCACATGCACACCTGTGTTGAGTAGTGGTGTTTAATTGTGGTCATTTATTTCAAATGTATTTTTAATCAAACGGCTGCTAATTTGTTAGGACATAAATATGTAAGTTTTCTAGACCTACATGCTTAGTAAATAGGTCTCATTTCTTTAGTTTAGAGGCATTATGAAGAGATCACTGAGACACTCATGGAAACTGGAACAGGAAACTTCTGATCTAAAGTGTTCAAATTATACTTCAGAAAGCAAAATTACAAAAGTTCCAAATACAAAATATCTAATCAGTATTAAACATTATGTTGCTTATTTTAAATTTATTCTTCCTCTAGATTATCAAAAAACATTCCAATCTTTATTGTTCATTGTTGGGTTAATTTATATGGTCTCTTCTTTCATAAATGTGTAGCCAGATGAAATGTTTCAGAACTCTTTGTTGAATGTAAATAGGAAGAACTAATGCTTGGTTCCTTTCATAAGAAAGCTTATTTCCGTAACATTCTTAATCACTTGTAACTCATTTGGCAAAGAAAATATACTAATATGCATAGTCTAGCAGAAAGCAGGTGTTAAGCATTGTACTGTGAAATTATACTAGTTGATACCATGAATATGAACAGAGAAAAGATATATAGAGAAAGGGGAAATTGCACTGTGTTGTAGCACAGAACTCTGGACTAGGAATAAGGATAGAATCTGTGCCACTCTAGTTTCATCACCAGGAACAACCTATTTAGCTTTCCAAGCCTCCGTTTTCTTTACGCATGGAAACAAAGCATCGTAACACTGATTAACTAACTTGTAGAGTATTTTGAGGAACTTAAAGATTAGGACAAAATAACCTCATCTTGATTACTATATAACCTACTAGGTAAGAGTAACTGTAAAATTAGTTAGATATATATTCAGTTACTTATTTCAGAAGCACTTAAGAGAATTCAGAAAAAAAAAACAAACTCTTTAATTGAGTACACTTGGCCTAGCCTTTTGAGACTTGGTCATTTTTTATTTTAACAACTTTATCTTGTATCACCATCCACACCAAATTGTTATTAATATCCATAGATGTACTGTATGTATTTATTTTTCCATGTTTTAATTCTGATTGATAAGCTAATAATTTTTTAACATATAAATGGATGAAAAAAAATCCTTCTTCAAATGTAATAACACCTGATGGAATGTAATAGAAATGTGGGAGAATCAAAATGTGCTTCAAGAATTCACAGAGACTAATTTTAATGCAGAAAAAAAAGTTAAAACAAAAACTGGAATAACAAATAAAAGGTCCAACAGGGCAGGTGATGTGAGTGCATTGTAAGTAGAGGAGAAAGAGCCATCAGGTGGAAGAAATTGGGCATGTTTCTGTTCTGCCAGATCCATGCCTTTTCTGATCTCATGTATCTACTTAAAAACCGAAAATTTACTAGACATGAATGAGTACTCTTGAACTCAAGATTATTATTTTTTTTTGAGAGAGAGAATTTTAATATTTATTTTTTAGTTTTCGGCAGACACAACATCTTTGTTTGTACGTGGTGCTGAGGATGGAACCCGGGCCCACGCATGCCAGGCAAGCGCACTACCGCTTGAGCCACATCCCCAGCCCAACTCAAGATTATTTTGTTCTGGAAGTTTTCCCAGAGTAGCCAGGTTATTCGTTCCCTGGTGCTGTTTCTACCTTCCTCTGCTCCTAGATGATGGTAACACTGTCATCAATCAGGATTGGTAATAACCATGAAAGCGAAGCCCACACCTGCCTCTGATCTCCTCCAGCCTGCCATCTGCCTGTAAAGTGGTGAATGGGGAGCCAGAGTAGACAAAGAAATGGGTGACACCTCAGTTTTTATTTACCAACTTCCTGGAGCTGTGGCATCCCTTGGCTTCCTTCTCCTTGGAAGATCACGCCTCCTGCCAAGAGGCGATTCACTATAAAACTTTAAGTCTGTCGCAGTGGTACACACCTGTCATCCCAGTGGCCTAGGAGGCCGAGACAGGAGGACCTTGAGTTCAAAAGTCAGCCCCAACAAAAGTGAGGCGCTAAGCAACTCAGTGAGACCTTGTCTCTAAATAAAATAGGGCTGGGGATGTGGCTCAGTGGTTGAATGCCCCTGAGTTCAATTTCCCCCACCTCCACCTTCCCGCAAAAAAAAAAAAAAAAAAAACCTTTCCTCCAAGAGCTTATCTTTCTCTTGTCGTCGCTCAAAATATGAAAGTAGTAACAGCTCTGTTCTTGCCAGTTTTTTAGAAGAGTATTAGTAGTGTCATTCATTTACTGATATAAAAGGAAAGCTAGGAGAATTACAGTTTGGGCTCCAACATATAAAGATCTTGGGCATTGTCACATCCAATGTTAAAAAAAACAAACAAACAAAAACAAAAAAAAACCTTAAAACAGCAGAAACAATCAGAACTTAACGACTTTCCTTAGATGGGAGAATTGAAGTTTCAGAGCAAACCCAAATCAGGAGAGGGAGGTGCATCCAGAGAGGGATAAACAGCACTTGCTTATCTGGGGAGTCTTTAGATTTAAAAAAAAAAAGCTGTTAGGAGCACTTAAATCGTAATGTTGATTAAATGCTGGAAGCTGAGTGTGGTCTAAGGGTGGTGAGAAACTGCAGGAGCTGTAGTCTTCGGTGCTTATATCTGTGAACCCCACTAGATTCTCATGGTGAAGATCTGAGAAAAATACTTTCCTGGTTCTGAGAGGGGAAAGGGGAAAATGGTCCTCTTTGAAAATGCCAGGAGAATTCTCCATAGTATTTCCCAGATGTGGAAGGGCATTCTATCCTCTCAGACCCTGTCTAGAATTCATGTCTTGCCAAACCAGAGGAGAGTGAGGGCAAGGGGCACTCTCCCATTGGAGAAATGCTGGTGAAGGTTGAGTCTCAGATCCCTCTGAAAGACCAAAATGTACTCCTAAGATTATAGATCATGTCCCCTCCTTACTCTTCCCCTCAGGAGGGTTCCAGGGTTAGATAGTTGCGGCTCACTGAGGTCAAGCTCTTGGAAGTCCAGAATCAATGGCAGAGATAAAAATAAAGATGGCAAAGAATTTAAAACTTCTAGCACTTGGAGCCACATAAAACAGTAAACACTGCCCAACTTGTAAGTACTCATGCTAAAGTCTGTTTCCCTCAGGTCTTATTACTCAATTTAATGTCTGAATTTTACGAAAAAATTGCAAAGCATGTCACACAGAAAAGATAAAAACAGAACAAAAATCACAATATGAAGAAAACCACTATCAGAACTAAACTAAAAAAAAAAAATATGAACTTTCAAATGACCAGGCAAGGAATTTTTGATGAACAAGTTAAAGAGTCTTAAGTTTAAAATGTCAGACAACCTGCAGAAACATTTAGGTAATGGAATTAGAGAGAAAATTTCTAAGAAAGGATCAATGATTAAAAAAATTTCAAATCTGAAATATATATATGAATAATGGCTTTGATATGCTCATAAGTAGACTGGACATACCAGAGACCAGAATCAGTGATCTTGAAATTAGTTTAATAGGAACTTCCCAAGACCTGTGGGAGAATTTCAAGAAGTGTAACACACAAATAAAACACCAGTAAGGGAAAGGGAATATCAAGCAGAAGAAAAGCTTGAGTTAATAATGGACAAGAACTTTACAAAATTAATTATAGATATCAAACCACAGACCCAGGATACTCAAAATAGCAATATAAATACTAAACAAATACAAATAACACACACCCCAAATTACACTTCTATATTCAGGAAAATTATTCTTAAAAAGGAAAGACAATAAAGTTATCTAGCATTCTCCTCCTCTCTCTCTTTCCCTCTTGCACACCCCTAAATAATTCATTCATCATCACCAGAATTTATTTGCAAGAAACACTAGTAGAATTGCTTCAGGCAGAAGAAAATGATGTAGGGTAGCAAACAAGGCCTAAAAAACAGGGTAAGTGTCAGAGAAAGAACAAATTAGGTTAAAATAATATTTTAAATTTTTTCCTAGTCTTTTATCTAAAAGATAACTGTTTAAGGTGATAACAGTATTGATGTAGGTATTAGTCATTATAGCATATGCTTAAGTGACATGAAGGACAGCCTTTCCAGCTGGCGGGGGTGGGGGTGGGGATGGGGGAATGGGACTGTTTGTTGTAAGGTACCTAGGCCGCATGCAAGGAAGGCATCATTGTGTAATCTGAAGATGGATTTATGTAAGTTAAAAATGTATATTTAGCTATTCTAGGTCAACAAGTTAAACTTTTACAAACAGAAATAAAATTGGATTGCAGAATTCAATTCAAAAGAATAATAAAAGGAAACCATAAAAGTGACCATTTATAATGAGAGAAGGCAGAAATTAATAGAGGATGAGGGGAAGAAGAAACAGTACAATCAAAATAGTAAACAGGTGCAAACTTGGTACTTATAATTCTATCAGTAATTAGCCACAAAATTCAAACAAGGAAACACAGGTCATCTGAAAAGGCCTATATTTATTAGCTGTTTTGAGTAAATAATCTCTTACAGAGAAAAGAAGTAGAGGGAATGTTTACTAACTCATTTCGTGTGACCAGCATTATCCTATTATCAAACCTAGACAAAGACACTGTAAGAAAACTCTAGACCAGTATCTGTCATGCACATAGATGTAAAAATCTTCAAAAAATTGAGGCTCCTAAGGCAATTTAAACCTAATAGTGTATAAAAAGAGCTATATACCAAAACCATAAGGGATTTATTCCAGGCATGCAAGGCTGGTTCACAAAATTAGTGGTTGTAATTCATCATACCAACAGCCTAAAGGGGGGGGGGGGAGGAGAGAGGGAGAGAGAGAGAGAGAGAGAGAGAGACAGACACCAATGAAGAAAAAGTACTTAGGAAAAGCTGAAAGCCTGCTCATGATTAGAACAAAGAAACAAACTCTCAGAAAACTACAAAGGGCAACTTTCTCAACAGGGAATACCTACAGAGAATGTGCATCTAAAGTCATACCTATTGTGAATTGGATACTTTCCTATAAGTTCTAGAACAAGAAGGGATGGTCTCTTTCATCACTTCTATTATTCAGCATTATCCTAGATGATGCAATAAGACACAAGAAGAAAACATACATTTACATAGCAATCCCAAAGAACAAAACAGATTAAACCTTCTAGGAATTCATAGCAACTACGGCTGGAATCCACAAGATTATAGCAAGATCATACAGCACAATGTTGATTTTTTTTAAAAAAATCCAATTGCTTTTTTTAACATACCAGCAATCAACCATCAGACTGGTAAATTTAAAAATACCTTTAAAAGAAGAACTAAACTAAAATTAAATGCTTAGGTATGAATCTAACAAAGTATGTATATGACCTACAGGTGTGAAGCTACAAAACTAATTAAAGGCATCAGATCTAAATAAATAGAAATACTGCAAAACTTCAGTGTCTTCTCAATTGATAGGAAGTGTGCCAAACTTCCTATCAAAATCTGAGTAAAAACTTTTTTATGGAGAAGATTACAGCTTCTGTAGAAACACAAACGAAGTAGAATAGCTAAAACATGTTTTTGTTGTTGTTTTTAAAATAAAGCAGGAGAACACATTCTATTGTATTTCAAGACTGTGTGGTACTGGAGGAGGATAGCTTCATAAATAATTGGCCCAGATATCTTCATGTCTTTTGGTCATTTAGAGAGTCCTATCCACATTCATCTTCCCAAGAACTCTCTGTCATCAATTTTCCAATTATGTTTCTTTTCTGATCCTGACCATCCAACCAAATTGCTTTCCACAGCTCACAAATCCACATGCATGTCTTCTTTGACCATTTCTCTTTTTGAGCAATGTGAACATCTGGATGTGCTGCTTAAGCCGTCCACATTCAGATGGTGCCTGTTTTTTTTGCAGAACCATCTGCAAACCAGGCTCAAACATTTTCTTCCTCAGATAATTGATGGCAGATGTTAGTCACATCTATAATATACCCTCACAAAAACACCTAGATTAGATTAAATAACTGGGTACTACAGTCTAATCACAAAACCAAACATCACGTCATGTAAGAAAATACCTCAAGTCCTATTAGGGATTGTATGTGAAAGTCAACTGATGAAAGCAGAGGTTGGAAAGGAGGAGGCTAATGAAGCTCTATTTGACACTTTTTTACTTTGAGAGTGTATTTCTGGCTAAGACTAGACAAGGTCATTCGATCTGCCCCTATTCTTTAGTTTGCCTTTTCTATGGGATAGGCACTGTTGTAGGTTCTTTCAGTTTGCTCAACATCAGAAGATTGATTATTTTGCCCTGTTTTAGGCATAGATATGTAATTTTTGCAAAGTCACACAGTGACTGAGATGAGATGGGGGGAAAAATGTGTGGCTCCAGAGTTTGGCTTTTTAACCTTAAGCACTATGTCCCCTTAGGTAAAAGGATTTGTGGGTTGTAGATATGTGGGATGGGAGCCTCCAATTTTAATTACTTTGCTTTATTTATCATCAGTTTTGACCCTCTAGCCATTGCTAGCCATTGCTGTGATTGCAGCAGAGGGGTGTACCACAGCGTTTGGCCTCAGTGATCAATAGTTGTGTGGTCAATTAACACTGCCTTCCATGAGTAAGAGAAGGCAGGCTAGAGGCTTAAGGGAGGGCCAGATTTTAATTTCTGTCCCAGATCTTTAATTTTAATAGACATATTGGCTACTTGACAAATGGTTTCCAAATTCAGTTCCATTTCCAATCCTACAAATATCTTCATTATTCACCCATTCTCCTGGGGTTCACATTCCACAGTCTTCAGAGAAAGAGTGCTATAAAACCTGTGTTCTATGCCCAACTTGTGCTGCAGAAGCACAGAATAAAAACTCCTGAAGTTACTCTGCATTTATAATCCTCCTCGTCTCTTGCCCAGTCACTAGTTCCTGCCTGTCAACCAAGGTTTACAAACGTCGCAGAGAATCGGATGGGGTTTGTGAGTAACGGGGAAGCCTGAATCACAGTTTGGGGGAAGAGTGCTCTTTTCTTCTGCAGGCTATATAAAAGTCGTTAAATGTTTCTGTGTGAAGAGTGACTTTTGTTTTTTTCTGTTTCTTAGTAGAACATTCATTCAACATATACCCCACGTGAGAGATTGACCATTGGAATACTTAGCTTTTAATTATATTTCTATTCTATTTTATTTTATTTCATTTGAAGACAAGCAGGTCTCCTAGGTAACCCAATCCATGGCTGATGAAAGCTAAGCAGGAGTGATTTCTGCAGAGGCTATCAAAGAGAAAAGGAATTATCGTAAATGCACTGTGCATTACAGATGAGAAGGTAGAGCTATTGAGAAATTGAAATTACTCATAACATCTTTACAAAGAAAATCTCTGGAGAGTTAGTTTCAGTTTTTCCTCTGTTGGTTTTAAGTTTGACCCTCTTAAAACGTTGTTTTCATAATCACATTGTTTTCTAGGCAGAAAGAAGAGTACATACAGTAGGTTTAAAAAACGGAATCTTCCAATCATAAGGAAAAAAATGACTAGCTTAAAATTCAAAGACTGAACTTTAAAGCTGTGTTTATTGCTTAAACTCCAACATAAGAAGATGTTTTTCATTCTGAATTGACTTAAGACCAATGAGATTGAATTTTTTAATTTCCCGTTTCAGCATTAAATGTGAAATTGTGCATACATGTACTCTAATTAAAATCAGTAACATTTGTTTTACAGAACAACTTTCCAGAGAATAACTTTATAGGCTGCCGTGATTAGCCTTTACTTCAATGTAAAATTAAATTGTATAGTTTTTCTTCATTGCTTTTCTGCTGGAGGAAAACATAACAGCATCAACTATTTATATGCAGCAAGTGTTAACTTTTCAATAACCTCACTAGCTAAAAATGTGAAATCATAGGGCTTTTTCTCCTCACAGTTATTTTAAACAATTAGTTTCAAGAGTAAACAATAGCAAGGAGAAGTGGAAAAGTAAATTTCATAGAAGGGTCTGGTAGAGGACTCAGCTTCTATTTATTTGCATGAAATTAGGGCAAACATTTCTTTGAGCCAAGTTTTCCATTGTGTAAAACACAGGAGTGGAGCTAGGGGTGTAGCTCCGTGGTAACATGCTTGCCTAGCATGCTCAAGACCCTGGGTTCCAGCCCTAGCACCTCAGGGGAAAAATAAATAAATAAAATAGTAATGCCTACCTGTAAATGTGTTACAAGAGAAAAATGACAGTGTTGGTGTAATGTGATTCATGTGAAATTAAAAATACAATAGAAATCAATACATACATATATAAATATAAATATTATATATAATTTTACTTTCTGCCCACAGGGGAAAAAGATCTTCCAACTTTACTTAGCTTTTAGCATGATTGAATTAGAAAAACTCTGTTAATATGGATTTAATATCTGCGCAATAATATCTTATTTGCTTATGTCTTATTAACATGTATTAATTGTACATGTTTAATGGGGTTAGATGTGATATTTCCATGAAAGTATAAAGTGTGCTTGGATCAAATCCTGTCATTTTTTTCCCACCACCTCCCAATCTCTAGTAATCACTATTTTACTTTGAGATCCTTATTTTTCAGCTTTCAAATATGAGAGGCAACATGTGGTACTTGTGTTTCTGTTTCTGGTGTACTTCATTTAACATAATGTCCTCCATATCCATCCATTTTGCTGTAAATAACAGGAATTTATTATTCTTTATGGCTTAATAAAGTATCATTGTGGTACATATACACAACGGGATATTACTCAGCCATAAAGAAGAATGAAATTATGGTCTTTGCCAGTAAATGGATGGAACTGGAGATTATCACGATAAGTGAAATAAGTCAATCCCATAAAAACCAAAGGCCTAATGCTGACTCATAATAGGCAGAGGGGGAGGGAGTAGAGATTCACTGGATTGGACAAGGCAAGGGGAGGGAGGAGGCATGAGAATGGGAAAGACAGTTTAATTGAATTGGACATAACTTTCCCATGTTCATATATAAATACATGACCAGTATAACTTCACATAATGTACAATATAAAAATGGGGATTTATAATCCATGTATGTATGATATATCAAAATACATTCTACTGTCATGTGTAATTAAAAAGAAGAACAACAACAACACAAAAAAGAAATGCTTTGTTTTCCCCACTCAGTATGATGCTGGCTGTGGATTTATCTAAAATAGCCCTTATTATATTTTGGTGGGCCCTTATATGCCCAATTTGTATACACAGTTTGTATCCTTCTATACAAATTTTTATACACAATTTGAATGTGTGTTGAATTTTATCAAGTGCTTTTCTGTGTGAAAGTTGAGTTGATCATATGATTTCTGTTTCACTCTGTTGATATGGTTTCTTATGTCTATTTATTTGTATATGTCAAACCTTTCTTGCATCCTTAGAATGAAACCAACTTGATCGCAACAAATGATATATTTGATGCACTGTGGGATTCAATTTTCTGGTATTTTGTTGAGAAATTACCCATCTCTTTTCATTATGAATATTAATCTATAAATTTTTTCTATTATTTTTTCCTATATCCGTTCCTGGATTTGGTAATGCTAAAGTTGGCATCATAGACTTGAGTTAAGAAAGGGATCCCTCCTATCCAATTCTATGTAATGATTTGAGAAGAATTGATGTTAGTTCCTAGTTGTTCTTTAATTGTTTTGTAAGATTTAGCAGTAAAGGCATTCACTTATGGATTTTCTTTTTGGGGAGATATTTTGTTAACGATTCAATCTCATTACTTGTTATTTGTCCATGCACTTTTATTTTAATTTTTGTCATCATGGTTCAATTTTGGTAGGTCATGTGTGTCCAGAAGTTGTACATTTCTTCAAGTTTTTCTAATTAATTAACATGTAGTTCTTTACAATAATCCTTAATGATCCCTTTGTATGTCTGCACTCTTATACTGTCTCCTATTTTGATGTTAATTTTATTTATTTTGATTCTCTCATTTTCTTATCTAAAGTTTTGTCAGTTTTGATTATTGTCTTAAAGAATTAAATCCTTATTCCATTGACCTTTGTAACTTTTTAGTTTCTATTTCACTTGTTTCTGTTGTGATCATTGTTATATCTTTCATCTATTCTTATTAATGTATGTGCCGAAGTAGGAGGTTTGTTGGGAATTGAATCCAGGGTCTGTCATATGCCTGGCAAGTGCAAAACCATAGCCTACTTTATTGTGGTATAATCTTTTGATATGTTTTTGCATTTGATTTGCCAAAATTTTATTGAGAAGTTTTTCATCTATGTTCATTAGAGATATTGGTCTAAAGTTTTCTTTTTTTGATTTGTCTTTTCCTGGTTTTGGAATCAGGGTGATATTGACCTCATAGAAGGAGTTTGGAAGTGATTCCTCTTTTTCTATTTCCTGAAATAAATTGAAGAATATTGGTATTAGTTCTTCTTTAAAGGTCTTGTAGAACTCAGCTGTGTATCCATCGGGTCCTGGGCTTCTGATGGCTTATTCTATATCATCACTTGATATTGGTCTGTTTAAATTATGTATATTTAATTTGGGCAAATCATACGAATCTAGAAATTTGTTGATGTCTTTAATATTTTCTATTTTATTGGAGTACAAGTTTTTAAAATAATTTCTAATTATCTTCTGTATTTCTGTAGTGTCTGTTGTGATATTTTCTTTTTCATCATGGATGTTAGAATTAGAATTTGAATTTTCTCTCTCCTTCCCTTCATTAGCATGGCTAATGGTCTATCAATTTTATTTATGTTTTCAAGGAACCAACTTTTTGTTTTCTCAATTTTTTCTTTTGTTTCAATTTCATTTATTTCAGCTTCAATTTTAATTATTTCCTCTTATACTGCTTTTGGTGTAGATTTGTTCTTCTTTTTCTTGGGCTTTGAGATATTATATTAAGTCATTTATTTGTTTACTTTTTCTTCTTTTAAGGAATGAACTCTATGAAGTGAATTTTCCTCTTAGAACTGCCTTCATAGTGTCCTAAGATTTCTATATATTGTATCAGTGTTCTCATTTACCTCTAAAAAATTTTTAATCTCCTCATTGATGTCTTCTGCAACCCATGTTCATTCAGCATCATATTATTTAGTTTCAAGGTGTTGGAGTAGCATCTATTTCTTATTTTATTATTAATTTCTAATTTTATTCCATTATCATCTGATAGAATGCAGGGTGGTATCTCTACTTTTTTATGTTTGCAAAGAGTTGTTTTGTGGCATAATATATGGTCTATTTTAGAGAAGATTCCATGTGCTGCTGAGAAGAATGTGTATTCTCTTGTTGAAGGATGAAATATTTTATATATAAGTTATTGATTGTATTATTGATTTCTATAGAGTCTTTGTTCAGCTTTTGTTTGTAAGATCTATCTAGTGGTGACAGAGGTGTTAAAGTTACCTAGAATTTTTGTGTTGTGGTCTTTTTGACTCTTGAACTTGAGAAGAGTTTGTTTGATGAATGTAGATGCTCCATTATTTGGGGCATATATATTTATAATTGTTATGCCTGGTTGGTGCATGGTTCCCTTGAGCAGTACATAGTGTCCTTATTTATCCTTTTGATTAACTTTAGCTTGAAGTCTACTTTCTTTGATATGAGGATACAAATCCCTGCTTGCTTCCACAGTCCATATGAATGATATGATTTTTCCCAATCTTGGACTTTCAGTCTGTGGATATCTTTACCTATCAGATGTGTCTGTTGGAGGCAGCATATTGTTAGGTATTTTTTGGTTCAATTTTCTAGTTTGTCTTTTGATTGGTGAATTTAGGCATTAACATTCAGGGTTATTAATGAGACATGATTTGTATTCCTAGCCATTTTTGGTATTTAACATGACTTGTTTTCTCCTCTGTTAGTTTTTCTTTAGTGTAATACCACCTTCTGCTGATTTTCTTCATTGTTTTTCATTTCCTCTTTGTGGAATATTTTGCTGAGGATGTTCTATAGTGCAGGCTTTCTAGTTGTAAATTCTTTTAACTTTTGTTTATCATGGAAGATTTTTATTTCATCATCAAATCTAAAGCTTAGTTTTGTTGGATATAAGGTTCTTGGGTGGCATCCACTTTCTTTCGGAGCATTGTATATTTGTTCCATGATCTCCTGGCTTTGAGGGTCTGGGTTGAAAAATCTACTGAGATATGATCATCCCCTATATGTGATCTGATTCCTCTCTTGAGATTTTAAGATTCTATTCTTATTCTGTATGCTAGGCATTTTTATTATGATGTGCCTTGGTATAGATCTGTTGTAATTTTGTACATTTGGTGTCCTGTACCTCTTATATTTGGTTTTCCAATTCATTCTTTATGCTTGGGAAATTTTCTGATATTATCTCATTGAAGAGACATTCTGTACATTCATTTGGTTTAAAACTTTGTGCTTTCCTGTGTCCCAATAGCTCTTAGATTTGGTCTTTTTATGCTGTCCCATAATTCTTGATTTTCTGTTTCTTACTATCTTCACTGTGTGATCAACTTATTTTCCAGATTGTATACTTTGTCTTCATTATCTGATGTTCGTTCTTCCAAGTGATCTAGCCTGTTGTTTATGCTTTCTATTGAATTTTTTATTTGGTTTATTGTTTTCTTCATTTCAAGGATTCTGATGTTTTTCCAGAGTCTCGGTTTCTTTTTTTTTTTTTTTAGAATTTTTTTTAATATTTATTTTTTTTTAGTTCTCGGCGGACACAACATCTTTGTTGGTATGTGGTGCTGAGGATCGAACCCGGGCCGCACGCATGCCAGGCGAGCGCGCTACCGCTTGAGCCACAACCCCAGCCCTAGAGTCTCGGTTTCTTGAAGTAATCTTTTGCTACCTGTATTTGCTCTTATCTCTTTGTTGGAATGATCAACTTTTACTTGTATTTGTTCATTGAAGTCATTCTTTAATTCACAGATCATTTTAATTATGAACCTTCTGAACTTCTTCTCTGATATTTCATCAACTTCGCTGTCCATAGGTTCTGTTATTGTAGTATCCTGCTTTCTTTGGGGCACTTTCCTCCCTTGTTTTTTCATGCTGCCTATGTGTCTTCCTTTCTTGCAGTGTGGATCTGAGATATTACAGTTTCTACCCTGTATTCTTGTAGTACCCATGCAGATTGTCTGTACCTCACCTTGATGTTGGGCTTCTAGATCCTGGTGTCCCTACTGCAACTAAAGGTGGTGGCAGCAATAGCCAAGGTAACTCGAGATAGCAGTGGAGGTGCCCCAAGATGGATGCAATGTCTTAAAGAGATGAGGTTGAAAGGGTGGGCCTTACGCTGTCTTTGGGATGACTGCTCTGAGATGCAGACGCTTCTAGGCCCTGTCTGTTGTCAAAAGGTTGGGGATACTGCATGGAGAAGGCTATGGCAATGTCTTCTGTGTCCCAAGATGGAAGTAGGTTAGGCTTGGGCTCCCAGACCTACCTTGGACCTTGGACCTGGGTCCACATATGTTGGGGTGGGCGGATCTGGGCTGGATCTGGACTCTGGTGGGGGGGTCTGCTGGTCAGAAGAGGCAGTCCTGTGCTGGAGTCTAGCTCTAGCAGGTGTCTGCCAATGGTGGCATGGACCCGGGTCTACTGTGAGTCTGGATCCGACACAGGTCAATATGGGTGGATCTGGGCCAGGCCTGACCTCTGGTAGGTGTCTGCTGGTGGCAGGATGAACCTGGGCCTACTGTCCTATGTGTCTTTTCTAAAGCTGTTTATCAGGCCTTTTCATTGATCGGGGATAACTTATCCATATTCCTTTTGTCACTTCCAGTGACCTCTTATATCTTTTCTTTGTCATTTAGATAGCTCTCAAGAAAAAGAAGATAACACAACCAAATATTCCTGTCTGCTTCATCTTAAACCTATCTCTCATTCCCACAGTAGGAGAATCAGCAGATTATGTGGATATCTTTAGAGCCATTCTAAACACATTAAATGTATTTTTCATACCCTATAATTTTCCTGCCTTCTTTTTCAGCAGCTGTGTTTCCAACTAGACCATTACACTTTGGCATATATTTCCCCAAATCTTGACATATTATATAGTCTTATTTCTTGACAGAAATTCTCTGAGACGGAGTACAAGGATATAAAGTCTGCAATTTACAAGGTTCCATTAACTACCAATATGTATAAATTCCTGGGTTCAATTTGAACTGTATGCCCTTGTAAAACGAAATGGCAAAGAGTGCTTTGATATTAAGATATAATTTGGATTTGATATGTGACTTTTTAAAAATAATCTAAACTAGTAATAAATAAGGCGTTTCATAAAGAAAAGAAGTATAACTTCCATTAGAATTAAAATCTGTACTGGTGGCCCACTTTTAAATTTACTTTAACATATGTTCAGAAATGGCTGAAGTCAGCAGAGTTGTAGAAGCGATTTCTGTATAGAAAGGACCGTAGAGCAGGGAACTCAAAAAGGCATCTCTGTAGCTTGGTTCCTGGATTTAATAGAATAGAGTGAGTCACAGAAAGACTAAGGGGTTTACTATGCACCTAGAAGGTAGCTGAGGTTGATTGTCATCCATTTCACCTTCTATTTGCTTGCTCTTATGAGTAGTTTAATTGAAATTATCAAAAAAGTACAAATTACTTTATCTCTGTAATTTAAGTAGTTAAAAAACTTAGCTATGTGGCCCTTGAAATAGACTGAAAACACAGTCATTATATGTTAATGAGAATATTGGTGTTAAAGAATAAAATTTTCAAGTGTTGAGAATAAAATAAATCAGAGTATTCTTTACATAAGAAATTGTTTGTATTTAAGAATCTTTTAAGAATACTCAGATGGTGCTTCCGGGATTGACTATTCAAGAAATGTTTGTTGGAGTTCCATGTAGGTTAGGCATCATAAGACTTCTCCACATAAGTGTTTGGAGATGCTTTATTTAGAGCATCTGTGAAAATGCTGCCTTTCACCATTGACCACCAAGAGGCATATATTAGTAATTTTGATTTTTTTTTTGACAAATATTTCTTACATGCTGGCTATGTGCTAGAAGCTATTGGTAGTGAATAAGGCAGACAGAATCTCCACTCTCACTCTAGTGGAGGAAACACTGACGTTAAATAGGAAAACACACAAGTTTGTTATTATACACTGGGAATGAGGTGTTCAGGTGATGCCGTAGAGTCAAGGTAGTGCAGCTTTATGTGGGTGCAGGGGCAGGACTTGAGCACTGTTTGTACAGAGTGAGCGGAGTTCTGTCCACAGTGACAACATTTATAGTGAAAGTCACAGATGAGCAGCCATCAGCCACGGGAAAAAGTCAGGACATTTGATATTCCCAGGCAGAGGGAATGGCATAAGGACAGGACCCAAGGTAAGGAAAATGCAGTGTTCTAGAAAGGAATAGCAGATGAAAGGCTCTAGGTTAGTTAGTCTGAGAAAAACAACTCCACATAAGAATGACGCTATGAAAGAAGTCAAATTATACAGGATCATTAGAATATAGTTGAAATAAAATGGAAATTACATGTAGGAATCTTTATAAATAAATGTATTAATAAATAACACATCATAAAACAAATATTTAAAATATGCAATTTAAAGATTTTTAGTATGTGTACAGAGTTGTGCAATAACTACTATATGGTTTTTTATTGTAATAAAATATTCTTTTAAGTGTATAGTTCAGTAAATTCAGGGAATTCACACTGTTGTCAAACTATCACTTCTATCTAGTTCTAGAATATTTTCTTTAATATTCTGAAGGGAAATCTGCCATTAAGCAGTTACTCTGCATTCCTCCTTGCCTATAGCCAAAACCACAGATCAGCCTTCTGGCTCTCTAGATTGGCCTATTCCTCTAAGTGGGATCCTATAACACATGGCTTTCAGTGTCTGGATTCCTGCATTTCGAATAATGTACCCAAATGCTTATTGCTGCTTGACTCACAATAGAACAGGAGTATGACACACTTGTCTACAGATGAAGAGAGAAAATATGGTATATCTACATAATGGATTGTTCTTCATCTAAAATAGGAATGCATCTTGAAAATATTAGAATTATAGGACGTTTATATAAAGGTTTTTAAACAGGGATGTGAAAGAGTTCAATTTGCCTCTGAAAATATTCATGGGCCATTGTATGAAGAATGGATGGGAAGAAGCAAAAAGAGTTAAAAATTACTGTTGTTGACTGAAGGAGAAATGACATTTGCTTAGTCTAGGAAGTTGGCAATATTAGAAAGATGTTTAGAAAAAGAATTTTCAGTCTTTGTGCTTCACTGAATTTAGGACCTGAGGTGAAGAGCTAAATCAATGAAAATGCACAGGTAGGAATGCAAGTTTGCATTATGATATGCAAAGCCACACGATAAGCAGATTTGGGGAAAACATCAGTAGTTAAGATGCGATTATGTTCAATGTCATGTATCAGTGAGGATATGGATGAATTGGACCTCTCACATACCGGAGGAATGCATTTTGTAAATTTTTATATAGAAATATATGAAATTTATGCAACCACTTTGTAAAAATGTTATAAGTGCATATATACACAGAACCTGCATAAGAATTTTATTAAATACTATTCAACGATACCCACTGACATCAGCATGGGTCAATAAATTGTGGCTCAGTCAAATAATAAGAAACTACAAAGCAGCAAAAACAAACACCCACTCTATGTGGCAACATGGATAAACGTCAAAGATATGTTGATCAAAAGAAGTCAGACACATGGGTAGGTTGTCTCAAGACACCAAAGGGCCAGGCTCAGTGGCACACACCCATAATTCAGGCAACTCAGGAGGCTGAAGCAGGAGGATCATAAGTTTGAGGCCAGACTCAACAATTTAACAAAGCAAGCCCTAGGCAACTCAGGAAGACCCTGTTTCAAAATAAAGAAAAGAAAAGAGAAGGGAAGGGAAGGGAAGGGGAGGGAGGGAGGAAGGAAGGAAGGAAGGAAGGAAGGAAGGAAGGAAGGAAGGAAGGAAGGAAGGAAGGAAGGAAGGAAGGAAAGACAGACAGGAAGACAGGAAGACAGACTGGGAATGTCCTCTGTGGTAAAGCACCCCCGACCCCCACCAGCAAGTTCAATCCCTAGTTGAAAAGATAAAACAAACAGAAAGGAACTGAAATTGATGTTCTCTACCCTGCAGAATCTAGATTGAGATGGCATCTGCTTCCTCTTTTGCCCCCAGACAAAACCATGGGTTAGAGAGGCTGTTAGATCTGTGGGGTGGGGGTTTGAGGTGGACTATGGAAGAGAGTATATTGGTTTAAAGGGGCACAAGTGTCAGGCAGGATAAATAAGTTCTCATGATCTATTGCACAGCCCAGTGACTATAGTAGGTAGTGATGTATATTTCAAACTTGCTAAAGAGTGGACTTTATTCACATCACAAAAAATGATAAGTATATGAGAAGATAGGTATTTAATTAGCCTGATTCGATTATTCTTCAAAGTACACATACAACAAAACTTCATGTTGTATCTTATAAATATATATAATTATTATTTGTTAATTAGAAATGAAATTAAAAAATTTATAAATAAAAGTTGGAATACATGAATGCCTATAGTACAGTTACAGTATATAATGTTTTTAAATACTGTAAGAATTCAGGAGAAGGTTATCCTTGGGTGGGGAGAGAAAGTTGTGATGAGAAGATGACATGAGGGAGATTTTGAGCCTCTACTTCACCTTATCACCTTCATCTATCTTAGGGTCTCCATTGTATCTTAGGTATACTTTGTAACAACTCTTATATGTCTTTTTTTTTTTTTTTTGCTTTTTTGCATTTGTTTATTTTGGCATGTATGCATGAATGTGTTCTATTTGTATCCCATAGTAGATTTTGAGCTCCTTACAGTAGTAGAAACTGAAACTTACTATTCATCTTAGTACCTGATATATAGTAGTATCACAATAAATGGTAAAGAATAAATAAATGAATTCCAATGTACTGGGAGGTGAAAGATCAGGGATTCCTGTATTAAGCCAATACCTCAAAGAAAAGTGGCAATGTATACAGGATCGGATATAATGGGTCAACAGGAGAAAATTCAAAAGTTCATATGGAGAATACATTTGAAGCCCATCAAGAAAGGCTTATTTGGATGATTTAGAAGTCAAAGTGTCTCAAAAACTACCTTATTGGAGGCTTAACAACAACTTTTTTATTAGCAACACAACCTTCTTTTTTCCTCTGTGCGGCAGTGTGCCCAGTAAAAGGATGACTTTTCTAATTTCTGTTGCTACTAGGCAAGTCAATGACATGAAAGTAAAGATCACTGTGTGGGAACAGAAATGTTACAAAAATTCCCCAGGAAGACTGCAGCTATTTGGCATGTTCCCTTTTATACTGTCCTGTACCAGTGCACACATTGTCAGCTTTCTGCCCAGGGTGTGAATGTGATGATTGGCGCACCATGAACTTGAGGTGGCATTAAAGGTGAAATATCTGCTAAGAAAGCAGCCGAGTGGACTTAGGAATCCAGGTTTTATATGACTTTTTGGAGCTTCCATGTCAGCCGGGGACAGTCTCCTCATGCTTATTTAGGGACAAGAAAAAACCTATATGTGTTCAGTTTCTTTTTCTGGCAAGAGATTATCATTCTCAATTGACAAGAAACAGAGCTTCTGCTCAGGTAAGAAACTTCTCCTATATTATATAGCAAGTCAGTGACAGAGCCGACTCTACGTCTTTGTGCCAAAACATTTTATTCTGTTCACTGCATATTGCCGAATGTTCTTTCTCCTTTTTATGCCTTCTTCTCAGTTAAAGGTAGAAAATTGTAGCCAGAGGGATAGTCACAGCCTGTGTCTGACACCTGCTATGATTCGGGGCAGAGGTTTTAGGATTACTGGGAAATTGTCATATTAGGAAGATCTAAATGATGCCAATTCATCACCATGACTTCCCCCTTGGCCACCTACCTGCTCCATAAAACAGCAATGAAATTGTTGTTATCAAATGAAAGAATATTTCACACAGCACAGTCTTTCTGATATAACAGATTGGTTGTCAATTGTTAAGTCATGCTGAACACTGTAGGAAGAATTAAAAACACCAAGTCTTAGCGTTTACCCCTGTCAGGGAAGCAATTGAAAAAACATACACATATCTAGAAAAAAAAAAAAAAAAACGGAAACCGTTGTCCCTTTTCAAGGACACTTGTACTAAAAACAAAGCAACTACAAAAACCCCTCAGAACTCTGAAGAATTCATTAAGAGTTCTGAAAGATGCTTTAAGCCACAGAAAAGAGTACACTTCTTACATTGCGTTAGTTCATCTGGAACCACTTGGTCTTCTTTATCCCATGTCATCTTAATGGAGAACCCTAGGCTGTTCATACTGCACGGAGACTAAATTGATAGTGAGTGATTCAGCCGGGTTGGCTACAGTCGGAGTTCGCCTCTTTCCCTTTCTCTGGTCTTCACCAGTGTTATGGTTTAGCTGTGAGGTATCCCCCAGAAGCTCAGTGAGTCAATGTAAAAGGGTTCAGAGGTGAAATGAATGGGATTGGGGTATGAGGACCTTAACCCAATCGGTGCATTTATCCCCAAATAGATTATTAAATCAGTGGTGACTGCAGTTAGGGGGAAGATGTGGGTCACGGGGGACATGCACTTGGGGGTTTGTCTTCTATCCTGATGAGAAGACCTCTGTCTTTCTGTTTCCTGGTGCTATGTTTCCAGCTGCTTTTCTCTACCACTCTTCTGCCATGATGTTCTGCCTCACCATGAGCCCCAAGGAATGAAGCTGGCTGTCTATAGACTGAGACATTCTCATCAGATTCGGTTTATTGAATAGAAATATTTTCATAAACCAAAGCAGAAATTGTCCTCCTCTTTTAGATGTTGTGCTTAGTAGGTATATGAAAGATACTATCTCCAAATCATTATCATCTGGAGCTTCTTTTCCAAACTGCCTGAACTAGACTTTCTCCTCCCTTCTCTGAACTGTGCTTGGGAGATGCTGCCATATTTGCATCTAAATCATCCCAATAGTTTTAGACATTAAATAAATGGGGACAGCCATTTTTTTTTCTCCAAAAGTGACTTCTTTGGTATATTTGTATTAGCATTAAACATCAGGGATGTTATATTGTATTAGTTTCCTGTAACTGCTGTAACAAATTAGCACAAATTGCATGGGTTGTAGTAACATATTCTCTCACAGAGGCCAGCATTCCGAAATCAAAGTGTCCGCAGGACTGTACTCCCTCCTAAGACCCTGGGGAGAATTGTTCCATGACTTTCTTTTGGTAATTGTTGGCAATATTTATCATTGTCTGGCTTGTAGCTGTAGCAAAATGATCTCTGTTTCCAAGTTGTCACCTCTTATGTCTCTGCCATCTTTTCTCTATTTCAAGGACATTTGTCATTGGACTTCAGTGTACTCAGGTAATCCAGGATGACCATGTCTCAAGATTTTAACTTTAACATCTGCAAAGGTCCTTTTCCCAAATACATTAACATTCTCAGGGACTTAGATATGCATGTATGTTTTTAGGGCTATCACTCATCTTATTATATATTTTTTATATCAAGATGGAGTATATGACAGAGTCACAGGAAATATTTCTCAGAGCAGTTTCAACTTTGATAGTCCTAATTGCCTAGTTAGTGTCTATTTTACCTGGGGTCACTGTACAGTGTTTCCCACTCTTTACAGTAAAACTCCAAGCTTATCTGTGGCTAACCTCAGTACTGAAACATAATATTCTGCCAAGACTCCACCTAATCCAAAATATATAAAAAATAATGTTTATTTTTAAAAGATTTACTTAAAAATTCTCCAGAAAAACAGAATACTACTAATGAGAAACGATCTGTTTTGTTGCTCTAGATTTCTCTTCTAGACATTTTATGTGATAATTAGCATTCATAGAAGATCAGATTCCTGACCTCATCTAGATGAATAGGCAATATTATTATCTGGCCCAGGGAGTGTCTCAACTATTAATCTGATAAGAGGGGTAGGACATAGATAAGAATAAAGATTTGAGAGAAGTTCTAATTTCAGCTTTACTATAACCCTTGATCCTTGGTTATCACCGAGTGATAGATATTTACACATTTTATTAACTCCTCTCTTTTTCCACAGAGAGTGTTATAACTTTTATAAATAGTTTTTTTCTGTAGCAAACTTGACATGATAAGAACAGCCACATTGATCGTGATTCCTTATCAGAAACATTATTTTGATATCCTCTCAAAGCAAGTGACTACTGAACACAGACCCAGAAAGCTAATTAATTATGGAAATTGGATCATATGGTGCTTGAAAATGGGTGTTTACAGAAATTGCTTGGAGAAATGTTTCTCTATGTGGTTTGGCAGGGTACTTTTGCAGTTTGAATTTGTATTCTTCCATATTCCACTATATGAATAATTTTTCTCCCCGAGAAAGAAATCAATATAAGATCTGACATCATCCAAGTCCCATGATAGTCCAGCCTAAGCCTGTCATACAAATAGATTAATGGTCGCCAATTTTCTGTGCATTGAAGTATTTGTCAGAAGAAAGAATGTATACTTCCCCCCCTTCATTTTATGGCCTCGTAATATTTTTGTCAAAGGAAATGATGATTCATTATTCTCTGTTGGAAACGTGTTCTGTTCTTGGTATAATCTCTGCCATTAGAATGATAAAGAAAAGTACAACAATAATGTTTCTATGTATAATTCTCTAAAATAATTTGTTCTTATGGCAGAACATAAAAGAGCACACAATAATGCAAAAAATAGTCCTATTACCTTGGTATATGTTGGAGTGTATTGGTTGATGGGAAGAAAAAGTCTTCCTGCTGTTAAAATTATAGTGTGCTCTTATTTCTCTTTAGATTTCTAAGTTTTTTCAAGTTCTTCAGATTTAGACAGGCGCTAGACCTGTCACATATTGCATCTGCTCTCTGAATGGATCAAGAAGGGCTTGTGTTAAGGATTTTTTGCATCAAGATTCTCTGCACCAGGAAGTATTGCAAGCAGCCTTGTTTCTTCCAGGGCAATTGGGAGGAAAAGCGTGTGCCTCTGTTCCTTGTGGAACGAAACCCAATAGGACATGCAGCAGAGAGCAGGTGTTAAATCAGTTGTTAACACTGAATATGAGAACAGAATACCGCCATTTAAGTTAAAAAAAAAAAAAAAAACAACAAAACAGAGTTCAGTCTCACTTGAGATTTCTTTTGCTTTTAAATGCCAAGTTTTGGCATTTTTTGGCCTTATGTAGAAATTCTAGCTAGTGATATTAGGAAAATAATTCTTGTGTCCTATAATTTTTTTTGCCTTAGAAAAATCTTGTTTATTGTATAAATTTTATGAAACATAGACCAGTGTAAAGAAGAAAGGAAAACTATCTTTTTTTGGAGAACACCTCTAATTCAAATCAGACACACATGTATCTCATAAAGCTTAGGCTACACTACCTAATAGGACTTAGAAAATGTCAAATTATGTATCTATTTCTTTCTTCAGAAGGAAAAATCATTCATCTGGTGGAATATTGAAGAAATATAGCGAAAATATGGAAACTATTTTATAATGTCAAAATAGGTAAAAATGTTAGGGCTGAAGTTATAGCTCAGTGGTGGAGAGCTTGTCTAGCATGCGAGAGGCCCTGGGTTCAAGCCTCAGCACCACACAAAAATAAATAAAATAAAGGCATTGTGTTCACCTACAACTAAAAAAAAATAAAATGTTATTAATGCTATTTAAATGTTATTAAAATGGCTTTAATTTCCTATGAGAATCCTCAAATATTCAACAGGCTTATCAAAGCCATTTTCCCTAGAAAGGAACTTCTAGTCAAATGCTTTGTGGATAGCATTATCTCTAAGCATTCCAAGTATGTCATGGGTATTGTGATCAGAGAGTGAGAAACATGTTGTTCCAATAGGTATTCCTACAATCAGAGCTTTAAATAAGTTCTGGTTTTATTCTGTTTAATATTTGATAAATTATTTATCCTCTTTAAATCTTAGTTTCCTTATTTCTGAAAGTGATAGCATTTCCTTACCAATTATGTTTATTGTGGGATTTAGCAGTAATATTTGGAAAGCACTAGAGATGAGTTCTGTGTTGTGTAAAGTAAGAGTATAGACTCAAAATACTTAAAGTGACTCATGTCCTTTATAGGAACTGTACTTCAGGAAGAAAGGTGGGGAATGCATAAGAGCCAGTAACTTGACTACTAGGACATGTATATTTTTAATATAACAAATTTGTAATTTACATATGAGAAAAACCAAAGATTCTATCAAAAAAAATGTCTCATAATAAGCAGAGAATGTGGGGCCTTGACACACTGAGTGGAAAGGAGACCTTGCTACATTTCTATACATAACAATGGACAGGAAAATGCACTTTGCAGGCAAAAGTAGAAAGCAGAACAATTTGAAGAGTGTTCATTGAAAGAAAACATATTATTGTGATAGATTTAGGATCCATAAAAGAATCTCAGAATTTGTCTGAGGAAATAAAACTCTAAAGATATATAATGAGATTACAGTCTTTGTTCTAGGTAGTAAAATGTCAAGTCCAACTTTGTAGTTGATATCTTAAATTTTCAAGGAAATATAAATGTCTATTTATTGCTGGGGCCAATTTCTTTCTCAGTGGCACAGTAGAAGTTCTCCCAAAATAGGGTATATGTACTGTCTTCATTGAATTATGATCCATGTAACAGTTTGCTAAAGTATGAATTTGACAATTTGTTTCCATTTTGTTTAAAACCCTTTGGACTATGTTCTAATAAAAAGCTTTGCTAATAAAAGGCAAAATAACGGTGGTTAATTTCAATTCCACAAATACACAGTTATGCCTGCCAAATAAAACAATAAAAGAAGCTTCTTAGTAAAATAAAATTGTTGACATCAGATAGACATCTCTGCACATGTTCTCATTCTCAAACTGCATGGTGAGAGAAAAGGGAAACTCTAGAGAGCGTCTCATGACTGCAGGGAATGGAACCAAGATCATAGTAATAAGATACTGGTTAAAGAAAATTATGTTAAACAAGCATTTAATTGGCTTTAGATGTTGTCAGCTTTATGGCTGCAGTGGGTTTGAATGTTTGGTTTTTTTTTTTGCTTCTTTTTGTTTTTTGTTTTCTCTCTGAGTTTGGTCGTCTTCAGGGTAAAAAGAAAATATTGTCACTGGCAATGCCACCCACATTTAACCTGACGAACTTCTTCCACTTGATTGTGTGATGCTGTCTGTGGATATGCAGATTGAACATATGGGAATCTTACTTCCTCACTCTTCAAAACTTCCATATTAAATGCTGGTTACAAAATAGCAATGAGATGTAAGAAATTATCATTCAATTAGTCATGTGAAATGTGAAAAGTTCTAAGATATGGCATTTGAAATCAAACCTTGATTAAAATGTCACCTTTCCTTTACCTTATGATTAAACTATAATTTTAGCTTCTATCAATTAAACACCATTTGTATGCCTATGTTACATTAAGGGTGTGTGACTAGATAGCAATATATATATATATATATATGTATATATGTGTGTGTGTATATATATATATATATATATATATATACACACACACATATATACATATATATCTGCACATATATACATATATACAGATATATGATGTGTTTTGTATATGTGTATATATGTATATATACATAATACACATATGTACAGCTATTTGTATATACATGCAGTATATTTGCTATATGTGGATATTTTATAAATTACTTTATTAAACAAGCTCTGTGCATATTTGTGTCATTTTACTTATTGAACTTGAATCTCAAATAGCTTAAGATATTAAGGAAGCAACATAAAGAGGTCTGGCTCATTTTATCCATTCATCTGTTATTGTACACTATTGAAGATGGAGTGAATTTGCAAAAGGGTTCACCATGTATTTGATGTTTACTGTTTTAAGAAGCACTATTTTTTATATATACTACCTAATTGAGTCTTACTTATTTTGACAATGTATGTCCATGTATTAAAATTTATTATGTCCATGTATTAAAATTTATTATATAAATACTAGAGTAATTATGAACTTTTTTTGAACATGGTGTCTGCTTTCTTATTGCACCAATGTAAACTTGGCTATTGTTTACCACTTATCATTGTTAGTGTTTGCTTTCTTCATTTTTCTCTGAGATTGGGAAGCAGATGGCTTAGGTAGGATAGAAAATAAAGAAATAATATACAAAGTCTACATATGGCTTAATATAAACTTTAATACCATTCAGACCTGGAGTAAAGTCCACCTAAAACTACCACGTGGGTTTTACATACAAAGTGTACATAAATTTCCCAAATGCCTCCTGCACCCACAGTCTCCCCACTGTGAACATCCTCCACCACAGTAGTGCATTTGCTATTGTTGATAACCTACGTTGACACGTCACTAGTATCCAAATTTGTAGATTATACAATGGGTCACTGTTACTGTTGTAGAATCCGTAAGTTTGCAAATTGTACAATGCAATGTATCCACTACTATAATATCATACACAGTGATTTTACTGCTCTAAAACCTGTGTCCTGTTTATCCCTTCTTCCCCAAAACCTCTGGCAATCACTTTAATATTTTTACTACCTCAATAGTTTTCCCTCTTCCCTAATGTCATATTGTGGCATCATATAGTATGTAGCCTTTTTAGATTGTCTACTTTCACTTAATAGTTTGCATTAAATTTCCTGCATGGCTTCTCCTGGCTTGATAGCTCATTTCTTTTTAGTGATGAATAATATTTCAGTGTTGACCCATTCACCTACTGAAATATATGTTGCATGTTTCAAATTTTTCTGAATTTTGAATAAAACTGCCTTATTCACAAGGCAGGTTTTTGTGAGGGCATGGATTTCAATTCCTTTAGTCAAATACAAAGTATAATTGTTTGATTGTATGGTAAAAATGTAGTGTTTTTTGCTTTATTGTTTTTTAAGAAACAAGCCAGACTGTCTTCAAAGTAGTTGTACTATTTTTCATTCTTACCAGCAACGAGTAAGAATTTCTGTTGCTCCACTTCCTTACCAGCGATTTTTCATTGTCCTGGTTTTGGCGATTATACCAGGTGTGTTGTGGTTTCTCATTGTTCTTTTAATTTGCATTAACTTGGCAGCATATGATACAGAACATTCTTTTCATGTGCTCAAATTCTATCTATACGTCACTTTAGTGAAGTATCTTAAGGATTTTGGCTTTCATAAGACCAAGTTGTTTGTTTTCTTGTTTATTCTTAAGAGTTGTTCATGCATTTTGTACAAGAGTCCTTTATCAGATGTCTTTAATAAACATTTTCTCCTAGTCTGTAGTTTATACTTTCATTACCTTAATGTGTCTTTCAAAGAGCAGAAAAATTTAACTATAATAAAATAAAGTCCAGCTTATTAGTTCTTTCTCTCATGAAATGAGGATTGGGCTAATATCTCAAGAGTTATGACCAAACCCCTAGTTATATTCTATATTATCTTCTAAGAATTTTATCGTTTTTCATTTTACCTTTTGGTTGATGATATATTTTCAATTAAATTCATAGAGGGTTTGGAGTTTTCTATGTTCATTTTTTTGCATGTTCAAATCCAGTTTTTCTGGTACCACCTGCTGAATAGATTGCCCTCCATTATATTGCCTTTACTTACTAGTCAAGGACAAGTTGACTACATTTATGCAGCTCTACTTTTAAATTTTTTGTTGTGTTCCCTTGATCTATTTGTCTATTCTTTCACTAATACCACAGTGTATTGATTATTGTAGTTTAAAAGTAACTCTTGAAGTAATATGGAGTCATCGTCTTACTCTATGTGTCTATAATATTTTGTTTGCTATTCTGGATCTTTTGCCTCTGTATTTAAACTTTATAATGTTTGTTAGTAGCAATAAAATCACTTTCTGGGATTTTGATTGGAGTCACAGTAAAACTATAGAGTTAACTTGGGAAGAAATGATAATATGGAATCTTTCTATTTATGGACATGAAACTTTTCTCCATTATGTAATTACTGTAATTTCATCAGGGTTCTATAGTATTCATCATATCGATCTTATATCTGTTTTGTCAGATTTACATCTGTTTTATTTCTTTGTGCTGTAAATGTAAATCATAATGTATTTTTTTATTCAAGTTCAATTTGTTCATTGTTACTATATGAAAACAATTGACTTTTGTGTATTAATCTTCTGAAACATTGACAAAATAGATTTTATTCTTAAAGAGTTTTTTGTTGTTTTTGATTTAGATTTTTGACATAGATAATTTGTCATTCCTCAGACAAATACAGTGTTTTTTGCTATATTCAAAATCATAGTTTGTATTAAATTTCTTGCAGTAAATTTTTTTTTCTGATTATTCTGTCTAGGATTACAGATAGGATGTTAAACATTGATGAGAGGAGACATGCTTGTCTCATCTCATTCCTCATCTTTAAAGGAAAACCAGTTTCTCACAATTAAATATAATATTAGCCATAGGGTTTTTTTGAAGTAATACTGTATTGAGAAGCTTCTGCCATTCCCTGTTTACTGGGTTTTGGGGATGGATGGTTGTTGGATTTTTTCAAATGATTATTTTTAATAATAATGCATTTACTGATATTTTTTCTTTAGTCTCTGATGTGATGGATTTTTGAATATATATTTTTGAATGCTGAACCTAATTTCATGCTTGGGATATCCCTGCTTTGTTGCTATGTATACTTGTTTTTATGCAGGTTGAATTTGATTTGCCATGATTTTTCCAAGAACTTTTGCATCTATATTCATGAGAATTAATGGTCAGTAATTTTTGTTTCTTGAATTGTTTCGTCTGGTTTTAGTATTAGGATGATGTTGACCTTATAGTATGAGTTACAAAGTATTCCCTCTACTTTTATCCTCTGAAAAAGATCATGGACAGTTTTTTTAATAAATTATTATTATTTATTATTATTTTTGTAGAATTTACCAGTGAACCAATCAGAATTTGGCATTCTTTGTTTTGGAAGATTATTAATTATAGATTGAATTTCTTTAATAGATATAAGCCTCCTCAAATTGTTTTTTTCTTCTTGCATGAATTTTGGAAAATTATTTTTTCAAGGAATTATCACATTTTGTCTAGATTATCAAGTTTTCAGGTTCAGAGTCTATATTATTTCTAACCACCCTTTTAATTATCATAGGATCTGTAGTGATGTTGCTTTCATTTCTGATGTCAGTAATTTGAATTCCATTGAAGCCAGAATTAGACAGGCAGTCAGTATAGATAGGTAAATCAAGTCAGGTCAGATTAAGGAGGCCATTTTGAGTGAGTCTGGGAAATTGGAGACTGTCCCCTGAGGGATTTTTATCAAGAACCTGCCCCTGTTCCAAGCTGTTGCCAAGATAACCTGTCCCAGGAATTTCCCCTCCCTACAGGGAGCTATAAGGTTGTTAAGGTGTTCTTGGCTACTCCACCCTGTCCTTCCCCCTTCAGCCCACCTATTTCCCACCTTTGGCCCTCCCATTGAGCACCCCTGAACCTAGTCAAGTAAGCAGAAAGGAGAAAGGGAAAAAGGTGGGGAGGCGGGGAAGCAGGAGAACAAAGGAGGCTTAGGACATATAAAAAGGCCAAAACACTTCACTTCTAGGGATACCAGGATACAGCTATGGCCCTCTTTTCCCTCCTGGGAGAAGTCTGTGTTGCCCCTTTTTAAATAAATCCTGCTTCATATGCTTACCTCAGAGTGCTTCTCTAATGTTCAAACTTTAACATATGGGGAAGCAGGACTCGTCACCGAAAACCGACGGTATCACCATCTTACTAAGTTTACCTGGTTAAAGCTTATAATTTTTTTTCAAATAACTAGTTTAGGATTTTATTGATCTCTGGTTTTCAATTTTACTAATTTCTGAGAATTGTTATTATTATTTTTTCCTCTACTTACATTAGTTTTATACCACTCTAACCACATCATTTATACTTCTTTTATAAACAGATTTTAGTGGTTTCCCTAGAGTTCAAGTGTACATTTATAACACGGTACCCCTTCATGTTAGTGTGCATATCTCCTAACAACAAAACAGTACTGATTTATCCCTCCCATTGTCGGCTTTATTTCAGTTATTAATTCCCCTTACATGTATCTGTATTCCTAAAATATGGATGGAAACATACATAGTCTGATGCTTTGTTTGCATTACACTCGGACATCCCTGCACTGATCCTCCAAATTTTTTTTAACTATATTTAGGTCTTCTATTCTGACCATCATTCTAGATCACGAGTTTTAGCTTATGAGGCTCCATTATGGTAAGTTGTGACTTTATAAGTTTGATTTTTTTTTTTTTTGGATATTTTACCTAAGTTCATTGAAACATGATTTTCTTATCTATAAAATATGGGTAAATAAGTGTTTTTTTTTTTCCATTTGTAGATACACATTTAAAAAAATATGTGGAAGGTCAAACTTCATTACAAGTATAGTAGAGTCATATCCTGTCTTGAAGTCAATTATAAATTTAACATTGAGTCAAAGTGTTTTCTAGAGATATTTTTGTCTTTTCTTTGTACTTCTGTAATTGATATATTTTTAAATTCATGATGCTAATGATAGTATCATCATGCACTCATGTAGCCAGATTTTTGGTAGTCAATTAACAGAAGGCCTATAAATAATAATATTCCACACATTCTTTTTTTTGTTTGTTTTTGTACTAGGAATTGAATTTTGGGCATTGGACCACTGAGTCACATCCCAGCCCTATTTTGTATTTTATTTAGAGACAGGGTCTCACTGAGTTGTTTACTGCCTTGCTTTTTGCAGAGGCTGCCTTTGAACTCTGGATCCTCCTGCCTCAGCCTCCTGAGCTGCTGGGGTTACAGGCATGTGGCACTGCATCCAACACCACACACTTTTTCTTGAGGTTCCACCAATATTGTTTTACCCTGTAATTTGTTGATTCACTTATTTTAAAATTTCAGTTCATTTTCAATTAAAAAAAAAAAAGCGTGCATGCACACACACACACACACACACACTCTTCATGGTAAAGAATCAATAAAATAATGCCCATATGTAATTAAAAGTTTAGATATAATTTTATATCAAAGCACAATTAATGGTACATAAAACTGAAAACAAATTTTCATAAACAAGATGATGGATATACACACCGTGAAACAGTCAGATTCTAGAATATTCTACAGCAATAATAATGGGCAAATGGCCTTCTAAAACCATATTGATGAATCTCACATAGATAAAAAGTGGCAAAAGAATACATAGTATGTAGTTCCATGACTATAGTCTAAAAATAAGGGAAGATACAATATGCTACAAAAGCATACTTCCATGTCTTTACTTTGCAAATATAGAGAAAATGAATCCTTGTTGTTAGACATCAGGATACTGGCTATTTTGAGAGGAGAAATAGAGATATTTGGAAAAGCCAGGGCAATTTGGAGGATCCTGGTAATTTTCCTTTTATTTAGAAGTGTACATTGTAGATAATGTATACACAAATATAATTATGACTTAAACGTTACTATATTTGTGTCCCTACTTCAACAAAAATAAAGTTTTCTCTTTTTATTTATTTTTTTGCCTCAAAAGTCTATGAAGTTTAATTCTTGTGAGCTAAAAGCAGAAATAAATATACTTAATGAATGATAGTCTCCCTCTTGTTAGAAACATAACAGGCTCTAAATGGAAGTTAGTTTTTCTTCATTAGCAATACTACACCTACTTTACCTAAGATTTTTATGTACCATGTACAAATTGTCATTTGGTAATTGATAACATACACCCACACATAACAGGCTCCGGTTTGATGAAGGAATTTCACAAATATAGGGAAGCTGTCTTTTCAAAATATAAATGAAATAATATGCAGTTTTAGCTGTAATTGGTAAATGGATACTTAAGTGTCCATGTATTTACTGAGAATAAAATCTTATTTGGTGTTTAATTAGTGGCAGAAATATACAAACTTCATATATGTTTATATGTGTTTATACATGCACACGTGTGTGTATGTGTGTGCGTATTTCACATGTTCAGAGTTAATTAAAATAATTTTTTGAGCTTCTACTTTTTTTCAACTTCTGTGCTATACCCAAAAACAATGAAATGAAAGTCCTAGGCCTGTCTTTATGGGAGATTTCCATATAAAAACCCACAGATAGGTCAAACAATGACTATAGTGTACTGCAGTCGAGTTTGCCATGATGATTTTCCTCCCAGGGCTATGGAAGTGAGGAGGAGTTTCTAAACCAGACAGGCAGGAGCTGGACCAGAACAAGTCAGTCAAGTTTCTGAGAGGTGATGAATTGTAGTTGGAAAGTGGATGCAGAACAACATGGCTCAAAAGCACTTTCATGATTCAGCTTTATCAAATAAATATTAATTATTTCTTTAGTATCTATCCTTCAATAGAAGACTTGAAGGCTTGGAGTTGAGCTAATTTTTAATCAACGAGAGCTGTCATTTTTTGAGAGATAAAATGCAACAGCTCCCTAAATAATGAGATAATCAGGTTTAATGTTGCCATTAAGAGAGACCTCTGGTGACAAACAAGGTCTCTGCGGAGCCTGCAAATCATTACTAAAATGGCTTCAAAACAATAGCACTATTTAGATATGAGACCAATTTAACTCCAGTGAAAAAGGGTTGACCTTGTGTTGATCCCATCTGCTTTCAAATCATTATTGTCCACAGAACTTAGGTTCTACTTGGTGGGGTCTTTAAATAACTTACCAAAAGATCAAGTCACTCAGCAGCTATAAATGAAAGTACTAGGAGAAAAAGACTGACGTGCACAGGGGCAAGAGGTGGAGTTACTACTGCTCTAGAGAACATGTTCCCATATTTTTATAGATTTTTTTTTATACACTGGAGAATTTCCATGTCCTTAATTATTGTGCTAATGTGCAAAATTGAAAACTTTATCTCTGCATCTTCACTGCCATTAATTGAGAAATCATGTCTATAAATCCTGTATAGTCACTAAAACTATTATTCATGCATTTAAGGCTTAATTAACTCTGTGATTAATTAAAAGACAAAACAAATGTATATTTGTGTTGTTTAAAGAAACAAGCCTGTTATATTGTTTTTTGTTTTTTTTTTTTTTAATTTTAGGGAAGAGAAACACCCTTTGTTTTAGAACTTCTAAAAAGAGTACAACATTCTAGATAAAAATGCCCTAAAACTGACCTCAATGGGAAGATTCAGAGGGAGTAATTATAGAAAGTGAAATGCATAATTGCTAACCAGGAGTTAAAAAGAAATTAAAGGGCAGGTAAATCAAGTAAAAGAAAAGATATGACAATATCAAAGAGACCACTATGATGTTTGCTTCATTTATTCAACTCGTGTAACCTACTATGGGTAAGACAGGTTCTAGGTGTTTGCAATACATGGATAACAAACCTGTAAGATTCCTCCATTTGTGCAACTTACATAGCAGTGGAAGTAGACAATTGTCAACAACACCTAATTTTTAATCTAAATGCAGCAGCAGTGATGAAGAGGAATAAATATAACTGTATCACTAATGCACTTTGCTCTTTCATCTTTCATTCATTAGCAAACAATCTTTGGAGACTAGTTCTGAAAAGGACCTTTACCAAAAGCTGAAACAGGGTTTGCATACTGACTGCTGATTATTCTGAGGGTCAGAGATGCCTACATGTTTAGTGTTGGGTTTGACTAGGGCTGCTGCCCTTTGGACAGCTGGCTTTTGAGGACACTTTTACAAAGCAACACATTGCTTCACTCCCCTGAATTAGAAAATGCAGGTAAACAAACAACTCTTCCACGTGTTGATCCCTGCTGCGCATGCTTATATTTAATATTCTGTATATGTAAGGGTCCGGCGAAACGTCGGAGAAGGAGAGACCACACGAGACTAGCTCCATGCAATGGCAAGGGGGATTTATTGGGGATCCATTCCAGCGCGCTGGGGCTCCGTGCTCACTCAAGAAGGGAGAGCAGCCCAGAGCCCAGAGCAGAGGTCAAGCAGAGCTTAAGTACACTTTTTGGAGAGGGTGGGGGGCTTTGCATACATCAGAACAAATCATCATGAGGCGCGGGAAAATTGAACAACAACCCTGAGACATGATTAGTCCATTCATTGGCGGGAACAGGCTGGGCAGGGGTGATTGGTCACTTCTAAACTGGGTACACATTCAAACTGATTGGTTCGGGCTCTGTGACAAACTGCACAGGGCCCTAGGCTGAATGGCCAGTAGGGCGTTGTCTTAACTATCTCAGGAATCTGGGTGTAACAGAGGAACTTAATAATACCTAATCTTTTACATTTTAATTCAAGCTTTCCAGCTTAGAAACTTTACCCTTTTATATATGTGAAAATATCTGTGTAGGGAAAATACAGGAATTTAAATTTCTGGGTCAAAAGATAGTTTGAATTTTTACACTTAAGAGATTTAGTCAATTTTCGAAGTCTTCTGGGATTTTAGTAATTTATATTCCCAGTGGCAATACTTTTTTACAGCCTCAAAACAGTGTTATCAGACCTATGTGTTGTATTCATGTGGACAGATGAAAATGGAATTGACATCATGGTCTTTTTCTCTTTCCTTATTAAATCGAGGTTGAGTATGCTCTCATTTAAGATTTATATTTCCATTTCTTTGAATTGTCTGTTTGTGCACTTTACTTATTTTTTTTTCTATTTGTTAATCTTTTTCTTGATCCTGGAAACACTTCATTATAATACAAATATTTTCTGTTTTTTATTTGGTTTTAGTTTATGGTATTTCCCCATATATTTATATTGTGAACTATCGTTTTAAGCCAAAAGGAATTTACAGCTTTCGTTTTGTGAACCATAGATACAAAGTTGGATACTCAAAATAGTTCTTTATTTTCTTTGTATATTTTATTATTTTTACACCTAAAGATTTGAGGCACTATTTGCTGAGGGCCATTGCCAAGTAGGAATGACGCATCGAAATTTCCTTGCCAGCGTACCCCATGTTAAATGGACTTGCCTTGGAAATTCACTGTGACATTGCATGTGTGTTTGAGAAAGGTGACCCTGCTCAAGGACGAGGGTGGATCCAGGTTTAGGGTGTATCCTGCAGGTTTTAGGAAGTATCCCGGTTTAGGATAATTTGGGTTTAGGGCGTTCCTGGTTTAGGACAATCTGGGTTTAAGGCAGTTCCAGGTTGAAGGTTATTGCTGCTGGGTATAGGGCGTATCCTGCTGCCTGAGTTCCCGTTGAGTTCTCGTGGAATTAAGAAAGTATTTGGGACGTGAATTGTGCGGCAGAACTTGGATTTCCCCGGAACGTGTGTGTAGAGGCCGGTGTGAGTTCGGGAATAAAGAATTGCTGTTTGAATCTACAAGGTGTGTGGTGGCTCGTGATTCTGTGCCTAGCCAAGACTGCGGCAACTATTTATTGTGATATTTAGTACAAAAAAATGGATCTACTTCAGAGTTTTGGTGAATCAATTCCAGAATTTCTACTAATAGCACCAATTGTCTAATTATCCACTAACTTGAGATGAAGCATATAAAATCCACTGTTTCTCTGTAAATTTGGGTTTATTTTTGAACTTCCTATTTTAACTACTTATCTGTTTAGTTAAATACAGTATTACTGCACATACATCAATAATGCAGTTACAATTACTGAATTTAAGTTTTAATATCTACTAAGGTTGATTATGATTCTACTTTGAGTATTTTTGGGTATTTGTATCTGTACATTTTCCCACATGACTGAACAGAGCACTTTAAGCCTGCCTCTATCTCAAAAGTTATGAGAAAAACTGTGGGTATTCTTATTTGGATCATGCTAAATTTAAAGCGACTTAAAGAAAGTTGACGTCTTTATCATTTGTGTCCTTTAAAAGGATTCTAAAGTTTTCTTTACAAAGATATGGGACATTTCTATTTAGGTTTAAGCCTAGTTTTTTTATTTGTGGAGAGCTCTGATATTTTTACTCCTGTCCTTTCTTTAATTGGGTCTTCTACTGAATGAAATCACAGGCATGTCTTTTAGCTTCTCTTTTCTTTGTTGTCCTAAATACATTCTTCCTTCAGAGTTTAATGTGTCTGTCCATTTTTTTAAAAGAGTCCTCTAAGCTTTCCCTAAACATTTTTGGGTCCCATAGCTGGTTCTGTGGTGAAGAATTGGATGGGTGTGTTGTGTGTATCCCTCTCCCTAGGACCAGGAGAGAGCAGATTGTTATGTGTGGTGCTGTTATGACCTGACAGTGTCTCCTTCCGAAGAAAGTGGAAGCACACAATTGCTTTTTTCTTTTCTCTCCAGTGTTTTATGTTTGTTTTTGTTTGTTTTCTTTTTTTTTCCAGAGATTACCTTCTGACTCATTTATTCTTCTCTGGATTTAGCATTTAAGATTCTCCTCCCTGAACCAGCTCCTAGGCTTTCAAAATTGCCACATACCTACAGTCCTCTCTGAACGTACGTCCATTCTTCTCTCCTCTTCATCTGTCTTGGCAAGGCCCCTTTTAGAAAGCCCTTGGCTGACTTTCTTCTACCAATAATGCTGATCTGTAGAGTGCAGCATGCCTCCCTAATCTATGCTTAAGTGCAGTTTCCTCTCAGTGCTGTTTTCTTTCTCTCTAGTACCCTAAAGGAGCAGCTCCAGGTGAATTTTCATCCAGAGATGGTCCTTGGTGAGAGTGTTTACTGATTGTCAAAACTCTATATGGTGGTCAGGTCTCCAAGCAGTTTTCATAAGTGGAAGAGAAAGGCCTCCTCTGGAGAGGATGGGGAGCTAGGGAGGTTGGTGAATGTGCAGAATTCCAATTGTGCTATCTGAAGTGATTCCCTGTATGGACTCTTAGTACCCCACTGTTTTACAGATGAGATGTGTGATCCCTGAGGCCGGAGAAGCCGTCTTTACTGCCTCTGCCTGTACCACCTATATTGTCTATTCGCTTCCTTTATGATTTCGTTGTTCCTAAATCTTTCTTTCTTTTTTTTTTCCTTTGGGGTCTCAGCTGCACTGAGACAGAATGAGTTCAATCTTCACATCAAAACAATACAGAAAATACTGCATTGCAGAAATGTGGAGATGAGAGCACACCGAGGACATTGGGATGAAGAATCTTTCCATTATAGACTGCGGTCTAAACTCCATAAACACTGACATTTCTCCGAGGAACACGCTCTGTACATCTTTACTCAAGTTACTGAAACTTGATTGAAAAACTTAAGCATATAGGTAGATGAAATCTAATAGGATAGATTAACATTCTCCTCATTAGGAACATCTATATGATAAAGCTTTGGCATATTTTTTGGGGGGGGGCAGTCAGCTAGCCTCTTTCACATTTCACTTTTAGTTCTTTTTCATTTTTTTATTTCTGGAGACCCTTCCTTTCATTTGGATGTAGCCTTCCCCAGCCTGCTTAAGAGCATCTGAGTTGACTTTTTCTACACACTTATTTTCTTCTTTCAAGGAGCAAATGTATTGTTCAAAACCATGAAGCTAAACATACTGTTGTAGAAGTATCATGCTAACCGTAGAGTTATTTCCCACTTTCCACTCTGTTCTCCCTGAATCCCCTTGCTTTTTCAGGTTTTTATTCATGGGACTGCATTGAATAGGCAGGCTGCCTTTTTCTTACCCCCCTCTGAGTGACCAACTAGGCATCCTTCAAGAGTCACTGAGCCAGCCACGCGTTGAAACTATGCTTAAAAATAGGGCTAAACTGAGAATGTGACTCACTACCAACTGCTTTGCAAAAGGGCCAAAATGGATTTCATTATTTTCTCCATTGTAGATGTAGAATATTGTTTGCTTGTTACTTAATTCAGACAGAGACATATGTATACTGTGTTCCTGTTAGCATTTAGGCTAAAAGGCCACAATATTACAACATCTTTTTTATATTTTTTATTTTAGTATGTTTGGTATGTAAAAGAAATGTGGCTCCTATAATCTATCTCAGAAAATTTAATACCATAGAATTCCAAGTGTTCAAAGAGACTCTAAAATTTATCTAGATTAAAAATTTCTGTAGAATTCAAGAAATTATTCTGGTACAATATAGTATGATATATATGTATTGACAAATGACACCAGCTATTTGCTAGAAGAGTTCAGGTAAGGAGCAAGTGAACTTTTAAGTAGAGCCCTTTGGGTTAATTTCAATATTTATGAAATCCATTGTTTGCAGATATGTGCCAATGTTTAAATTCTTAAAATTTCAGTAAATATACAACAGTCAATGATTCTTAGGAAATGCCTACTTCCTGGACTGTACACATTTTCTCTGAAAAAGCTGAAGCTTTTAGCACTTATAAATAGACTATTTGTTTTGTTACAAGTTAGGACCAGGTACTGGCTATAAGCAAAAATACGACTAGTCATACTCTATTTCATACTTGTCTTCAAATAGCTCCTAATAATAAATAATCACTAATTAATGGTTGGTATCAGTGTGCTCTCATTAGGTAGAATTTTTAAAGTATAAAAATCTAAGTAAATATTAGATGAATATTGAAATTTTTGGATTATCTGATTATCTTTGCTTTGTTGGAGTTTCTTTGAAATATTTTTTTCCAGTGCATCAATATGACTTTAAAATATATATGGGTATGCATATAGTTTGCAGATATATGCCAATGTTTAAATTCTTAAAAATTCTAAGAATCATTGACTGTTGTATATTTACTAAAATTTTATATCAGGCATCTTTAATAACATGAAAATTATCTAATAATTTCAGTCTCGTAGAGCTCAAACATGACTTTCCGCATAAAGAGTGGCACAGCTGTTTTAACAGCTAACACATTCTTTATACACTATTAGTGGATTTTGGACTATGAATCACAGAAAGCAGTACTTCTGCGTTCTGTGCTATTCAGATCATACTTCCTATCTTGTGCCACTTGTAGATATCACATTATAAGGGGTTATTGAAAACCTGGAGAACAATGCAGAATAACCAAAATCATGAAGTATTTGGAAAATGTTTTTTCAGAAAGGGCCATTAAGTCACATTGAAGAATGTGAGGGACACATGTAACTGTATTTACACTGGAGATTGGCTGTCACCTAGAAGGCAATGAGCTATTTTTTGTAACTCTAAAGGGCAAGCTAAAACCAGTGTCTGAATGTCAGTGGGTAACATATTTCAGTTTATAACAGCAAGAATCTTCTTTTCAGAATCTTCTTCAAAATGGGAAGACCGCTTCCCTGAAAAGAAAAGTATCATACTAAAATGACTGATTTTTTTTTTTTTTTTTGGAGCACATAGAAGAAATTCCATGGAGTGTACAGTCTTTGAAAGGAGACATAAAGGGAGAGATGGGACTAGATTTACAATAGATATACAGAGATTTGATGGAAGTGGAGAAATCATAAGTCTTTGAAAATTATATTACAGAAAATAACAAATCAATAAATATCCAAAGAACAAGACTGACTAATGCAGATAGAGACTACCTTATAGAAGAAATGACATTTTAAAAATCCATTGTAATAGGATTTTTTTAGACCACTATGGAATACCAGAGATGAAAAATAACCACCAGCATGGAACAAAAATTTACAGAACATGCAACATGATGGTTTGCAAGGTATTAAACCTTAGAATATGAAAACACTGATCCCTTAAGGTGAGGAAAAAAGTGAGCTCTAACTTGTCTGAGAGAGTTCTTAAATGGTGACTTAGTGATGGGGAACCAAAGTAGAGCCTGTCCTTGAGTTGATGAGATGGAGCTGCACACACAGGGAGGCTGAGATGAAAAGGCACAGAAGTGAAGAGTAACACAAGAGAGAACACTGAGAGTGAACACTGGACATATGCAGAGGTTCACCCTCAACTCTGAATCAGTATACTCATGTTGAGAGACTACCAAAGACTCATTTGAAAGCATTAGGAGAAAATTTTTTTCTAATGTTGACATAGGGGTATGAAAAGTTCCTACTCTCACCAGCCAAGAATATCAAATCTTATAATTCAAGGTACACTGAATAATGTGAAGGTTTCTGCCCAAATATTGGGGAAAATGAATATTAGGCAATATGCTTCTGTAAGTTCTACCTAATGAAGGTTAACAGGGAGACCAAGAAGATCAAAATGTTTCCCAGCAATTCATTATACAATGAAACACAAAGATAATTGTAGATATAAAAAATAACCAGAACCCACTAAGATGAAGTCCCAAATTCTTGACATCCAATAAAAATTACTAGGCATGAAATAAGAAAATTCAACCATAATAAAGAAATCAATCAAAATAAACCAAGAATGATACAGTTGGTGGAATTAGTATCAATAATTATAATTACATTCTGTGTGTTCAAACAGCTGAAGGGAAGATTAAACATCAAAAGGAGATACATAAATGATATAAAAAGACCCATAGTATTTTCTCTTTGGACAAAATTCAAGGCAGGAAACAGTAAAGCAACACCTTTAAACATATTTAAATACTTCTTAAATTAAACTAACATGTTATATATCACAGAAGAAACATTTAGTGAACTTAAATACATAGGAATAGAAATATAAAAACAGAGGGGCTGGAGTTATAGCTCAGTGGTACAGTGCTTGCTTAGAACACGTGAAGTTCTGTGTTCAATCCTCTGCACCACATAAAATAAATACATAAATAAAATAGAAGTATTGTGCCCATCTATGACTAAAAAAATTTAAAAAAAAAGATAAAAAAGACTGAAAGAGTTAATGTAACTTTATGCTGTGGAAGAACAATTTTCAGAAGCTTTTATGTATGTAAATAAAGTCCATGAAAGAAAAGGGGTCATAAAATATTTAAGGAAATTATTGTCAATTTATTTTCTTTAAATTTTATGAAAGCTCTTAACCCACAGATCTGTGAATATGAAATAGTCCAAAGCAAAAAAAAAAAAAAAAGATATTATACCATGGCAGTTCCAAATTCAGTGATAGAGACAAATATTTAAATCAATGCAAAAAATGCAAATTAAATACTGAGAAATAAGATGAATATGATAGTTATTTTCTCTCTCGACAAAATTCAAGGCAGAAACAGTCCAGCAACATCTTTAAAGAAGGTGTCCAAATGTCAATCTAAATCCAATACCAGGAAATATATCTTTCAAAAATTGAGATGGAGATTCTTTGAGCCATATAAAGCTGAAAGAACTTATTACCAACAGGCCTAGACTATAAGATATTAAAGGAAGTTCATGAGGCAAAAGAAAAATCAAGTAGCATAGATATCTGAATCTAAAAAATGGAAACCAGAAACCAGAAATTGTAAATGCAAGGATCAATATAAATGTACCTTATTTTGTAAAATGCTTTAAAGAATAGTGATGTTTAAACCAAAAATAAAAATGCATTCTGAAACTTATGGCATATATGGAAAGGAAAATTATATAAAAAAAACACTGAAAATGAGAATGAAAAAGGAAGATGCTTTAAACTTCTTATTCTATACCCAAGGTATGATAACATTTCTAAAAGGTAAATTAGGATAAGTTAAATGTATGTATACTATAAGCTTTGGAATTTTGCTTCAGTATGTTTCAGTATGTTCCTAGTCCTCAAGGGGATACTATTATATTGCAAACCTTCAGGATATCCTAGATATAAACACAATTATGCTTTCTTCTGTTTGAAAGCCTCCCAAGCTTGGTGGATTTTTTCTCACTTGGCAAATATTTAGTATATGGCCAATTGAAGACAAAGTGGAGATTAAGCCAAAATCTGAAAGCTTTTTTTTCCATCAAATACATGCCAGTCTCTGTAGTACATACCTTAGCTAATTTGTAGTACTTTATCCTTATAATTTTTAAAATTTTATTTTTATTAAGATATAATAGTCATATCTTTATGGGGTATAGTATGGTGAATTGGTGTACTCATATAGTGTGTAATTATCAAATCAGGGTAATAAGCATCTTCATGTCTTCAACCAACATTTGAATGTGTTGAAAATTTTGTACCCTTCTAGTCATTGTGAAATATACATTGTTCTAATTGAATATCTCCCACTGTACTAAAGGAAAACAGGAACTAATCATCCTCTTGAAGTGTATTTTGGTACCCGTTGCTGAGTTTTTTCTCTTGCCTTGTCCCTCTTATCCTTCCTAGTCTCTAGTGACCACTAACCCATTCCATTCTTCTATAAGATCTACTTTTTATTTTCCACAAATTAGAATATACAGTATGTATCTTTCCATAGTCTAACATTTTGTTGAATATAATGATATCCAATTCCTTCCATGTTGCTTTAAATGACAGGATTTAATTCATTTTTAAGGCTGAATAATATTCCACTGTGTATACCATATTTTCTTTATCTATTCATTCACGGATGGTTTCCATATTTTAGCTGTTGTGAATAATTGCAATAAGCATGGGAGTATAAGAATGTTTTTTGGATAATTTTTATCTTCTTTGGATATATACCAAGAGTGGAATTTAGGGATCATGTGGTAGTTTTACTTTTTTGAAGAATCTCTACACAATTTTTCATGATGGCTGTATGAATATATATTCTTACCAACATTGCATGAATTTCCTTTGGTCCACATCATCACCATCATTTATTATTTTTTTTGTCTGTTTGTTTATGGACATTTTAACTGGGAGGGGATAATATTTGGATTTTGGTTTCTATTTCTATCATGATTAGTGAGATTAAACTTTTTAATGTACTTGGTGGCCACTTTAAGAAGTGTCTATCTAATTCTTTAGCCTGTTTTTAAGTTGGACTGTTTTATGTGATGTTCAGCTTCTTGAATTGTTTATTTACTCCAATTATAAACCCTCATTGAATGGACAACTTACAAATGTATTCTCCCATTCTGTAGGCTGTCCCTCAGTTTCTGCACAGCAAAGGAAACAACTGTCAGAATTTTAGTTTGATGTGGTTCAATTTTTACTTTGATTTCATGTGCTTTGGGGCTCCTATCTAAAAATTCATTGCCTACTTCAATATCTAAGTGTTTTCCCCATATTTTATTGTAGTAATTTTACATTCAGGTTTATGTGAAGATCTTTTACATATTTTAAATTAAGTTTCTCTAATGTGAGAATAATGGATCTAGTTTCATTCTTCTGAAGTATATCCAACTTTGCCAGCACGTTTTTTATTGAAGAGACTGTCTTTGTATTCTTTTTTTGTGTGTGTACCATATATTCTTGGCACCTTTGTGTCAGCAGGTGGTATATATGTGAATTAATTTTTTTATTCTCTTTTCGGGTCCATTGGTCCATTTGTGTATTTCTTTCTATGCTAGGACCATGTTATTTTAATTACTACAGCCCTGTAGTATATTTTGAAGTCAAGTGTTATGATGCCTCCAGAGTTGTTCCTTTTTTTGCCCAGGATTGTTCATCTCCTCTGAATCTTTTGTACTTCACAAATATTTCAAGTTATTTTCTATATGGATAAATAAACTCATTTAGTATTTTGATAGGAATCATATTGAATTTGTAGATTGCATTAGTTAATACGGTAATTTTAATAGTACTTTTCTGATGCATCAGCACAAGATATATTTTCAATTTTATGTGTCCTATACAATTTATGTCATTAGTATTTTATAATTTTCTTTGTAGATACTTTTCTTTTCCTTAGTTGGATTTATTATTATTTTTATCAATTATAAATGGGATTTTCTTAATTTCTTTTGCATCATATTTATTATTGGGGCATAAAAATGCTACTGACTTTTATATATTTATTTGTATACTGCAAGTTATTCTAACAACTCTTTGAGGGCATATTTAGGTTTTACTAGGTATAAAATCATGCTACATATGGACCTGGAAATTTTAATTTTTTATTTGTTCTTTCCATATATATATCTAGAAAAATAACAGAAAAGTAGAGTAGGAGATTTTAATTTTTTCCTTTCCAATTTGGATGTCTTTCATTTCTTTCTTTTTCTTAATTGCTCTTGGTAAGACTTTCATAATATATTAAACAAGAGAGATGAAAGTGGACATGATTGTTTTTCCCTAATCTTTGAGGAAATGCATTTTCCATAACTGGTCATGACATTGACTATGGCTTTTTACATATATAGTCTTTAGTATTTTGAAGTCTTATACCTAACTTGGGATTTTCATCATAAATGATTTTGAATCTTATTGAACACATTTTATGGATCTATTGAAATGATCACTTGGATTTTGTACTTTCATTCTTGTGTTGTCTCACGTTTATTCATTTGTATAAGTTGAGTCATTCTTTCATCCCTGGATGAATCCCAATTTGATTGTGGTATGAAATCATTATATACTGTTGAATTTAATTTCCTAATATTTTATATTTATTCTCATCAGGGATTTGGGTTCAATATTTTTTAATACTTTAAGAATTGGAATAATTTCTTCTTTAAGGATTTGTAGAATTCAGCATTAAAGCCATGAAGACCTGTACTGATTTTTAGATGGGAAGCTTGACTGCTTCAAACTCATTGTTCATTACTGGTCTGTTTAGATTTTATATATCTTATTGATCCAATTTTAGTAAGTTGTTCGTTTTTAGCAATGTATCATTTCTTCTAGGTCTTTCAGTTTTTTACCAGTTTCATTTTGGTAATTATGATCTTTTGTATTTCTGTGGTACCTTATGATAATGTCTGGTTGGTCATTTCTGATTTTATTCATTTAGGTCTTCTCTGTTTTTCTTGGTTAGTCTCTCTAGTGGTTTGTAAATTTTGTTTATCCTTTCAAAAAACCAACTCTTGGCTGCACTGATCGTATGTATTTATTTTTACTTTTGATTTTATGTATGCCATGTTTTTTTCATTATTGTTATTGTTTTCCTTCTAATTTTGGGTTTGGTATTTCTTGCTTCTATAAACAAGTTGTTTTCGTAGCTTGGGTTCTAGAGGCTCGGGAGGCCCCAGGGAGTTCCTTCTTTGGGTCACAGCAGACAATCTCAGACCAGCTACCTTCCCAAACTAGATTTAAAGCCAGTGAAGACCATGACATTTTCTTGAAGTTAGAATTGCTGGTCTGCTGTGGCAACTGGGATTGATAACCACTTTGCCACTCACCTTCTTCTCAGTAGAGTGAGGTACATGGGGGCCAAGGGAACCTGGGTTGAATTTACCGTTTCCTATTATCTTCTCTAGGTTACGTGTCTGACTGTCCAACTCTCCACACTCAGGTTCTACTTCCTTATTGATTTCCTTTGAAAATCTCCTGGAAGAACAGCTTACCATTTGTTACCCTTGTTCTTTCCCATAGAAGAGTCATGTGGAGGGCACCTCTATTGGTCCATCTTGGAAAATATGTCTTCATAACAATCTTGAACATTGGAAATTGCCCCTCTTTTATAAAAGCATCATACCTCAATACATAATATAAATTGGCTCTAGATCTGAGAACTATGTAGGAATTAGAATAAAATTTAAATCTATCAACCATCACTCATTCAGTGTTGCTTAACTGTGAAATAGATATCCTTTCCCTGTTCCATGCAGAATAATTGTTTGGAAAAGACCAACTACTAAATGGCATAAATGTTATATTTTAGGTTAAACAATTTCTTCCTTATAAAAGTGAAAGCCCGAAGCCTCAGTGACATAATATAATTAGGTCTTATTCATCTCTGTGTTATGCAAAATACAGACCAGATAATCATTCTATATATTTCAGTCCACCATTAGGAACAATCAGCCCCAGAGTTAGCAGGGCAGGAAAGATAAAGGATGAATACCACTGACTCATAGATCATTGATCAGTGTTCACTATAAAAATGCAACAGACTGCAAGGAAATAGAAGCAGAAATGGGATATTTTTTTGAATAGAAATGCCTCTACCACATACTGTAACCACAGAAATATTTAACCACAGAGAGAAAAATTTTGTCTATTATGTAAAATAAATATCAATAAATGATAATCATTTCATGGAATTAAAAAAATTGGGATTATTTTAGAATCCATAATTATGTCATGTACAATAAATAAAAGCTCTAAGCATACACTAAACATTAATAACTTTAAAGTAGAATCCAGGAAATTATACATTTAGATTCTGCTCTAAACTTGGATTATGAACAGGAGGATGTTCAATGGAATGAAAGAGAATTTACACTTTGATACAGGCAAACTGTAGAATAACTTCTCACCATTCAAATATAGAAATTATGAAATTCTTAATAAAGCAGATATGAAATTTTCCCATGTTCAAGAAATAATTAGACTATAGTTTTTTTAGGACTATTTAAATATACAATTATTTTTCAGAATTTTTTTTTTGCATCTAATTCTAGAACTCTACCATTTTAGTTTACTTTTTAGCTTGAATATGACTTATAATAACATTTTATTAAAATTTCTTTATTCTAATTTATTATACATGACAGTAGAATGCATTTCAATTCATAGTACACATACAGAGCATAATTTTTCATGACTCTGGCTGTACAGAAAGTAGAATCACACCATTCATGTCTTCAAACATGTACTTAGGGTAATGATGTCCATCTCATTCTGCCATCTTTTTACTGCTATGTCCTTCTCTTCCCCTTCCTCCACTTTGTCCTATCTAAAGTTTCTCAGCTACTCCCATGCTCACCCCCAATCACCAATATGGATCAGCTTCCACATATCAGAGAATACATTCAGCATTTGGTTTTTTGGGACTGGCTTATTTCACTTAGCATTATATTCTACAACTCCATCCATTTACCTGCAAATGCTATGATTTTCTTAACTTTTAATGCTTTTGTGTACTTATACCACATTTTCTTTATCTATTCATCTACTGAAGGACATTTAGGTTGGTTCTACAAGCTATTGTAAATTTTGCTGCTATAAACAGCACAATTATTATAAAACATTGTGCTGTGTCACTATAGTATTCTGTTTTTAAGTCCTTTGCGTATAAACTGAGGAGTGAGATAGCTTGGTCAAGTGGTGGTTCCATTCCCAGTTTTCTAAGGATTCTCCATAATGCTTTCCATATTGGTTGCATCAATTTGCAGTCCTACCAGCAAAGTATAAGTTTGTCTTTCTCCCCACATCTTTGCTAACACTTATTGTTTGTATTTTCAATAGCTGCCATTCTGACTGGAGTGAGATGAAATCTTAGAGTAGATTTGATTTGCGTTTCTCTAATTCCTAGAGATGTTGAACATTTTTTCATAGATTTGTTGATTGATTATATATCATCTTTTGAGAAGTGTCTGTTCAATTACTTGGCCCATTTATTGATTGGTTTACTTATTTTTTGATGTTAAGATTTTTAAATTCTTTATATATTCTAGAGACTAGTGCTCTATCTGAGGTGTGTGTGTTAAAAATTTATTCCTGTTCTTTAGGCTCTCTATTCACCTCAGTGGTTGTTTCTTTTGCTGAGAAGAAGCTTTTCATTTGAATCCATCCCATTTATTGATTCTTGATTTTATTCCTTGCACTATAGGAGTCTTATTGAGGAAGTTGGGGACTACTCCAATGTGATGAAGATTTGGGTCTAATTTTCCTTCTATTAGGCACAGGGTCTCTGGTTTAATTCCTAAGTCCTTGATCCACTTTGAGTTGACTTTTGTGCAGGGGCTTAATTTCATTTTGCTGCATACAGATTTTCAGTTTTCCTAGTGTCATTTGTTGAAGAGGCTATCTTTTCTCCAATGTATGTTTTTGGTGCCTTTGTCTAGGATGAGATAATTGTATTTATGTGGGTTTGTCTCTGTCTCCTATTCTGTACCATTGGTCTACAAGTCTATTTTGGTGCAATACCATGCCATTTTTTTTCACTATTTCTCTGTAGTATAGTTTAAGGTCTGCTATAGTGATGCCACCTGCTTCACTCTTCTTACTAAGGATTTCTTTAGATATTCTGGGTCTGTTGTTTTTTAGATAAATTTCATGACTGCTTTTTCTATTTCTTTTTCTTTTTTAAAAATTTTTATTTATTTATTTTTAGTCATGCATGATAGTAGAATGCATTTTGTATATAATACATACATGGAATGTACATACATTAATCATATTGTCTATTCTTTGCTTTTTATATTTCTATGAGGAATGTCACTGAGATTTTTATTGGAATTGCATTAAATCTGTATAGTATTTTGGTAGTATGGTCATTTTGACAATATTAATTCTTCCTATCCAAAATCAAGGGAGATCTTTTTTATCTTCTAAGGTTTTCTTTAGTTAAGCATTCTACAGTTTTCATTGTAAAAGTCTTTCACCTCTTTCATTAAGTTGATTCCCAATATTTTTATTTTATTTTATTTTTCTTGAGGCTATTGTAAATGGGGGTTGTTTTCCTAGTTTCTCTTTCAAAGGGTTTGTTACTGATGTACAGAAGTGCCTTTGATTTGTGGGTGTTGATTTTATATCCTGCTACTTTATTGAATTTATTTGATAGTGCTAGAAGTTTTCTGGTGGAACTTTTAGGGTCTTCTAGATATAGAATCATATCATCAGCAAATAGTGCCAGTTTGAGTTCTTCTTTTTCTATGTGCATCCCTTTAATTTCTTTCGTCTGTCTGGCCAGTGTTTCAAAAACTATGTTAAATAGAAGTGGTGAAGGAGGGCATCCCTGTCTTATTCCAGTTTTTAGAGGGAATTCCTTCAATTTTTCTCCATTTAGAATGATATTGGCCTGTGGCTTAGCCTAGATAGTCTTTATGATGTTGAGAAGTGTTCCTGTTATTCCTAGTTTTTCTAGTGTTGAACATAAAGGGGTGCTGCATTTTGTCGAATGCTTTTTCTGCATCTTTTGAGATAATCATATGATTTTGATCTTTAAGTCTACTGATGTGATGAATTATATTTATTTATTTCCATATGTTGAACCAACCTTGTCTCCCTGAGATGAACCCCACTTGCTCGTGGTGCACTATCTTTATGATATTTTTTTGTATTTGATTTGCCAGAATTTTATTGAGAAGTTTTTCATATATGTTCATTAGAGATATTGGTCTAAAGTTTTATTTATTTGATGTGTCTGGTTTTGGAATCAGGATCATATTGACCTCATAGAATGAGTTTGGAAGTGTTCCCTATTTTTCTATTTCATGGAATAATTTGAGGAGAATTGGTATTAGTTCTTCTTTGAAGGTCTTGTAGAACTCAGCTATGTATCCATCTGGTCCTGGGCTTTTCTTGGTTAGTAGGCTTTTGACAGAGTCTTCTATTTCATTGCTTGAAATTGATCTGTTTAACTTGTGTATATCATCCTGATTCAGTCTGAGCAAATCATATGACTCTAGAAATTTGTTGATGCCTTTGATATTTTCTATTTTATTGGAGTACAAATTTTCAAAATAATTTCTAATTACCTTCTGTATTTCTGTAGTTCTGTTGAGATATTTTCTTTTTCATCACAGATATTAGTAATTTTAGTTTTCTCTGTCCTTTTCATTAGCATGGCTAAGCATTTATTAATCTCATTTATTTTTTTCAAAGAACCAACTTTTTGTTTTGTCAATTTTTTCAGTTGTTTCTTTGGTTTTAACATCATTGATTTCAGCTCTCATTTCTGCTTTTGGTGGTGATTTGTTCTTCTTTTTCTGGGGTTTTGAATTATAATGTTAGGTCATTTATATGTTGACTTTTTCTTCTTTTAAGGAATGAACTCCATGCAATGAACATTTCTCTTAGTACTTCCTTCATATTATCCCAGAGATTTTGATGTTTTATCAGTGTTCTCATTTATCTGTAAGAATTGTTTAATCTCCTCTTTGATGTCCTTTGCAATCTATTATTTATTCAAAAGCATATTATTTAGTCTCCAGGTGTTGGAGTAGCTTCTATTTTTTATTTTATCATTGATTTCTAATTTCATTCCATTATTATCTGATAGAATGCAGGGTAGTGTCTCTACTTTTTTTTGTATTTCCTAAGAGTTGCTTTGTGGCATAATATATGGTCTATTTTAGAGAAGGATTCTTGTGCTGCTGAGAAGAAAGTGTATTCACTCATTAATAGATGAAATATTCCATATATATCTGTAAAGTCTAAGTTATTGGTTGTATTATTGATTTCTATAGTTTCTGTGTTTAGCTTTTGCTTGGCAAATATATCCAGTCATGAAAAAGTCATGTTAAAGTCCTTCAGAATTATTGTGTTGTGGTCTATTTGACTCTTGAAATTGAGAAGAGTTTGTATGATGAACGTAGATACTCCATTGTTTGGGGCATATATCTTTATAATTATTATGTCTTGTTGATGTATGGTTCCCTTGAGCAGTTCGAAATGGTCTTCTTTATCCCTTTTGATTAACTTTGGCTCTAAGTCTACTTTTTTGATATGAGGATGGAAACACCTACTTGTTTCTTCAGTCCATGTAATTTGTTTGTTTTTTCCAAACTTTCACCTTCAGTCTCTGGTTGTCTTTTTCTATGAGATGAATCTCTCAAAGGCAGTATATTGTGTGTGTTTTTTTTTAATGCAATCTGCCAGTCTATGTCTTTTGATTTGTGAGTTTAAGCCATTAACATTTTATTATTAAGACATGATTTGTTTTCCTAGTTACTTCTGCTTATTTTGGGTATTTAACTTGACTTGGTTTCTCCTTTGATTGTTTTTTTCCTTAGTGTAATACCTTCCTTTGCTGATTTTCATCATTGTTTTTTCATTTTCTCCTTATGGAATATTTTGCCAAGGATGTTCTCTAGTGCTGGCTTTCTAGTTGTAAATTCTTTTATTTATTTTTTTTTTACCATGGGATATTTTTATTTTGTCGTCAAATCTAAAGCTTAATTTTGCTGGATGTAAGATTTTTTGTTGGCATCCATTTTCTTTCAGAGCTTTGTATATGTTGTTCCGGGATCTTCTAGTTTTCATGGTCTGGGTTGAAAAATCTACAGATATCCTACTGGTTTCCCCATATGTAATCTGATTTCTTTGTCTTTGGCTTTTAAAATTCTCTCCTTATTTTGTATGCTAGGCATTTTCATTATAATGTGCCTTGATGTGGATCCGTTTTGATTTAGCACATTTGGTGTCCTGTAAGCCTCTTGTGTTTGATTTTCCAATTCATTCTTCATGTTTGGAAAATTTTCTGATATTATTTCATTGAATAGATTGTTCATTCATTTGATTTGGAACTGTATGCCTTCCTCTATCCCAATAATTCTTAAATTTGGTCTTTTTATGTTTTCCATAATTCTTTAATGTTATACTCATGGCTTCTGATCATCTTTACTGTGTAGTCAACATTCATTTCAAGATAATATATTTAGTCTTCATTGTCTAAGATCCTGTCTTACAAGTGATATATGGTGCTTTCTATTGAGTTTTTAATTTTGTTTATTGTTTCTTTTATTTCAAGGATTTCTGTTTATTTTTTTCAGAACCTCTATCTCCTTATTGAAGTAATCATTTGCTTTCTGTATTTGCTTTTGTAGGTCTTTATTAAAATGATCTTTCGCTGCCTGTATTTGCATCCTTGTTTCATCTTTTAATTCACAAAAAAAATTTAATTATGTAAATCCTAAACTCCTTTTCTGTCATTTCTTCTGTTATTCTGGCCATGCATTCTAAAAATGCAGGATCTTGATTTGTTTGGGGCACTTTATTCCCTTGTTTTTTTCATGTTGTTCATGTTTCTTTCCTTCAGATACTGCAGATTCAAAGAAGTGTTGCAGTTTTTACCCTATAGGCTTATAGTGTCCCTGCTGGGTAGCAAAACCTTTCCTTTAAGGGGAGAACAATATTAACAGATCCCATACAAACTATATACTAACAAACCAAATAGCTGCTATTAAGACATTTACAGTTTTGTCGCAATATAGGAATAGTGACTTCAATTATTACCTAAAATGTAAGTAATAGGTTCGCAAAAGTGTCTACAGTTTCTGATGGTGGACAAAGAACTCTGGTTGAGGTATAGGATGAGATGTTGAGGGAGTAGGAAGTGAGGATATGGAGTTATTAGATCTTAGAAAGCATGAAAGAGGAATCTAAAGAAGTTGGTTGGTAGCATGAGAAGAGAGAGAATGTGATTTTGGGGAGACAAGTAAGTGGGAAGACAATAAAGTACAACAAACAAACATAAATATTAATAAAAATGTTTTAAAATGTAAAAATATTAAATAAAAGAATATACAACACACCTGTAATACACTATTTAGACATCCCAGTCCCCGGTAGCCTAATTCATGAAAGTACTTGGTTTCACAAATATTGGGGATGTGAGAGCAGGATGAGAGAGAAAAAAAATAATTCAAAGGATTTTTTTGTTGTTGTTGGAGATTAGTATCTTTCCTGCTTCCCTTCTCATCCAATAGGTAGGATTGTCTGTTGTTTGCTGGTATCTCCACCCTCAGGATGGTAAAGCTTATTAGGGTGGGAGGGTTGGTCTTGGGGGTGGAGCTCCTGGAAGTGGGGTATAGCACTTACTGGTCCCCCATGGGAGACTGCACCCCCAGGATCTCCTTTGGGGCCTCTTTCTGTGATGTGGGCATCTAGTCTAATCTCCGTATATGGTCTGTAAGTCTCACAATTCCTGGTCACTAATTTAGTCTCTAAACTGTATATCTCACCCCTCCCCTCCACTTCCCAATCAGGAAGCTTTCTCTTGGGAGATCTTATAGGCTGTGCTCTGTGGTTTGTGTATCTGTTGTGGAGAGCTGTTTTGTATTAGGCAGTTCTGGACTAGGTATGGCAGGCTATAGACCAGTCACATAGTTGCAAGCACTGTGTCAGGTTAGCAGCTTCTGGGATGGTGGGGTTGTGGAGGAGTTGGGGCCTAAAGTTATATTGCTGCTAAGCCCTAGGAAGTGTTCCAAGCTGTGGGTTGTCCCAAGTAAAGATGGCGATGAAGGTGTCACAAGATGGTGATGGCCGCTTTCAGTGATAGGTTGGGCGGGGCTGGGCCGTGGTGGTGGGCAGTGTGTTCAGAGATACAGCTCTGTGTCATGCAATGTTGTGGCTGGTGGCTGTCTTCAGACTCTGTGCAGTGTCCCCAGGTGCAGGCTACTGCATGTAGGGGACTATGTCAGTGGTTGCAGTTCCCCAATATGGAGATGATCAGGGAAGCCCCTCATTGGTAGATGGGGTACACACAGGAGTAGCGACCGAAGTTACTATGTATGGGCTGTGGCCAGGTGTCCTTCATGAGAGCAGTGGCTGGGATTCCTGTGTGGATGAGCAGCCAGGATTCCTGTGTGGGTGCTGATGCTGGTGATCCTACTCAGGCAGGATCCTGAGGTCCTGTGTGGTAGAGTGGCCAGGAGTTCTGCGCTGATATTGAGACTTGGAGACCTGTGCTGGCACTGTGGGTGTGATTCTTGAACAGGAGCAGCTGTTGGGGGTCCTCTAATCACTCACAGAGAAACAGTATTCCCACCATTTGGATGCCAGGTCATGGAGCAACACAGAATGCAGCCTCCCTCTGCCTGCCTTCTTGGTTCCCTTATAATTACCTTATAATATGGACTGCTACTTATTTTGTTATCCATACCCATAGTGCTTCAAGGCTCAGTATCTAGCTCACAGCAAGTCAAGGCAATAAACTCAGTTGTCTCCTTCCATTATTATTCTTCCCATACTTTATTCTGATCAGTTGTCTCTAAATATAATAATCTTCTTGGGAATGAAGCTCTAGAATTAAGTGGAACAAAATAATGTCGTTTCGGTGACACCAATGGCACTCTTTATCCCAAACTTGAAACTGAGGTTACTAATCCAAAAATCCAAGTGAAAGCAGAAGAGTTTGTAATTTCAATGATGATTTAGTTTAGGCTCTCAAAGAACAAAGTAGGATAAGAAGAGAAAACATGTTAAAAAAAAATCAGATTGACATTAACAATTTTAAATAAATTTATAATCGAATCTATAATTTTACAATACAAGAGAGAATAAAATGGAAGTATTCATATTCAAATGGTATTTTAGGAGGAAAAAGTACCTTATCAAAATGAGGTTAGGCCTGAGATAACATCTTCTAATCCTGCTGGGAATGAATTTTGTTTTATTTTCTTACATCTGGAGTTGTACTGCTTTCAAGCAACTATGCCCTTGTCATCAGATGGTCAATAGTATAAAGAGAAGTAGAAAGCAAAAGTGGGCAGGCCCCAGTAATAAGGTTGGATATTATGGTCTCATTCTGAACTCAAAACCAGAGATTATTCAGTTACATCCAATCCATCTGAGGTATTGTCAACACAATAGGGTTTTCCCTCAAACGAAAGAGAACGTAATAGGAAATACAAATAATAGATGTGTCTCTATAGAATCTTAAATTTTATAACATAGACAACTCAAGAGGGACTCAGCCATTCTGGAGAGCAGATTAAAATATGCCCATTAATTTCAGCATGTCCACAAAAAACAATTAACATGTCAAATTCTTGATGCATTCAGGATTTTATCATTCTGAAAGTTTACAGTACAAATATGAGCAATAAAATTTGGACTGGGTCCATGTATGTTGATACACATTTTGATTACATTAAGGTACTTTGATTTTATTTCAGTCTAGTGGCCAATAAGTAGAAAAAAATGCCTTGCCTTTTCGGATATTTGCCAATTTTGTGAACTACTAAGTTTATATTTTATCACTTGTTTATTTGATTAAAAATAGACTTGATCTCAGTGCAAAAGAATTTTATATTAAGAAAAATCCAACTCAAAGAGAGCCTCTGACCTTAACTAGAAGGTTTTTGTTATGCTTTGGATTGTGAGGTATCTTCTCATGTGTGAGACAACACAAGAAAGTTTAGAGGAGAAATGATTGAGTTCCGAGAGCCTTAATCCAATCAGTTAATTAGTCCCCTGTCAGTATGAACTGAGTGGTAACTGAAGTGGTAGGGTGTGGCTTAGAGGAGATAGACATTGGAGGCATGCCTTTGGGGTATGTATTTTGTCTCTGTGTGGGGAGCCATTCTGACACGTGATTGGGTGACTCCCGTTAAGGGCCTGAGGCACTCTGGCTGTGTCGGAGTTATCCCGACCCTTTCCTGATGAGAGAGCCCATCCGTGTGGGGGTGTGCGTAACCACTGACCCTGGAGACCCAATCACTGACCCTGACCTTGGAGTGCAGCCCCCCCTCAACCTTCATTGGATGGAATTCTCCCCTGAATCTCTTGTTTCCCCCAAATAAAAGGCTGATCCCCGGCGTGTTCGCTCTCTCTCTCTCCTGCTAGCCCAGAGTAATCCTCGCTGCCCTGCTGGGCGGCTGGAGGCAGGGAAACAGGGAGGCGAGCCGTCTCGGACCTAGCAATGTAAAATAAGGTACTGTCTGTGTGTTTTATTTTGATCTCTTCTAACTAACTTAATGCCAGAACCTCATTAATGAAACCACTGCGCAGGCCGCGTGGTAGATCTCTGGAGAGTGGAGTCTTTTCTCTGATTCTGATCACCATATAAGCCACTTGCCTCTGCCACATTCTTCCACCATGATGTTTGGCCTCACCTCATACCCCTAGGAATGAAGCCAGCTGTCTGTGGACTGAGACCACTGAGACATAGAGTCCCCAGATAAACTTTTCCTCCTTTAAATTGTTCTGGTCAGGTCTTTTCGTCATAGCAGTGAAAAAGCTGACAGTTTTTTATTACTGATGCATCAAAGAATCTCACTGTGAAATAATATTTCACATGTTACGAACCCCCAAAGTACCTCACTTAGTTACTTCTCTCCTTTCTTCATGCCACCACTTTTTCTTGAACTATTTCTTCATCATAGCACCTATTGAAATGGAGGTCATTTGCTTGAAATCTCATTTTCCCTTTTAAACAAGGAAGTTCTTAAGAATATGACTGACATAACTGTCTATTTTTGCATCTCCTAGACATTGCACATTACTAGGCACATAGTAATTAGTCAATTGCATTTTCTTGAATGGTATCAGTGGACTGATGGTGATACCCAGAATAAACCATCTAAACCAGGTAGGTAGAAATTAACCTGCAACACTATTGAACCTGTGACTGATTAAGCCTTTTGTATCCATTTCACATTTGGAAGGGTAATGGCAAACTGGTAATTACTCTAGTCAATAGCACACTGTTCTGAAACACTGCAGAAGTAGAGGGAGAGAGACTCTTATTGGCATATTGTTTCTGTGAGCAATTATGCTTCCTTTTCAGTTTTCAATGGCCACAGTGAGATGACAATAAATAAAAAGCAGATGGTGCTAGAAAGAGTTGGGACATTTGATTGTTTTGTGAATAAACAGGCTGGCTTTTGTAGAATTGTGACATTTTGGAGGCTATTTTTGTTGTGATTTATTTGGAGTTAATGCAGGGATTACAGCAGAAAAATGCTGAAATTGTGGACTGAAATTATGAAATGTTAGCCTACTTTGTAGTTGGAACACCTCAAATTTGGAAGTTAGAAAACAGCTCAAATAATTTAATTTTGGAAATGACTTAGTGATTTATTAATCATGTCTCAGCTTGTTTAATTAAAAATAGCACATATGTACATAGTTCCTCTACTTTTGAAAAATTTCCCATTTTATTTAAACATAAGAAAATGGTCTGCACTTAAGGAAATATTGTTTTGTTTATGTAGACTGTCATCTATATCACATAAACACATATTTTAATAAATGTTGAATAATCTATTAGTAATATCAATAAATCTGAAAATCAATATTATCTACATTTAGATATAGAAATGGAGATATGAAGTCTTTAAGTAAGTAGCTAGGGATTACACACAAGTCTGAAAACAAAGTGGTCCATCTTAATTCCTTTGTTTTTTCCTCTGTACCCTATTATCTCTGAGATCAGGAGTATTATAGATTATGAATGTGATTATTTAACTAACAAAACAATTTAATACTGGGTTATAAAATGTCCTTGATTACAAAAAGGTGACCTAAATATTTATATTAATATTTAATAAATGGCCATAATACAGTACTAAAACTATTGACTTTATCCAAGAGAATATATTACATGACCTTGTCAATTCTTCAAGATTTATATAAGTGCTTTATCATGCATATGAAAATAAACATGATGAGCAGGCCAGACATACACAGCTATGTATTCTGTGTGAATAAAAGACTGGAAAATGGAAGAGAAGGAAATTCCAGGCATTCATTTAATTACAAATTGATTTAAAAATCATTCAATTACCTAGACATTGTCAAATGTCTGTATTTGAATTGTCACTGATAAAAATGACTTTTTCAATTCTCTTTTCGCCCCAAATTTGGACATGTTCCTCTGGGGTAGCCTGCCAAAATAAAAATAATCTGTACAGTGTAATTTTTAAATGTTTCTAATTACCATTGAGAATTCTGAATTTCAGTTGCATTGAAAAGTATTTAGCTTCTTTATCAATAAAAGGGAAATTATGTTCACTTGAGTTAAATAAGCTCAATGAGTTTAGGCATAAAAATCATATAGCATGCTGAATCTGAACTATTTCTAACTGGTAAACAAAATAAAAGTGGTTAGGTGATAAGTATTTGCTGGTTACCTGTTGGCCTCCACCTCCAAAGAAGGAAGAATTCTTTGATAGTTGAACAATATCTCCAGCCTTGTTGATCACAAAAAGAGAGAAAAGCAGAAGATGAAAACTAGTCCAATTACCTCATGTGAGAACAGGTATTCGGGGAATGGTGTTGGCAGCTTAGTATATTTTGTTATGACCTTTTTCCATATACATTTTTTATGACTTCAAATAGTTTGTGTGTCTTTTTACTTTTAAGATTTGTGTTTCTGTTGTATTACTAAGCTTGTTGATAGCCTGAAGGTCATCTGATTTTGTTTCTTTCAACTTTGGAGGTCTGACAAACTGTGGTATTGGATTTGAAATGTATTATCTAGTTGTACTATACCAAAAATATATTTTCAACCTAATGGAAATTTATTTGGTTTAAGATGCAAAGGAATAGATATAATTCATAATAACTCTTGGCATTTCTTCTAATATACCTTAAATGAGTACAAATTTTTTAAACCATATCATTATAAAAATGTACGCCACTGGATAAAGAAATATAAGGAATCAGATGTACAGAGTGGGATGCTAGATGCACACAATACTGTGTTATGTCCTCTAATTGCAAAAGTCTACAAAACTTATTGAAGTTGAGGTATTTATCCAAGGTGCCATGAACAGATGATTTCTTAAGACATGAAAATCATTCCAATAAGAAGAGCAGAGAAATATGTAGCAGATTTGGGCCTGGGTAGATACAGGGCCATTATAGGGAGATAAGTAGCTTTATTGGAGATGAAGGTTCTGAAGTAGAAAAACAATCAAAGCAATAGAGGACATCTATTCCAGATGTGAAGAAAACCACAGTGCTCTTCCCCTATCCAGACAGGAAATAAAGGAAGTAGATCTAAATCAATTTATGTGAAAATACTTTCTAGTTTTAGAGTTATAAAGCAAGATGGATTTTGGCATCATCAACTAAGGCACAAAATACAAGATAGAAAGCAATACAGTAATGCTGTTAGAAATAGGGTACAGGAAGAGACAGCGAGTACCATTTTGTTCGTATAATATTTCATACATCTATAACATGTTGATCAGAATTTTCTATTAGAGAATGATTTGACCTGAATTCTTATAAGGGATAATATTATTGATAAAGCATAATGGTAGAAACTGTCAACTAAAGAAAGATGGGGTACAGTAAAATTGAAGGTAAACAGACTTAAGGAGTCTTCTTAGTTATCTATGGAAAGAACTTCTTTGGTGAGTAATATCCGAGAAACTAGCACTAAGTGGAGGTTCTTCAATTTATACCTATAATCCTTCAGGAGTCTCACTGTAAGTAGTATCTGAGGGTGTCATAGTTGCTTATATCTTTTGCTGGGTTCAATTCTGGGTCAGAAAATCATTCTATGACATTGTATGCGGAACTCAACTTGGAAGCTATAATTTTGTCATTTCTAAAAATGGTTTTAAATATATAACCTTTAAAATTATTTTGATGAGGGGCTTGGGAGATAGCTCAGTGGTAGAGAGTTTGCCTAGCATGTACAAGGCCTTGAGTTCAATCTTCAATACTGTAGATAAATTTTAAAAAGTATTACAATGAATAATTCTTGTGAAGTATAAAAATCAAATACAACTATGACTAAGAACCCCAAATCAATTCTGTTTGTTAGTTACTCTTCCTGGAATTTAAATGAGTATTTTTTCCCTGTAATTTGGTTATTAGTGCACATTAATTATGCAGAATAATGGCTTTCATTGTGTCATATCTGTACATGCATTATAATACTCTTTGATCATATCATACTGGGGGTAAATGCAATTATGATTTGATTACAAGTGGTTAACTGTATTCAGAAAATATTAAATAGAACATTTAATAAATAAGCAATTCATAGGTTTTAAATCACATGCCCTCTTAATTGATGTAATGAAACCTCATGCCATTCTACTTCATCCTTCCCGGGATATCCTAATCCCTGGACCTCTGTCCAGTATGTCCAGCCTGTATATGCTGCATAAACATTAGTCACTTAGAAGTCTTATTGGTTCACAGACTGACTGTCATGGTATATCAGTGCTTATGTTCAGGTAAACTTTATTTTACTTAGTAACCTCAAAGAACAAGAGTAGTGATGCTGACAATTTTATTATAATATATTTTAATTGTTCTATTTTATTGCTGGTTATTACTGCTAACCTCTATTCCTAACTTATAAATTAAACTTTATACTATTTATTTATATATAGGAGAAAACATAGAGTATAAGTGTTGGTACCATTTACATTTTCAGGTATCCTCTGGGAGTCTTGGAACATATTCATCATGGATAAGGGGAAACTGCTGTAGTTATGTATCTGTCGATGAAACAAAATTTGCTATGCTTTTTGAATTTATAGTAAATTCAATTACCATGGTGGTTCAAACTAACCTAGGAATGAGTTCCATCTTTGAACAGCAGCTATGTGAATATAGTAAGTCATTTAATCTGTATTACACTCATTTTCTAAAATCAATTTTATTCTTTGAAAGTAGCTGATAAGTTGAAATTATACAATAGGGATTAGTTAGAGGTACCTTTCTATACTTGTGACTTCCTCAGACTATGTGGAGTAGCTTTTATCATGTCAGAAAACATTTTATACCTAAACTGACCAATATATTGTTATATGTAACTTTATATAATATATCATTCGGTCAGTATAACAAACCTGAAGAGTCCCTCTAGTTTTTTCTTCATTTAAAAATCATTCATCATGGGCTGGGGATGTGGCTCAAGCAGTAGCGCGCTCGCCTAGCGTGTGTGTGGCCCGGGTTCGATCCTCAGTACCACATACCAACAAAGATGTTATGTCTGCCGAAAAACTAAAAAATAAATATTAAAAAATTCTCTCTCCCCCCCCTCCCTCTCTCTCTCTCTCTCTCTCTCTCTTTAAAAAAAATCATTCATCATCCAAATTTCGTCAACAGATTGACTTTAATGGGATGTTCTGAGAATAGATATCATCGTTGATATAAGTAATTTTTTTTAGTAGTTTTCTAATAATTTCCTTGTTTTTATTGCTGTTGCTCCTGCTATTCATTTTCATTATTTTAATAGGAGAAACAGAATATACTACTCAAAACTGTGTGTCTCTGGTTCAGAAACACACATATATATATATTTGAAATTTTTTTGTAGTTGTAGATGAACAGCATACCTTTATTTTATTTGTTTATTTTTATATGGTGCCAAGGATCCAACCCAGTGCTTCACACACACTAGGCAAGTGCTCTGTGATTGAGCTATAGCCCCAGACCCTGGAAACAAATATTTTAATAAAATTTTAAGTAAATAGAAAGGGAAGACTATTTTCAGGAATTAATAAATTATAAAAAATAGAAATAAATTGTTATTCATAGTATGTAGGTTTCTCTTTACAAAGAGAAAATTTATTTTCCTAGTAATCATGTTATTGAGGAGGCTATTGGACCAGAAAAAATGAATAAGGAAAGAAATGTTTTTCTAATCCCTAAACTCAAAGAAGGTTCGTTAGATTTTACTCTGGATAGAAAGAAGATGACTGAAGTATTTCTACTGTGTATGGAATAGACTTGGTTCTGGACAATTGAAGATTATGTATGAGAGAAGATAAAAATATTGGCCATGTTGTCGGCCAGCTTTCCATTACTGTGTCAAAATACCTGAGAAAATCAACTTATAATGAAGAAAAAGTTTGCTTTAGATCATTTTTTTTTTTCAGTTGTTTGGTCCATGGTCACTTGGCCACATTGTTATGAACTTGTGGTGGCAGAGTCTGTCAGGGTTGAAACACATGGAAAGGGAAGCCATTTCTTCTCTGCCAGGAAGCAGAGAGAAAGACAGGAGCTGGGGGCCCAATATTCTCTTCAAGGGAATACTACCACCTAACATCCTTCCTCTAGGTCCTACCTCCTAACGGTCCTACCACCTCTCAATAGCATGGCTAGCTGGTGACCACGCATGCGTTTAAGCACATGGACTTGGGGGTATGTTTGAGATTCAAATCATAACATCCACAGACCAGTAGAATCTACAAAAAATGAAATGATAGTATCAGCTAATTGAAAACATTGATTTTTAATAAGGCAAGAATGCAAAGAGCTAGTCTAGAGCAAATGTCAGAAAAGATAAATCACAACTAAGACAGATTTATGAATTCTTTGAAGATTATCTGAGAGAAGAGAATCTTGTTAAACCTTGAATTTATTCATGGCATCACATAGCTGGCACTATTGTCAGAAACTCTTAAGAGAGAAGTTAGAGATACATACTATAAAAACTGTATGCAAATGTATTTCTAATGCACTAGCACCTTTTAGCATCTTTAATAATTCCTTAGGCAATTTTACACAAAAATAATGATTTCAGTTTCTTATCCCTCTTCAACATACGGTTTTAACAAGGACAATTTATTGCAAACACCCTTCCCATTACACTGCCTTCTCATTGAGAACCTTTACCTTATTCTCTTAGAGATAAGAAAGAATGTCAAGAATTTACCAGAAATTCTATGTCCTTGATATTTTTATAGTTCTTTAACATTTCTGGAGCAACGTGATAGTGAATACATAGATATATTAAATTCCTTCTGATATGAACTGTATGAGGAAAAAAATGTGTACCATAGGCAATCCAAAAAAGCTCGATTTTCTATTGGTTACCTTAAATGTTCCTCCTGTGTATGAATGTGTAAGTTTCTGAACATTTAGTCACATACACACATTGCATTCATTTTCTGGGATAGCAATAAGTCAGTTGAGCAACTTTAGGATAAATAATTTGATAGAATTTATTTTTTTGGAGGTTGGAAGCTATTTCTTCTTGGATAAATATACTAGTAGAGATACCTCTTTTTATTACTACAGGTTTTGAGAAAGGTTAACAGGAGATAGAATTTCCAGGATTTTCGTTTGTCAATTGACTATTCCCTAATCTATAAACAAATACATTTCCCTCCACCGAGATATTATTCAAATAAATGATTTTTGAATCCATTTTATTTAGATCTTGTAATGGTGTTCACTAACATAATAAACCCAATCCATGATGAAGTGGTCGTGGATGTGACAATTCAATAAGCTACCTCTTCTCAATCAGGTATCTATTTGCTTCAACAAGGACCTTCCTGGCCAGGTGAATAATACATATCAAACAAATTCAGTTGGGTGATTTTTCAGGTCCACACAGAGAAAATAATGCTTGATAAGGGAATCTTGTTTCTGCCTTAATGGGGCAAAGCAGAAGTCATAGGAAAAAGGTAATGTTTCCAAATATATTGCATCAGAGAACAGGAAGTAGAAAACAGACTAGAACAAACAGCAGGTGAGAAGAACAATCTCCAGGTGTCTGTGCTACATACTTTCAGATAAGTATTCTGACTGATGGCTTCAACAACTCAGAGATTGTGTAAATCTTCAGAGATTGAAATGTCTTTATTATGTAGTTCCATACCCAAAGCAGTACAAACACAATGTTTAAATATGTCAGAATATTAAAGCTATCTTTTCTTTGTAAAAAAAAAATCTCTACATAAATAGGTATTGATTCCCTGACTGGGTGTTACTAGCATTTTACTTGGTGTTAGTAACTGATATGGTTGCATGGGATTTCATTACCCAGATTCTGTTTCTCTCAAGCTTTGTATGTGCTCTAATGCTAGGTCTTTTTATTGCCACATATAATCTGATGGACTTCAAATTTAAAGCAATGAAAATCACATTAGTCTGTCTACTATATGAGAAGTTATGAAGAGTAATGAGATAATGCTATCAGAGCTTCATTTCTAAATGTTTGGTTCTTAGAACCCAAGCTTTTAGACAAAGACTGCCATGAATCATTGCTCATTGTCATGCATGAATACTGATATATTTATCAGTGTTAAAAGGACATAATCTCTAAGACAATTATTTTCTATGATGGCGGAGGCACAAAATAAGAAGGAAGGTTATGAATAAAATTAGGAAGTCAATATAGAGTAGGCCTGGGTGTGGCTACCTGAACCAGAGGGTGGTCCCCTAAACTCTGATGATAGTTTTAGTATTAGTGTGTCTACATACATGTTTTACCATATTTACTGAAACATCATAGTTTATTATTATACCACTTTCGATTCTGTGGTCCAAGAATGAGACATGATAAAGTCAAATATTGGCAAGACTTATAAAGTTGTGATCACATATTCATAATGTATGCTGATAAAAAAGAAAAAGCAACTTATAAAATTGTTGATTCATAATCGAATATTAATAACTCTGGCAAAGGAGTAAGGTGTAATGATTTCTAAATGTGTGTTCTTTACACTGCAAAATTCTGTCTCCTTGTGAATCTAAAAAACAAAACAAACAAACAAACAAAAACTAGTGTCTTTTATTCTTTTGGTTGCCATGGTGTCAATATAGTGTTCAGAAACTTATTAACCTCTTTCACATCATCAAACTGTGATATATATGAATACTTCCCATTGAGATGGCTGGTAATTATATCTCCCTCCACAAGTTCCTACTAGGTGCATATTTATGATTCTGAACACATAAAGACTTCAGAGCAAATGAAAGTGACAGGAAGGTATGCTCTCAATTGCTGGAGTCGGATTAGACATGGGTACAAGACTTAATTTTAACCAGTTTTTCCTTTTCCATTAAACAAAGATTATATATATCCAGTATGTTTGTTTATTGAAGGAAGTCATTTATAAATCAGTAGGCTTGATTTCCTGATTTCTTTATAGTCTAATAGATTGTGGGTGGGGGTGGGCAGTGAGTGGCATGGTATTGTGGCATTATTTATTTTAGCTTGTGTAGTCTTTGACAATATCACATTTTATACTGATTTATTGTTTTCAACATCATTTCATTTTGAAGATAAAATAAAAAAAAAAATGTTGGGTAAAATTGACAAAGGATTCCCCAAATAAGGAATAGACATTCCCAAATTCAGTTCCATTTCTTACATGTCATCAAAAATAAACGTTGCTAAAATCATTTGCTGTCCTCTGTGCTTATCTAAAGAAGGACATCTTTTGGTAACAACATACTTTGTATATGCTCATTGACATTTCCTTGGGCAAGAACCTGTAATGCACTTTTCCCATTTTTATAATTTCTTTTTTTGTTGTTGTTTTCAGTACTGGGATTGGACTCAGGGGCACCCAGCCACTGAGTCACATCCCCAGTCTTGTATTTCATTTGGAGACAGAGTCTCACTGACTTGCTTAGTATCTTGCTATTGCTGAGGCTGGCTTTGAACTCGTGATCTTCCTGCCTCAGCTTCCCAAGCAACTGGGATTACAGGCATGCCCCACCATGCTTGGCATTTTTATCATTTCTATAAGTGAAAAATATGTAACAACATGCTAAAGCAGCTACTGAAAAAAATTGAAAAAAAATCTATGCTATATAAAGAAAAGGAGTGGGGAACAACCAACAGGAACTTATGAAAGACAAGTAATTGAGAGCAACATATGAATATAGGAAAGTAGAAAAGCAACAAAACAATGTAATAGTACTAGAAGAAGTCTGTGTGTATTAGTGGTCCTCAAAATAGATGGCTGTTGCGGGAAGGGTGATTGAGTAGGTCTGCAGTGTATTCCTAACATTCCCAGGTGGTGCTGATGCTGTTGGTCCATGGACCACACTTTAAAAAGCACAAAAGACTCTCTGAGTCTCTCCCAGTCTTGAAGCCTGTGCAAAGATACAGGATAAAATTCCCCATAAGGGATATTAAGTTGTGGGAAAATTTAATGACTATGAGATAACTTATATAAATTACACAACTGTAAGAGGTAAAAAATATATTTCCAAGAATCCTGAACTTACGATCACTAAAAATTGTCAGGCCAGTTGCAGTGGTTCACGCCTCTAATCCCAGTGGCCCGGGAGACTGAGGCAGAAGGATCATGAGTTCAAAGCCAGCTTCAGCAACTTAGGCCCTAAGTTGCTGTCTCTAATAAAATACAAAAAAGGGCTGGAGATGTGGCTCAGTGAGTGGCTGAGCACCTCTGGGATCAATCCCTGATTTAAAAAAAAAAAAAAATGTGTAATATTAGGCAACAGTGGTATGAATATACATCTGTAAACAGATATCCTTATTTTTCATTTGAGTACAACATAAAATGAATATTTCTTATGTGCCCCAGATTGTGCAATATGGAAAAATTTTACAGAGGTAAAAAATCCCTGTCCTTTTATCTTCTGTCTCACAGAGTTCAGATGCTCATATAAAAAGGCAAAAATGTGGAAAAAAAATGCAAGTGATTATTTGTAATAAACATGGACTTCTACTTCACAGTGTGGTTTCTACTCTCAGTTTCTATCTCAATACTGTTGGAAAAAAGAGTTTTCTTTAGTCAAACATTGGATCTAAGAACGGAAAGGTTTTGTTCAATCCAGGGTTATGAGATAAAAGTGGGAATATTTCTCTATCCAGCAGAGGGCACCCTTCACATGATAGTGGTGTTGGAAGGGAATTGCCTCCGTTCTGACAGTGACTAGGGAAAGTTCTGCCATTGATGATCAGGCAGTTATTTCTAGGAATAAGGGTAAGAAGAGGACTGTCAAGTGTCATGATATAGCCACGTAGCCATGGGCTCTTCATGTCCTAATACTTTAGAGATCCAGCTCTTGGATATCTCCAGGATTCACAAATACAGCAACTATGGTGGTAATAGCCCCATAACACCTGTGGTACTCTTTATTCCCTAGATGTTAACTTTCAAGCAAGGCTTGAAGCAATTCAGCTCCTGCTCCAAGTCTCATCTCCACTCCCTGCTCTCCTCTTTCAGCTTCCTCACTGGCCTTTGGTGTTCCTCTAACAGAGAGGACACGTCTTTTGAGTGTGTCCTTTGCACTTCTGTGATACTGTTTGCCAGATACACAGCTGGAGGGCTCACTCCCATATTTTAGCCAGGTCTTCAATTATCACTTTCTCTGTTAATGTTTCCTCTTATATAAGATCAGCACACCTTTTTAACTATCTCAGACTTTTCAGTGGAATTCTTTATAGAATTTACTGTCAACTACCATCAATCGATCATTTCTTGCTTTCTCTCATCTGGATGTATATGTGTTGAAAACATTTTTAAAATCTGTTTTGTTAAATATCCCTAATGCCTAGAGCTTTGCTTTCCATATAGCAAACATTAAATAAAGAAATGAGTGATCGAGCAGAAAAGATGTGGCTAGCTAACATCTGAAGAGATTCTTCCTAGGAGCCTTCTTTTAAATCCATCAGGATATTATTAACAAGAAATATATGACAATAGTGGCGCAACGTAAAATCAACAACTTCAGTTGTTTTTGTCTCTTTGAGGGTACAAAAATCCATTTAATGAATTTATATATATATTAATGTATATTAATATATATATAGTCTATATATATAGTCATCTTGGCTTTAATGAGCATTTATTTTCCTGTAAAGATAATATTGTAATTGTCTTACCTGGGGGAAAAAATAGTGTCATAAATCACACTGTTTGTTTTAATTGACAATAAGAATAATTTCTCTTTACAATCTTTCTGATTACTGTAGTGTATTAGTGATATTCAGTTTCATTAGAAATCCATTTTCATTAGTAAAATCAATTAATATTTCATCTCATCATCTACCGTGAGAAAAAAATATTGAAAAACTGCAAACCATATGAAAATATTACTATAAAACTCTAAAATATGTATGGTAATATCTTGAAAAACAACTAGAAATTGGTGTCTTCTCAGTGAGGTTTCTATTAACATAAACAAATATGAGACAAATCACCTTTATCAACTATTACATTCAGGCAGGAAATAAAGTTTTAGTATATGTATTCTATGAGGTTATATTTTTTTATACTATATCAAAAGGACAAATTTTGATGTCAGGTTCTTGAAGAAAAAATCTCACATAAATAAACCCAAAGGAGAGTTTTCAGTAGTAATTTATTCCTACATAAACCCACACACACATAATCCCATTCAAATTGCTACCCTTGATGAAAAAGATGCTTTAATGATTACCCCTACTGCCATCTTTCAAATAAATTGCAGGATTGTTAGTTTTTCTTGTTTTTATTTTTTTGTGCAGAATAATAGACATATGAAACATCCCAGTCCCCATGTTGAGAACCATAGTTAAGTCATTTGCTGAGGACATCAAGTGACATAAACTTGACTTACATTTCAAAATAATGACAGAATAACAAACCACTTGAGCTTTAATTTTCAGCTAATAGTATAGGGATGACAATTAAGACAATTTATCAGGCACTTAATAGAAACAGTAAATGTTAATGTTGGAAGAAAACATAATGTTAATTTAAATGCTGCATAATAGAAAGGGTAGGGCATGTGGAATGAAGAGATTTAAATGAAGCCCTGGCTTTAGCCCATTTTAATTGGGTGTCTGTGGAGAAGCCACTTAATGAAAGTTGACTCATCAGTGGAAAGTTTTAATAATTTTACATTTACCTAATGCGCAGAGGTATTCTGAAGATCAAATCCGTGGTTCTGAGTAAACGGGTTGATGTAAAACACTTCACAGATAAGAACCCCGAATCCTATGTTGGTAGGAGACAAATATATATTTAGCAAAATGTCTCTAGATTCCCAATCATAAGAGTACTTTTCATATTCAAGCATGCTCACAACTGAGAATTAAGAGAGCTGTTCCTAATTATAAATTTGTCCCTTTTATGAGAATCTTATAGAAAACAATATTGGCTCAGCCAGTTGGAAGAGTGATTCTGAAGGGTGGTCAGTTCCCATGTCAGCAGCATTATCCCTGGGACCTCATAGAAATGCAAATTCTTCCTGGCCCCTATCATCCACATTTAATGAGATTATGTTTGGAGCCCAGAAATTTGCATTTTAAAAAAGTACTTTTGAGTCCAGCCAACCAGAGATTTGAGAACCACTGCCACTTCTAATATTGGATGATGATATGTCTTTACTGTGGAAAGAAATGGAACATGGTTCACTTAATGTAACTTTGTTTATAACAAAACCTACCTAGCTCTGGAGGACATGGCCGCCTCTGACTTCTCAGCCTGTCTCACCAAGAGTCCCTTGTTCTCATCGGTTCTGGCACCTGGTCTCCCTCTCTGTCCCTCCAATGCCATGGGGCCTCCAGGCCTTATGTTTATCCTTACACTTTCTTTTCCTAAACATTCTTGCAACCTCATTTCAAGCATTGTTCCACCAGACAACTTTTCTAATCCCCAGCTTAGATCATATCTCACTAATATAGCTCTCAGGACTCTTTTCAGCATTTATCACAGTTTGTAAAGACATCATTTTCTGATCATCTGATTGTCTTTCTTGCTGCTTTCTTAAAGATACAAAGAGTATATCTGCTTTACTTGAGGCTAAATCCCAGTAGCAAACTCAGTCCCTGCGTCTGAAAATTGACCAATAAATTTCTCCAATTAAGTAAAATGACACTCAATTGTGCTCTTTCAACTTCCTGAGCAGCAGAAAAATCTATAGAAAATGAAAGACCATAATGATAAAGCAGAGCAATTATGTCAACCCCAGGAGTCTCAGACCTATATAATTTAGCATTTACTGCTCAGTTAAGATTAAAATAAACTACCACAAATTACAATAACAAAGTACCTGAGGTTGTCAACTTAAAAGAGATAAGATGTATTTTGTCTCACAGTTTTGGAGACTGAAGACCACAGTTGGTTGGGTGAGGAAGCCCATGACAAAGGAAGCTGCTTCCCCCATGGTAGCCAGGGAGCAAAGAGAAAGGATGAGACTAATGTCCTGTGATTGCCTTCAAGGGCATGCCACCCATGACCCCCACTATGCTGCACCTTTGAAGTGCTTCTACCACCTTCCAGGAGAACAAGCCAGGTCCAAGCCTTTAACACACGGTTCTTCGGTTCTTCGTTGACACCCAAATGAGAGCCATACTACGGAGGTATAATTTGTTCAGGTTGGGCATTTTGTTCTTTATTTGGCTGGAGAGAATTAATGCATTTAGGGTCAAATGAACTGCAAGTAACAGCCACAACAAAACAGCTACAAATGGCTTAGAGAGTGGGAAATTTGCAACCTTACCTAACAACAAATAGAAGAAAGGGCACTGCTGGGTTTGGCCAAATAAGCATTTTAAGGACAGTGTCAATAGCAAGATTGCTTTCTTTTACTTGGTATTCTTCAGACTGTGCTTTTCTTTTGATATCTTCTTCTCTCTCTCTCTCTCTCTCTCTCTCTCTATCTATCTATCTTTCTCTCTCTATCTCTCTCATTTGTTTTAAACAGATTGTTTGACTGTCTTTGTTTTCTAACAGCAGAGTGGATTGGTTGCATCAGAGACCTTCTAACTTGCAAAGCCAAAAATACCTTTCCAGGGGACATTTGCCAGCTCTGACCTAAATGAAAAAATTGAGGGGACTCCGTTTTGCGTCACCTAATGCTTTATGTCTTTCAGCACTGATATGTGTATAAATGAAGGGACAGCTGCTTTCACCACTTTCATAACTAAGTTACCAATTCTAAGGAAGTTCTGATAAACATGTCACTTCAACTGAGCTCCGCAATGATGCTCTTCACCTCACAAGACATAAACTAGCTCCATGAGAAAGAAAGCAGGAAGGAAAAAAACCCAGAATGGAATATTTGTCCCATTCAATTTATAAACATTCATTCACGTCTGTGTGTCAACCAGGCTTCAGTAATATGTTTCATATGTTTTGGCAAAAATCACCCTCTTCCCTTATAGTACAGTGATCTACTTATATGTTGAGGACATTTTGTCCATGACAGAGGTCCTACTCCTACCTTCAAAGATTGGATTCACAATGGAATACTAGTCAGCCAGAAAAAAGACAGAATTTTGTCATTCATGACAATACAAATGGAGAATATTATGATGAATGAAATAAGTCAGGCACAGAGAGATAAATACCACATGTTCTCACTTACATTTGCAACCCAAAACAATCAAAGAAGCAGAAAGTAGAAGTGGTTACCAGGGAGTGGGAACATGGGGGAAATGAGAGATGATGGTCAAGGAGTACAGAGCGTCAATTAGACAGGAGATAAAGTTCAGCTTGGTGAACAGGAAATAATGTACATTTCAAAATAGCTGAAAATGAATCTCGAATGTTCTTGTTATAAAAAATTTGAGAAAAACTATGTTAATCAGCTTTATCTAATTATTCTACATGATCATAAAGTTGTGTGCCATAGACACTATAATCTGTATCTATAATTTGTCAATTTAAAAAAAAATCAAACTCAGTGCATGAGAAGAGGAAATCCGGCGTTCAAAACCTCAAGAATTTAGATATATCAGCTATATTTCCCACACTGAATAATACATATTCTATTTCCAAGAACAATTGACAAATTATATATGGTCAAAATATGTGCTCAGCTCATGGAGTTCAGTATCGTTTCTACTTCAAACTTAATTCTGCATGAAAACTGGAACATAAAGTTCATTGCTTGGGTGAATTTATAAAGGCACTTCTGTGATTCTGACACTTCCATAGAATGTCAAGTCTATGGACTTTTTTAAAATTTTTTTTTTTTATTGTTGGTTGTTCAAAACATTACATAGTTCTTGACATATCATATTTCACATTTTGATCCAAGTGGGTTATGAACTCCCATTTTTACCCCGTATACAGATTGCAGAGTCACATCAGTTACACTTCCATTGATTTACATATTGCCATACTAGTGTCTGTTGTATTCTGCTGCCTTTCCTATCCTCTACTATCCCCCCTCCCCTCCCCTCCCCTCCCCTCTTCTCTCTCTACCCCCTCTACTGTAATTCATTTCTCCCCCTTGTATTATTTTTCCCTTTCCCCTCACTTCCTCTTGTACTAATTTCATTTTCCGAATGATGCTGTACAGGTGAAGAAACGGGCCAGAATCATAAAGCTGGTGAGGTTGCTCATGAGGAGTCCAATTAAAACTGTACTTGCTTCTACTTTTCGTTAGTTGCTGTTATTCAGTATGTTACTTATACTCCTTAACTTTAAAATCTGAACTGCACCCAAATACACATAAATAGATATGTACATGTTGCTGTGTGGGCTGGAACGATTTTTTTTTTTTTTTACTTAACTCTGCAATTGAAACCTATTGCTGAGCACTTATTAACTACTTAAGTGGTTTCTTGTTCTTGATTTGGCATGTTTATTCAATAAACATTCATTCAAGTCTGTGTGTCAACCAGGCGTCAGTAATTACTCACCAAGAACTCTTTTCATTCAGGCTTCTTCCATGAGTTCCAGACTAGATTTATAACTGTACATTGAAAAATGTTATGTGCCTATTTCACAGAATGCTAGCTGTAGTGCGTTTTAAACCAAACTCCAGGTTTCCTTCCAGATTCCTGTTGTTCTCCTGCCTTTTACATTGCAGTAAACGGACACCCAAGCCAGGATCCTTTCCAACTCATCAAAATTGTTAATTTGGTCCTCCTATTATTACTTCATTATATATATTTAAGATCAACTCTCAAGATTTAAGTAAACTTTCATCATTTCTCACTTGGTGTCTGAAATGGCTATCTAGTTGTCTTTCCTCTTTCTACTTTGTCACACTGTTTTAGTTAGGTTTTTGGCCACTGTGACCAAAAGATGTGACAAGAACAATCATAGAGCAGAAAAAGTTTATTTGGTGCTCACAGTTTCAGAGGTCTCAGTCCATAGATGGCCAACCCCATAACTCTGGACCCCAGGGGAGGCAGAACATCATGGCAGAGGAAACCACCTCAGCACATGCAAATCAGACTTTTGTTTGTTTTTTTGGTTGTCAAGGATTAAACTCAGGGATACTCAACCCCTGAGCCACATTGCCAGCCCTATTTTGTATTTTATTTAGAAACAGGGTCTCACTGAGTTGCTTAGCATCTGGCTTTTGCTGAGGCTGGCTTTGAACTCTCGATCCTTCTGTCTCAGCCTCCTGAACAGCTGAGATTACAGGTGTGTGCCACCGTGGTGTCCCACTAGGACATGGAAATCAGGAGGCACAGAGAACTCTGCTCCCCAGGGACAAAATATAAACCCCTACATTACTCCCCCAGGGACCTACCTCCTCCAGCCACACCCTACCTGCCTACAGTTACCACCCAGTTAATCCACATCAGTGGATCAATTCACTGATTAGGTTCCAACTTTCATAGTCTTAATAATTTCACCTCTGAATATTTTTTCATTGTCTAACATATGAGCTTTTGGGGGACATTTCATATCCAAACCATAACACACTCTGAGTCATTCTCCCTCACTGTTGCCTAGTTGTGTATCTATCACTTACAAGACTTATTTGATCAGTTTCTTTAAACTGCTTGTGCCTGTCTTTCTGGACTCCTTGCTGTCTGCTGGTTAGGTACCCTGCATGGGATTCTCCTCAACGATTAGGATTCTTTGAACATTCCACGTGCTCCCACCCACCCATGACTTTGCTTAAGTTTCATCTTCTTTACCATCATATTCCACCTTGTTTCTTTGCATCCGTTTGCTTGAATTGACCTGTTTTCCTTGGGAGTCAGCTGAATTATTAACTCATCTGATATTACTCTCCTGGTCCTCCTGGATACAGGTTGCTGGATTTTTCTCTACTTACAAACTTTTCTGGGAGGTCTCCTATGAACTCTGCATCTCTAAGATTTTTTTCTTTTAAGGGCTTTACTACATTGCAAGAGAGAAGACAGGGACCTCATTTCTCAGAATATCATTTCCTTTATATTTCTCACTTTGAGGTTTTTGAATAAGAGATACTCTTGAAATTTGGAAGGTGAAAGAATGAATAACCGTTACTGTCTCAGTACAGTTGTAGTCAGATGTAGGGCTCTGGAGGAAACGAGATGTGGTGGCTTCCCAGTGACCTTTGAGACCCACTTGATTGCTGCTGCAGAGTGTTGATAGGAATTTCTTAGATATTCCTGAGAATTATAGCATTTTCGCTCTCATTAATATATACGCTGATTAATATGAAAGGGGAAACATTCTCTCACACCCAATTATACTTAAATAACCGAAACAGCAAAAAATTAGTGAAATATCCTGCTAATTTCCACAATTATGAAGTTATTTTTAAAACATACTGTTTATAATTTATATATAATATAAAATGGGATTAGCAGCTAGGGTAAAGAAGAAAAGTTATGCTAGTGTGCTATTTCCTTGGGAACTATTTACTTGTAATTATCCCCCAGGAATTCATAGCCATTTATCTATCACCACAACAGCCTAACAAAGTGAACATTTTCAAATATTTTGCACATTTATTTTGCATCCTGAAGGCAATATACATAAATCTAACTGAATTTTCCTGATTCCACTGAGATACTTGGTGCATAATGACACAGTATTTATGTGTGGGCATTATGTTAAGCTGTCTAAATAAAATCCCATGAGAAAGGTTTAATAAGTTTAGTTGCAGTAAAACTTTATTCCTTAGACTCTGGTAATCATGATTTAAAAATACAAGACACTTTGAAAGTTAAACTTTACAGTAATCCTTACTCCAATCCCTATAATATATTCAGTAAACTTCATGCTTAGTAACTATTTTTTTTTTCTCCCCAGTGTACAGTCATTTTACTTTTAAACCCATGCTAGTAAAGGAAAAAATGGCCATTTTGGGTTTTGTCATCAGTTGTAGTTTATTTTGTGATCTTCCAAATGTTGTGATGATTGTTCTTAAACCATTCTCAACCAGGAGTCAATGTTGTATGTTGTTTTATCTGGGTAATTTAAACTCCATATCCTATGTAATTGGATACTATACCATTGCAGCAGGTACATTAGCTCTTGACTAAAAGAAAGGACAATGTCTTCATCATTCCTTTCTTAACATTCTAAAATCTTAGGCATGTTAAAATTCAAAGCAAATTTATTAGGGCCTTTTGCCACAAGTTCAAGGAGTTTGACAAGTGTTAGTTAGCTTATGATCATCAAAGCAACATTGTGCTTACAGATCATAGAATGAAGCTCACTTCCTAAATATCTGTCATACCATGAGCTGAAAAGTTCCCTGAAGCAGTTTTACTCCATTTCTCTTCTTTTGCCCAAACAACATTTCTAGTCTTATTTTCTACTAGGGTCAATATGTCACATTCTCTTTGTTCTATTTAACCTTCTTAATTTGTCCCCATTTCTTCTCATCTTGATTTTATGCCATTACTCATGTCTGTCTCTCTTAGAATGTATTTCACTCCCCTGAAGATCAGCATTTCTTTCAATACTTAGGTCAAAACCCATCTGCGTAAGAGTTCAACTCTAGCAGGGCGTCTTGGTGCATCCCTGTTAATCCCAGTGCCTCAGGAGACGGAGTTAGGAGGATTGAGAGTTCAAAGCCAGCCTCAGCAAAAATCAAAGTGCTAAGCAACTCAGTGAAACCCTGTCTCTAAATAAAATACAAAATAGGGCTGGGAATGTGGCTCAGTGTTTGAGTGCCCTTGAGTTCAATCCCTGGTAACAACAATAACAGCAACGACAACAATGAGTTGCACTTGCAACTCATTGAAACACATATCTTATATAAGCTATAGTTGTTTAGAAAATAGAAAAAAAAAGCAGTGTTATACATATATATGTACCCCTGCTTCCATACTTGGCTACAGTAAGGTCTGTAGGACTGTAGTTAATAAAGGCAAGCAGCTTTGCAATGGGTGTTATTTATATAGTTGCTGGCAACTGAGATTTGTCTTTTTACTCAATTATATTGATTTCTTCTTGAATTGTCTTTTTATGTACAACATTGTAGGGGTGGTTCAAACTGGTTTTTAAATTATTATTTTCACTGGCATTTCATTTAAACAATAACATAATCAATTACCTTGCTCTCTTCCAAGAAACTGAATGCAATATAATCAAGTATAGCTAGACCTATAAATATGGAACATGTTGACCTAGCCTGCATATTTGTAAAGCACATTATATACTGATGTGTTGTGTCTTTTCCTATTCTTTTAAATAAAGAACATGAGTGTAGATTTAGTGAACATAAAGAATGACAATTATAATAAATTCATGTAAAAGTGTTAAATAGTGATAAATGTCACTTAAATTTTACTAATTTATTTTTTATTTTATTTCATTTTATTTTGTGTGTGTGTGTGTGTGTGTGTGTGTGTGTGTGTGTGGTATTAGAGACTGAAGTCAGGCATGCTAGGCAAGTGTTTTTCCACTAAGCTACATCCCCAGTCCACCACTTAAATTTTAATATATCTGGTTAAAATTAACTACAGACAACGAAGACCTTAAATGTTCCAAGTGTGAAATTTCTCTGTAGTCACTTTTGTCAATCTTTTTATCTTTTTCTGAAAATTATAATAATACTTATTATAAAGGAGATCTTTGTATATAGCAATTTTACTTTATTTTCATCTATATTCATCTCTTTCACCTTAATGCTCTAAATGTGTTGTAACTATGAGAAAATGGAGATGGAGGGCATGTTCTGTAGTCTCTTTTCTCCATTTTTATCATCGTACTTTATCGGTATTTATTTGCCTAGATATTCTCCTGTGTATTCTGTCTCCACCAATCATTGCTACATTTTTTCTGTCATTTCATTGGTACTAGTATTGCACATTTTTTACCTTTCTGTGCTTTATATCTAATGTGAAGCAAACTCATTTCCCCATCTCGATTTTTTCCTGTTACTCATTTCTTTCTCTTTTGCATAGTATGTGGAGAAAGAAGCATCTGGGCTGTGGACTCACATTAATGAACGTGAGAGGATGGTGGTTCATATCGTTATTGGGGAAATATTGACTTAAGTTGGGCTTGATGAATCATTTTTAGTGGAAATTTCAAAAACTGTTTATTTAATTAAAGAACAGTGTTATTAATAATTATATAAAAAATAGAGAAGTAAAAGGGAAACAAGTCAACATTTATTGTGTGTCCTTTATCAGGCACTTTGGAAGATACTAAAGGATACAGAGAAACACAATATAAAATTCTGTAACTCAAAATCTACTCTCATTTTATTCTTTTAATACTCAATCTACTCAGGCTCACTCTTAGTATATGAATAACCTCTTGTCTCCTTACTCTCCATCTCCTTGTCTCTCTGCTAATAAACATATTGATCAATTTATCTATATACACACATGTGTACATACATCTTTCATTAATCTTGGACTCTCTTGCTACCAAAATTTTTTCTAATTTCTGTCCATAATAGTATTTTCCCTGGCCTCTTCTATTTCAATATGGTAAATAAGCTGGTTGTTATTTTATTTATGGATAATGAACCATGTGATTTTTGTTCCTATTCATTCTCACTTTTTAGGAAACTTGCAAAGTCAATTGTGCTTTTTTGTTTGTTTGTTTTTTTACATTTAACATTTCCTTGAAAGTCTTTTCTTAAAAACGTTTGCATGCTGTCTGATATTTTTTTTAAAGTTAAAAACTGTCTAAACTTCTCTTGACTTTATAACCTTCTAGAATTCTCTCTTCTATTTCACTACTTTACCATGATATGCCTTTCCATAGCCTCAGTTTTAAGCTCTTCCTCACTGCATTGCAGTGTGGATTCAGCCACAGGTTTCATTTCAGACTGCTCTTACTCAGAACTCAAGGATTTCACTCTCACTGAAGCCTGTCATTATTTTTCTATTCCCATAAGATCTGAAGCTCTTCCTTGAGATTCAGAAGCATAATCTCAGTGGCCTACTTTGCATTTCTTTTGAATATCTAAAGTTACTTATCAGTAGGTTCAAAAGGATTTAGATCATCCTGTTCCAAATCTGGTCCATTTCTGTTGTTCAAAAAACCCCAGTGAAAGGTCTACACCCCTGAGTTTCCCAGAAATCATTCTTGATAATCCACCTCCTCTTATCTGCTGTACCGAATCTATGTGCAACATGTCTTTATTAATTTCAGAAGTCTCCCTTGAATACTTGTACTTCTTACCATCCTCACCTATAATTTTAGATTCTAGAGGCCACCTACATCCCTTGACATATAGCGTCATCCCCCACCTTCAAAGTTACCAAGGCAATATCTTCCTATCTTGTTCTCTCTGACTCTGATCCTTCCTCTTTGTGATTACCTTGGGCCCACCCACACAATTCAGGATGATTTCCCCCATTCCATATTTATTAACTTAATTATATGTGCAAAGTTCATTTTTTTTTTTGTAATTTAATCCATAGGTTCAGGGGATTAGGGTGGAGACGTATTTGGGAGGGGAGTGGTATGATGGAGCCTTTCATAGCTAGTCTAGATGTACCAGTGTTATCTTTCTTTTGTACAATTGAACTACTAATGGGTATACTTTAGTTATAATTAAGGCAGCTTTAGTTATATTTAAACAATTTGATGGTTTCCCATTGACTTGAGACTATACACCTGAATATGGACAGCCCTGCATCGTCTTCAAACCCTTTCCATGCCTTCTCGTTCAAGTCCTGTACTCTCTATAGTCATTCACACTGAATTACCACTCGCTGTCCATTGCTAAGTGTCAGCATCCATAATGCCACACACTATTCACATAGTGTGTGTGAAATTCGGTTTCCCTTTTCCTAGTGATCCTTCAGATGCTGAGTCCAGCTTCCTCTTCTCATTCATAGTCTTCGTAATCAGTGTTAAGGAAGTGCCCATAATGTGCAAATTACTGTAGCCAGGTTAGAAAACTCAGTGTAAAAAATATGAATCTTGAGACCGGAGGAGGAAGACGCCAGGCGCTAGCCAGACCGGAGGAGGAAGTCTGGCCCCACCCCAAGTGCTAGTCCAGAGGAAGCCCATCAACCCTTAAAACCCATCAAAGGGGGTGTGGCTACCAGCACCGTTCTGCGGCTGATCCAGGTACCTGGTTTCCAACTCCCCCACCCTTAGCTGCCATAACTCAAAATATTTCCCACAAGCTTTTGGGAGTTGTAGCTATCAACGCAAAACAACAACTGTACAGGCACCTGCTTTCTACCTCAGAGACCAGAGTAGGGAAGGTACAGGTGGAAGCTCATTTCCTTTCACACTGGCTATACCCACCACCCTGAATACAGAGGCTCAAGCTAGGAATAGACAACACCACCTACCGGAAGCAAGGAAAACAGTGTTCTGAGAGTCTTTTTTTTTTTTCCTCTCTTTCTCTCTTTTCTTCTCTCTCTTCCACAACTTCAGCATATGTGAAACCAAGAACTGTGCATGAACAACCGAATTACCAAAGTAATATAATATAGAGGAATTGCATATACCCCACCTTCCCCCCATTTTTTTCTTGATTTCTATCTTACTTTCCTTTTCCTTCTCTTATTTCTCTTTTCTTCCTTCTTATTTTTTTTCTTTCTTTTCTTTTTTTCATTCGTATTCTCTCGATCCCACTTTCAATCTCCTAACTTTTGCTATCTATACATAGGGTAACTATCTAAATGGATAGGAGGTTGAGTCTATATATTCTTCCATAAATTACCAGTCTAGTGGTTAGAGTTCTCCAAAGGTGCTAAGTTAGTTTAACCTCATACCCTCACTCCTTTCCCTCTAAGTATAACATCCTTCATCTGAAATTAAGTTTTCTATATGCCACCAGATATGGTATGCCTTTCATGAAACTAATGAATATATTCTTAAGTAATAATTAAAACCAATATCTATAGTCTTAGAATCCAACTATAAATGTATTAATAATGAAAACTTGTGCTTAGATAATGTACTGTTAATATTGGGAACTGTTAACATTGTCTTTCTCCACAAAAGAGGGATTTTGGAGCTATACAAGAACAATACTAATATATAAGGGGAAAAACATTAGCACAACAGTTTCACAAAGCTAGAAAGAATCATGAGCAATATGAAAAGACAAGGAAAGAAAGGACCACAAACAATACAGGTCAGTTCAACATTAGATGAGGTAATATCTGCAGCTGATGGAATGTCAGACAAAGAGTTCAGGATATACATGCTTCAGATGATCTGGAGTCTTAAGGAAGACATTATACAGCAAATTCAGACAATGAAAAATCACTTTGACAATTAATTACATAAACAAATCCAAGAAGCAAAAGATCAACACTATAGGGAGATAGAGGATATAAAAAACAAACAGAAATCCTGGAAATGCAGGAAACAATAAACCAAATTAAAAACTCAAATGAGAGTATTACCAGCAGAGTAGAACACTTAAAAGATAGAACTTCAGACAACGAAGACAAAGTTTTTCAACTTGAAAAGAACATAGACAGCTCAGCGAGAATGTTAAGAAATCATGAGCAGAACATCCAAGAATTATGGGATAACATCAAGAAACCAAACCTAAGAGTTATTGGGATACAAGAGGGTACAGAGGTCCAAACTAAGGGAATGAGCAATCTATTCAATGAAATAATACTAGAAAACTTCCCAGACTTAAAGAATGAAAAAGAAATCCAAATACTAGAAGCCTACAGGACACCGAATGTACAAAATCACAAGAGATCCACACCTAGACATATTATAATGAAGATGCCCAATGTACAGAATAAGGAGAGAATCTTAAAAGCCACAAGAGAGAGGAAGCAGATTACATTTAGGGGTAAATTACATTTAGGGGTAAACCAATCAGGATAATTGCTGATCTTTCAACACAGACTCTGAAAGCTAGAAGATCCTGGAACAACATATTTCAAACGCTGAAAGAAAAAGGGTTCCAACCAAGAATCATGTATCCAGCGAAATTAAGTTTCAGGATTGAAGATGAAATAAAAATCTTCCATGATAAACAAAAGTTAAAAGAATTTGCAGCTAGAAAACCAGCTCTTCAAAACATCCTTGGCAAAACACTACAGGAAGTGGAAATGGAAAATAACAATGAAAACCAACAGTGAGAGGTAGTACAGTAAAGGAAAAACTAAGCATAGAGGAAAAACAAATCATGTTAAGTAACATACATAACCAAATATGGCTGGAAATACAAACCATATCTCAATAGTAACCCTAAATGTTAATGGCTTAAATGCACCAATCAAAAGACATAGGCTAGTAGAATGGATTAAAAAAAAGATCCAACAATATGCTGCCTATAGGAGACTCATCTGATAGGAAAAGACATACACAGACTGAAGGTGAAAGGTTGGGAAAAATCATATCACTCATCCGGACCCCGGAAGCAAGCAGGGGTGTCCATACTTGTATTAAATAAAATAGACTTCAAGCCAAAGTTAATCAAAAGGGATAAACAAGGACACTACATACTGCTCAAGGGAACCATACACCAACAAGACTTGACGATCATTAATATATATGCCCCAAACAGTGGTGCAGCTACGTTCATCAAACAAACTCTTCTCAAGTTCAAGAGTCTAATAGACCACAACACAATAATCATGGGAGATTTTAACACACCTCTCTCACCACTGGACAGATCTTCCAAACAAAAGTTGAATAAAGAAACCACAGAGCTCAATAATACAATTAATAATTTAGACTTAATTGATATATACAGAATATACCACCATACACTTTCTTCTCAGCAGCACATGGATCCTTCTCAAAAATAGACCATATATTATGTCACAGGGCAAATCTTAGCAATTACAAAGGAGTTGAGATACTACCATGCATTTTATCTGATCATAACGGAATGAAATTGGAAATCAATAATAAAATGAGAAAGGAAAAATCCTACATCACATGGAGATTAAACAATATGCTGCTGAATGAACAAAGGGTTACAGAAGACATCAAGGAGGAAATTAAAAAATTCTTAGAGGTAAACGAAAACTCAGACACAACATATCAATCTTTGGGACACTATGAAAGCAGTACTAAGAGTAAAATTCATTTCATGGAGTTTATTCCTTAAAAGAAGGAAAAGCCAACAAATAAATGACCTCATACTACACCTCGAAGCCTTAGAAAAAGAAGAACAAATCAGCAGCAAATACAGTAGAAGGCAAGAAATAATTAAAATTAGAGCTGAAATCAATGAAATCGAAACAAAAGAAACAATCAAAAAAATTGACAAAACTAAAAGTTGGTTCTTTGAAAAAATAAATAAGATTGATAGACCACTAGCCATGCTAACAAAGAGAAGAAGAGAGAGAACCCAAATTACTAGCTTACAGGATGAAAAAGGCAACATCCCAACAGAAAATTCAGAAATACAGAAGATAATTAGAAATTATTTTGAAACCCTATACTCTAACAAAATAGAAGATAGTGATGGCATCGATAAATTCCTTGAGACATATGAACTACCCAGATTGAGTCAGGAAGATGTAAACAACCTAAACAGACCAATATCAAGTGAGGAAATAGAAGAAGCCATTAAAAGACTACTAACCAAGAAAAGCCCAGGACCAGATGGATAGACAGCAGAGTTTTACAAGAACTTTAAAGAATAACTAATACCAATACTCCATAATCTATTTCAGGAGATAAAAAAAGAGGGAGAACTTCCAAATTCATTCTATGAGGCCAATATCACCCTGATTCCCAAACCAGATAAGGACACCTCAAAGAAAGAAAACTACAGACCAATATCCCTAATGAATTTAGATGCAAAAATCCTCAATAAAATTCTGGCAAATTGTATATAAAAACATATCAAAAAGATCCTGCACCATGATCAAGTAGGATTCATCCCTGGGATGCAAGGCTGGTTCAATATACGGAAATCAATAAATGTTATTCACCACATCAATAGACTTAAAGATAAGAACCATATGATCATCTCGATAGACGCAGAAAAAGCATTCGACAAAGTACAGCATCCCTTTATGTTCAAAACGTTAGAAAAACTAGGGATAACAGGAACTTACCTCAAAATTGTAAAAGCTATCTATGCTAAGCCTCAGGCTAGCATCATTCTGAATGGAGAAAAGTTGAAGGCATTTCCTCTAAAATCTGGAACAAGACAGGGATGCCCTCTCTCACTGCTTCTTTTTTTTTTATTGGTTGTTCACATTACAAAGCTCTTGACATATCATATTTCATACATTAGATTGAAGTGGGTTATGAACTCCCAATTTTACCCCAAATGCAGATTGCAGAATCACGTCGGCTACACATCCACAATTTTACATAATGCCCTATTAGTAATTGTTGTATTCTGCTACCTTTCCTGTCCCCTACTATCCCCCCTCCCCTTCCCTCACATCTTCTCTCTCTACCCCATCTACTGTAATTCATTTCTCTCCTTGTTTATTTTCCCATTCCCCTCACAACCTCTTATATGTAATTTTGTATAGCAATGAGGGTCTCCCTTCATTTCCATGCAATTTCCCTTTTCTCTCCCTTTCCCTCCCATATCATGTCTCTGTTTAAAGTTAATCTTTTCTTCCTGCTCTTCCTCCCTACTCTGTTCATAGTTGCTCTCATTATATCAAAGAAGACATTTGGTATTTGTTTTTTAGGGATTGGCTAGCTTCACTAAGCATAATCTGCTCTAGTGCCATCCATTTCCCTGCAAATTCCATGATTTTGTCAATTTTTAGTGCTGCGTAATATTCCATGGTTTATAAATGCCACATTTTTTTTTATCCATTCATCTATTGAGGGGCATCGGGGTTGGTTCCACAGTCTAGCTATTGTGAATTGTGCTGCTATGAACATCGATGTGGCAGTATCCCTGTAGTATGCTCTTTTAAGGTCTTCAGGGAATAGTCTGAGAAGGGCAATAGCTGGGTCAAATGGTGGTTCCATTCCCAGCTTTCCCAGGAATCTCCATACTGCTTTCCAAATTGGCCGCACCAGTTTGCAGTCCCACCAGCAATGTACAAGAGTACCCTTTTCCCCACATCCTCGCCAGCACTTGTTGTTGTTTGACTTCATAGTGGCTGCCAATCTTACTGGAGTGAGATGGTATCTTAGGGTGGTTTTGATTTGCATTTCTCTGACTGCTAGAGATGGTGAGCATTTTTTCTTTTGTCTAATTGCTCTGGCCAGTATTTCAAGAACTATATTGAATAGAAGCGGTGAGACCACTTTTATTTAATTTAGTCCTTGAAATACTAGCCAGAGCAATTAGACAGACAAAAGAAATTAAAGGCATAAAGATAGGAAAAGAAGAACTTAAATTATCACTATTTGTGGATGACATGATCCTATACCTAGAAGACACAAAAGGGTCTACAAAGAAACTACTAGAGCTAATAAATGAATTCAGCAAAGTGGCAGGATATAAAATCAACACTCATAAATCAAAGGCATTTCTGTATATCAGCGACAAAACTTCTGAAACGGAAATGAGGAAAAACACCCCATTCACAATATCCTCAAAAAAAATAAAATACTTGGGAATCAACCTAACAAAAGTGGTGAAAGATTTATACAATGAAAACTACAGAACCCTACAGAGAGAAGTAGAAGAAGATCTTAGAAGATGGAAAAATATATCCTGTTCATGGATAGGCAGAACTAACATCATCAAAATGGCGATATTACCAAAAGTTCTCTATAGGTTCAATGCAATGCCAGTCAAAATCCCAACAGCATTTCTTGTAGAAAATAGATAAAGCAATCATGAAATTCATATGGAAAAATAAAAGACCCAGAATAGCAAAAGCAATTCTAAGCAGGAAGTGTGAATCAGACAGTGTAGCGATACCAGATTTCAAACTGTACTACAGAGCAATAGTGACAAAAACAGCATGGTACTGGTACCAAAACAGGCGGGTGGACCAATGGTATAGAATAGAGAACACAGAGACTAATCCACAAAGTTACAACTATCTTATATTCAATAAAGGGGCTAAAAGCATGCAATGGAGGAAGGATAGCATCTTCAACAAATGGTGTTGGGAAAACTGGAAATCCATATTCAACAAAATGAAACTGAATCCCCTCCTCTCGCCATGCACAAAATTCAACTCAAAATGGATCAAGGAGCTTGATATCAAATCAGAGACTCTGCATCTGATAGAAGAAAAGGTTGGCTCAGATCTACATACTGTGGGGTCGGGCTCCAAATTCCTCAATAGGACACCCATAACAAGAATCAACAAATGGGACTTACTTAAACTAAAAAGTTTTTTCTCAGCAAGAGAAACAATAAGAGAGGTAAATAGGGAGCCCACATCCTGGGAACAAATTTTTACTCCTCACACTTCAGATAGAGCCCTAATATCCAGAGTATACAAAGAACTCAAAAAATTAAAAAATAAGATAACAAATAACCCAATCAACAAATGGGCCAAGGACCTGAACAGACACTTCTCAGAGGAGGACATACAATCAATCAACAAGTACATGAAAAAATGCTCACCATCTCTAGCAGTCAGAGAAATGCAAATCAAAACCACCCTAAGATACCATCTCACTCCAGTAAGATTGGCAGCCACTATGAAGTCAAACAACAACAAGTGCTGGCGAGGATATAGGGAAAAGGGTACTCTTGTCCATTGCTGGTGGGACTGCAAACTGGTGCGGCCAATTTGGAAAGCAGTATGGAGATTCCTGGGAAAGCTGGGAATGGAACCACCATTTGACCCAGCTATTGCCCTTCTCAGACTATTCCCTGAAGACCTTAAAAGAGCATACTACAGGGATACTGCCACATCGATGTTCATAGCAGCACAATTCACAATAGCTAGACTGTGGAACCAACCCCGATGCCCCTCAATAGATGAATGGATAAAAAAAAATGTGGCATTTATACACAATGGAGTACTACGCAGCACTAAGAAATGACAAAATCATGGAATTTTCAGGGAAATGGATGGCATTAGAGCAGATTATGCTAAGTGAAGCTAGCCAATCCCTAAAACACAAATGCCAAATGTCTTCTTTGATATAATGAGAGCAACTTAGAACAGAGCAGGGAGGAAGAGCAGGAGGAAAAGATTAACATTAAACAGAGTCATGAGGTGGGAGGGAAAGGGAGAGAAAAGGGAAATTGCATGGAAATGGAAGGAGACCCTCATTGTTATACAAAATTACATATAAGAGGTTGTGAGGGGAATGGGAAAATAAACAAGGAGAGAAATGAATTACAGTAGATGGGGTAGAGAGAGAAGATGGGAGGGGAGGGGAGGGGGTATGGTAGAGGATAGGAAAGGTAGCAGAATACAACAGTTACTATTATGGCATTATGTAAAAATGTGGATGTGTAACCGATGTGATTCTGCAATCTTTGTAATGTTTGGAATAACCAATAAAAAATAATAAAAAATATAAATCTTTATTTACCTTCATAGGTTTAACATTCTTTAGGAACTTTATATTTCTTTTCCTCTTAGAATGTTTTCCTTCCTCTAGATCCAATTCATATATTAAACATTGTTTCTATAATATGCACATACATGGCAATTTCATCAGTCTGCAATCATATATTTATTTTTGGTGTCTATCATCAAAATATTGTAAAATCCAATAAGCAAAGAATGTTTTACATGTATTTTTCACTTTTTTCTACTGATGCCTGATACACACATAGAAATAATCAAAATTAGTTGCATGCATGAAAGCAACTAGTACAGCTATGTGTTTTTGTATACAGAGAAGTTAAAGATATTTATTGAAGTGGTAAATAAGTAGATTTACTTTGGAAAGAGTTGAAGATTTGTGATTTTTCCAATGATGTATTCAACCAAGGTAAGTTGATTGGATTAACTATTAAAAGACAGATAGTGATGGCAACATGTTCACAATAAAGGACAAGACTGACAGCCTTTACCTGTGGGAAATATGTCTAACTTTTAAGTACCATCTTCAGTGTTTATAATGAAGAGAAAAAGGATGTAGAAATCTAAATCAGTAAATTGCTACATACTAGTGGACACATTTTAATTACACTTCCTTAAGGACTTACAATAAATCTCACTGTTAAATAAAAATTATTGGATAAAACTATCCCTGATTAGCATTGTAACACTATTGTTCTAATGCCTTCTCTCGTCCTTGATCATGACATCTGCTACAAGTTCTCCATTACCCATTCCTGTTCCATTATTTTCCATGGAATTCATGATCATAGTCATTATTATTTTATAAATCTTTATTACATAGAAATGATGAGTTTTCTAGAACTGAGTTACAGGTATGTAGACTACCACTGTTTAAAGGAAGACTTTGCACAAAGGTATAGAATACAATTTACAAATTTGGATTAGAATTTCTAAAATTTATTGTAGGAAAAAAGTGGAAATGAGGAACTATCTTGCATAGCAAGAAATTTTCTATTGATATGACTTTTCTTCTATTAAAAAATTTATCTTTTTCAAAGGTTCATACTTTACATATGTTTGTTAAAAACCAGACAATGAATCCAATATAACTTTTTGTTGGCCAGTATGCTATGACCTGGAAATGTTTTTATTCGTGTTTTAACAAATCTTGGCCTTCAAGTTACGATGAAATAATTAAAACAATTGTAATTATGAGATGTTGCTATCAAATCAATGATAGAAAATCTTCCTGCTTCTAGCATGCTTTTAGAGAAAAATGGCAAAAAATTTCAAATTCAACATCTTGAACTATGTGAAGGGAGGACTTGAATTGAGAAACAATAGAGAGTCATCTCTGCTGATCTATTTGCTGCAATGACTTTGGGCTTTAACTTTAACTCAACCATGTTCTTCCACTCAAATAAATGAAGCAACTGAAATTTGAAACTCAATGGAAACCAGTTCTCAATCTAAAGATGGGGGAGAGGGAGTTAATGACATTATACTACATTTCTACCCAATTAAGTCTTTTATGGTCAAGTTACTCACATTGTAAGAACTCTCTCTTTGGGAATAGTGGTTGAAGACTGGAAAAACATTGACTGATTTTATTATTTTTTTAGTCAACTAAAATCTGGCTCTTTTTTCACTTTTATTTATATTTCTTAGTGTTAGAACTTTATTTTATTCAAACATATGGTTGTACTGGCAAGAACAAAATTATAGTCTGCAATTTTAGTTTGTTTGAATATAATTATTATTTTAATATGGACAGTTTTCTAAAATGAAAACAAGAACATAAACAAATTTTAAAAAATCACACATAGATATCCCTTTCCAAGATTAATGAATAAATCAAAACTACCTTGCTGGAGAAACTGATAGCATGTATGTGTACCTATGACAATGGAATTTGCCAAACTCTATTTATATTTTGGCAGGAAATATCATGTCAATATTGAAAAATAATAGTAGAGCTTCTAGACAAAAATGAATTAAATGCAATATGGAAAGTAAATATTCCTTGAAATACTTGAAATACTAAATATTTTGATGATATTCAATAAAGCTAATATATATGGCTGCAATGATAAAAATACTGATTAGTTTTGATAGTTGAAGAAATGCCTTGAAAATGAGTAGCTTTGTGTTAGGTGTTAATTATAAGGAGATATTAATACATGAGTTTGGGCCTCCAAGAAGCAATTAGGTCCATTGTTGGAAACAAGAAAATAAATATTGAACTATCACACAATATTTGCTATCCTAATGATGAATCATGTTGAAAATAGATCCTGCAAAAGAGGAAAAATGCAAAAAATAAACATACAATTTAAGACCATGATGTTGCACCTTTTAAAGTTAGCACCTAGATTAGCACCTATTCAAAATTCTAACCAGACTAATCATCAAGTGTGTATGGGATAAAAAGGAGAATCCCAAAAGCAGACTACTTAATTAGCATGATAGGAGTAGGGATTTTCAGACCTGCTGACAAGTGAGATAGCCTATTAGCTGAGTTTTGCTTGATAAGCACATGCTATTAACATGAATAATAAAGATATTTGAGGAAGAAACAGAATTATTAGCAAAGTCACAATGACACAAAAGAGGCAGATACAGATGGAATACTCAAAAGGATTGAAAAGGGAAGAGACTGAAGACAGAAAACTATGAACAGATAAGGAGATGATTTCATGTCAATCTTACTGAAGAATTGAAAAGGAATTATTTAATATGACAGTGACTGACATTGTATCACATATACCGAGTTGGAAAATAATGTGATTGGATTTAACATTCCCACCAAATTTTAAGCTCAGGTCATACACTTTATTTTCTTTTGTTAGTCAATAAATCCAAGAATCCCAGACTATTTTAATTATTGGAAGCATAATTCAAATGATGGATTTATTTCTCTATAACTTTACCAGTTCTGATTATTGAATCTTTGAATAAAAATCTATTAAATTGGCATGAAAAGAGTACAACATTAAAGAAATGCACATGAGCAACTCTTACTTTTAAGTTAATTCACAGTTTAGGGGTTTTTTCCTTACTTTCTAATTCATACAATCTGTTTTTATTTTTAATTTTATCTTGTCCTTAAATATCTGAAAACAAGAAATGAGAAGAAAATTAAGATTTCCCATGAGTTGGCAACTGCTGAAGCTCAGTGTTGGATGAGTTCATTATATTATTTTGTTTATTATTGAAGTTTGCCATAATAAAGTTTATAAAAGGTAGACGCAGTCTCTTGGAAAAATAAAGCTTCAGTTGAATTGAAGCTTTTCTAAACAGGTGGTTACACAAAAACTTAAAGTTTGTAGATGTTAACAGGGTACCATATAATATTCTATAATTGTATACATTGTATAATGTTTAGATTAGATTGAACAAATGTCAAATGCTTTTTTCTAGTTTTTTGAAATGTACATTATAAATCATCATCTCTAGTCACCATAGATGCCCAGAGCCTCTTGCTCTTTCTCACTGTGACTGCAGGGTCAAACTTTCCCTGTGCCCATCCCATTGTACTTGCTCTCTGGTAACCACATCTACTCAGCCTTTATGAGATCCTCACTTTCAGATTCCACATAAGTAATATCATGTAGTACTTCTCTTACTATACCTGACTTATGCCACTTAACATAAAGCTCTCCACTTCCATCCATATTCTCACAAATGATAGGACTTCAATCTTTTTAGGGCAAAATGGTATTCCATTATGTAAATGTACCATATTTTCTTTATCTGTTCGTTATTTGAAGGGCACTTAGGGTTTTTTGTTTTGTTTTGTTTTGGTTTTTATTTTTTTCCATTTCGTGGCTATTGTGAATACTACTGCAATAAACATGGGAGGGCAAATGTCTTTTCAACACATTGATTTCAGTTCCTTTGAGTATATACCTAGCAGTGGGTTGCTAGATCATATGGTAGTTCTATTTTTAAAAATTGTTGAACCTCCATATTGTTTTTCATAATAAATTTACATTCCCAAACAACTGTGTTCAGGGATTCCCTTTTGTCCATATCCTCGCCAGACCTTGTTATCTTTAGTCATTTGATGTTATCCCTTCTTACTGGAATCAGGTGATAACTCAGTGTGGTTTTGATTTGCATTTACCTGATGATTAGTAGCAGTGAATGTTTTTTCAACTAACTGTTGGTCATTCGTATGCCAACATACTACACCAAAAGCCATGTTGTGTTGCATGGATTATTTTGGAAAATGTATTGTTGTTTCAAGTGTGGTCCTCAGAAGTGAAGGTTGAGAAATCTAGTCTTGTTTTCTCTGTAATAGGAATCTGTCATTTAATGGAAAAATTATATCACACAAGCCAGATATTCTCTCCTGTCAGTGACTCCAAGTTGGAAGTGTGTCAGACATTGTTCTAAACACTTTACAATTATGATCCTAGTTTGTCTATATGCCAATTCTCTACAGAGGAGCGATAGCTGGTACAGGTATTAGATTGTTTTCCCATAGTCATCTAACTCAGAGTTAGATTTTCTTCATACTGATCTAGTTTTCAATCTGTTCTCTTAACCATATTACATTGGATAATCATCAAGAAAGAAATAAAGATGTCACCTGGATTACAATGAGTTTTGGAACTGTTGCTGCAAAATACACAAAACCACAATATTCCAAATCAAATGACTGTATACTCCATCCCCTGCAAAAATAAGATAAATACTGCTAAAATAAGCCTCTGACTAGTGATCTATGTATAACAACAAGATATTTAATATATTTATTCAAAACTTTTTTTCTGATCCTAAAGGTCATTTTACTTTCTTAAGTTGGCATAATTCTTATCTTGCCTCTTATTTTTTATTTTATAGGAAATTCTGGGTTTTTATGATTCTAAATTACAATTGCAAATAATGAGGTTAAAAGAATTTGAATAGCTCACATTTGTGATAAGGCTGGGAAGATCCATGATTCACATCAAACAGCTTTTACACACTATGACAGTATTTCCAAATTAAACAGCATGTCCAATTGGACAGCATGTTTCTCAAATAAGGGGATAAAATAGATGGTTATAAAGATACTTCACTTTACCAACTTTTAAATTGTGGTTATCAAATATATCATTTCCTACCACTGGTATTGAATTAAGAAGCAATCATTCACTGTTGGTTTTTTGTTTATGTAAGGCAGAAGCCCTGGTTGAATTCCATTTTTAAAAATAAAATTTTATCATACCTCTTAGGGGGGTTTACTTCCCCCTCACACACACACACATCACAAAGTAGTTATCTTTGAACTTTTTAGCCAATATCCAGGCATTGTCTCTGTAATGTCTCCTTCCTTGTGCCCCACCCCGCCCCCTGCTTTTATTCTTTTATTCTTTTTATTCAGGAGGCTTTGAATCCAATATAATTATCTATAGAAACAAAATAAGAGAATTATTCTGGAAAGCCTGAATCCATCTTTTCTCTATTATACATAAATATTTTTGCAGTCAAATTTCACAAGTTTTGTGTTTACTTTTTGTTTGCAAGAATTTTGCTATCAATTAAATTTATAGTTAAGTCTTCAGAAAATCATTGATTAAACTCTTTAGGACAAACAGCTACTTAAAAAAACATTAAAAGGTAAACATCTGGGGGTTTTCTCTTATAAGAAAGAAAGTTATTGATTATGTGGTACTTCCATAGTCATCAACCTGATCAAATAAATACAAGTTGTCAGATACTCAGTATTTTCTAAAATTAAAATGTTAAGTCACCATTCCCTTTATTGTTCATGAAGTACAGAGGCTTTAGTAGTCAGATTTTCCATCATAGGTTTGAAGAAACATTGTGGAATTTACAGAGGCAAGAGAGAAGAGAATTAACTGCCACTTTATATCAAAGACATTTGTCACTTTTGGAAAATATTTAGCTCTGCTGATAAATAATTTGTGCGGAAAGGCATCTCCTTTAGATTCTGTTGAGATTCAAATTGATTTATTTTTGCTCTCAATAATTATTTCAATAGATACGAATATACTAAAAACTGAGAGGGCAAGATACTCAGCATTTTTAAATTACTTTGAGATCAAACTATTGCCATAATCAGAAAACATTTCAGTTTCAATCCCCATAATAAAACCAATATAAGAACTGTTCACTGAGTTACATTCAGGGGATGTTAGTGAAAGATTTCTTTTTTGTTGTTGTTGGTTTTTTTTTGGGGGGGGTACTGGGCATTGAACTCGGGACACTCAACTACTGAGCCACATCCCCAGCCCCTTTTTGTATTTTATTTAGAGACAAGGTCTCACTGAGTTGCTTAGTGCCTTGCTTGTGTTGACACTGACTTTGAACTCATGATCCTCCTTCCTCAGCCTAGATTTCTTCTGTTTTTATTTCTTTTTTTTTTTTGTCCTTTTCTTTTTGCTTCTGTTTAAAGTGGTTGTAATAAGGTATCCATATTTTGTATTATTTTTCTCATTATGGGTAATATAAGGAGAGAAAAAATTTGCATAAATAACAAATATGTAAATATAATAGCAAGGTGTTTTATTGTTAGAATATTAATGATTAATAAACTGAAATTATTAATAGTCTTATAAAAACAGAGAAGATTGGTAAAAAATAGATCACTAGGATTGACATAAATAGGATAAAACAATTTTGTTTAATTGTTTTATATAGTTATTCTGTCTATTACAGATATCTTGTGAAATAAAAAAGGAGTGCGTCTTTCTGCTGGAATTTTAAGAAGAATCTTGGTATCCAATTTTATATTTGTCTTCACCATCTGTTTTCTTTTAGTTGTAAACTTTAACATGAGCATATTTCACAGTAATAAGAGAGAATAGGAAGACGTAAATTCTCATTATGCATACATATGTGGCTATAAGCCTGTATCCTTGGTGCTTCTTCTGTAAATATATTTATCATTCTCATTAAGTGTTCATAGTCACTGCAAATTCTGACTTGAATACCCATTTTTACATAACAAAAACTTGGGCATATAGGTCATAAAAATTTAAAGAAGTAGATTAAAATATCTCAATTATATTTGTTGTCTAAATATAGAAAAGAAAAAAAAAGAAAATAAAGAAAGAACTTCACATTTCAAAAGCAATTGTTATTTTTTGACCTGTGCATGCATACCTGAAGAGAAAGTGATCCCTACCTTACTTGCCTCTGAATCTAATTGGTGGAAATGAATTCACAGATACATTGGATAATTCTTGGGGGAATAAAGGAAGTTTTCTACAGTAAGAGTAGCTCAGTTGAGTGGGCAAAAAGATGCTCAGGAGGACCACCTGGGGATGTGGGAAAACCGGGGATTCCCATTGAGCTAGATGGTAATGAGAATCTGAATGAACAGAAGGAAGGAAAGTGAAAGAATGGTAGAAAACTGCATTAGGAAAGCCAGAAATTATCTAAACTTGAAAACAGAAGAGCTAAAGCCTTGTATTTCATCTGTACTTTCTTGTTAGAAAATCAAGATTCACTTCCCTACATCTTTCACAATTTTTGTGTGATACATGTTTTTGGATTTTTACTGTCCACTTGTCAAAGGAGCTGATATCAAGGTCTAAATATCTTTTGACATCTAGCAATATGAGCATACTTATACACAAATATATATTGGCTGTGTAAATATGTAGATAGCTAATACTTATATACATCTTAGTTTTGATTAACTTGTCCTTTGATTTATAACCTGTCTCTTGATTAAGATGCAGTCCTTCAAGCCTCATTACATCATGTATTTTACCTGTAACAGTTTATGTGTTCCCAGCCACAGTACTGTCAGAGTGTATATTATTATTCTCTTTTTGCAGATCACAGGAGCTAAGTAATTTTCTAAAGTTGCATAATGAGCAAGTAAAACTATGAAGCAAAACTATGCCTGCTACTCAGATTATAGGCTTAACACATAGAAATGTATATGCATGAAAAAAATTTAGACTCCATAGCATTTTGTATTTCTAACTTGAAGCCCCCAGGTTTTGAAATTGACTGTATTTTTGTGTCACTTTGTTCTCACAAATCAGTCTGTTTTCACACCCAAATACAACACTCCAGTATACTGCAGTATTGTCATGTATAATAGAAATTGCATAAATTTATATGTGTTGAATAATTACTCATCAGAATTAGTGTAGGCTAAACTGAATTTCAAACTTGCCACATCCAAAATAAAAATAGTCCTTTCTTTCCAGAAAATATTTCTGATAAAAAATTAACTACAAATCCGTAAGCATCATATGAAATATGTGACATGAACCTTCAAATAAAGAAAACCTATTGTAAATACTTTTATAAACAGAGTAATCATCAATTATTTTAATACTTGGATTAATGTTTGAAGAGACTTTCATAAAAACAGTGCAAATCTTTGGTCAACTATAACATAAACGTCTTTTGAAAAGAATGACAACTTTTTTAAATTTGTTGTTAGAAAGCCAAATAAGAACGTGAGTATTCTTCATTCTTCCCAGTTTCATATATTTGGACTCAAAGCATGACTTTCCTTACCACTATTCATATTACTGAAATATAAGTTGCTTTTCAAATCAAGTTCTATGACTAATTTTTCACAAATATCAAACAATCTAGACCAAATCAGTTTAATTATCCCCATGTATAAAACCCTCCATTGGTTTCCCATTTGCTTAGTGTTGGAGGATTTTGTGTATACAAGGGAGATGGTGTGATATATATTTATTTTATTTAATACAATATCTTCAGCACTTTTATAGACTACTGAGAGGAGACAAATTCAATATTTAGTTCGCAGGTTATGTTACATTGCTCAGTAAAACTTTCCCAGACACCACTCTACCTCATTAGCACACAACATGTGTTCTCATAAATCTAGACATCTTTTTCTGTAACAATTCATTTTTTGTAATTATTATATGTATTTTTTAGATTGTTTGATAAATTGTTTGATTTCACAAACAGGAATTTTGCCTGAATTTTCTTACCATGGAGAAAAGTATATACTGGAATAAATTAAATGATTACCAAACAGTTAGATGGTATATTTTCCCATATTACTGGTATATTAGAATTGTACCTAATAGATACATTGTTATATATTCACATGTGCACACAATATAGCAATATAATTTGGTCAATAGTGTTCCCCAGAATTTCCCCTGTCCCTGTTCTCCTTCCCCCCATCCCTTTCTTCTACTCTGCTGGTCTCTCTTTTATTTTCATGAAATTCCCTTAGATATATATTATTTTAAATGGGTTTCTTGACACATGTGTGTATATATGAAAACTTGTCTCAGAGTTATCATTAGACATCCAGTATTATCATACATGATTTGATGTAATCTTAATTTACTGTATTTTATTTTTTAAAATATACATTATTTAAATTTTGTCATGAAACATTTTAGATGAAAGAAATCATATTTGACTTAAATCATATTTGAGTTAATCATATTTGATACAAATGTCTGTATCAATTATTCAACACCATAGACAAAACTTCAAGTTAAAACTTCTTTTGTATTTCGGCTTTTGCTGTTCTCAATTTTAAGATAAAGTTCAGTTCCCTTGGCATGTGCCCCACTTATGAATTGACATTTGCTGATCAAACATAGCTTCTTTTCGTGAAAACAAGAAATCTACAATTTGTTTTCTCTCTTGATGACTTGATTATAGTGATTTCCCATGAGTTGCACTTAACTATTCGAATTGATTTATTTAGGGCCTATTATATGATAATCTAGCAGGGTTGTAGAGAAACAAAGTTGACTAAGACATGCTTCTTGCCATGCAGCTATTTAGGACTGAAGTTATGAATTCAGATGTCACATTTGGAATAACTGAAAGAGAGCATCATATCTAATGTGATTTGAATCCAGAGGCAAAAGTGAGCTATTTTGATGAGTACTTAAAGTGTGGGACAAGTCTCATCAGCTTCAAGAAGGGCTTTAGGAGGAGCAGAACCTTGGAGGAAGAGTAAGGATCCATAGAAAATACAGTGAGGGCAGGATGGATTTTTTGGCAAAGGGAGCAGCATCTTCAGTGAAGTGCACTTAAAGCACATGCTTTCAGCAGGGAGCAGTGCAAACAGGCCTTCTGGCTCCCAGCAAGTGTCAGACAAAACCAGGAAGGAAGTTAGGAGCCAGATAGTGAAGCAACTCATACCTTCTAAGACACAGCCTGGTCAGTACACAGAAATTTTTACAGTGGTAGAAAGCAGAAGGCACTGTGAATACAGAAACTGTGCATTTTTCTAAATTATTGCCTCAAGAAGATGACAGAATCCTAGGACTACAGGGTACACTCATGCTTTGTCTAGCTTTTAGTCTCTCCACGTATGAGTTGGTAATTTCTATGTAGAAAAATTTCTAGTAAAACATTCTTTGTTACTATTGATTAATATGAATTGACATTGTTCATCTCACACCCTGTGGTAAAAGGAACATGTTTTAAAATTCCTCTTTTGTTAACAATGTTAGATCTTAATAGTATTGCCTGTTAGCCTATTTTGCCTTCCAAAAATAAATCCTGGTATTTACCAAATAAAAACCTCGGTAGGCTCCTTAGAAACTGAACCATAACCTTAGAAACATGTGTTCCATCAGTATTTTATTGACTTGTATAAGTTGCAAACATTTTTAGGGAAGAGAATAAAAATATATCCTTGAATTATTTTTTATTTCAGTATTACGTGGATATATGGGTATAAACTCTTTCCCATTATCATCTCAACTCTTAAACAGCTCAAAATACAAATAAGACTATAAGCCTTTGCATTTTAAATCACTAAAAATAGTTCAGTAGAACTCGCTCTCCCATTTTGTTGAAGTGCTGCCTAATAGGAGTGCAATGAGTTACTTTAGGAATACTTCATGCATTCTTGTCAAGTCCCGACTCCTGATACTCAGGCTCTATTGTGTTTGGTATTCCAGTCCAAGGTTATTCAGTTCTCTGATGATTTTTCTCTGTTTCATCAATAGTGATTTACAATTCTCTCCCTTGTTTCCCCCCGCCTTTCCCCTCACATCCTCGTCTATGTAATTTTGTGTAACATTGAGGGTCTCCTACCATTTCCATATGCTTTCCCTTCTCTCTCCCTTTCTCTCCCCCCTGGATGATGGGTGGGGAGGGGAGGGGGGATAGTAGGGGATAGGAAAGGTAGCAGAATACAACAGTCACTAATATGCCATTATGTAAAAATGTGAGTGTGTAACCGATGTGATTCTGCAATTTGTATTTGGGGTAAAGATGGGAGTTCATAACCCAATTGAGTCAAATGTATGAAAGATGATATATCATGAGCTTTGTAATGTTTTGAACAACCAATAAAAAAATAGTGATTTACAGTGTTCCTATATATTACTTTATCTTCAATTAACCTAAATACACAGTTGCTACCTGAAATCTGTCTCAGCTTTTATTAGTCTATGAGGAAATATCACTACTCTGTTTCAACCCAATCTGAAATATAAGTACAAATACCAATACTGAAATTACCTCATGCTGCTTATCAATACAACTGATACCCTGATGATCCTTTATTAATATTCTATTTTAGTGTAACATAACCATGCACAGTTGAAAATATGCAGAATTCGTGAGCACTAGAAAATACATCTCCCAATCATGAAGTTTCTACGGATATCCTTCTATTTAAGAAACAGCTATAAATAACTAAGGCAATAGGAGCTTAGGATTTAGAGATTTTTAAAGTATTCTCTAGTTTCCAATGGTACTTTCTATCAACAGCATCATTATAATTTACAAAAAATGTCAGAAAACACCGAGGTTACTTTTTAAACAACATTCATAAAACATTTGAAATTTCTTTCTCTAATAAGACGCTGATTGTTTTTATACACTACAGAAAGACCTTTTTATTTTCCTGAACCACATTTCACAGGCTCTGAGAAAAAACTTCCTATCTATAATTGGTTTAGCCTTGAACAATGAGTTCATGGAAATGTATTTTTGTTATTGTAATGGCTAATATTTATTGGACAGAGCATTCTACCTGATGCTTTACAAAGTTTAATTTATTTTAGTTCTCAGAATAATACAAAGTAAACATTATTCTTTTTACATATGTAGAAACTGATTCTAAAAACAGTTAAAATAATTCTCACAGTGAGGTAACTAGGATCCAAATCTAGGTCATGTGACCTTCAAACATCTATTCTTTGCTCTGTAGCAATTCCAGTTTTTCATGATTGTTTTTTATAGGGTCCTTATCTCTATTATGAGAAGTCTAGTATATTAAATATAAAATTAGTCACATCTAGTCTTACTACTAACTAGACATATTTTATTTTAAAAATTAATTCAACTTGCAGAACTAAGTCTTCTAAAAGCTTCTTTAGGTATAAAGACCTAGTATATGTTTATTATATTGTTCAATCAAAATAACACATATCAAGCTAAAAATTCAACTGTCTAGTATGGTTTCAAATCTGAAAGGCAGTTTTGGTGCTTATTACATCTTCTAAATCTTCTTTACTCCTCAAAGAACATGCAAGGAATCTCACAAATCATCTATCTCTGGGTGAAAAACAAGAATTGTAAGTTTGGTTACATTAACAGTGATATTTCCTAATCAAAGACAAAGATGTTCAGGGTCTTGGGGAGAATAAACTCCACTGACACCTCATTCTGCTAAACCAGAGTGCACTTGAAAAATCGTGGCAGAACCAAGGTGGTGGTCTGGAAATGATCAAATTTAAGAATCTGCTTCTATTCTTTTTTGTACCTACAGAAACTCCTTTTTCCTAAATAGCAGGTAATAAATTAAACACAAAATATTAAATTTTTAGTATTAATCTAAATATTGCTAAAGGAGTAAAATTAGTAAGACATCAGAAAAGGAAGTCTCAGCACTTATTTATCTAGAAAGACACATGCTTAAGAACAATATAATAGATGGACCAAAACACCTTTATGAGAAAATGTGGAATACAAGTACAATGATTATTTAACCTTTAAATAGAAAGATACCCTGCTTAATGATACAACATGGAGGAATCATGCTAAGTGAGTTAAGCCAATGACAGAAGAAGAAGCACTGCAAGGTTCTCCTTCTAGAGGGTAAAGTAATCAGACTCATAGAGGCCAAAAATAGAATGTCAGTTGCCAGTGTGTGGGGGATAAGGAAATGAACTGTTGAATGGAGACAGAGTTTTAATCAAGCAAAATGAAAAAGTCCTAGAGATCTATTGTAAAGAACAAGTAGAGAATTAACAACACATAAAAGTTTTATAAAGGTAAATGTTTTGTGATTATTATAGCAAAAAATGTGTGTGCATATATACAGAATTTATTAATATGAATATATACATAAAAGCAACATATCTTATAGAATAAATGTTTATATTATATATGAATATATATTCATCATTACCATTCTAAACCTCATTGCCTAGTTTACTTTCTAATTCATTTTTTTCAAAGAGAGCGAGAGAGAGAATTTTTTAATATTTATTTTTCAGTTTTCGGTGGATACAACATCTTTATTTTATTTTTATATGGTGCTGAGGATGGAACCCAGCACCCTGCTCATGCCAGGCAAGCTCATTACCGCTTGAGCCACATCCCCAGCCCCCTAATTAGTTTTTGTTGGGTAAGCTATGTTTCCATTTCTTCAAGTAAGACTGAATTTTTTTTTTTATGTCAAACTACTAATACCATAGAAATAACAAGTATCTAAAAACTATTGTAACTATTAAAATCTCAGAACTTTTGCCAATTTTATTTCTCTCTTATTTTCTCCAAAAGTGATGATAGAAATGAAGGGATTTAAAATAATTTTGACTCACATTCTTATTGAGGAAGATGAGTCTGCTATATGCAAGTTTCTCTTGCCTGGCCTTTTGACATTTATGAAGTTTTGCTAGTCTGTGAGACATATCCTGAGAATACTTACTCAGGATTTCAATCTTGGACTTTGGTTTCATTTCCTAAACGAGAACCATCTGCTCTGAAAAATTTCCCCACACTTGAGCTCAAACCAGCTTTGCATTTTTTTGTCACGACTGAAAGTTCAGGATAATCACAAATAGAACTTTACAAATAGCCTTTTTAGAAACCATATGGGCTCTCTGCTGTTTTTGAATATAGTTCTCTGGAAAATGTGGAAATTTATTTCATGAGTGTTGGTTTACTTAAATTTCCATTTCATCTTCATTTAACTTAGTATCTCAGAAATACACAATAGAACTTTATTTCACATATTAACAAAGATTTTTGCCATTCTTCTATTTTCTATTGTTTTGTATTCCAAATAATGTTTTATATATTTGTTTTCATTCATATTCTAAACATTCATATACTCTCCCATTTATATTTTATTAGATATATCTATAAAAATTTTGAATTTTAAATGATTCTACCCTTTATTTATTATTGATTTTAATTAATTAGCATATCTAACTTATTCTTCATTTAATTTACCTTTACTGTTTTTCTTAATCTTCAAGCCATGAGTTAATACTTTCCTTCCTATTTAATATATTATGGCTCTGAAGTTTACTCCACATTTACCTTTTCATATGATATTTAATGCTGAAAAGGGTTTGTGTTAGTCAACTTTCAATCATTGCAACGAAACACCTAACATAATCAACTTATAAAGAGAAAACATTTTTTTTTTCTCACAGATTTAGAGATACTAGTCTCTAGTTTATTGGCTCAAACATAAAGCCAATGAGGAGCAAAACTCATCTTCTCCTGAGCTAGGGAATAAAGAAAGAAAGAAAGGAAGAGGAAAGGATGGGAATCCTGTAATCCCCTTTGAGGGAACACCCTCAAGGACTTCCCACTAGTCCTTGCTTTCTAAAGGCTCAGACACCTATTAATAGTAAACTTTGGGGACCAAATTTTTGAAGCATGAACCTTTGGGGGATACTTATACAAACCATATTGGCTCATATGTTCTAAGAAGGATATAATCAGGAATTTGCCCTAAATAATTTAGAAAACCTTTTTTTTTTATCAATTATCTTCCTACTTTAATTTTGAATAGAATTTTCTATGTAGATGGTATAAATTCTGCCTCTTGGGGTTTGTTAAGAATTTATGTCTTCATCAGAAGAGAATACATAGATATTTTCATTTCACACATTCCAAGAAGGCTATTTGCATTTTCTTCCCATATATGTTGTCAAGAGATCTCTACCATCTATCTGTTTGGTTCATCTTTGCTTAATAAGTGAATATGAAATATAAATGACTCAGTAGTTGATAGGAATGTTATAGAACAAAATAATGATGGGAATAAGATCTCCGAGGAGGTATGAGAAAATTGAATTTGGAGTCCTAGAAAAGGATTAACTCGGGCACACGTCGGGATATGTCTTATTTTAGAAAATGAAACTACCATAATGACTTAGTAAATATTTTTGTTGTTGGCAGGAAGTTGAGACTGTTCCTGTGTAATGGCTCCTGGTTTTGTAAGAAGTAAGAATTAAACCCTGGAATTAAAATATCCACCTGTGGAATTTTTTTCCCAAGGAGAAACTTTTTTTCTTCCTTATGGTAGCTTTGACAGATCTACAAATTTTATTTGTCTTTTGTTTACAGTTACCACTTATCATTCAGTGACATACATCATAAGGCAGGTTTTATGTTGAGTAGCTAATGTGATAATGTCTTCATGCCCTTGGGTATGTTCTTCCTTGCTCCTGGAGCACTGCCTTGTATCTTTACAGGGTTAAGTCAGGCACAGGCAAAGCACACAGAAATAGCAATCTCACCTCTGATTTCACCAAACCCATAAACACTGTACGTACACATTTCACATACATGAAGTAGACACTTCAGGACAGATAAAACTGTCCATAAGTTTTCAGAAGTAGTTATCCCTGGAGTTTCACAAGAATGATATGTAAGTGGTTTAGATAGAGAGTCATAAAAAGTAATAATTGCTCCCTGGAACTATGAACTATATTTTATTATTGATTTTAATAGTAATTCATAAATGCAATCATAATTAAAGTTATTAAGAATAAAGCATAACACTATTATAAAGATTGATAATTAAGATCACTGGCAGCAGGAAATTCACTGAATATAAGTTTATATAGTGTGTGTTTGGAAACTTGAATTGCGCAGTTGTGGCTGGGGAGAAGATAAGGATTCCAGAGCTTTCACTATTTTCTCCATTTCTCAGTAATTATAAAATTAATCATAACACTCTTCCAAGATCAAGATTATATGGTCTGTGCTTTGGAAGACACAGTAAATTAAAAAAAAAAACTTTCACTGAGTAAATCATGCTTAGTAAATATCTTATATTGTGTCCAATATCTAATCACTTGGAAGAATTTCATCAAAATATAAATGAAAACAGAATTAGTCCATCACTTCCATAACACCAGAGCTGCTCTGAAACACCAAACTATAGATGAAGTATTTTGGAAAATTTTATTCATTGGTGTTACCTCCACCCTATTGAAAGTATCTGACTCATATTAAGTATAATACAAACATAATTGTAATGTGAATGAGTAACATACAAATAATCATTTTGTGAGAAAAAGTTATATTGAAGTTGGGAACTATATGTTATGAAAGAGTTACGTAGTTACATATATGAAAGAGTTACATAGTTACATAAGGAATTTTCTAATTAGAGAAATTAAATGCACAAAGACTCTGAGGCAGGAATGTTTATGAAAAGTCACTGTGATTAGTTAAAAACCCAGATGGCTGAATTAGAGACCCCCCCACTCCAAAAAAAAAAAAAAAAATCAGGTCAGAGAGGTAACCCAAGATCAAATCTTGGGGAACTTTTGAATCATAATAATTTTGTTTTATCTGAAATTTCAGAAATTTTCAAATTAATTTAAAGAGTGGCATTATGTTCTAAACAGGGTAAAATTTTGAAAATTAGCAATTATAAAGTTAGGAATATTTTATGACAAATATTATGATGGTTAAAGTGTTAACTTAATGTGTCATTTTTATTAATGTAAAATAAATTGAACACATGAAGCTGTGAACACAGGCATCTGGATTATGAATCTCTGGTGTTTGTGGGTTGGAGCTAGAATTTAAATTTAAATACTCTTCTCTAGAATTTTAATTATTGCAAAGTCCCCCACAAATGGTGTGTCAATTTATATTATAGTTCATGGTAGGAATGAGTACTAAATCAAAAATAAAATATGATATATGTGTTCAATAGTAAAGCTGCAATCCTTTGTGGATTGATTATTAACAACCTAAGGGTTTTTTCTCCCCTCATGTATTTTGAGTCTCATCTTATGATTATTGTATTTTGTTTAGGATAGGTAAGGAAGTGTCTTTGACTGCCTTCTGAGAAACAATGAGCACCTATTTTTAAGTGAAGCACACTACAATTAAACAGGGCAGTTTCTTGCTATCATCTTGGCTTTTAGCAAAAGGTTACAAGAATTTAATGATTTTTCCCTGCCATGAGAAACAAATTTGCTATGAAGATATATATATTGAACATATATATTGAATATATATATATATATATATATATATATATATATTGAATATATATATTGAACAATGTATCCAGTTTTTTGTCTAGCTTTCCATGGGCTGAAATGCCCACATCCCTTAACATAAACACATCATTTCATCTCAGATCTCTTAGTGAAGTGGAGTTGACAAAGGAGCCATTAGCTTAGAAATCATATCTGATTTAAATCTTAGCACAGCCATTCAATGCCTGTGTAGCCCCAAGGTTGTTAATTCATCCATCTGAGAATTAATGTCCCTGGTCCTTTCTTATGTGAAATATCATCAGCAATATTTCAATCAGACTTGTTTTAAGTTTTAAAAAGATAATAGATATATATTGCTTAATATGGAATTCACTTACCATACATCAGTATCCAATAGATGCTTAATATTATGAGAAATTTTAGACTTCTTTTTTGTTCAATCTCACAACCATTGTCTCTATTAATAGAAAGCAAATCTCTCCCAGAGCTTTTTTTTTTAAGAGTATATTTTGACATATTATACATGCATGGATGGAATCAGACTTCCTTTTTTTGGGGGCGGAGGGGTGTACCAGGGATTGAACTCAGGGACACTGGACCACTGAGCCACATTCCCAGTCCTATTTTGTATTTTATTTAGAGACAGGGTCTCACTGAGTTGCTTAGCACCTCACCGTTCCTGAGGCTTGTTTTGAACTCGTGATCCTCCTGCCTCAGCCTCCGAAGCCACTGGGATTATAGGCATGCACCACCATGCCCAGTTGGAGTCAGACTTCCTAATCGTAACATTTCCTGGAAAATTAAGCCTCAGTTCATACAAACTGAGTGTTGTTCCTTTCCTGTTTTTTTTTTTTTAGTTCATATTTATACACTATGATTCCCATACATAAAAGTCTTCCTTTGATAAGGAGATGATAAATCAGATAATGAAACAGTTTCTTTCATTTAACAATAAGAAATTGCATTAAAAAATCTTCCTAATATTAATAATCACAGTTTAGAGCTTATAGCATTTCTATAAATATAGTCTATATAGAAGAAGAAAAAATTGGGAAGTACAAATACAAGATAAAATGTTTTATCTATTAGATAGACATTAAACTATAGTTGGAATTATAATTTTCAATAAGTATTTTAAAATATTTGGTTACATTTTCTAATAATGCAATCATAAATATTTTATACATTCATCTTATCCTGAAAATTAATAATTAATGTAAGAAATCAGGCATCATGGCATCATGAATTGAGTCAATTTAAGTAACTGCCCCTTGTTCAAACAGCTGGTAACACCTATTGGCCATGTGCTTTTTATCTCCAACTCAAGAAGACTGTCCAAATACCACACATCTTATTTGTCAGATTAATAGATTAATATTGTAAAGTTAAGGAAATAATAAATGTAAACTAGATACTAAAGCTGAAAAGGAATTTCTGCCAAAATCTTTGGGGGAAAAAAGTTTAAATTACTAATTTAGCCAATGATGCATTTCAGCATGGGTTCAAGTTAAAAATAAGGAGGTGTCGACATGTATGATATATATATATATATATATATATTCTTCCTCGAAAGCATTTTGAGGAATGAAATGTATCATAAAAGCATCGAGGGAAAGTACCATTGTGTTTTCTCTAGCAGAAAGGAGGAGGTTTGAGGGCCACATACGTGGAATCACTTGAAAAATAATTCTTAGAGTAAGAGAAGAATCTCATAGACAGCTGTTGATACAGAGGAGCAAATCTTTAGGAAAGGATGCATTGGTTAAAACAAACAAAAAATCAGGAAAGGAAAGAGGGCATTGAGTGAGATTTGATGGAAATATATGGAGAAAATTTTAGGGAAATATGAGGAGAAAATAAATTCACATCTACATTTGTAGCTTGCATTCCTAATTCATTAGTGGAAATGTATTGTGATTCTGATAAGCAAAATGACAACTTCCAAAGATGTGTATGTCTTTATTCCTGAGACCTACGAACTACTATGCAACCTTGCACAGCAAAAGGGACTCTGGAAATGTGACTCAGGAGTTAGGCCTTGAGAAGAAAGATTGTGCTAGACTACCGAGGTGGGCCAAATTTGATCACATTGTGTTCCTACAAGTACAGATCTTATCCAGGCAGAGTCTAAGAGGGAGTTGTAGAAAGAAAAAGCACTTTTGCTGCCTTAAATAAGGGGAGAAGGAGATGACAAATCAAACTATGTGGATGGTGCTTTTTTATCAATATGTGTTAATAGTACACATTAATGGGCCTCCATGTAATATGCGTGTACTGATGAAAGCCCTGGGTTAGACCCCTAGTTCCAAAAACAACAACAACAACAACAACAAAAGAAATTTGACTTTTCTTTATCCAGAGTTCCTAGATCTTTCCCAATTCCAATTATTATTTTAATTTCACATTGACATTTTTAGCTTCCACATATGAGAGAGAACATGTGGCACTTGTTTTTCACTGACTTATTTTACAAAACATAGTGTCTACCAGTTCCATCTATTTTGCTGCAAGTATTACATTGACACACACACACACTACATTGTTTTACCCATTCATTCCTTGATGGGCACTGAGACCATTACATATTGTATCTATTGTGAATAATCTCATAATAAACAGTGGTTTGCAGGTATATCTTTGAAATGCTGACTTAATTTTCTTTAGATACATACCCAGAAGTGGGACAGATGGATCATGTAGTAGGTCTATTTTCAGGTTTTTTATTTTTCCATATGACTATTAATTTCCATTCCCACCAACAGTATATAAAAATTCTTTTTCCTTCAGATTGTTGCCAGCATTTGGTTATGGAGTGTGTGTGTGTGCGCGCGTACGCACACCACACATGCATGCTTGCCTGTGTGTTTTTTATGTCTTTTCTAACTGGGGTGAGATAGTATCTCATGGTTTTGAGATGGATTTTAAAGTCTGAGAAAGAAAAGGAGATTCCCTACTAGTGATTCTAGGAAGTAATGCAATCTTGCCAACAGCTTGATTTTAGGTCTGTGTGAACTGTGTCAAAATTCTAATCTTCAGAACTTTAAAATATTCAATTTAGGTTGTCCAGCCACCAAGAATTGTTAATTTATTAGGACAGAGATAGGAAACTAATATAATTATATCCATATTCATCTAAACTTCCTCATAGTCTCTTATCATTCAAAGCAGTAGTCCTTAACAATCACTTTGAGAATCCTCTCCCTATTGGTAACATGAAGAAATTTCCAGAGTTAAAGTGATGTGAATACTTTAGGGAGAATGATTATGGATACAAGAATAAGAATCTTGTCCTATCATGAAAGAAGAAATGGGTTGGCCATGATGGATGATATTTTAAAAAGATAGAGAAGACACAGCAGTGTAGTACCAATAAGAAGAATATATATGATACTTTTTAACATGTACATGATAAAAGATAGGAAAAAAATGTGTTTGTGAATGATCATGTGGAGAGAATCATCAAAAAAGAAACCATGGGAATGAATTAAATTGTGGAAGCTACATAAGAGAAACACAACTTTTCTAAAAAAGAAAGTATTTTTTTTATATTCCATTATATTCATTGCATGAAGATGTCTTTATAATTAATTTAAAAATAAGCGTAAGGTACATCATTAAAATTAGTCAATTTCCAGGTATATCAATGCCCTATGGTGTGCAGATTTTAATAGACACCTCAATAATCATCCTGGGTTATAAGAACTTTGATAGGTAGAATTACAAAGGATCCTAAATCAGTACCATATACATTTTATTTTTCCTGAGGTTCAGAGATGATGGATTTAATTATTATTTGGTCCTATAGCATTAAAAAAACAGTAACAAAGCCAATTTATACATCAATGTTAAGATGAGTTTACTGATATCTAAAGAGTCATTTATTATAAATTTATTTATCAGAAATCTCTCTTTATACTTTTTGAAATTCATACTTTGTAGATATTTATAAAATCTTTGGTGATTACATAGAAACATTTAGGCTAAAAACAAAGATTTAAATGACATTTGTTGATTTTTGAAGTGTAGATAGATAATTTTCATAAACTTTCTAGAATCCCCTAAGATAAAAATCTTCTATAAATAATTAGTTTACAAGATTATATTTTGAAATTATTTCTTGTGATCCATGGATGTTCCTTACTGAATTATTAATTTTCATCTTCTGACTTTTTTTTAATTGGTTGTTCACAACATTACAAAGCTCTTGACATATCATATTTCATGCATTAGATTGAAGTGGGTTATGAACCCCATCTCCTAACTTTAATTTAAATCCTTTCAAGAAATATGCTGAAGAAATAAGTACTTTCTCATGAGAATTCCGAAATCTGGATGAGATACTGTAAATTGAGTTTTCCATAATGAATCAATTTGTAATTAATATACTTGAATGTTATTTTAGGAAAGGATACCTCATAACTTTTTATAATACTAAACAGATAGTAGTTATACTTTAGGGATAATAGAAAGTAAAAATTACTCATACAAGTAATATTTTGCTAAAGTTTAATATAAAAGTCATTGAACTCAGGAAAGTAGGAAAACTGGTAATAAGGTATCTTTGATATAACAATATAATATTGGAACAAAAACATTTGCCTGATTAGATTTTCAAAGATTAGAAGGTGAAAGAAGACTGAAATTGCACATACTAATTTGGTTAGGAAGCCTGGAGGAAATAATGTCCTTCATGCTTAAATTCTAATTTTAAATTAACAAAATGTTTTATGTGAAGATGAAAGTAATTGGAAAATATCTCCTGTGTACTGGAAACTCAGGTGATATTTCTACTGTTAGTTGATGATGCATTTTATACTTTTTGGTATCATTTTACCAGAATTTGTTATTTTTATTGTAATGACTACATAGATTTTTTTGTTGGAGATAAAAAGATTAACCAATGTTCTATAAAAAAGTAAATTCTCATGTTTTAACTCTCCTCTTTCTAATCTCAATGAGCAAGAATATGTTGGACAGAGAATTATAAGAATAGGAAGCATTCTTTAAGTAGTTTAAGTCCTTTTTCTATTTCACCCCTACTAGGCAAACTAAAAATAATTTGCCTATTGTCTCTCACCAAGTCAAGTCCCAGTAAATACAAAGATCCATGAAATACATGCCTTTTCTTTGGTGTTACAGACAATTCCATCTAATGATAGAAGAGAAATAGATGTCATTAGGAGATGTTCTAACTGTAGTAGCTGCCTGCTTTGGTAAACAAAAGTCCTGTGTACCGGAAACTAGTTAGTGTTAGTCTCCTTTGAACTGGAAACTCAGGTGATATTTCTACTGTTTCACAGGAGGCTATGACTAACAACCACAGAGATGGCCTATGGTAAAACTTGTTATGCATGGATCCATTCACTCTACAAATACAAATGATGGTCTCTAAATACAGTGAAAATATTCAGTAGAGAATACATTGGCCTGACTTTAGGCCATCCATTCACTCCACAAACGGCCCCAGAAGACTGTCAGTCTCCAAAACTGTGAAAGAAGGAAATATGTTATTAGGTTAATTCACTGGGTTTCTGGGCTTTTAAATTAGTCGACTATGCATCAATCAATAAAAGAAGCATGCATTTTAATGTACTTCATGATCCTTCTATTAGCAAGTACTTTAATATTTAATGAAATAATTCTACTTTGTAAATATTCAGGTAACTATGTAGTCTTTATTTGAATAAATAGCTACTTACTCTTTTTATCTGTGACAAATTGAACTTTGATAATGAACTCTGAGCTACTGAACAATGATACTGTTGTCTGTTTCCTTCAGGTAGATAGAAAGCATCTGAATAAACTAGCTTTGATGTTTGTACTCAAAACAACCTTGGAGTCAAAATCACGTGTTTTAAGAGTCAAGAGTACATGAAACTGGTACAGAACAGTTTTTCCCAGAGTAAAGATATGCCCCCACTATCCACCAACTCTTTTGGTACAACTAATGTGGAAATTCTATTTATTCCCAAGATTGACCAGAGGCAGCTAGATGGCTGATTATCAAAGTGAGCATATGCCAGTGTTTCAGATGTGCCAAATTTTCAAATAAGCCTGAAGGAATAAGATAAATCAATCAGTATTCATCACTGGAACAAGATGTCTTCAAACTTAAGTGAGCTGCAGTTTATCTGAAACTATACCAGTTTAGCTACTGGTGGACTATGATTTGCTTTTTAAATTACATTAGTTGTGTTGCTTTAAGATAGTCATAGATTCATATTGTGACAAGAACATATATACAGAAAATCCTGCATACCCTTCATATAGGTTTTGCTCATGATAATATCTTGGTACACTGAAGTACAAGATCCCAACCAGATGTAGAACATTTCTTTCTTTCTTTTGGTACCAGGGATTGAACTTAGGGGCACTTAACCACTGAGTCACATTCCCTGCCCTTTTTTAACATTTTATTTAGAGACAGGATTTTGCTGAGTTGCTTAGGGCCTACCTAAATTGCTGAAGCTGGCTTTGAATTGGCAATCCTCCTGCCTCAGCCTCCAGAGCTGTGAACATTTCTATCAGGAACATCCCTCAAGTTGTCCTATCACATCTAGAGGAACACATGCATGGATGAATAGAAATAAATTTATTATTCATTCATCAAAAACATTGAGCTTTCCATGATTTTTTGTTGTTGTTTATAGAATAAATAAGGATGTATTTAAGTTGAGAATTAGACTTTGATCATTTTTCCCATTGTGACAAATTGAGGTACTTCTAGGGGACGAATACCTAGATAATCTAAATTTCAAAAATATTGGTAAACTATTTTTTTCTATTTACAAATTTCAAAATATTAAATATATAATCATAACATAATTTTTAGAAAGCTTTAGTCATTTATAATATTTTGATAAAAGAAACAGGATATCAATGGTGCAAGATTAAAATATTAAGATTAATGTTAATTTTTAAATTGTATGTAAACATTAATAAGTAGATTTTTTTAACAAAAGGACTTGGATTTGATTAAAAGAGTTGAGGTTTTTTTTTCTTTAATTATTGTGAGTTATCTACACTGGATCTATATATCAATTCTTTGAAATAAAATTCCATGTATATGGAAAGGAGGTGTAGTTAAGAGATAGTAAATTTGTAACACCTCCTAACCCCAGGCAACCACTCTTCATTTCTATAATTTTGCCTTTCAAATGTGATATGAATGAAATTTTCTGGTATGTAATCTTTGAGAATAGTTTTTTTTTTTTTTTAATTTAGTGTAATTCCCTGGAGATTCAATCCTGTTGTTGCCTCTGTAAGTATTTGACTGCTTCTTTTGCTGATTGGCATTCCATAGTGTGTCTGTACCATACCTTGTTTAATAATTTAACTATTACAGGATATGCTATGAACATTATATATATACAGATTTTTTTTTGTAACACAATTTTCCCTTCTCTAAAATGAACATCCAGGAGTTCAATTGGTAGTGAATAGCATAGTTGACTGTTTATGGTGTTAGGAAACTTCTGAAGTGTTTCCCACAGTGGCTGTGTCGCTTTACATTTACACCAGAAATGTATGTTTGTCAGTTTCTCACATCCTCACCAGCATTTGGTGGAGTCTCTGTTCTTCACTTAAGCCATCTGATGCGTGTATGGCAATATGAGTTTGCAGTCTTAATTGGCATTCCCTTGGCGTCTAATGATGTTAAACACTTTTTCATATGATCATTTGCCCCATGTTCTCACTGTGAAATCTGTGTCCTGTGCTCATTTTCTAATTGGATTTTTTTTTCTTTACTATTGAGATTTTGAGTTCTCAGAATGTTGTAGGTGTTAGCCCTTCATCCTATCTATGATTTGCAAATATTTAATCATAATTTCTGCCTTGTCTTTTCATCTTCTGAACAGGGTCATTGTATTTTGACATTTCTTTATTCTGCTTAGTTTTTGCTTCTCTATTTTTTAAATTTCATTTTTTTTGGTCTTTCTCTGGGTTACACAAAGCTTTCCCCCACCCCCAAAAATTCCATTTTAAAGGAACTAGAGTGTTATTGAGACATATATGGTGACCACTTTAAGATGTTTGTCAGTGCAGACAAAAGACTGTAGATTTTAAAGTTGAAAAGTCGAATTTAGTAACATTACCTCTGAAGGATCATACTCTGGTTTTTCACGTCCAAGAACTTCACCTAACCTTTGTTATGAAGGAGTTTCTACTTTTTTTCCTAAAAGTTTTAATGGTTTTTAACTTTTCTTCCCTCAGTGAAAAGGCTGTCTTTCCTATGTTGAAATGATTGGCACTGTTGTAAACAAATTATTTAGACAATTTTTGTGGTTGTTTTTCTGGATCAATGTTATTGATCTTTCTAAATAATGAACTCTATTTTATCTATTGTTTTCCTGTTTTCAATTTCATTCATTTATGATTTTATCTTTGTAATTTCCTTCCCTCGAGTGGCATGGGGTTTATTTTGAAATTCTTTTTCTAGGTTCTTAAGGTGGTTGCTTAAATTATTAATTCAGACTTTGCTTTCATCTAATGTATACAGTTCCAGCTATAAATAGGTCTCTCTGAACTGCTTTGTTTTTTTTGAATTTTTTGTTGCATTTTTATGTTTATTCAGCTTCAGTGTATATTTTTATTCCTTTTGTGTCTTCCTCTTTGATTCATGGATTATTTAGGAGTACATTGTTTAGTATCTAGGTTTTGGGAAGCTTTTATTTGTTATTTATCTCTAGTTTTATTCCTTCATAACAGATGATACACCCTGTATAGTGTAAATTCCTTTAAATTTGTTCAGATTTGTTTTATGGCCTAGGATATGGTCTGTGTGGGTATGTTTTGTGGGCACTAGAAAGTAAAGCATAGTCTTTCATTTTTTTGTGAGTATTCTAGAGATGTGCATGAGATCCTCTGAGTTGATGGAAGTATTCACTTCTTTTTATATCCTGTCTGGCTTTTTGTCTGTTCTATCACATTTTGAGAGAGAGTTTTGGAAGTTCCTACCTGCCATTGTGAATTTGTTGGTTTTCTTTACAGTTCCATGAGGTTTTGCTTCACATGCTTTAACAGTGCTAATTCTTTGTTATATAAACATTTACAATAGCAATGTAGTATGGGTATATTGATTCTTTCTTAATTATACAATTTTTCTCTCTGATTTTCTTTGTTCCACCATTTAACTGGCATTAACATAGCAATCTCACTTTCTTTTGATTGTTTGTATAACATATCCCTTTTATCCATTAACTCCCAGACACCTACTCTTTATAGGTGAAACAAGATTCTTTAAGAGACCATACTGTGGGTCAGGTCCTAAAATAGTCAAATAGTGAATTATGGAATTAGTCGATTCTCCCCATTTCTTTTGATTGGTTAGTTTAAATTATTTACACTTAGTGTAATTGTTGGTATGTTAAAATTTGCATTCACTATTCTATCTTGGCATTTCTTTGTGGTATTTGGTATCTGCTTTGCTATTTTTAAAATTTTGTTTTTACCCTTTTGTAGGTTACACAAATGTCTGTTTTAGAATTCCATTTTGATGGATCTATAGTGTTATGAGAATTTTTATAATTTTAAAATTTTTGTCATCCTAGTGTTGGCATGTATTGATTATATTTGTATAGCCTTTCTGATATCTTATTATTTGTACTATGAAAAAATGATTTTACATTGAAACCTGGACATTGTGTGTACTATGAGAATCTGGGATATATATAGTTTTTTTTTTTTTTTTTTTTTTTTGTACTAAGGATTGAACCCAGGGGCACTTCACCACATCCCCACCAATTTTTCTTCTTTATTTTCTTTTTTTTTGAGTTTTATTTAGAGATAGGATCTCATCAAATTGTTGAGGGCCTCACTAAGTTGCTGAGGCTGGCTTTGAACTCACATCCTCCTTTCTCAGCCTCCCAAGCCACTGGGATTACAGGAATGGACCACTGTGCTTCACAGAATCAGGATAATATTAATTCTCTATCTTTGGAGATTTTTTTTTCTTTTGTCACCATTATGTCATTAGTATTGCCAAACTGAAGCAGAAGTTCTACACTAGATCTCTATTGTCATCGAAGTCTGTGGTCTCTCTTCATTGCCTAGTTGGGTATAGGTGTCCTGGCTCCCAGTAAGTGTCAGCTGATCCCACCTGGCTGCAGGAGAGGCACAGCAGCTTCTTACTGCTTCCCAGGTTTTTTTCACAGATATCAAAGGGAGTAGGAAAATCCCTCATCACTGTTAGATGGGGACAAATTCAAACTCTTGATTTGACTTCTCATATCCTTGGAGTGGGAATGAAAGAGGCACCTGCTACTGCCTGTTGGTATGGAATTTCAGGTTTATAAGGTGGTCTCCCCGACCACCAAAGATGGGGTCTCATTTCAGCTCACTTGGAACAAAAGTCCATTCTAAAAGGATGAAAGGTCTCTGGTTGTACACAAAGTAGAATCTCAATATTCATGTCTTCATGCATGTACGTAGGGTAATGATGCCCATCTCATTTCACTATCTCTCCTATAACCTGACCCCTCCCTTCCCCTCCCTCCCCTTTGCCCTATATGAAGTTTTTCCATTTCTCCCATGCTCCCCCCATCCCCATTATGGATCATTGTCCACATATCAAAGAAAACATTCAGAGGTTTATTTTCATTTTGTTACATGTGGATTTCTAGTTTTCCCAGCACTATTTATTGAAGAGGCTATCTTTTCCCCAATATATGTATTTGGTGCCTTCATCTAATATGAGATAACTGTAGTTATGTGGGTTTGTCTCTGTGTCCTCTAATCTGTACCATTGGTCTATAGGTCTATTTTGGTGCTGACACCATGTTGTTTTTCTTACTATTGCTCTGTAAGATCTAGTATACCAATGCCACCAGCTTCACTCTTCTTGCTGAGGATTGTTTTGGCTATTCTGGGTCTCTTATTTTTCCAGATAAATTTTATGATTGCTTTTTCTATTTATATGACAAATGTCATTGGGATTTAAATTGAATCTGGTCATTTTGACAATATTAATTTTGCCTATCCCAAAACAAGGTAGATCTTTCCATCTTCTAAGGTCTTCTTTAATTTTTTTCTTTAGCGTTTTGTAGTTTTCATTAGTGAGGTCTTTCACCTCTTTTGTTAAGTAGGCCCTAATCTGCATCATGTGGGATTGGGCCCCAACTTTTTTAACAAGAATCCTATAGTACAAGAATTAAAAACAAGAATCGATAAATGGGATGGATTCAAACTAAAAAGCTTCTTCTCCACAAAATAAACAATCAGTGAGGTGAATAAAGAGCCTACATCTTGGGAGCAAGTTTTCACCCCTCACACATCAGATAAAGCACTAATCTCTAGGATATAATAAGCAATCAAAAACCTTAACACCCAAAACACAAATAACCCAATTAATAGATGGGCCAAGGAACAGAACAGAGGAGAATATACAATCAATCAACAAATATATGAAAAAATGTTCAACATCTCTAGCAATTAGAGAAATGAAAATCAAAGCTACTCTAAGATTTCATGTCACTCCAGTCAGAAAGGCACCTATTAAGAATACAAGCAACAACAAGTGTTGGTGAGGATGTGGGGGAAAAAGGCACACTCATACATTGCTGGTGGGACTGCCAATTGGAACAGCCAGTATGGAAAGCAATATGGAGATTCCTTGGAAAATCTGGAATGGAACCACTGTTTGACCAGCTATCCTACTCCTTGGTTTATACCCAAAGGACTTAAAAACAGCATACTACAGGGACACAGCCACATCAATGTTTATAGCAGCACAATTCACAATAGCTAAATTGTGAAACCAACCTAGATGCCCTTCATTAGATGAATGGATAGGGAAACTTTTATACACACACACACACACACACACACACACACAATGGAATATTACGACTGTATAACCAGTGACTTGAAAACTTAAAAAAAAAATTCAAGAGATTACTTAAATGGGTGTAGATTAGTGGTACAGTGTTGGTAGAGTGTTTCCTAAGATGTGCAGGGCCCTGAGATTGATCTCCAGCACGCACGCACACACACACACACACACACACACACACACACACACATGTGTTTTTTATCATAAATATTGAGCTAATAGACTTTCAAGAAAGCTGTGAGTTGGTGACCCCTGCTGTATTTTAGACTAAATTTAGGACACTATTTCTTATATGCTCCTATCATTATATATAATCTCCTAATGAGCAAAGTGAAGATTAAAAATAAGTTTTAATTGGGGAAGTAAATGAATTATTAAATAGCTTAAACACTCAGAGTCTGACTCTCCTTTGGTGCAAGTAATAATATTCAAGATATGGGGATTAACTTAAAAAGTTTGCAGACGTTTCTCATCTTTGATGAGCAAGGCATGTGAGACCTATAGCCTCTTCAACAGTGATGTTTTAGCTTGATCATTCCTGCATTGAGCCACTCATTTTGGAGAGTGCCTTAATCACCTCAGGGTGAATAAATAGCAAGTCCTGTTATTACAACACTGTCATATTTGCCTCAGGTCAACCTTATATTCAGGGAGCTTTGGGAAGCCAAAAAATTGAGACTTGAATTTACACAACTGATTGTAGATTGTCTTTTGCCTGTTTCATTAAATAGTGCCTTGATCTGTTAGGATACTGTAGCCTGACATTTTTGTTTCAGTTATAATTTATAAAAAAGTTTATGAGGGACAAGATCATACTCACACAACTCCAAATATTGGTTTTCACTTTTATTACTAGAAAGTAAGCAATGTTTATGCTTTTCAAATTGTCTTCTTCAGTTTGGAACTGCATGTGTATCAAAGCATACTGCTGTTAATTAAACAATGTAATATAATTTTGCTTAGGGAGCTTATCTGAAATATTAGATTTTTCTAAGAGTTCTGAGACCAGGGTAACTATATTATATAGCAGTATTTTATCATTCTAATTACCTGGGAGAAATCTCATTAAAAAGTGTTTCACACTGCATCTATTTAATGATTTTTAATGTTTCAGACTTTAAAAAAATGCTGTCTTTAAGAAAAAATTTACACCATCAACTTTCTTACCTACTCTGATACTTTATATTTAGTAATCACTGGCAAAAGTAGTAATTGATGATCTTTTGAAATATTTGCAAAAAGTTATGCATATAATAATAATACAAATTACCTTTAGATATTCCTCAGTATTGGACACTCAACTTAAACGTAAAATCTAAAGGAATAATATTTAAAACATTTTTTTTCTTCTCTTTTAAAGCATGTATTTGGAGATTTAGAAACCTAAAATTATTGCATGTGCATGAGCTAGAATAGGCAATCATTAGTATTTAGTCTTTTGTAACATGTTAGGTTTGATGAATATTATTGCACACTAGGTCCATTTGATTTATTTTATGTCATCAAATTTTAGAATATGATAAGTAAACTTCTTTAAAGGGTTATCTTAAGTTTGGCTGTACTGAGCATTTCCAAAGGACTTTTAGCAGTAATTCAGAATTCACTTATCTGATAAATATTTCCAGAATCCATTAAAGTCCTAAGCAAGTTATGTGTAGATGCTGCTGTGGTTGAGTGTCTCTCCAAAGGTTTGTGTGATGAAACTTTAATTTCTCAATGCAACAGGGTTGGGAAATGGGGCCTGGTGGAAGTTGTTTGGGTTATGGGGAAGGTGTCCTTATGATTGGATTATTCCTTTCTTGCAGAAATTCATCAACTATCATGAGTGTCTTGTCCTCTTTTCCCTTTTATGCATGTCCTCTCTCCCCTCCTGAGTTCCATGATATTAAGGAGCAGCACATGGCCTCCACCAGGCATGCTGCCCAATCTTGGACTTACCAACCTCCAGAACTATGAGCCCAGATATACTTCTTTTCATATAAATTATCCAGCCTCGGGTGTTCTGTTATAGTTCTACCTTTTTTTGTTCTGCTATGCTTAATATGTCCAATTTCCTCACAGGCAAAAGTGACTGTTATATATATGAGCTTTTTCAGATATGACAATAATGGGTGGAAAATAATGTGCTTCTTCCCATTATTCCCTTTTGAAATTAGTAAATTGTTCTTAGATCTCCTCTAAATCACTTCTCATTGTTTCTCTCACACGTGAAATGCTGTAACAAGGTCACTTCCCCACCCCTAAAATAAACATTGGGAAAGGATTTTCATGTCTAATATTCACTTTTCTGAGCAAAGAATGTCTCAACACAATTAAGAGTTTTAATAACAGGATTGGGAAGAATTTTTTCCATATGCAATCATGAGTATTTAGCATAAAAATGAATAAATACCTGTTATGTAATGCAAATAGTAAGTACCAGGAATCATCACTAAACTAAAAAATGTGCAAAGGTTTGTATGAACTAATAAAGGAGAAGGAATTGTACCTAGACCCATAAAAATCACAGTTTAAACTTGGTATTTTTGCACAGTTAGATTTTACAACTAATGTGAAGAAAAGTTAAAGCCCTGTAATGCTTTGAGATTCTACATTGTCTATTTTCCCCTTGAGTGTCTTTGTCATACAAGTATCTTATTGAGAGAATTGGCTTCTAGTAAATGAAAAAGAAAAAGTAATTTAAAACCACAGATGAATCCCTTTCAGTTATCCCAGGTTCCAACAGTCCTAACAAGTCATTTACATATATTCATTGTTGAATCTTTTAAGCCCATAAATGGTGTTGCCTTTATGTATTTAACCAGAGAACATTAAACACTTGATATAATTTTTTTTTGTAAGTAATAATGGGGAATTGGTATGAGGTATGACTTCCCAGGGTAGGTATTTCTTGATATTGTCTTTCCACTCTGATTTTCTATATATTTTACAATTTTTCAGTATAATTGTTTAGTTCCATATTAAGTGAGAAGAGATAGAATAAAGATAGGAAAATGACTAAAAGGTATTGATGATGAGAATAGGAAGTGACCAACCATTTTGAGGCAAGGAGAAAGAACCATTTAAGTTAATAGATACTTCAGTTTAATCGTCCTTCTCAGTCTTTGACTCTCAGGGCTGTATGTGGCCCCAGAACTTGCTCTCAAATTTCTGGGTCAACAAGGAGCAAAGGATGGAGGAGAGCAAGCCGTGAGAAACACAATGCAGCAACACCAGCTGAGTCTGGTGTGATAGCACATATGTGCTGAGTATCATAGTGTGAGCACCATGGGGTGGTCTGTGACGAACTGGAAACTTCCACGTTAAGAGCAAGATCAAAAGCACTGGTGGCCATTACTACCTAAGACAACCTAAGATGACAAAGGGTCCCTTTAGTCTTTAACAGATGCCCATAAAAATGTGTTCATGAGTAAGTAAATGGGTTCTCTAACAGAAGCTAAATCTTCCATATATCAAACTCATTTTCAGTTGTGTAACAAAATATTTTTAAAGCCTTGTGACTGATTATGTTCTACCCTTAAAGCTTATGTTTCAGTGGGTGATATGGTAGGCATGATCTGTAGTGGAAATTGTCAGGAATACAAGTAACAATAAACATTGGTGAGGATGTGGGAAAAAAAGTTACACTCAGACATTGCTGGTGGGACCAAAAAATTGGTGCGACCAGTCTGGAAAGTGTATGGAGATTCCTCAAAAATCTGGAATGGAAGCACCATTTGATTCAGTTACACATATATACCACAATTTTTCATATCTCTGTTTGTATATAAAGTAGGTTAACACCCAATTTGTGTCTTCATACATGTACTAATGTCCATCACATTCCACCATCAAATAATTTTTTTTAAAGAAGAAACCAATTACAAATAACATTCAGTGTTTTCCTCCTATACTTTCAGTGCACTAAGCTCTAATGAGTCACGTTTAGCTCAGGTTGAGACCAACAAAGTGCTCATGGGCATGCCCACCTCGGGGTCAGTGCAGGGACTGAGTTCCAGAGGTCAGGATGGACAGTATCAAGCCAGTCCTAACTTGGGAGGAGCATTGGAAAGGTGTGAGTGTGGAAGTTTCTATGGCTCTGATACGGACTGGCTCATGAGAAAAGGAAGGTCAATTACAGACTACAAAAGACAAAAAAAGCAACAGAGAAAGACACGGTATTGCTTCATTTCATTTATTCAGTGCAGCTTGCAGATCTGGCAGCAGGGCACCTATCAACCCTTTAAGTGAAGCAGCTGGCTACATTTATTAGCACTGAATAACATATCCCAGAATTGCTCCAGTGCCAGTATCAATTGTTTATCACAGTGCATATAATATTTTCCGCATTTTTTTTCTCTATTTTAGTCATATATTCTTCTGTAATTTTTAAAGTATATTTAGAAATATGTATAATCACTGTAACAGACACAAAAAGTAGAATAATACCCATTTTCAGTGTTCACAAATCTAAACTCTTATATATTTTAAATGAAGATAGTGAACTCAGAATAATCTTGGAAAGTAATATGACAAAAACTATCAAAATTTGCATTTTGATTCATCCTGATATTTGTGAATCTGTTCTTTACATTAAAGATTACCAAGTATAGAGATGAACAGAATGACACCTAGTGTGACATTGTTGTAGGGGATGAAGATTAGTAACCTAAATTAAAAACTGCTAAATAAATCATTAAAAAGCAGTGGATCATTCTTTTTTATGGAATATTGAGCAACTAGTGACGTAAATAATCTATTTCTATATGTATTACAGTAGACAAACTTTTATCGAGATAATATCTGTGTGTATTTCTGGGGTACATCATAGTAATTCAATATATTATACACTGTTTAATGATTAATTTAGGATAATAAGCACTTCCATCTCCTTGAATATTAATCATTTAACATAGTGGTAATTTCATACCCTTTTTCTATAGTAATTTTGAACTATTACAAATTATTGCAACTATTAACCCTACTTTCCTATACAACTACTAGTACATTTTTTCCCTCTGTGGTTTTTGCCCCTTATTGAGCTCTCTCTCTTCCCAACCCTTACCCTTCTCAAATTTTATTCTGTTGTTCTATGCAATTGATTTATTACTTTCTACACATGAATGAAATCAGGTAGTTTTGTCTTTCTGTGTTTGTTTTATTCACTGAACATAAGAACTTCCAGTACCACCATGTTGCTTCAAATGACAGGATTTCTTTCTTTTTATGGCTGAATAATATTTCATTATGTCTATATATCATATTTTCTTATCCATTTGAGATGATAGCTTGTTGTGATTAGTGATATTGAGCATTATTTTTTAAGATAACATTTAAAAATTTTTTTAGATGTTGGTGGATCTTTTTTTTTGTTCACTTATTTATATGTGGTGCTGAGAATTGGACCCAGTGCCTTGCACATGCTGGGCAAGTGCTTTACCACTGAACCACAACCCCAGTCTCTCAGATACTATTATTGAGAAATCCTTACTAGTTTTTCTTTTCTTTTTTAATCATTATTATTATTTGCATTTCAAGGTTAGCTGATGACAACACCGAACTGTTGAAGTCAAGTCCTGGTTTGACAGCTGACCTCAATTCTTAATCTTTCAGCATCTCAGTTTTGTTCCTCCCCAAATAAGGGAAATAGCTGCTCAGGCACTGTTCAGAACTGTAATTCTATGACATCTGCTAGAATTGATTCATTTTCAGGAATTCTTGCACTGAAAAAGGTAGCTCAAATATGATATGTGTATAATCACATGTGATCTTTTTAGATATTGATGGATTTTTTTTGTTCATTAATTTATATGTGGTGTTGAGAATATGTTGAAATGAACAACCATTGATAGACACCTTCATTAATTTCATCTTTGTTATTGTGTATTATGTTGCATATATTAGGAAGTACAAATATGATTTTTGGAACAATGATTTAGGATAGATACCTAGTAGTGGACATGCTGGATCATATGGTAAATCTTTTTTTAGCTTTTTGAGAAATCTCCATCTGTTTTCCTGAATAGGTATAGTAATTTATATTCTCACCAACAGTGTATGAGTTCCTCTTACTCCATATCCCTGACAACATTTTTTGTGTGTCTTTCAAATTACTAGACATCTATCTGAGATGAGACTATACTTTGTTGTGATTAGTGAGACTGAAAATTATTTTTTCAGGTACTATTATTGAGAAATCCTTACTAGTTCTTTAGCCCGAATTTAAATTGGATTATTAATGCTTTGTTTGTTTTGTTTTGTGTTTGCTTTTGACTTTTAGCTTTTAATATATTCCAGATATTAATCTCTTGTGTAAATATTTTGTTCTGTAGGTTATCTCTTAATTTTGTTGATTCTATTCTTTGTTGTTTAAAAGCTTCTTAGTTTGATATAATTCCATTTATCTGTTTTTACTTTTGTTACCTCTTCCTTTGGAATCTTATCCCAAAATCTCTGACTACACAAACATTTTGAATTGTCTCCCCTGTGTATTATCACAGTAATTTCATTGTCACAGCTCTACATTTAGGTCATTGATCCATTTTGAGTTGATTTTTGTGTATGGTGAGAGGAAGGAATCTAGTTTTGTACTTCTATATATTAATGCCCAATTTTGTCAGTACCATTTATTGAACATATCACTCATATATGCTCTTGGTACTTTTTTAAATCAAAAATCAGTTGGCATTGTATATGTGAATTAATGTCTGGATTTTCTATTCTTTTCCTTTGGTTTTATATGTTTGTATATATGCCAGTACTATGCTGTTTCAGTTGCTGGAAATTTGTAGTGTATTTTGAAGTCTGATATTGTGGTGTGTCCAGCATTGTTTTTATTTATTCTGGGATGTTTTATTTATTTATTTTTCACTTTGTCCAGGATCACTTTGGCTATTTTGGATATTTAGATATTCCATATGAACTATAGGATTTTTTTTCTGTTTCTGTATATACGTTCTTAATATATTGTTTGATTTAAGTGACAGAGTGATGTATGAATAATTATTTTAAGTAATTTTAAAAAACAGAAAAATATGTATATATTTGTTTAAACATCTAAATTTCTATTTTGAGAGGCATGTGGTAATTTGTTTTACTTCTGAGATAGTTGTGTCACTACCTCAGAAAAAATGGAGGGTTACAGTAAAAGGTATTTTAATAGTATTTTGCTTATGCATTTTGGGAAGCATTAACTTGTTGAAAAAGAGTATATTGTTGGGGCTGGGGTTGTGGCTCAGTGGCAGAGTGCTTGCCTGGCATGTGTGAAGTGCTGGGTTTGATTCTCAACACCACTTATAAATGAGTAAAACAAAGGTCCATAGACAATGAAAAAAAAAACAGTAATAATAATAAAAGGTAATTGTTATTCAACTTAAGAGCTTTTGTTAATGTTCTCTATCTTGAGATCATTTTAAACTTACAGTAAATTTTTAAGTATTGCTCAGATAACTGCAATTTACAGTGATTCACCAGAAGTTAGTATTTTGATATAGGATATGTGCTCTCTCAACACACACACACAGACACACACACACACACACACACACTTCTTAACAATGTGCATTCTTCTGTAACTTCCCAAATCAGAAGTTAATATTGATGCAATTTAATTATCAATAGTCCATTTCAAAATTAATTAGTTTTAGTTTTCTTATCTTTTATAGACTGCTTTTACTATCTGGGATACAATTCAAAAATCTCAGAGCTACATTGAGTATCATTTCTTACAGACTGTGGTAATGTGGAACAGTTCTACTTTTTTGTTTTAAAAGACTCTGGAAGCTTTGGAAATTATAAGTTAACTCACAGGATATTTTTAAATGAGTTGGTCAGGGATTTCCTCATGACTAGACTGAGGTTATGCACCTCTTTCAGGAACATCTTAAAAGTGACAATATTTGTGGTGTCATTATTCATTTTGATCACTTAGCTAAAGGAGGTATCTACCTGATTTTTCTATGGTAAAGTTCTCCTTTATTACTAATGGATAATTTGAAAGAAGACATCTTATATAATTTGAATACTTCGTTCCTTATTAAATGTCTTCTCATAGATTTTAGAATTCATTGCTGATTCTTGCTTAAATTATTACTATAATAATTAAAAATGTTGATGTTTGAAGTCCAATTTCTTACTTTTATTAATTGGCCTCTTAATATGTTTTTTGATATGTTGACAAAATTTAATAGAGAAAGTAGCCAGTGCATAACATACTTAGGATTATTTTGGATCGACAGGCATGTATGGCCAGGTGAAGTTAGCTGATGACAACACTCAACTATTGAAGTCAAGTCCTGGTTTGACAGGCTGACCTCAATTCTTGATCTTTCAGCATCTCAGTTTTGTTCCTCCCCAAATAAGAGAAATAGCTGTTCAGGCACTGTTCAGAATTATAATTCTATGAGATCTGCTAGAATTGATTCATTTTCAGGAATTTTTGCACTGAAAAAGGTAGATCTTAGAATGAACAAAAATGAAGGCAATTTGCCTTCTTAGAATGCTTTAGTGGTCACAACTTCTTACATGATACTTCGCACAAAGAAATTTCATTCTGGTTAACTACGGTACAATATAATTTTTCTGACAGTTGATCAAAGTACATCTTTGTATCAGGCCAAAACAGTAATTTGGAAATGCAAGGCAATTTGATTATTTAAATATTTGTCTTAAAATATTGCAGTTTCTCTCTAGTTCCTCCATGCTTTCAAAGATTGAATTGCATATAAAGGCAACATTTACTGTGAAAAATAAACTTCCTCTCCATGTACAGGGTGATAATAAAGTGAAAGTGAAATCACACCTCACAGGAACATAACTTTTTAGCAATAATATTTAAATTTTCATTTAGAAAATGTAAACTGATGCTTCACATAATTATATAGCTATAAGGAATCGTAGCCTGGGCTCCAACCTCTTTATTTCACAGAAGATGAGCTGAGAACATTGGAGATAAATTCTTGAGTGTCCTAGCGTGGATGCAGGTCCTTTGATGTACACTTCAGGCCACTGTACCTCTCCTGTGCTTCCTTCCACAGCAAAATCTAGTCATCATAGGGTTCCCAAAATGATATTTCAGAACAAACACCTGAAGCCCTGAGTAATGTGACATAAAATTGAAGTGAGATCTAGATCTCTAATTATCTTCATGGTATCCCATACACAAATGTATTTTTCAGAAATTCCAACTATAGTTTCTTCTTTTTGAAAATTTATTTTATTTCTTTAGCTATTTTAACTTTCCCATTCAATTTAAATTTCATTGACACTTGCTAACTTGTTGACAGAGTACTATATCCTAATATCGTAAAATCCTCTGTAAATTGTGTGTGTGTGTGTGCACACATGTATGTTTGTGTGTGTGTGGTGCTTCGGGATGCTATCAGGACCTCATAATCTGATCTGCTTCTGTTTACTACTGATCTACATCCCAGCCCTCAGTTTTAATCTGATGTTTGTTATTTCTTTCTCATTTTCTTAATCAGCCTTTTAAGCTTGTTTTTTGCTTCTTTTTCTTTTTCTTTTTCTTTTCTTTTCTTTTTTTTAATTTGGTCTTTTCAAACCCATAACTTTTAGATGTATTTATGACTCTATGGTTATTTCATGTTTTAATTTAACTAATTTTATTGTATCTTTGTTTATCTCTTTTTAAAATTTTTATTTGTTCTTTTTAGTAATACATGAGAGTAGAATGTATTTAGATATATCATACATATATGGAATATAACTTCCCATTATTGTGGTTGTATATGATGTGAAGTTACACTGGTCATATATTCACATATGGACATAGGAAAGTTATATCTGATTCATTCCACTATTTTTCCCATTTCCATCTCCCCTTCCTTCCCTCCACTCCTCCCTGTTTTATCTGATGAACCTCCCCCCCATCTCCATTGCGAATCAGCATCTACCTATAGGAAAGAACATTCCACCTTTAGTTTGGGGGAATTGGCTTATTTCACTTAGCACAATAGTCTCCATTTCCATTCATTTACAAGCAAATGCCATAATTCCTGTAAACCTCTTCTAACTTTCCTCATGTTTAGAGTTCTTTCTAAAAAGTATGGACTACCAATCCATTAGTTTTCATGCATGTTTGAATAATATACTGCATATTGTACTATGACTAAAATTCTGCATGTTGATTTGAGTACATATCATAGATTTAGAAAAATGGTAAACTGATTGTCATCTAGCTTATGATTTGATATTGGTTACCAATACATGTTGTGGCTTTGGACAGATCTGGATTGAATACCGTAAAGTACGTTCTTTAGATAAGTGATACTGAGCCTCATTACCTCATTTGCAGTGTTGTGATATAGGTAGACTTGGAGAAAGAATCCACTTCCAAGTGTGAGCTCTAAAACCAGTCTGCCTGCATTTAAATCTGAGTCCTTTGCATTATTAATTCTGTTATGTCAACCAATATAAATAGCACTGTATTCTACAGTTTGCCTATCTGTAAAACAGAGATACCGATGGTACCCCCCATCACAGGCATTAGTTTTAAGCCATCAGTAATGTAGGTAAAACATTATAAAATACTATAATGAGTGCATTATATGTTATATTAGTTCATTGAAAATGTTTAATTATGGGGCTGGGGATATAGATTGGTAGCATTCTTGCCTCACATGTATAAGGCCCTGGGTTTCATCCCCAGCACCACACACACAAACAAAACAAAACAAACAAATAACTGAATTTTTAATTATGATGCATAGAATAGCGTAGAAGTTAAAAAAAATGTGTTTCAATTTTAACTATTAAAATCGCTTTCCAGGGGCTGGGATTGTAGCTCAGTGGTAGAGCACTTGCCTAACATGTTGAGGCACTGGGTTCGAACCTCAGCACCACATAAAATAAAGAAAGAAAATAAAAATGATGTTCCCATATACAACTAAAAAAATTACAAAAATATTATCAAATCCCTTTCCATGCTTAATAATTGGAATTTATTTTCTTTCTCCTTTCTTCCTTTTCTGCTTGCCTTCCTTCCTTGTTTTCTTCTTTTTTCTGTTTCTCTCCCTTTTTCCTTCTCTTTCACTCTTTTTCTCCTCTCCGCTATATTCCTTGCTCATTTCCCTTTGTACTTCTATCTTTCTTTTGCTCTTCCTCTATCCACTAAGATTTGATTAGAAAAGCCAAATCATTATGACTAAGGACTGATTATAGGCATTCCATCATGAGACTGTGGAAGCCAGTGCAGCTGTTCATGGAAGGCTGGGGCAGCCAGAATCTGCAGAGGTCAAGTGGAACTCATGAGCAAAAAGAACATGTGGAAATAAAACATGAAAATGAAGACTTACAAAAATCTGGGTACACCCATGCGATCTTGTGTCCATCCCTCATTTAACCAACTTCAGCAAACTTGAAGGTGTCCGTGGAGGGATGTTTTGTATGTCAGACAAGCTACATCTACTGCCGTTGTGTACTGCTAATGCAATTTTCTAACCATTTTCAGGATGGATAGGCACAGACCAGTGACTTATCTCAATGAGGAGACTGGATTTTAAAAGGCTAAGATTTCCGTGATGCTAACAACCTTGATGATACTGCCATATTAGATCATATGGAAAGTTTTAAGGACCATCTCTGGAAGGTAGCCGGTAAAGAACTGCGAGCTGCATTCCAGATATACCCTAAACACTGATTTCTGTCTGTCATAGCCACTGAGTGGACTTGAGCAGGTCCTTCCCCAGTTGAGGCTTGAAATGGCTGCAACCCCAGCTAAAATTTCCAGTTCAGCCCTGTAAGGAACCCTAATGCAGAGGACACACCTATCCCTAAGAAGACTTTTCACTCACAGAAAAAAAAATATTAAATTAAAGAAAAATAAATATTGTTTTAAGCTAAAAAATTCTGGGATAATTTGCTGTACCATGGTATAATGGATATGTCCTTCATCTCATAGCACTGAACCGTAATGGAAAAGGCAGTCAGGAGAATTTACAGAGAAAATAAAATTTTCAAAATGCAAGTTGTTTTGGTTCACAAGAATTTTCTTAAAATATACAAAGAAATGTAAGACATAAATGTTAAGCAAATAATGAGAAAATTACTAATAAAAAGTAATTAAGGCATGCAGAAAACTAAAGTACTATGTAAAAGTACAGATGTTAAAGAGATAACAGGAAAACTCAGCTAATAAAATGCTAATTAATTAAAACATGTAGATCAATCCCTAGCACCAAAAGAAAAGTAGATAACTAAGGAATTTTATTAACATGTATTTATTTTCAATTTCTAATTGTTTTCAAATAGTAAAGACATATTCAATTTATATCCCTCTCCAGAATCAAGTCTTTAAAAGAAAATATACAGGTTGTTGTGTGCATTTGGGTTAAGGAAGGTAATTTCAAACTTCCTGATTACCATCTTACCCAAAGTACTCCCAAAGTTCTAATAGGGCCAGAGCTGGTACTGTCACTCAGAGTAAAGCATGAGGGCTTCCTTTGGTCTTCTAGACCCTGCATGTCTGGCTCCCATGGTGATCCCATCCCTCCATTTCCTACTATCCTACAAAAATTTTTATAACATGCCCCATCTGTTCTTGTCCCAGAACGTCATGTCCCCTGGACTTGATCTATTCTTTTTTTATGTAATTTTTTTTGTTTATATATGACAGCAGAATGCATTGCACTTCTTATTACATATATAGAGCACAATTTTTCATATCTCTGGTTGTATACACAGTATATTCGCATCAATTTGTGTCTTCATACATGTACTTTGGATAGTAATGTCCATCACGTTCCACCATCATTAATTACCTCATGCTCCCTCCCTTCCCCTCAAATCCCTCTGCCCTATCTGGAATTCATCTATTCCTCCCACTCTCTCATTGCCTATCCCACTATGAATCAGCCTCCTTATATAAAAGAAAACATTCAGCATTTGGGTTTTTGGGATTGGCTAACTTCACTTAGCATTATCTTCTCTAACTCTATCCTGCAATGCCATGATTTTATTCTCTTTTATTGCTGAGTAATATTCTATTGTGTATATGTGTCACATTTTTTAATCCATTAATCTATTGAAGGGCATCTAGGTTGGTTCCACAGTTTAGCTATTGTGAATTGTGCTGCTATAAACATTGATATGGCTGTGTCTCTGTAGTGTACTGTTTTAAAATACTTTGCATATAGACCGAGGAGAGGGACAGCTGAGTCAAATGATGGTTCCATTCCCAATTTTCCAAGAAATCTCCATACAGAGACATTTCTCAGGAGATGATGTACAACCAATCAACAAATACATGAAAAAATGTTCATCATCACTAGCAATTAGAGAAATGCAAATTAAAACCACTCTAAGATTTCATCTCACTTCAGTCAGAATGGCAACTATTATGCATACCAAAAAAAATAAGTGTTGGCGAGGATGTGGGGAAAAGGGTACACTCATACACTGCTGGTGGGATCCATTCTTATTCTGGAGACTAAAAAAAGGGCTTCTTTTCTCACTTTTTTAGTTTTTCACCTATGATTTTCTGGTTGACAGCCTTCTTCACAACGGATATCAAACATGCTTTATTCTCCTCACTGTTTTATTGGTCTTAGTTGCACTAATTGTTTTTGGACGTATATCTCTCCATTTATGTGTTTACTCTCTGTCACAGAAATTTCCTGGTGGCAGGAACTTTCATAGTTGAGTGATGTCTCTTCATGCATTCTTTTTCTGTTGCTGGATGTTTCATTTCTTATTGCTTTTCTAACATCACCACCAACTTAGGAGCTTAAAACAAAATGAACCAAAAATAGTATCTTACAGTTCTGAGAGGTCAGAAGTCCAGTATCATTTTAAGGACTTGTATTCCTTCTGGAAATGAAGGGAGAATTCATTTGTCTTTCTAAGTTTCTCGGGCTGCCCACTTCCATTGGTTCCTGACCCTTCCTGGGTTTTCAGTCATAACTTGTCAAGTCTTTCTCTGACCTCATTAACTCTGATATTCCTTTTATATAATCCAATTTCCTACTCTGATACTCTGCCTTCCTCCCTCATATAAAGACCTTTCTGATTACATTTGACTGCTATATTACCAGGTTAATCTCATTAAAAACCCATAATTTGATCATATCTGCAATTTTCCTTTCACCACATGAAGAGTTATATTCATGCTTCCAGGAACAAGAAAGTAGACATCCTGGGTTAGAGGACACTGTTTATCTTCCAACACTGCATAACACATGATCCTAAAACATTAGCTGAAAACCAAAATAAAATATTTATTATTACACACATTTCCTGGGTTAATAAATCTGGAGGCAGTTTATCTTGGTTGACAGGGCACAGAGTCTCTTATGAGGCTGCAGCAAAGTTGTGTTCATCTGACACTTAACTTGAACCGGAGGATCCTTCCCACGTTCACATAGCTGTTGACAGACTGAGGGCAGAACATAGGGCTATCTAGACTGCTTGCCTCTGAACAATGGGAAAGCGTGACTTTGCAGAAAAATTAACACAGCTGTTCTATGAATCCTTAGAAAGTCCATTTTACACTGATTGCCTTTGTGTGGTTTCTGGGAATATACCCGGGATCTACACTAATATGACTCTTTTTTTTTTTTTTTTTTTTTTTTTTTAAAGAGGAGAGAGAGAGAGAGAGAGAGAGAGAGTGAGAGAGAGAGAGAGAGAGAATTTTTAATATTTATTTTTTAGTTCTCGGCGGACACAACATCTTTGTTGGTATGTGGTGCTGAGGATGGAACCCGGGCCGCACGCATGCCAGGCGAGCGCGCTACCGCTTGAGCCACATCCCCAGCCCCTAATATGACTCTTTTAACAGATGATAATGGAAGCTCACTGTACCTACTCTGTTGGTGTAATCAGGACAGCCTATAGTGATTATTTAATTTTCTTCTGAGAATCAGGAATTTGGATGTTAGTCATACAGTAACTATGTCACCAGTCCATAATAAAACTCTTGGGTCTTGAGTCTCCTTCAGCTAGCACACATAGACAATGTCACACTGCAGAAAAAAATTGAGTGAATGGTATTCGACTCTACTAGGAGAGGATTCTTGAAATCTAACACCTGGTTTCCTTCAGACTTTACCCCCATGCACCTTTTCTTTTTCCCAATCTTACTTTATATCTTGGTCTTGAGTAGCTTAATATTCTGAATCCTATGAGTTCTCCTAGTGAGTAAAAGATAGATGTGGCAGTTGATTACATAATCCAATTATATAAGTGCCATATTCTATTAGCTTAAAGTTTTCCATTTACAAGATCATGTCATTACAAACACTGATAAACAATACTTTGATAATTTTGCTTCTTGCTTTCTATTCTACATTTTTAAAAATCATGTCTAAATTTCCTGGTTAGAATTCAATACTGGAGAGCACAGTATTGAATAAAAGTGAAAAGACTTGACATCCTTGTTTTATTTCTGATTAAGAAGAATATTCAGTATTTCACCATGTAATAGGATGCTATCTGTGGCTATTTATTTGATTTCTTCCTTATTTGCAGAGTCCCTTCATTGCTGAAAAGTTTCTATTTCTAGTTTGTTGAATATTTTTATCATGAAATGTTGGTGGATTTTGTCAAATCCTTTTCTCAATCTATTGAGATGATCACTTTTAAAAATACTTTTATGGATTATTAGATTAATGGATTATTGATTATATATAATAATTGGCTGCCATGTAATATTTAATACATGTATACTTTGTATAATGTTTAAATCAGGTTAAACTTATCTATATCATCAAACATTGATTTTTTTTGAAATATTTTTAAAATTCTGTCTTTGATCTCTTTGAGATATGAGGTATAGAGTTGATATCTAACGTCATCTTACTGGGCACTAGCATACCAGAACTCCTTATTCCTATCTAACTGCAACTCTAATATTTATTATTTCTTTTTTATGATTGTTTTAGGTAAGTTGGAGGACTCAGAATCTAGCCTTCCGATAGGTAGCTGGGACAAAGGATGAAAAATGCTGATTCTAACTTCTCTGAATTATCCCCCTTCCAGCAAAATAAGATTCCACCCAGGCAACAGCGGGAAAGGGAGCCATGGGGTCTTAATTGTATCCATCTCAAGTGTAGCTCCATTTGCCTGAGACTGTAGGTGGGAAAGAGGGAGATGGTCTCCGCTAAAATACCCACATTCAAGCTGTTTTTACCATTTTGGTCAATATGCTTAAATACTCTTTTTCATTTGTTGTGTTCTCTTAGGATCCTTTCAGAGACTTTAGGTGTATATGTGTATGTTTCATAAAAGTAATTTTTAGCAGTTGCACTGAAGAATAGGTCTGTAAGTCTCCTTTTGCTGCCTTGAAAGACAGCCCTCATATGGTTGTAATGACATCTGATGATGGACAATGTCAAGCACATTTTGTGCTTATTTGACTTCTTATGTAATACTTATTCAAGTTTTCCTTCTTTAGAAAATGTGTCATATCTTTCAATTACTTGAGAAACTCATCTTCTGGGTGTAAGTGTTTGATAGATATGGACAGTATCTCACTTGTGGCTCATGTTTTCACTAATACGATGAGTTCTTTCAGGAACTTAATTTAAATAAAGGTCATTAAATAATTGTTTAGTGTTAATATTTTTGTATCTTATCTAAGAAAGTGTTGCCTATTGTGAGATTTAAAAGATGTATTACTAGAGGCTGGGGTTGTGGCTCAGTGGTAGTGCACTTGCCTGGCATGTGTGAGGCACTGGGTTCAAATATCAGCACCATATATAAATAAATAAAAGTCTACCAACTAAAAGAAATTTTTAAAAAGAATATATATTTATAATTTTTTTAGTGTTTTACCTTTATCTTCTGGACACAATTGTTTTGCGATATGATTTCCTAATACTTACATTAAAAGAGAGTCCTCTCTCAGGGAAATTTATCAAAAGGCAATTTTTTAATGTATAAATTTGTTTTCTAAACTTTCTGGTTTATTCATTGAATCTCTTTACCTAACTTCGCATCAGGATAGTCATTGTGGTTCTACTGTACAGTTTTATAATAAATTCTGAAATCCTACAATACTATTTTTTTCCAAATTATTATTGATTTTTAGGATGGTTTGGATTCTCTGGTTCCTTTGCATTTATATAAAATTTAGAACTCACCTTGTTAACTTTTTAATTTTCACCAAAACTATAAAAAATATGGAAAAGTTTCAACCTTCACAATATTATTTTCCATAACTTACATTCATTTATTAACCATTAATTTCTTTCAGTAACCTTTTTGTACAGTGAGATAACTCACTTGATAACTGTTTTTTCTTTTCTTATTGGTTGTTCAAAACATTATAAAGCTCTTGACATATCATATTTCATACATTAGATTCAAGTGGGTTATGAACTCCCATTTTTACCCCAAATACAGATTGCAGAATCACATCGGTTATACATCCACATTTTTACATAATGCCATATTAGTGACTGTTGTATTCTGCTACCTTTCCTATCCTCTACTATCCCCCCTCCCCTTCCCTCACATCTTCTCTCTCTACCCCATCTACTGTAAGTCATTTCTCTCCTTATTTTTTCCCATTCCCCTCACAAGCTCTTATATGTAATTTTGTATAGCAAAGAGGGTCTCCCTTCATTTCCATGCAATTTCCCTTTTCTCTCCCTTTCCCTCCCACCTCATGTCTCTGTTTAATGTTAATCATTTCTTCCTGCTCTTCCTCCCTGCTCTATTCTTAGATGCTCTCATTATATCAAAGAAGACATTGGATATTTGTTTTTTAGGGATTGGCTAGCTTCACTAAGCATAATCTGCTCTAGTGCCATCCATTTCCCTGCAAATTCCATGATTTTGTCATTTTTTAGTGCTGCATAATACTCCATTGTGTATAGATGCCACATTTTTTTTTCATCCATTCATCTATTGAAGGGCATCTGGGTTGGTTCCACAGTCTAGCAATTGTGAATTGTGCTGCTATGAACATCCATGTGGCAGTATCCCTGCAGTACACTCTTTTAAGGTCTTCAGGGAATAGTCCAAGAAGGGCAATAGCTGGGTCAAATGGTGGTTCCATTCCCAGATTTCCCAGGAATCTCCATACTGCTTTCCAAATTGGCCGCACCAGTTTGCAGTCCCACCAGCAATGTACAAGAGTACCCTTTTCCCACATCCTCGCCAGCACTTGTTGTTGGTTGACTTCATAATGGCTATCAATCCTACTGGAGTGAGGTGGTATCTTAGGGTGGTTTTTATTTGCATTTCTCTGACTGCTAGAGATGGTGAGCATTTTTTTCATGTACTTGTTGATTGATTGTATGTCCTCCTCTGAGAAGTGTCTGTTCAGGTCATTGGCCCATTTGTTGATTGGGTTATTTGTTATCTTATTGTCTAATTTTTTGAGTTCTTTGTATACTCTGGATATTAGGGCTCTATCTGAAGTGTGAGGAGTAAAAATTTGTTCCCATGATGTAGGCTCCCTATTTACCTCTCTTATTGTTTCTCTTGCTGAGAAAAAACTTTTCAGTTTAAGTAAGTCCCATTTGTTGATTCTTGCTATTAACTCTTGTGCTATGGGTGTCCTATTAAGGAATTTGGAGCCCGACACCACAATATATAGATCTGAGCCAACTTTTTCTTCTATCAGACGCAGAATCTCTGATTTGATATCAAGCTCCTTGATCCACTTTGAGTTAACTTTTGTGCATGGCGAGAGAAAGGGATTCAGTTTCATTTTGTTGCACATGGATTTCCAGTTTTCCCAACACCATTTGTTGAAGATGCTATCCTTCCTCCATTGCATGCTTTTAGCTCCTTTATCAAATATAAGATAGTTGTAGCTTTGTGGATTAGTCTGTGTCCTCTGTTCTGTACCATTGGTCCACCCGCCTGTTTTGGTACCAGTACCATGCTGTTTTTGTCACTATTGCTTTGTAGTACAGTTTGAAATCTGGTATCACAATACCGGCTGATTCACACTTCCTGTTTAGAATTGCTTTTGTTATTCTGGGTCTTTTATTTTTCCATATGAATTTCATGATTGCTTTATCTATTTCTACAAGAAATGCTGTTGGGATTTTGATTGGCATTGCATTAAACCTATAGAGAACTTTTGGTAATATCGCCATTTTGATGATGTTAGTTCTGCCTATCCATGAACAGGGTACATTTTTCCATCTTCTAAGATCTTCTTCTACTTCTCTTTTTAGGGTTCTGTAGTTTTCATTGTATAAATGTTTCCCCTCGTTTGTTAGGTTGATTCCCAAGTATTTTATTTTTTTTGAGGATATTGTGAATGGAGTGTTTTTCCTCATTTCCATTTCAGAAGTTTTGTAACTGATATACAGAAATGCCTTTGATTTATGCGTGTTTATTTTATATCCTGCCACTTTGCTGAATTCATTTATTAGTTCTAGTAGTTTTTTTGTAGACCCTTTTGGGTCTTCTAGGTATAGAATCATTTATCCCGCAAATAGTGACAATTTAAGTTCTTCTTTTTCTATTTTTATGCCTTTAATTTCTTTTGTCTGTCTAATTGCTCTGGCCAGTGTTTCGAGAACTATATTGAATAGAAGTGGTGATAGAGGGCATCCCTGTCTTGTTCCAGATTTTAGAGGGAATGCCTTCAGTTTTTCTCCATTCAGAATGATGCTAGCCTGAGGCTTAGCATAGATAGCTTTTACAATGTTGAGGAAAGTTCCTGTTATCCCTAGTTTTTCTAATGTTTTGAACATAAAGGGATGCTGTACTTTGTCGAATGCTTTTTCTGCATCTATCGAGATGTTCATATGGTTCTTATCTTAAGTCTATTGATGTGGTGAATCACATTTATTGATTTCCGTATGTTGAACCATCCTTGCATCCCAGGGATGAATCCTACTTGATCATGGTGCACAATTTTTTTGATGTGCCTTTATATCCGATTCACCAGAATTTTATTGAGGATTTTTGCATCTAGGTTCATCAAAGATATTGGTCTGTAGTTTTCTTTCTTTGAAGTGTCTTTGTCTGGTTTCGGAATCAGGGTGATGTTAGCCTCATAGAATGAATTTGGAAGAGCTCCCTCTTTTTCTATTTCCTGAAATAACTTGAAAAGTATTGGTATTAATTCTTCTTTAAAGGTTTTGTAAAACTCCGCTGTATACCCATCCGGTCCTGGGCTTTTCTTGGTTGGTAGTCTTTTGATTGCTTCTTCAATTTCATCCATTGATATTGGTCTGTTCAAATTGTGTGTATCCTCCTGACTCAGTCTGGGAAATCATATGACTTAAGAAATATATCGATGTCTTCACTATCTTCTATTTTATTGGAATATAGGGTTTCAAAATAATTTCTAATTGTCTTCTGTATTTCTGTAGCATCTGTTGTGATATTGCCTTTTTCATCCCGTATGTTAGTAATGTGAGTTCTCTCTCTTCTTCTCTTAATTAGCATGGCTAAGGGTCTGTCGATCTAATTTATTTTTTCAAAGAACGAACTTTTAGTTCTGTCAATTTTTTCAATAGTTTCTTTTGTTTCAATTTTGTTGATTTCTGCTCTGATTTTAATTATTTCTTGCCTTCTGATACATTTGCTGTTGTTTTGCTCTTCCTTTTCTAGGGCTTTGAGATGAAGTGTGAGCTCATTTATTTGTGGGTTTTTCCTTTTTTTGAGGAATGACCTCTAGGCGATGAATTTCCCTCTTAAAACTGCTTTCATTATGTCCCATAGATTCCGATATGTTGTGTCTGTATTTTCATTTATCTCTAAGAATTTTTTGATTTCCTCCTTTATGTCTTCTGTAACCCCTTGATCATTCAGTAACATATTGTTCATTTTCCATGTGATATTGGATTTTCCCTTCCTTCTTTTATCATTGATTTTCAGTTTCATTCCATTATGATCAGATAAGATGCATGGTATTATCTCCACCCCTTTATATTTACTGAGGGTTGCCCTATGGCATAATATATGGTCTATTTTTGAGAAGGATCCATGTGCTGCTGAGAAAAAAGTATATCCCCTTGATGATGGTTGATATATTCTATATATGTCAGTTAAATCTAGGTTATTGATTGTGATATTGAGTTCTATAATTACTTTATTCTGCTTTTGTCTAGAGGATCTGTATAATGGTGAGAGAGGTGTGTTGAAGTCACCCATAATTATTGTGTTGTGGTCTATTTGATTCTTGAACTTGAGGAGAATTTGTTTCATGAACGTCGCAGCACCATTATTTGGTGCATAAATATTGATAATTGTTATGTCTTGTTGGTGAATGGTTCCTTTTAACAGTATATAATGTCCTTCCTTATCCCTTTTGATTAACTTAGTCTTGAAGTCGATTTTATTCGATATGAGGATGGCCACACCTGCTTACTTACGAGGACCGTGTGCGTGGTATATTTTTTCCCATCCTTTCACCTTCAGACTGTGTATGTCTTTTCCAATCAGATGTGTCTCCTGGAGGCAGCATATTGTTGGATTTGTTTTTTTAATCCATGATACCAGCCTATGTCGCTTTATTGGAGAGTTTAAGCCATTAACGTTTAGAGTTACTATTGATATATGGTTTGTACTTCCAGCCATGTTTGATTATTTATCTTTTTTTTTAAATTTAGTTTGTTTCTCCATGATTAGCTCCCCCCCCCCGCCCTCTGTCATTACCGAGGCACTTCCCACTGATGGTTTTCGTTGTTGTTTTTCATTTCTTCCTCGTGTAGAGTTTTGCTCAAGACGATTTGCAATGCTGGTTTTCTGGCTGCAAATTCTTTTAGCTTTTATTTATCATGAAAGATTTTTATTTCGTTGTCGTACCTGAAGCTTAATTTTGCTGGATACAGAATTCTTGGTTGGCATCCATTGTCTTTCAGTGTTTGAAATACGTTGTTCCAGGACCTTCTTGCTTTCAGTTTCTGTGATAAAAAATCCGTTGTTAACTTTATTGGTTTACCCCTGAATGTAATCTGCCTCCTTTCTCTTGTAGCTTTTAATATTTTCTCTTTGTTCTGTATATTGGCTATCTTCATAACAATGTGTCTTGGCGTTGGTCTACTGTGATTTTGTGTGCTCGGTGTCCTGTATGCATCTACAATTTGTATATCCGTTTCCTTTTTTATTTCTGGAAAGTTTTCTGTAATTATTTCCTTCAGCAAGTTACTCATTCCCTTGGTTTGAATCTCTGTACCTTCCTCTATCCTGATGACTCGTAAGTTTGGTTTTTTTATGTTATCCCATATCTCTTGGATGTTTTTCTCGTGATTTTTTACCAGCCTTTCTGAGTTGGCTAGATTGTTTTCAAGATGATATATTTTGTCTTCATTATCTGACGTTCTGGCTTCTACTTGCCCCACTCTGTTAGTGATACTCTCAATTGAGTTTTTAATTTGGTTTATCGTTTTCTTCATTTCTAGAATTATTGTTTGATTTTTTTTTATAATCTCTATCTCCTGATAAAGATGCTTAACTTCTTCTTTTATCTGTTTATGTAATTCATTTTCAATGTGATCTTTCACTGTTTGGATTTGCTGTCTCATATCCTCTTTAAGGTTCCATTCCATCTGTCTAAGGTATTCCTTGAGTTTTTTTTATGACCATTTTTCTGGTGACTCTAGGTCCTCCTGAATATTTCGGCTGTCCTTCATTGTTTGTACTCCTTTTCTTCCTTGCTTTTTTATGCTGCTCATGTTACTTCTTGTTCTGTTTGACTACTGAGTTACTGTTTACTCTTATAAATTTATTTGATGCTTGGGAGGAAAGATATTAGAAGGGAAGCGAAGAAGTCACTAAAGAGAATGAGAGTAGACAGGTAGAATTCAAGGAAGGGGGAATAATAAAATTGAAAAGAAATGAAAAGACAAAAGAAAAAATAAATAGAAAATAAAGAAAAAAAGAAAAAAAATTTAAAAAAAATAATGATGATAATAAAAAAATGAAAATTAAAATTAAAAAATAATAATAATAATAAAATAAAAAAATTAAAAACATTTAAAAAAGATAAAGAACAACAACAAAAAATGAAAATGAAAGAAAAAAAAACCCAAATTAAAAAAATAATAATAATAACAATAAATGCAGTCTTAGAGTTCAATTAACTTCTCTTCCAGTAGGTGGAGCTGTGCCCACTGGGCCAAGCTTCTCCTCTCAATAGGTGGGAACCAATCACTGTGTAGCAGCTCTGCCTCCCAGACTGTGCGGGTCTCCAATCCTGAGTGTCTAGGGCCTTCTCTTTTGTTTCCTCGAGCTAGGCCCCGCTCACCTGTGACATTCACCACAATACTGGCTACACGCCAGGTCTGCTGCTCCTGGGAGCCCTGTTTTCATGAACGACTGGGCACACTCTTCCAGTTTGCCTCCCTCAGACCCTAAGTTTGTAGAGCTTGGGGCTGAGAACCCCCAGCAAATTTGCTTGCCCTCTGGTAGCCACGCCCCCGGTAGCTGGTGCAAGAGACCTCAGTTGTCAGCACTGGTGGGAGCAGTAGCCGGCATTTCCGCGCCGCGAGTCCTGCGCCACTCCTGATTCCCTTGGTCTGGCTATCATGCTCATGGGAGAGCTGGGAGGGGCCCTTATGGGAGAGCTGGGAGGGGCCCTTAAGGTTTCCCCGCTGTGTGGAGAGGGATGGCTAGGGGATTACACACCTGTCGCAGCTGGTTTCAATGAAGTTATCTCCTCCACCCGTGAAGTCAGTTCTCTGCCATGGTGGTATCCCATGCAAATGGTGACCATTCATTACCCCTGCTGGGTGACCAATGCAACGGGTGGGTCCTGACTGTCTCTCCCAAGCCCCATTTCAATCCTGTGGCCCCTGCCTATGAAGGCTCGGTTGGCTTTTACCTCTGTAAGTTTAGAAGGGCCGACCAGTTATTTCAGTGGGATCGTTAGTGCTGAGTCACGAGAAGCAGGCGAACCAGAGCTTGAATGCAGCCGATCCTGGCTAGGTGTGTGTTCTGAGAGGCCCAAACTGTTGGCCCCAGATCCACGTCAGCTCAGCATTGCCTAGTGATCCTGAGCAAACAGCATTTAGACAGTTTATGACTCCCTATGCCCGCGCAGCTGGAGAGGTGAGAGACTTGATCTCTCCGCGCCCGCCTCCATGATAACATGATTTTATTAAAAAATATATAAATGGCACTGTAAAACCTCATTTTCAGTGATTCCTTGTGTCTGTACAGAAATATAATAAATTTTACAGAACTGATTTAGAACACAAACCTGTTAAATTTTTTTATTGGTCTTAAAATTTGTTTGTAATGAATATGCTACTTAATAAGACTATAGTCATCTATAAATAAATTTGTTATATTATAATCTTTCCTATTGAATTTATCTTTAGTAAGAAATCAAATAGAAGTGGGAATAAATGTTTTATTTCCAGCTTTATTTTTTCATCATATAAAATTTACTACACAATTTTTCATTTGTTTTCTAAGAATAAAGATTTTTTTTCTACTTCTAGTTTGTTGTTTTTTAATGAGTAGTTGATAAATTTCAACAAATTTTCTCTACATCTTACATAATAATATAGTTTTTCATCTTTATTCTGTTAATGATGACTATATTGATTCTTTAAGTGTTATACTACCCACTTTTTCATGTTGTATAATATTTTACCCAGAGAAACTTAAATACTGAACCACATCTCTGGCCCATTTTTTATTTTGATACTAAGTTACTTAGAGCCTCTCTAAATTGCTGAGTCTAGCCTCCAACTTTCCATCCTCCTGTTTCCACCTCCCAAAGTACTGGTAACATATATTTTTTACTGTATTTGATTTGGTAATACTGTTTAAAATTCTGGCATCTATGTTGTTGACAGAGATTCATCTTTAATATTTTTTTCTTATAACACAGATAAGAAGTTTCAGCTGAGGACTATGTTGGCCTCATGAAATATGTCAGGAAGTGTTTCATCTTTCTTTATTCTTGGAAAGTATGGCATTCTGCATTTCCTAATGTACCTATCTGCCACCTAAGCTAGTTCCCCAGGTTTTTCTTAAAAACATGACCCCATCATACAGAGATTTTTCATCTTTGAAAGTTCATTCCCTCTTTCTGCTCCATTTAAAACTTGTTTCTTTTATAAAAATTCTTTTCCAGTGCAATCTTATCAATTGGGAACTCTTTATGCTTACATCTCTTATATTAATGGAGGTAAAGGAGTATAATCGTTCATTATTTCTAATTGATTTTTTCAGAACATTATCTTTCCATCCTTCTACCCCTGAAGGAGGAACAAAAACAAGAATGACACAATGAATTATCAAAAGCATCATCAAAGCTTCAGGTTGTCACATTGTTATACCTGCTTTCTCCCAGTTTTTTAATCTTCATCATAAAAGTCATAAATATAACGACATTAATCACATCATCATTGTGTTCATAAACTTTGCCTGTTGCTTGTAGAACATTTTTAAAAACGCAGACATTTTGCTTTCTCCATACTTTGTCCAAAGTTACTTGATGATTCTAGTCCCTTTGTAATATCTTTGGGTCAAGTTTATCCTCCACATCCTGAGGAGAGCAGTAACCTAACCTTACTCATGTGATTTCTCCGTAATATTTTCTATACTGTGCCCATCTAGAGTCTTCTTTTCCCAATATTAATTTTCTCTCTGCTATGAAGCACTCCTAATTGATGGAGAACAAAATATTCTAGACTACAGAATCTATATGGTATTGATATTATTCAATGTCCTAATTGCAGTATATTGTTAATTGATTTTTCTTGCACATCAATATTTAATCACACAATATATAAACAAGAATATGCTTTTTCATATCTTACTGAAAATAGAATACAAAATATTGTATGTATTTAAAGAAATAGAAGTAAAAATTTGAGTATGTTTATTGTCAAGTTTTTATTTTTTAAAATTTTTTATTGATTGTTTTAGAAAAATATATGACAGTGGAATGCATTACAATTCTTATTACATATATACAGTATAATTTTTCATATCTCTGGTTGTATATAAAGTATGTTGACACTAATTCGTGTCTTCATACATGTACCTTAGATGATGATGTCTATCACATCCCATCATCATGCTAACCCGCTACCCCTCCGTTTCCCTTCCACTCCTCTGCCCTATCTAGAATTCATCTATTCCTCCCACGCTCCCCCTCCCTTCCCCACTATAAGTCAGCCTCTTATATCAGAGAAAACATTCCCCATTTAGTTTTTGTGGGATTGGCTAACTTCACTTAGCATTATCTTCTCCAACACCATCCATTTACCTGCAAATGCCATGTTTTTATTCTCTTATTGCTGAGTAAAATTCCATTGTGTATATATGCCACATTTTTTTTAATCCATTAATTTACTGAGGGGCATCTAGGTTGGCTCCACGGTTCAGCTATGGTGAATCGTGCTGTTATAAACATTGATGTGGCAGTGTCCCTGTAGAATGCTGTTTTTAAGTCTTTTGGGTATAAACTGAGAGATAGCTGGGTCAAATGATGGTTCCATTCCCAGTTTTCCAAGGAATCTCCATACTGCTTTCCATATTGGCTATTGTCAGGTTTTTAAATATTAGAGAAGTCTGTAGTGCATTCCAAGTTTAAGAGTAAGGGATTTGGCCTTGGCAGTACTACCAGCTCTGTATAGCATTAAGTAAATATTTCCACCCACATTCCTCCTCTGTGAAATGAAGACTATTAATATATTTTTCTGCATACTTCATAACCCAACCGATATATCCTTAGAAAATGTAAAATTCCTAGGTTCTAAATCACCATGTAGAAACAAAAATTATTTAACTTAAAATTTCACCAAAGGCTAGTCATAGGAAGATCCAAATGCATAGTAGAAATGGTGAGGAATCACAAATTACAAGAAGGAACACAATGTACTTTGCTACAAAATAACATAGAGAACATTTGCATTCCTCCTAACTATGGAATCTCTGAGTAATTTTATTCCATTGCCATTTTCCCCTTTTATTTACAAGGCTTTTTTATTATGCATTTCAGAGATAAATAACTGAACAATATGGGGGAAATTTTTTTCCTCTGTTCCAATATCCAGCATGTGTATTATTATTATTTTCTTTTAGAAAAAGATTGAAAAGAGAACACCTATCAAAAATAAAATAAATAATGTTCAATTTTCTACAGGATATTTCTTCATAATAAAAAGACATGTTTCATTCCCTAACAAAGCTGAATTCCAATATATCCCAAAGTGAATTTCCTCAGTAAAATGTGACTTCTGTTGAAACCTTATTTTAATAAATATTGTAAGAAATTCAAATTCTTCCTGAGTTTAAAGACAAAAGACCCCATGGTATTTGAGGTTTGGATGCCATGGATGCCTTATTGGTTGTATGCCTGTGGGTGTTAATGTGTACAGACAGGATTTGAATTTCCATGTATAGTTGGGGACTGGGTGACATAATAGATGCACACAGCACTAAATATTCAGATAGTTTAACAACCAAAGAGTCGTGGGACATTTCCTCTGTTTTATTATGGAGAGTGTGAGTGCCAACTGCTCATGAAGCTATTATTAAGGAAAAGAAAGCTCAGAGCCCAATTGCTAGAATGATGAATACTTTTAGAATTCGAAAAAAAAATCATTTAGTATGAAATTAAAGAAGATAATATAGCTTTGATGGTTATGACAATATAGAACTTGACGAAGGTTTAGGATTCCTTTTCTTGACTCTAGTACAGATTGTTGTGCTAAGATGAATGGACCTCTGTCTAGTATCCAGCAACTTCAAAAAGAGAAACTTTAAGTATCAAAGTATTCAAATACATAGTAATGTGTTTCTTCCATCTTCAAGAAAATATATAGATTTTGTCAAGGATAAAATTAAGGAAGTAGAATTTTTAAAATGGCTTCAAAATAGGAAAATTTTGAGTAGAATGTTCTTCTATTTTATAAAAACATTAATAATATTTACTAGGTTTGATCCAAAATATTTAAAACCTCATCTGAAAAAGTAAACTGAAGCCTACAGAGGAAAAAGTCAGTTCAGGATGGCTGATCAGGTCTCCCTACCACATAATAAAATAGATTCCATAGCAAAAACAATTAAATGCACAAATATTCAGGCAGGTAGTTGAACTAAAAGAGTCTTAGAAATTACTCCACGTCAGCTCATAAATAATCAAGGGTATTAACAACGTGTATCTTTTTGGCTTGCCACTATGACATGATATTAGTGATCCATAATATATTGCAACTTTGGAAACTGAAATAAATGGACTTTTAGTGTATCTAGACCTAAGCTGCCCATAGGAAGAGGCTTTCCTGCTTGTAAAAATTTCTTGATAAAATCTTTGATTTTATAATGCATAGTCCCATAAGCAAAGTGTGGCTCCCCATGAAAGTATGTCAATAGAGAAGCTAAGAAAGGTGCCATAATAACAGATATGCAAAGCCATCTCTGTTGCCAATTATAATGAGGAATGAGTAATCAGAATTTCTCAAATCAGCTATGTAAAAAGTCAGTGGGAGATAAGGGGTGTTTTGGAAATTGCAGCTCTTCAGCCCTTTATTAAATGGTTTCTTGAAGGATCCAAGGCCTTGAATATGAAACATAGTCTGGTTTAATTCTGAAAAGTTCAGTTTTTTTAAGTCGAATTGAGCTATTCATTCAATACATTCCAGAAGGGCTTAAATTGTTGTGATGCTGAAACTATGCTTTCCCCTTCCCTTGTTTTGTTTTTCTAAATTAGAGTGTTTCCGAATGTGGCAAACCTTGAATTTTCTAAATTGTTCTACAAATGTTTGAATACATATTTTTCTTGTAATTCAGCAGATCTTAAAAAATGCTATTTTCTCTCTTTGTACTATTCATTCCTTGCCAGAATATTTTTCTCTTCTCAGCAGAGTTAAAAGACTCTGCTGATAACCCACTTGGCTGCCTGCAATTGTCATAGCTGACTTTCAGTCCTCTGATATCCTCTGGTCACACTGAATATCTGTGTGTCAAAGCTCATGACAAGAAGGATGTATAAAACAGAAATCACAGTAAAATATTTCCTTTCCAACAATGCTGGCAAACCTCATTATTTCCTGTTCGTTAGTGTCACTGGCCTCCTCTTCTTCCCTTTCTACCTGACCAGACTTCTAATATCTGCCTACTATTTCCCCTTCTTAGCTAACTTTGCTAAACTTAGTCTTTTCTTCCCTAAACCAAGTAAAATAAGATGCAATTGGACTCCCACCTCCCCAGAACCCTCCTTGTTGAACTGGCATCTACTAAATTTGCCCTAGTCTAATCCTGTTACCAACTACTGGTTAAATCAACTCTATCTTCTACCACAATTTCAAAAACTAATATTTTGTGCAAGTACCATATTTATAAACAAGAGGTCAAAAACTTAACTCTGAAATACAGGCTTTTTATATTTACATAGAAGAGGAAAAAAAAAACATTGTCAACAATGCTAAATAACTTGTTTGGGGTTGTATGTAGATGATGGAGTCCAGAGTCTTGCTCATGTCTGCTTTCAGTACTATTCTCCATTTACCACATCCACAAACTGGTTCAACAGGGATTTTCATAAATTAATCCACAGTTCCCAAAAGGGAATATATCTTCTCACTTTCTGTGGAGCTCAAATCACTAGGGTTCTAGAAGGAGTAAGTCAACAAAATTTAAGGTCTGAAAATATGGAGCTGGGAAATAGCTCAGTGGTAGAGTGTTTGCCTAGTATGCATGAGTGCCTGGGATAAATCCCCAACATTATTAAAAGAAATAAAAATTATATATCCTTGTAGATATTTGTACATGTTTACTTGTAAATCTGTGCATGTATATGTGAATATAAATAAGTTTGTGTGCATATTAATATTTAAGTGTAGAAGATTTTATAATAGCAACCCAATCTAGCAGCACCTGTTTATTCACAGGCTTATAATTTATTGGCTTATCTCAACAAATAAAAATACCCACACTGTCTTATGTAGCAAGCAAAAAAAAAAAAATTAATTAATGGAAAAAAAGGAAGTAAAATTTTAAGTTTTAAATTTATTCAATTATCATTAATCCTTTCAATATGAAATTTGCCTTCACAAAAACTTAGAATTAATTATGGTTATGATTAAAGAGGTTCTTTGGAACTGTAAATCATGTCATAAATATAAATGCAATTATTTTACCCAATAATTGTGTGTACATATTTTTCAAAGTGTATTATTTTTAATTGAATAAAAGAGTATATGCTCAAAATAGAGTGACTCATTTTAACTGAGCATAGAATTTGTTCCCATATAATAAACTTTTTATTTAACTGTCATCAGCTAAATTTGTGACATTTTAAAGTATTAATTAATCAGCTAATTTATCAAATTATCTGCCATTTCTTCCCTTTAAAATTTTTATATATCTAATAGCTTAAATAAAATGATGATATCCAAGCATAGACAGAAGATGGCAGAGTAGAGGTAGTTTCTGTCCAAGTGGCTTCTACACATGAGATTAGGAAAGTGGAAAAACAGGTTCTAAGCGAGGTGGGTGAAAAGAAGGGATATATATATATATATATATATATATATATATATATATATATATCCATGTAGATATTTGTACATGGATCCCAGAGTATCTGGGTGACTCAGAAGATTGGATATAATAGCATAAGTGAAGAATACTCACTGATGGCATGGCTGCCAGAGGTGATCTACCACAGGCAAATCGGGAAGGGAGACCATGAGAACCTACATTTCAGGTGGTACTGTGGTGTGTCTTGGTGTGGAGAAATCAGAGACCAAGAACACTGCTGGACTGATCCAGAGGGTAAGCTACAATATATCCTTGTGTGGGAAAGAAGCCATACATCTTCTGGTTGTCTGTAGAGAGCCAAGGCAGGAGCCATATTCCCACCACACTATGGCTGCCAAGAAAGTTCAGGAGTCCAGACTTGCATAATACAAGCTGGGTCCTGGGTCTGAAAACCAGACTGGGCAGAGCCCTGCCATGTAACTCAGGGTGTGCCTAGGAAACCAAAAGAAATTGATATGCAGAGAGTGTTTTACCCAGGGGAATATGGGTCATGGAGACCTGAGAGATCCCAGGTCCCTCAAACCCTTTGAATCTGATGGCTCACAGGACCAGCTGGCATAGGCCAGGATTTCAGTTGGGCTGGTGGGAGTGACTGTGTGCTTGGGAACTAAGCCTGGAGGGCCTGGAAGGATGGGATCTCTGGATGGGAGAGGGGGTAAACAGTTGGCTCCCCCACCTGCACAAGTGGAATACAGAGGAGACTCCCAGGATGGAGCAGCAGCTTCAAGGCTCTAAAGGAGCAATAATATGAAATATTCAGACAAATTACTATTCAACAAAGTGCCTGAAGCCTAACTAAGACCTAAACCCTAACTTCAGGGACTTTGCCTGTGAGAATTCCTCTCAGAGAACTCTACAACAACCCCACCCTGAGAGTTAAGGACAGTATGTGGCTACTACTCTTGTGTGTAGTACATACCTCAAGAAAAAAAAAATGGGAAGAAAGACATTAGGGAACTTATAATAAATAAATATTCAAAATTGACAATCTGTGGCCACCACAATGGAAATAATTCCTTAATTTTTCATTGGGAAACTTTCTTAAATTATATATTATTTTTAATTTTATATTTATATACGTTTTGAATTTTTTTCACTTTTTTGTTTTTGATTATGTGTAGAATGGTTTGTGGACATTTATACACATAGATCTCTCCCTTATTTATAGCATTTTAAGGTAATTTTTAATGACTCTGTTTTTTGAGGCTGAGGGATTTTGATTAGTATATTTTGGTTTTATTTTGTATTGTTTTTAACGTGTCCATTTCTCTTGATTTTTCTCTCTTTTATCTCTCTCCCTCCCCCCCTCCCTCCTACCAAATTCTATTGTTCTCTTTCCCTTTTTTCTTTATAACTTTTCTTTTATTTTCTCTCCTCCTATCTCATAATGATCACATTCTATGTCTCTTTCTGCATTCTCCCTGTTCAGATTCTGAAGTAATATATGCTTTTGCAAATTTACTGTCTTTATGTTTGGCAATTGCTTATCATAACATTTCCGTTTATTGTGACAATTAACATTGTACATGTCATAGTAGAAACTAAGTATTTAGTTTAATGTTGTATATTTTTTGCATTGGTTTTTATTATTATATGACTCCCCCTAAACCATGAGATACTAGAAACTTCAATGACACTATAACTTTATACAGTAGAAACTGCTGCCTTATATTTTATGGATAGATGGGTAGATACAACACAATATGAAAAAGCAAGGGAACTAACCACCCCAAACAAAAGAAACTACCTCAATAACAACCCATTTTCAACACAGTGGAAGAAATGTAGGATAAGGAATTTAGAAATTACCTAGTTAAACTGATCTGTGAAGTAAAAGATGATGTAAGGTGTGAAATCAGAGAGCAAACATGGGAAGTGAAAGATCACCTCAATAAAGAGACATATTTCTGAAAAAAAATCAAGCAGAAATCCTCAAATAAAAGAATCAATAAACTAATTTAAAAATTCAATGAAAAGTATCACCAACAGAATTGATATAAACAGTCTTGAAAATAAATTTGATCATGGAGAAAAGGTTAAGAGATAATGAACAGACATTTAAGAAATATAGAATAAAATTAAAAGGCCACATTGAATTCATTGGGATAGATGAAAGCTCTGAAATACAAACTAAAGGAAAAGACAATCTTTTTAAAGAAATAATATCAGAACATGCTCAACACAGTGAGAATAAACTGGAAATATATGAGGCATACAGAACATCATATAATCAAAATTATAATAGACCCACACTAAAGCATATTATTATAAAAATGCTTAGCATACAATATTTTAAAGGCAGCTAGAGAAAAATGACATATAACATTTAAAGAGAAATCGATTCAAATTTCATCTGATTTTTCAACTCATACCTTAAAAGCTAGGTCTTTGAATAATATATATCAAGCTCTGAAAGAAAATGGATGACAACCCAGAATACAGTACCCATGAAAATTAAGCTTCAGAATTGAAGATAAAATAAGAACCTTCCACAATAAACAAAAGTTAAAAGAATTTGCAGCAAAATAGTGCACTACAAAATATGCTCAACAAAATATTTCATGAAAAAGAAACAAAAAATGAAACTGAAACCAAAAGAGGGAAAAACTACACTAAAAATAATTTTTAAAAAGTCAGTCAAAGGAGAAGTTAATACACATTAAAAACTAGAAATACATTAAAATGATGGGGAATAAAATTCAACTCTCAATAATAACACTGAATGTAAATGGCATAAAATCATCAATTGAAAGACATAAACTGGAAGATTGGATTAAAAACAAGGCCCAACAACATTCTGTCTCCAGGAGACTCAACTCATAGGCAAAAACATTCACAGACTGAAGGTGAATGGTAGGAAATAATATCATTCACACGGATCTCATAAACAAGCAAGTGTTTCTATTCTCATATCAGATACAGCGGACTTCAAGCCAAAGTTAATCAAAGGAGACATAACATCATTTCATATAGCTTAAGAGAATTAGACAACAAGAAGACATAATAATCACAAATATTTATGTCCAAACAATGGAGCATCTATATATCTATATCTATCTATCTATCTATATATATATATATATATATATATATATATATCTCAAATAAACCTTTCTTAATATCAAGAATCGAATAGACTATAACACAATAATACTGGGTGTTTTAACACATCTGTCTCATCACTGGATAGATCCTAAAATTTAAAAAAAACTACATAAAGAAGCTATAGAACTAAAAATACAATTAATAATTTATACTTAACAGACATATAGAATATTTCATCCATCAATGACTGAATACACTTTCTTTTCAGCAGCACATGGATTATTCTCTAAAATAGACCATATTATAGACCACAAAGCAACTCTTGGCAAATATAAGAATATAGTGACAATACATTGCACTCTATCAGATTATAATGGAATAAAATTAGAAATCAACAGTAAAATGAAAAATAGAAGCTACTCTAACATCTGGAGACTAAATAATATTCTGTTAAGTGACCAATGGATAGCTGAATAAATTAGGGATGAAATTAAAAAAAAATATTTAGTGGTAAGTGAGAATAGCAACCTGACAGATTAAAATCACTAGAATGTTATGAAGGTGCTTCTATGAGCAAAGTTCATTTCATTGAGCTCTCTCATTAAAAAAAAAAATAGTAAATCAAAAAATAAATAAACCCAAAGTCCTAGAAAAAGAAAAACAAATGAATGCCAAAAGCAGTAAAATAAATAAAATCATTAAACCAGACCCCAAATCAATAAAAATTGAAGCAAAAAAATCAAACAAAAACCAAAAGTTGTTTCTCTGAAAAAAATACAAAAATTTGATAAACCTGTAGCCAAGCTAACAAAGAGAAACAGGAAAAAACTCAAATTACTAAAGGGAAATATCACTCTGGACACTATTAAAATATAGACAATAAATAGAAAATATTTTGACATTCTATATTTCAATAAATAGAAATTCTTGAAGACAATGACAAATTTCTAGAGACATATAACCTGCCCAAACTGAATCTGAGGGACACGGAAAATAAAAAAAAAACAGATCAATTTTCGACAAAGAAATTGAAAACATCATCAAAAGCTTACTAAAAAAGAAAAGTTCAAGACAGGATGGATTCTTAGCTGAGTCCTACCAGATCTTTAAAGAGCTAACAGTAATCCTCCCCAAATCATTCCATGAAATAGAAAAGGATGAAACACTTCCAAACTTATTCCATGAAGCTAGTATCCTCCTGATAGCAAAACCAGACAAAGACACATCAAGGAAAGAAACCTTCAGACCAAATCACAAATAAAAACATATTAAAGTATAGTGCCCCATGATCTAGTGGGGTTGATTATCACAAAAGATGAATAAAAATAAGTTGACAAAATAATCTTCCATTCATGTTCAATACACTAGAAAAACTGGGGATGATAGAAATATTCCTCAACATTGTAAAAGCTATATAGAACAAACCTAAGGAAAGCATAATTTTAAATGAAGAAAAACTGAAATTATTCCCTCTAAAAACTGGAATGAGACAGGAATGCCCTCTCTCACCACTTGTATTCAATATACTCCTTGAAACACTAGCCAGAGCAATTAGACGAAAGAAACAAATAGGATAAAAAGAGCTCCAAATATCTCTGTTTGTCAATAACATGGTCCTGTATTTACATGTCCCCAAATAACTTTACCAGAAATCTTCTAGAACTCAGAAATGAATAGAGCAATGTAACAGAATATAGAATAAACACTCATAATTCAATTGTGTTCCTATACAAAATTGATGAATCATCTGAAAGAGAAAGTAGAAAAACTATACCATTTATAATAGCCTCAAACAAACAAACAAACTTGGGAATCAATTTAACAAAAGAGGTGAAATGAAAACTATGGAACACTATAGAAAGAAATTGAAGACAACCTTAGAAAATGGAAAGACCCCCCCCACCCATGTTCTTGGGTAGGCAGGATCATTGTTTGTCAAAATGACCATTCTCCCAAAAGTGCTATACAGATTAAGTGTAATTCCTATTAAAGGTGCAATGATATTCTCCATGGAAATTAAAAAAAAAGTCATGAAATTCATTTGGAAAAATAAGAGATCCAGAATAGCCGAAGCAAATTTTAATGAGAAAGTAGATCAGAGGGCATAATAATATCAAACTTTAAATTATACTACAGAGGTAGAGTAACAAAAAAAAAATGGAATGGTATTGACACCAATACAGACAAGAAGGCCAACAATACAGAATAGATGACAGACAAACCCACAAAAATACAGTTATCTCCTAATAGACACAGGTGCCAAAAACTTACATTGGAGAAGATAGCCTCTCCAACAAATGGTGTTGGGAAAACTGCAAATCCATATGTAATATGATGAAATGTTGCCCCTATCTATCACCCTACACAAAACTTAAAGTGGCTCAAGGACCTAGGCATTAGACTAGAAACCCTGCACCTACTAAAAGAAAATGTCGATTTAGGAACAAACTTCTTCAACAAGACACTAAAAGGCAAGAAGTAAAATCAAGAATGAATAAATTGGCTACAGTAGCACATGCCTGTAATGGCAGCGGCACAGGAGGTTGAAGGGGGTGGAGTTTGAGTTCAAAGCCAGGCTCAGTAGTAGGGAGACACTAAGCAACTCAGTGAGACCCTGTCTCTATATAAAATACAAAATAGGGATGGGATGTGGCTCAGTGGTGGAGTGCCTGTGAGTTCAATCCCTGGTACCCCATTCACTCAAAAAAAGAATCAATATATTGTTAGACATGGTGGTGTACACTTATAATCCCAGTGGTCACAGACAGCATAGTGACTTATCAAGTCCCTAAGCAGCTCAACAAGACCTGTCTCTGAATAAAATATAAAAAGATCTAGGGATGTGGCTCAGAGGTTAAGTGTCCCTGGGTTCAATCCCATGAACCAAAAAAAAAAAAAAAAAATCAATAAATGGGATGGTATCAAACTTAAAAGCTCCTTCACAGCAAAGGAAACAATCAAGAGCATGAAGAGAGAGCCTATAAAATGGGAGAAAATCTTTGCCTCCTGCACCTCAGATAGATCATTAATCTCCAGGATATACAAAGACCTCAAGAAAACTTAACACACACACACACACACACACACACAGAAAAAAATACAATAAATGAGCAAAAGAACTGAATAGAGGAGAAGTACAAATGTTCAACAAATATATGAAAAACTGTTCAACTTCTCTAGCAATTAGAGTAATGCAAATTAAAACTACATCTTACTCTAGTCAGAATAGCAACTATCAAGAATACAAGTAACAATAAGTGTTGGCAAGTATGTGGGGAAAACAGTACACGCATACATTGCTTTTGGATCTGCAAATTAGAACAAACCACTCTGGAAGGTAGTGTGGAGATTCCTCAAAACACTAGGAATGAAACCACCACTTAAACGAGTTATCCCACTCCTCAATTTAAGGACTTAAAATCAACATACTATAGTGACACAGCCTTATCAATGTTTATAGCAGTACAATCTACAATAACTAAGCTGTGGAACCAACCTAGATGGTCATCAACAGATGAATGGATAAAGAAAATGTAGTTTATATATATACACAATGGAATATTACTCAGCAGTAAAGAAGAATGACTTTATGACATTGCCAGGTAAATGGATGGATCTAGAGACTATCATGTTTCATTGCAATGTTTGGAATGTGAGGTATACACAAAAGCCCAAGTGTGAGACAATGCAAGAAGGTTTAGAGGAGAAATGATTGGGTTATGAGCATCTTAGCCCAATCAGTAAATTAATCTCCTAATTAACTGAGTTTTACTGAGGATGGGAAGGCTGTGGCTAGGGAAGGCAGCTCCCTTGGGATATGCTTTTGGGGTACATATTTTGTATTTGGAGAGTGAAGTGTCTGTTTCCTGATCATCATGCCAGCTTCTTCTCTCTGCCACACTTTTCCATCACGATGTTTTGCCTCACCTTGAGCCCAAGATTGTCTATGGACTTTGACCTGTGAAACTGTAAGCCCCCAAATAACCTTTTTCTCATCTAAATTTTTTCTTGTCATGTATTTTAGCCACAACAATGAAAAAGCTGACTAAAACAAAAGTTAAATAAGCCAGTCCAAAAAACCAAAGGTTGAATTTTCTCTCTGATATTCTGATGCTAATTCACAACAAGGTGTGTGTGTGTGGGGGGGGGGTATGGATTAGAAACTCAGTTAGCTAGGCAAAGGGGAATGAAAGGAAGGGAGAGGGGGTAGGAACAGTAAAGATAATAGAATGAATCTGCCATCACTTTCCTATGTACATATATGAACACACCACAGTGAATCTTAACATTATGTACTTCCACAAGATTCGGATCCTAATTAGAATAAGATATATTCCATGTTTGAGCTGAGTTCTGTGGCACATACCTATAATCTCAGAGGCTCTGGAAGCTGAGACAGGAGGACTGTAAGTTCAAAGCCAGCCTTAGCAAAAGTGAGGCACTAAGCAACTCAGTGAGTCCCTGTCTCTAAATAAAGTACAAAATAGGGCTGGGGATGTGGCTCAGTGGTCAAGTGCTCCTGAGTTCAATCCGTGGTACACACCCAATAAAAAAGATCTATTCCATGTTTGTATAAATATATCTATGATTATATGGTCTTGTGTTAGGGTCTGTAAACAAGTCAGGATGGCGCCTGGCATTTTGCCAGAGGGAGTGGTTTGTGAAGTAAGGCCAGCGAGCCATTAAGTGTGGAGATTCCTTATTGGTTGACTACTGTATCTAGTTTATGCTAATTAAGATAAGCTGTGTGTAATGTATATATACCCCTCCTGTCCTACAATAAACGGCTCCCACTCCTGTTGCATCAACCTTCACAAGTTCCTTGTCGCCCCCCCCCCCCCCCCCGTTATTTTGCCGCAGCCGGACTGTGGCAGTCTTGTATAACTAAAATATCAAAAATTTTAAAAGAGAATATGTCACATTGTCACATTGTTATAAAATATGAGTCATGAATTTTTTTATCAGGACATGTTAATGCCAAAAACATTAAAATTTTTCCATGTGACATACTTTTCAAAATTCTCAGACTTATTCTGGGATGCTCTTATTATTTTTGAATTATTTATTGATTAATTAATAATACATTTATTATTTTAGGAAGCTAAAATCAAGTCTTAATTTGAAATTGGCTCTTGTCATTTTATTCACCCTAACGGATAATAAATATTTGTTTTTCTGGCACTGGATATTAATGTTGGAAACAGTCCTTAGATGATTTGTGTACTACCCTTCCTAAGCTGTTCAATTTGGGGCATGATTCCCATCCTCACTAGGCTTTATATTCCTCATCTGTAAAATGGGGACATTGCCAGCCACTGACATGGCTGAGATATATTCAGACTTAGTAAAATGTTGCTTGCCACAGGAAGATCCTCTGTCATAAATAATGTCATTCTTATTGCCATTAGTATAATTATTTCCTTGTTTTTAAAGTTTGACAGTGAATTGTAATTATTATTAGATTTTAGTGATATTGCACATTAATTTATTTTGCATATTACCTCAAGCCTGACATAGGTTAAGGAAAGACATAAGAGAAATTCACTAATCCAAATGAATCACATATTATAAAAATATATTTTTATTTGTTATTACCAAAGCCCCATAATAATCAGTAAATTTCCACTCAAAAGCTTGTTTTTTCTACAGAATATCAGAGTATTTTTGATTCACCAAATTACTGAACAAGGGTCTGAGTAAATGGTATTGTTCTTATATAAACTGTGATGTTTTCCTTCTTTTATGCCATCATAATGAGTCCTTTGTGGCCAACTGCAAAACATGTACATCTAGAGAATACATGTATAAAATGTATATTAATATAATAACCATATAGATGTGTGTAAATATATATTAAAATATAAGTAAATATATATAACTTTTAAAATATATATATTTCAGTTATTTGCACCACATTCATTGGTAGATGTTGGAATTTGACCATTTTCTGACATTTATCTCATTTTGTTATAGAAACCTAATTGAATATCATTTTGTTGGCAGCAATAATATCTGATAAGGTGTGTATTTCTATTCATTTATATAGATGATTTTCATATTTCCTTTCCTGGCAAATGTAAATTGTGTAATTTCCTTGCATCCCTAACCTGAAAATTATTAATGATCTTTCTCACTATTCACAGTATTTTTATCTACTATACAGGAAATAAAGATGGATATGCTAACATTGTCTTCAATTCCCTATATAGATTTCCATCGGACTGCAGTACTTCAGGCAAAATTAGAAAACAGTTTGTACTTTTTATTTTTGAGTTTTTTTTCCTGTCATTTAAAATGTATTCTCTTGAAGGTATTTGTTGACAAAATGCTTGAAAATTAATTACAATATGCATTCATGCCTAAAACATTTTTGTTCATTTTATACCAGCTTTTTAATTAATTAAAAATTTTAATTAATACATAATAATGCACATATGTGGTAGAGTGTGATATTTCAATATATATATATATATATATATATGTATATGTATATATATAAAATGTGTACTGATTAAATTGAGTAATTAATATTTTCTTATCCTTTTCTGTTTGGAGACTTCAAGCAGTTCTAGTTCTACATAAAATAAATAATAGGGTACTGTGAACTATAGTTACCCTATTGTGTTGTAAAACACTAATTTTATTCTTCTGTGTTTTGATACTCATTAGCCAAAGTCTCTGTATCCTGTCACCTACCCTCTGAGAATTACTATTTCACTGTAAAGTCAACATTTTTAGCTTCTACATGTGAAAGAGAACATACAATATTTTTCTTTCTGTGACTCACTCATTTCACTTAATGTAGTATCCTTTAGTTCCATCCATTTTGCTGAAAATTATAGAATTTTATGTTTGGACCTAAACAATATTCCACTGCGTATATACGTTCATCTGTTGATAGACACCTAGTTTAAGGCTGTATCTTCAACAATGTGAACAGTGCCACAGTAAACATGAGCGTACAGGTATCTCTTTGATATGCTGACTTCATTTCCTTTGGAAATGTACCCAGAAATGGGACAGATGGATCATATAGTAATCCATTTTTAGTTTAAGGAAATTTCATAATGTTCCCCATAATGGCTGAACTAACATCCCCACAAACAATGTTTCCTCTTTTTCTGCATTTCTGTCAGAATCTAATATATTTTTTTTTTGTATATTTGAGAGTAGCCATTTCAACTGGGATGATATCTCATTTTAGCTGAATTTGCATTTCTCTAATGATTACTGATGTTGAACACTTATTTCTTATACTTATTAGCCATTTGTGATATTTTCTTTTGAAAGATGTTTATTCAGATCATTTGCCTATTTTTAAACTGGATTTTCTGTTGATATTTTTTTAGCTCCTCACATATTCTGAATATTAATCTTTTGTCAGATTGATACTTGAAATAAATTCTCTCATTCTTTAACTCTCTCTTTATTGGTTGTTGTATAGAAGCTTCTTGGTTGGATATATCCCATCTGTCTAATTTTGCTTTTGTTGTCTGAGTTTTGGGGATCCAATTTTAAAAATCACAGCCTTTATCAGTATCTTGAAGCATTTCCCCCATATTTCCTTTTAGTAATCGTAGGTATTATCTTTAGACCTTTGATCCATCTTGTGAATTTTGTGTAGAGTGAGAGATCAGGGTCAATTTCATTGCTCTACCTGTGAATGTTGTGTTTTAGAAGCTGTCCTTTCTCCAGTGAATATTTTTTTCTCCTTTGTTAAGAATCAATTCTTGGCCAGAGGATAGTGAGTTCAAAGCCAGTCTCAGCAGCTTAGCTAGGCCCTAAGCAACTTAGTGAGACTTTGTCTCTAAATAAAATATAATAAAGGCTGAGGATGTGGCTCAGTCATTAAGCAGCCCCAGATACAATTCCTAGTATTAATAAAAGAAACAAGAAGGAAAGAAAGAAAAGAAAAGAAGTTGTTTATAAACTTGTGGATTTAGTTCTGGGACCTCTATGCCTTTTTTTATTCTGTTAAATGCACTACCTTAATTACTATTTTCCAGTAGTATATCTTGATAAGGGCTTGTGATGTATCCAGTTTTGTTCTCTTTTGTCAAGATTATTTTGGTTATTTAGGGTATTTTTGTGCTTTCATATGAATTTTTAATTTTTTACATTTCTTGAAGAATTCCACTGATATTTTAATAGGGATGACACTGAAACTGTAAGTTATTTTGGATGGTTTGGAATTTTTAACAATATTTTTTAATCAATGAAAACAAAAAGCCTTTCCATTTGGAGGATCTTCAATTTCTTTCATCAGTGTTCTGTAATTTTCAATGTAGGGGTCATTCACATTCTTAGATAAGTTTATTCCTATGTATTTACTTTTTGTAGCAATTGTGAAAGAATTGTTTTCATTATTACATAATCAGCAAGATTGTTCTTTGTGTATAAAAATGTTAGTAATTTTTTAAGCTGAATTTCTCTTGTATGTTTACTAGATTCATTTATTAGTTTGGTAGTTTTTAGGTGAGTCTTTAGGTGTTTGTGATCTTTTTTTTTCTTTTTTGTACGGGAGATTGAACACCTAGGGCACTTAACCACTGAACAATGCCCCAGCCTGATTATATATTTTATTTTGAGACAGGGTCTTGCTGAATATTTAGGGTCTTGCTAAGATGCTAAGGGTGGCTTTGAACTCAGGATCCTCTTGCCTCAGCCGCCCAAGCAACTTGAATTACAGGCCTGCACCACTGAACCCAGCTACGTTTTTCTATAGACTTTGTCATATCATTTTACTTCTTTCTTTCCTAAATATATGTATTTAAACTTTTTCCACCTAATACATCTGTTTAAAACATTCTGCATTTGAATAAAGAGTGAGGATCATGGGCATATTTGTCTTGTTCCAGATCTTAGAAAGAATGAATTCAGCTTTGCCCTATTCGTTAGGATGTTAGCTGTGGATTTTTCACATTTGGCCTTTATTATGTTGAGTTATGTGCCCTCTAAATCTAATTTTTTGGAAGTTGGAACATGAATGGATGTTGGATTTTATCAAATGCTTTTTCTGCATCAATGGAGACAATCATGATTTTTGTCCTTCATTTTGTTCAAATGACATAATACATTCATTGATTTGCATCCCCGGGGAAATCCAATTTGGTCATAGTGGATGATCTTTCTGATGTGCTGTTGGATTCAATTTGCTAGTATTTTGTTGAAAATTTTTGCATTATGTTCATCAGGCTCATTGGTCTATAGTTTTCTTTTCAGTTGTATCCTTGTCTGGTTTTGGATCATGGTAATGCTGGTTTTGTATAATTAGTTTGGAAGAGTTCCTATCCTTTTAATATTTTGGAATAATTTGAGAAAAAATTATGTTAATTATTCAATAAAAATTTGTTAGAATTCAGTAGTGAAGCCATTCTATCCTGGGCTTTTCTTTGTTGAGAGATTTTAACACTGATTCCATCTCATTGTTCAATATTGTTCTATTCTGGTTATCTGTGAATCCCTGGTGCAATTTCAATAAGTGGTACAAGTCCAGAAATTTGTGCATTTTTTTTCGAGGTTTTTCAATTTGTTAGTACAGAATTGTTCATAATAGTCCCTAATAATCCATTGTATTTTTAAGGTATCACTTATAATGTCTCTTTTATCTGTTCCATTTTTATCATTTGAGTTTTTTCAGTTTAGGTAAGGTTCTGGTGATTTTATCTTTTTGAGAAACTAACTTTTCATCTTTAGTTTGGTTTTAATCTGTATTTTGTTTATTTTTTTCTTTCATCTTGCTATGTTTTGAACTAATTTTGTACTAATTATAGAAAAAACTTGTTCTTGCTTTTCTATAACATTTAACTGTATCATTAGGTTGTTTATTTAAAAAATATTTTGTTTTTTGTAGACACGTCTATAAACTTCTGAGTAGCAATTTTGCTGAATCCCCATAGGCTTTCATGTTTTCTTTTGTTTTTAATTGTTTATATATATAAATTTTTCTCTTGATTTCTGCACCCACTGTGACATTTACAGAATATTATTTAATTTCCATGTATCTGTACAATTTATAAAGTTCTCACTGATTTCTAGTTTTATTCTACTGTGGTCAGAGAAGATGTAAACTATAATTTCAATATATCTTTTTATTATTGGGGGGCCTAACATGTTTATTCCTGTCAAAATTCCATGTGTAAATGAGGAGAATGTGTTGTATATAGCTATGGGTACAATACCTGTAAATGTTTATTAGGATTTTTTTTTTTTGCTCTAAAGTATAATTTTAACTCTAGTATTTCTTCATTGATTTTTTTTTGCCAAATAATTTGTCCATTGATGATATTGGATGCTGGAATCTCCAATTATTACTGTATTGAGGTCTATTCTTCTACTAGATCTAATGTTTGCTTTATAAAATTATATGTTCTGGCATTAGATACACACATATATTTATCATTATTATTTTTTTGTTCATTTGAGCCTTTAAGAATTATGTAGTGACCTTCTTAGTCTCTTTCTATGGTTTTTCACTTAAAATTTATAAGAAAAACTATCCCTGTGAAGTTTTGGTCACCATTTGTGTAGAATATCTGTTTTCATCCCTCACTTTTGGTCTCTGAGTAACTTCATTTGTGAAATGAATTTCTCATCGATAGCATATCACTGGATTTTTTTTTCAAATCCATTTAATCAGTTTTTATATTTTATTTGGGGAATTTAATCTACTTACATTCAAGGTTATTATTTATGAATGAAGATATACTCCTGCCATTTTGTTAATTTCCTTTTAATTATGTTGAATATTCTGTGTTTTTCATCTCCTTTGTTATTTATCATTTTACTTTCGTGGTTTTCTGTCTTGGTGAAATTTGTTTGTTTCTTCTTTTCTAGTGGGTTTTGTACTTTCCCAAGTTTTCAAGATGGTAGTTATTTTTCACTTCTACATGTGGGATTCTCCAAGGCATTTTGTAAAACTGGTCTACTGGTAGAGTTCCTCAATTTTTACTTACCTTTGGGAGTCTTCATTTCTGAAAGATAGGTTTGACTGGTATAGTTTTTATGCATATGTCATCTCATTTCCCTCCTGTAAGGTTTCTGATAACAGAAATAATATGCCATTATTCTAATGGCAGTTCCTATAAGTGTAACTTGGTGATTTTCTGCTTCTGTTTTTAGAATTCTCTTTTTGTCTTGGGCTTTGGGTTTTGGATTATATTATACTGTGGAGGAGACCATTTTGATCAAATCTCTTTAGGTTCTTTCTGCCTCCAGGACCAGAACATTCATGTCTCCCAAGTTTAGGAGGGTTTATAACTTTATCTTCCTCTTCCCCTTCTGGAATACCCATAATTTCAATAATTGCTTAATTATGTCCATATGTCTTGGAGGTTTTCCTCATTATTCTGAATTTTTAATTTTCTTTTTCCTTTTTCTTCATTTGACTAGGTTATTTCAAATACATGTTCAAGTTTAGAAATTCTTTCTTCTGTTTGATATAGTCTCTCATTGAGGCTTTAACTATACTTTTTATCTGATTTACTTCAGTTCTAAAGTTTCTACTTGGTTCTTTTTCATGATCTTTATGTCTTTTCTAAATTTTCTATTTTCTAATTAATTCATACCATGAATTATTTTCTCGATTTCATTTCTCTTTAATCTCTTGTATCTCACTGAGTTTTCTTAGGATTATTCTTTTTAATTCTTTTTCATTCAAGTTTGTTGCAAAAGAGCTACTGTGCTTCTTTGAAGGCATCATATCAGTTTCCTTTTTTAAATTTCTAATATCCCTGCATTGATATTTGTATATCTGAATGAGTTGTCTCTACTGCTTTTATACAGTGTTATTTGACATAATGCATGTGGCAACAGATTCAAGATTTCATTGATCTTTGTAGGATGTGTGGAGATGGAAACTATGAAACAGCCCAGGCCTCTTGGATGAAACTCGCAGTAGGGTAAAAGTATCTGTTACATTTCATCAGGCCTAGAATTTGTAGTTTGCATTTGTCAATCTCTGTGGGTCATTCAGGGGAGGGACCATTGCAGAGTGCTTAGGCAGTATGGTGTTATACATTATACATGCATTATAGTAGCAGGGCATTAGTCACTCTCCATGGGTTGTAGGTAGGTGTGGTGTGGCTAGCATGGCAACATAGGTAAGGTTACTAAACAATGCTCACCTATTATTCTCTGAGGAATCTGTGTGTATGAGGTTACTTCATTTGCCTAGGTAGGTACAGTATATCTTACATTTCCAGTGGAGGCAGGATGCCTGTGTAGTATACACTGTAACTGTCAGTCTTTGGGGACCATGCAGTAGTGAGATTACTCTAGAGTCTTCCAGTGATGTGGTGTCACTCTTTAAATAGACACCTGTCAGACTCTATGGGCAGCACATATCTGAGGCTGTGGCAGCAGATGTGAGAAAAATAAGTCAGGTTGGTTTTAGAATTCTCCAGAAAAATATTTGATATTGGAAGTTTTAAGTATAACAAATCCAATCCCTTTTTTTACAATTAAACATTTGCTTCGTGTGCTTTCTCTAGCTTGGTCTTCAATATGCCTGCAAGAGCTTTAAGACTTAGGTGGGAAATTGTTTTGAACATATATATTGTACTCCTTAACTTGATGCTCTGCAACTTCAATAAATGTAGTTTATTTGGCATATTCTCAAAGTTTAATAACTATGCTAAGTGAATAGGCTATGCTATTATAATCATGTTTTTATCTGCTGCAATATTTGATGTATCAGAGAGAAAAACTAAAATTTATCTTTGTATCTCATGCACCTAACAGAGTGCTTGGGACATAGTAGGTTCTTCAAAAATGTCATTAAGCAAATTCTACTTCTCAGATCATGAAAAGGATTCCAAATAAACTCTTTTGTTTGGGCAATAACCTGATGTTCACCTACTGCTGGGCAAAAAGAAAACAGAATCAAGAAAAATTTGGAAAATAATTTAGTAAGTTCACAGGTCTTTGGTTTATAATGGCCAACTTAATGTGAGATAGGACATATGATAATCCCAAGAAAAATCTCTGAAATCTTTTAGACATAATCTAAGATTTAAGACCCGGGACTTTTAATTTCTTAGTATACATGTTACATGTGTGTGTATATACATACACACACACACATACACACACACACACACACACATATATATATACACAAACATAATAACTTAGAGTTTTAATTCTTTATTAAGAAAATAATTTTCACTGTAAAAATAGTACATTGTTATTATAAAGCACTTATACAGAAGCAAAAAGAAGAAAGAAATCACGTTGCATCTTGATACCAACTATGAATACACACAATTACAAACTGCTTTTCTATAGTGAGAATATTAAAATAAAAAATTAGTTTTACCAAAGTTAAAAAAAAGTTAAAAACAAAAACAGAATTTAAGAGCTGCTACTTATTTCCTCCTAAAAGATACTACTTCCCTACACTTCCTCTGATGTGAAAATTTTATGAAAACAATTAATTGGAATATTTTTCATTAATGCTTTCAATATCAAATATTAGTTATTGATTCCTAACTTTGAAAGTTGAGGATGCTCATATCCTGATTCTTCCTGCTTCCTTTACCCCAGGAGTTGCTTCATTTGACCACTTTGATTTTATCATGTCTTATTTTTAATGACTTATAAAACAGTTATCATTTATAGGGTTCTTGATATTTTGTCTCAATCTCCTGAATTTATTCATGTTGAGTATGCCTGCTCCATCATTATATTTAAAATTAGTAATTTTAGCTACATGGAATATTTGTTTATTCAGAATTTGATAAGAATAAGTTCTTGTGTTTTTTTCCAATATCAAATGTCGTTCTAGAGAAATCTGAAGCCAACCTGATTTTGTTTCTTCTATCTATGTGGGATTTATTTTTATACAGCTTCATTTAAAAAAATTAATATTTTAATTAGAATATATTTCAGTATCAGTTGTTCAAGTTTGCCACAATATTTGTTCTTATAATATATAGAGCCTATTCTTTATTTTTTAAAAAATTTTATTACAATTTTTTAGTAGCTTTTCTATTTCATTTATTTCTCTAATAGAAAAATGACTTTTTTAAAAAAAAACAACTTTAACCTACTTTCTAGCTGTCATTGTCAATTTAATTCACTGGAATTATCTATATTTTTTTTCTTTTTAAAAAAGCTTTACTGTCAGGAATTTTAGTTTTCAGTCACATCTCTTTTTCTTTTAATTTCTGGCTGTGTAGATTGTGTATTAGATTTTACTGTGAATTTTATTTTAGATTTATGCAGAGAGTTATGGGAAGCACTGAGAGATTTCAAGAAGGGAGCAATAAGATCTTAACTGAATTAACAGAGAATTATATTTCAGGAGTGGGCAAGTTTATATGAGGAAAGTTTATATGAAATCATTATACATGACAATATAAGTATCATTCACTCTTTAAAAACTGCCTTCAGTTTAGTTATTGCAGTAAACAGTAAAGATGAGAAGCAGTTTTACACCTGTTTAACATATACATGACATTTTATTTCAATGAACATGCTTCTAAAATCCATTCAACTAGTCATGGCCCCAGATGACCTCACACTAATAAACATCTCTTTTTATTTTTTATTAATTTTTAAAAATTTATATATGACAGCGGAATGCATTACAATTCATAATACACATATAGAACACAATTTTTCATATCTCTTGTTGTATACATAGTATATTCACACCAATTCTTGTCTTCATACATGTACTTTGGATAATGATGACCATCACATTCCACCATCATTTCTAACCCCATGCCCCCTCCCTTCCCTCCCACCTCTCTGTCCTATCTAGAGTTTGTCTATTCTGTCCATGCTCCCCCTCTGTACTCCACTATGAATCAGCTTCCTTTTATCAGAGAAAAACTTCAGCATTTGGTGTTTTGAGATTGGCTAACTTCACTTTAGCATTATCTCTTCCAAATGCATCCATTAACCTGTAAATTCCATCCGTGATTTTATTTTCTTTTATTGCTAAGTAATATTCCATTTCATATAAATGCCACCTTTTTTTTTATTCATTCATCTATGGAAGGGCATCTAGGCCAAGGACCTGAACAGACACTTCGCAGAAGATGATATACAATCAATCAACAAAAATATAAAAAAAATGTTCATCATCACTAGCAATTAGAGAAATACAAATCTAATAAACATTTCTTTTTTTAAGAGAGAGAATTTTTTTTAATATTTATTTCTTAGTTTTCGGCAGACACAACATCTTTGTTTGGATGTGGTGCTGAGGATCGAACCTGGGCCGCACGCATGCCAAGCGAGCACGCTACCGCTTGAGCCACATCCCCAGTCCTCTAATAAACATCTCTAAGATGAATGTTAATCTACTACCATTTCTGTATGTAACATTATCCTATGATTAAAATCATGAATACAGTTCATTGATAAGTTTATGGAGACCTACCTAGCTCAGTAAGAACTAGGCTCATTCAAATAATGATTTAAAAAAAAATAACATTTCTATTGTGCCATGAAGTGTTTCGCTAAAATTATTTTAAATAATTGTTTAAATCATTTTAGTTAATAATTATTACTTTGTATTAAAAAATTCATAATGCAGAGTATGAACAAGCGATTGAGAAAATAGGTGATAGGCAAGGTTGTTGTAAGCAGGACTGTGACCAAATAGTATAAAAGTAGTGACATTTCATTCTATATCTAGAAGTGGGGAATGTGTAGCATTTAAACTATCAAGAAATATGTGGACTTAACACAAAAAAGAAGATAAGATTTCGTAATTAGTAAAACATGTACTTACTGGTGGGCAAGAAGCAATGTGTATGTTTAGGGCAATTTCCACATCAACATTTTGCCTTCCAAAGATATTGCTTGTTGGCAAGCATACAAAAACTCTGCAGTTTCATTCATTGTCTGTTACAAATTCAGTTTAAAGCACAGTGTTCCAATATGGTAGACACTAACTATGTGTCAAGAGACTATGATAATACTAGTGTTAAACATGTCAGTTTTTGAATAGGAATATCAAGGAGATAGGCCTCTTTGTATCTGTGTTCCCTAGTAAGACATAGGTTCAGGTAAATTCTGAACTGTAGATTGTCTCCCTTGTGGATACCATTTTATCACTTAAACTTCTTTCATCAACCTGTTCAAATTTTTCATAGCACTGGGTATATTTGATTTCTCTTTCTTCCTGAAACATTCTTCTTTTATCTTCTTTGGCATCATCTTTACATGTTTCTTTCTTTCTTCACCCTCTTTCTTTATTCTATCTCTTCTGCTTACCTAAATATTGAAGAATCTCATGTTTTATCTGAATTCTCTCCTAGATCAATGCCATTCCCTTGATGATCTTATCTAATTTTATAGTTTCTTCTGTATACCAATTATTTGCAAGTATATATCTAGCATTTGTTATAAACTCCATGCCCATATGGCTTAATGACTACTTATGCCATAGTGAGTTAAGCCATCTAAAATTTACCTCGGTAAAATTGGACTCTTGAACTTCACCTCTATTATCTATTATCTTTTTGTTGGCAGCTTCATTAAATATAATCTATTAGCAATTCTTTTGTAACCTATAATAAGCCTATGTCCTTACCACACAATCCACAATGCTTTATCCTTAGTTCAAATCTCCATCTATCAAACCCAGGATACTGAAATGTCCAAGGATGTGGTCTCTAACTTTTTAGGCTTTTCATTTAGATCCTACATGTCAGAAAGTGATATTTTTTAAAAGCAAATCAAATTGCTATCCTCTATCAAATAATTTGAGGTTTTCTAACACCATTAAATTATAAAGAATGCCATTATCCAGTAAGACTCTACAAAATCGTGACCTCTTTATCACTCTTTTTTTTTACTTTTCCCTTCTCATTTTCTCATCTCATACTACACCCCTGTACCACTAGACTCCTTTTTGTCATGTAGTCTTTGTAGTTTGGCATATAGTGACTATTGTAATGTGTCAAATAAGCAAAAGATTAAAATATATCTTATAGAGTGAAAAAGTAGGAGAAAACAGCTATAATTCAATAATGATTGAATGAATATTATCTGAAAATTTCTGACATAGAACTCCTAGACAAAGTGATAAGATTATTTTTCCCCCTTTTGAAATTTAATTTCTCCAGTGTTGCCGAACTGGTTGTTCTCTTTAAAATTTGTTACCTGGTACTATAATATCTGTTGTATTAATTGTTAGTCAACCTCAAATCTTCTGTGAATTAAGGCAGAGGAAAAAAGAGTTAAAGATATGACTGACAACCTGAAAGAATTAGAATCTACATAATTACCATCAATAAATGTTTCTTGTGTCATCCAACATTGTCTTTCTAAAACTATATGTGTTATTGAAAAAAGTTATAAGTTCAGAATACATTATTAAAACTTTAAGATATTTTATGTGATTCCAGGGGTAATCACAAAGAAAATATTTCCAGAATATATTCAAAAAGAAATGAGAAAGAAATCCAAGCATGTTGCTACAAAAAAAAGTTAAAATACAAGGTAAAGCAATAACAAAGGCAGGGAAGGAAGAATAAATACTATAAAACATTTTATTCAGTCATAAAGTAAAACAAAATTATAAATGTGTAGGAAAATGGATGTAACTGGAAAGCATCATGTTGAGTGAAATGAGGCAGACTCACAGTCAAGGATTATATGTTTTATCTCATATATGCAAAATAAAAAAAGAAGTAAAAATAGAGGGGATACCTGTGGGATTGAGGAAGTAGATCAGGTGAAATGAGAAGGAGAAGTAAAGAGAAGATACTAGAAAATGAAATTGATAAATTTATGTTGTGTGCATGTCTGAATATGTCATAATGAATCTCAGTATTTATAATCATAATACACCAATAAAGAACATAAGGAACAAAATGGCAATAGTAAACCCTTGCCCACAAGTAATTTGCTTTATATATAAATTTAAATATGGTTTAGTCACCCAATGAATAGACAGATTTGGCTAAATAAACTTTAAAATAGATCTAACTTCATGCTGTCTCTAAGAGACTTACTTTGTAACTAAAGAACAATGAAGGTTTACATTCAAATATTGTGAAAAGATATTCCAGAGATGAACCTCATTTTATCATGATTCACTATTTTTTAAATATGTTTTTGAATGCAATTTGTGAGAATTTCATTGAGAATTTTTGCATCAGTGTTCATCAGGGATATTGGTCTGAAATTTTCTTTCCTTGATGTGTCTCTGTCTGGTTTTGGTATCAGGATGATACTAGCTTCGTAGAATGAGTTTGGAAGGGTTCCTTCCTTTTCTATTTCATGGAATAATTAATATTCATATTTTTCCTTGTATGTTTTGCAAAACTCAGCTGTGAATCCGTCTGTTCCCAGGTTTTTCTTTGTTGGTAGGCTTTTGACGGAGTCTTCTATTTCCTTGCTTGAAATTGATCTGTTTAAATTGTGTATGTCCTCTTGGCTCAGTTTGGGTTGATCACATGCCTTTAGAAATTTGTCCTGGGACTAACCTTGTCCTTGGCTCTTGTGCTGGTCAGCGGGACAGTCCTGGGCCTGGGGTTGGGGTCCAGTGTCTACATGTTTGATTCTTTTGGACGCTATTGTAAAAAGAATTTTTTCTTAAAATTTCTTCAGATTATTCACTGCAGGTGAACTAATCATTTTTTTTGGGGGGGGGGGGGTTACCAGAGATTGAACCTAGGGGTGCTTAACGATTGAGCCACATCCCCAGCCCTTTTATATTTTATTTAGAGACAGGGCCTCACTAAATTGCTGGGCCTGGCTCTGAACTTGTGATCCTCCTGCCTCAGCCTCCTGAGCCACTGGGATCATGAGCGTGTGCCACCACCCTGGCAAACAATTGATTTTTGTTTGTTGACTTTGCACACTGAAGGATTTCTAACTTTGTTGATTTGATCTATTAGTTTGTGTCTAGTTTTATTCTGTAGGATTGTTTATGTAAAGGATTTTGTCATTTGTAAGTAGAGAGTTAATTTCTTAATACATAATCCTAAGAATATTTAAATTCCCTTTGATTTCTACTTTGTCCAGTTTCCTAAGGATTTTTTTTAGTTTTTTATATTTGTAAATTTCCTGATGTTTTCCTTATTGAGGTTTAGCTTCATTCCATTAATACCAGATTATATTTTTATATGATTTATAAAAAATTATTTATATAAATTATATAATAAAAATTATTGAGATGTATTTATGACTCAAAATATGACATATTTCAGAATTCTGCTTTTTAGGATGTTAGATATATTGATATGTCTAGAACATATAGTAGGAACGAAGTGTACCTCATGTCCTTAAGCTCCTGTTTACCTTCTATCTTGACTATTTATCCATTGTATCTTTTTCATTAGTTTCTTATTTCTTCCATTGGGACACTTACTGCATTTATTTAGTTTTCTAATTGTACTATGTTAAATACTGATCTTTTAGATATTTTTCTAGTGGTTATTTTATCAAGCTACTGTAAATTGCCAGTAATTTAGCATGATTAGCATTATAAAATTCTGCTTTTATTTAGCTCCATGTACTATTCATATTTTTATTAATTTCCTTTTTAATTACATATAAAATAAAAAGTTACAAACAGAAAACATGAAATGACATTTATATTTACTGATATATTTGCCTTATCTATCATTTTTTATTTCATTGTACTGCTTTGGCTTTAGTAAATGTTTAATTTGGCAGAAAGGATTCCCTTTATTTTTAGTAGTACAGTTCTAGAATGAAGAAAGGCCTCAGATTTTGTTTACCTGAGAAGTATTAATTTTCTTTATTTTTGAAAAATAGTTTTGGTAGATGTGGAAATTTTGGGTTGATATCTTTTTTTTTCATAAGTATGCCATCCTAATACCTTCTGAATTCCAATTTCTGATTTGAAATTAGCTGTCAATCTTCTTAAGAAGACTGTATAGAAGAAGTTGATTTCTTTGAATGGCTACTATTTAAAAATGCAGTATATGTCTTTCAAAAATTTTGCAAGTTTTCAATTGTTATATTATTTTGACTCTTTTATGCCTATTTTTACTAAGGTTTCCATAATCTGTTTAACATTGTCCCACAGATATTTTGCTATCCCTTTCTAAAATTATTTTCTGTTAATAAGACTTGTGCCTTGATTGTATCAATTTTCTTTAAATTTCCTAATTCTTTCATTTATTGTACTTTTGAGCTGCTGAATTTCTTATTTATAGCTCTTTATTGATATTCTCATTTTTCACACTTTTTCCCCCAATTTTCTTTAGTTCTTTGTCCATTGTTTCCTTTAGACCATTTATTCAAAAGTTTTGTGGACTAAATACATATAGGCTTCTTCAAAATTGTTTCTTCTAATTTACTTTTCTCATATATGTAGGTATTCTGATCCTGGAAAGAGACAGGGAAGTGTCTCCCTGTAAGCAAACTCCCAGGAGGTAACTGGTACCCTGATTCCCAAGATCAGAAAGCCCAGCAGTTTCCCCCTGAGGCTACTAAGATAACTATGCAGGTGCACTACCTGGTTTTCATAGTAACATGCTTGGGTGTGAGAGGCTCTGTGTTTATATTAACCTGGAACTTATCTCAGTTAGCTAAAACTTGGGTTAAAGAAAAATTAATTTGAATATAGTCATAATAAGGGGAGGTATGTGTTCCTTGAGTTAATAAATTCCCAGGCAGTTCTGTACTTCTTTTTAACCACTTCACTCCTCTCTGCTCCACCTTCTGTCTGCCTGCCTGTACTGTAATGTCTATGTCTGTACTTTGTGCACCTCCTCCACAGGTATTCCTCCACACATATGAATTAGTCATACTCTTCTCTTTTACTTTTATGCCTTGTAATTTCTGGTTCTTCTTGAAAACTGGGGAGTTTGGATATTTCAGTGTGGTAATGCTAGAAATAAAGTCTCTTTCTTCCCAGGTTTTGCCAATATCAATTGTTTAGGGCTGTACCTGTATACATGGTGAAAATTCCAAAACATTTTATTATTATTATAATTCTTTTTTGTGGTGCTGGGTTTAGAACTACATGCAAGACAAGCACTCTATCAACTGAGCTATATCTCCAGCCCTCCAAACTCTTTTCCCAAAGAGAGTATTACTTTTGGTCTGTATTCACTATTATTTCAGCAGTCAGTTAGTGGTTTTCTAGAGTTCTACATTTTTGGAGTCAAACAGAATCTTCTCTCAGTTCTTTTCAGATTGGCTTGGAGCTATGGTATTTTTTCAGTGCTAAGTCAGACCACCTAGAACTCTGCATTATCCTTAATCTTTTGCTTTAGCAGAGTTCAGTTATACCAACTCTGCATGCCTAGGGTCCTCTCAGATTTATTCTGAGTCCTCATCATGCACATTTCACACAACTTGCCCAATAAACATAGGCACTTATTTATTCAAGGAACTTCCTCTGGAGCTGTATATTTCCCAAACTTTAGAATTAGCTGATACTTGCCCCATCCACTGTCCCTTGTCCCATCCACTGTCCCTTGTCCCATCCACTGTCCCTGCTTGACTCAGGTAGGCAATGTCACTGAATCTCTTTAAATGTTTCAGCAGATTCTGTTATTGTTCAGAAAGACTTTCATCTTGATTGTGTAGAAGGTGTTGTGTAAACTAATCAATAAAAATCAGTAAAAGTGTAAGTTATATGTTATAGATTAGTAAAAATATATAGATTATAGATATAAGATTTTGATAAGTGAGATAGGACAATTATAAAGCAAGAACTGTCATAGACAGGTCTAAGACTGCATTTTGCTGCCTTCTATAAAAACTGTTATATGAGCTGCATCTAAGAAACTGAAATGAAAGCTGTCTTCTTATAAAAATTGTTTTCCTGTACTTTGTACCCCACAGAATGCAATCAACTCAGGGTATAGTGGTGGTCGTGGTGAGCTATATAGTGAGTTTGAGTACATTTATGGGTCTACATAACTTTAAAATAGATTATCGCCCCCCCCCCGCTCAGCAGAAACTCAAGATAAGGTTGTCTAACACTTGTTCAGACCCAAGATACGATTAAGTTAACTGCTTTTTTTTAGCCTCTGTAACTTGCTTGCTTGCATGACGCTGAGAAAAGTCCCTGAGTTGGGGTTGTTGTCCTTAAATTCCCAAGACACAGGCCAGGAAATGGCTGTTCTCTCACAGAGCATCAGTCTCTATGGGTGGGAGACAATCCCTGGCCAGATAAATAAATCTCTCTTTTGTTTGAATTAACAAATGGATAAACAGATATTAATCTGTCCATGTCCCACAGGGAACAAGTGAACAGGTCAGCATACACAATCACATTGTTTTAAAAGTAAGTCACTTACACTAACACCCTGCACCAGGGATCTGGTTTGTTTAACCCAAAGCTGCCATCCTGCTGCACTGGGGAGTTAGATGAGTAATAAGGTATGAATGTTCTCTTATGAAATTTCCACTGGCCTTTTTCTTTCATTAATCATTCCTGATACTAAATTTAGGTTAGGCTCCAGGGTTTGCAAAAAGTTGATTTGGTTAGTATTTTTTAGCTCATTGTTGTTTCAAAGGATCAACATAATATTTTAGCAACTTACTTTGCCCTTTCTGAGACATCATTCTCAAATTACCATGTGAGGGAGGACTGTCTCTTTTTTTCTCTGATAAGTGAAGGTTAGCTTCTAGTAAAACCAGAATTAAAAATAGGTAGTCAAAACAGAGGCCAATTTGAGTCTGGGAAGTTGGAGAGGGATTGAAATGCTAATGCCTTTGGAGCCCTTCCTCCACCCTTATCAAGATAACCTGCCCTTGCTCCAACCTTTCGCCAAGGCCAACTTTCCCAGGGATTGTCCCTCTCTCCTGGGAGTTATAAAGTTGTTCATGCACCCTGGGCTTCCTTCCTGCTTGGCCCCTACAGCCCATCTGCTTCTCACCTTTTGGCCATCCCAACCATCTCCTGGGCCTAGTCCCTTGGCAAGAAGGAGAGAGATAAGGGGAAGAAAACAGGGGAACAAAGGAAGCCTAAGACCTATAAAAAAAGAACATTCTCACTTCTTGGGTTGCCTGGATACCAGCTATGGCCCCCTTCTCCCTCCTGGGAGAAATCTATGTTACCATTTTTAAATAAACCCTGCTTTATATGCTTGCCTCAGGACTTGTCACTGGGAACCAGCTGTATCACTGGGAGAGAGATGGTCCTTGGCTTAGTTCAATTCATCATCCCAACCAGATAAAATAATTTGAGATAATGGCCAATTCATATATCAGCAGTAGCATATCCATGCACTGAGATAAAACAAGTTATCAACTAGGAATACTATTTACATTTCTGCCCAGAGCAATTCATTTGTATTACTCTATTAAGACTCATTTGCCAATTGTGAAGTTGTATGGAATTGTACTTTTGAGAACAGATGGAATTGTATCTTAATTTACATTACATAGAAGTCTTTCAATTCACTATGACCTCCATGTTTTTTTGAAAGCCACAAAATAGATTAGAAAGAAGTTATGTTTCCAAATGCAACATGTTTTTACCAAGTTACATTTTTCTTAGATCTATTTCATCTAAAAAAATTCATTTTTTTATATTTCATTTTTTTCTACTTGCAGTATGTTTTTTTTTTTTCCCAAACTAAAGTTAGACAGATTGAAAAAGGAATAAACACAGAAGTAAAGTGACCATTTAAAGGACAAATTAAAAAAAAAAAATGTCAATTTCATTTTTAACTTGTTTGTACTCCTTGCATTGAACAGACCCAAAGGAGATCATGTATCTACTTAACCAGGGGGGAGAAAATTATCTCCAGGTAAAGAAAATTTAATGTGTACCCACACCCCAAATTTTAAGATAAGGCATATCTAAGGTAGGAGAGCAATGACAACTTTCATTTGTCTATGAGAAACGTCTAGTTTTAGTCCAAATGTGAACAGTTAACTAATTCTAAATAACAAAATAACCTAAACAATAGCAATTTTTAAATTTGTATTGAATGTGGCATATATACAATTTATATTACATTTGAACAAAGGATACCTGTACCATTGCTTGAAAGATAACATTTATAAAGAAGTGATATTTAACAAATGTGATCTATAGATCAATTACTAAGGTCTTTAAAACTGAATGGAAGAAAAAATAAGATCTTTATTTATATTAAACTCTATTCAAAGTAGTCTTTTCCTTTAATTATACATTCAGTAAAAACTACAAAACATTATTTATTAGCAATAATAAATAAGTTAACTGTAAGTTAATCACCAATACAAATTAGAATATTTTCATAGTCAATTGCAGCTCTTCCAGATACCTTAAAATGTTATGATATAAATGTTTTATAAAAAATATATATATGTAAATTTCAAAAGTAAAATAATATGCTTTTAAAAATTCAAAATGATCAGTGGAATAGAAATTAAGACATTATTGGAAACTGATTCTTTTTTTAACTGAAGTTCAGTACTCTAGTGTATACAATTCTATGTATAATCTATCACAAATGTTATGTATGTTGCACATTTACATCTATATAGTTCTAAAGATATTCTATATATATGTGATTTATCATTTATTTGCATCAAGGTGTTGACAGCCTTGCTAACCATTTCAATATGAAACTGGTTGAATCTTCTCTGCCACCCACTTCTTCTCATAAAATATTATTACTATTATTCTGTAGGTGCATGTTGACATCATGAGAGGGAAATCATGTTCTTTTTGACTATATCTGAAAGATTTCTTTTTCTTTTAGAACATAACTTCAAGTGAAATAACAGCTTCATCTTTTGCCACAGATGGAGCTCCTGCAATGCTTGAAAATGCTTTTATTTCCTATGTTAGTAAGAAAGCAAGCACTTCAGATTCTTGCCATGTGTTGCCTTTTTCAGAGATATGCAGTGGCATTAAAGATTCTTCCAACAATTATGAAAGTTTTGCCAACAACCCTGGAAGTCATCAGCTTTATCATTTTAAAGACTTTCTCAAAAAATTTAAGAAGAATACAACGTGCTTCATTACCACTCATCTTAAAAGATGACTGGCTTTTAAGATGATGACTCTTATTTGGAGTAAAGTTTAGGGCTCAAATCTTATTTGAGTGGTTGTGTCTTTTTCTTTGACTTTTAAGACAAAATCCAAGGAATAAATGTTAACTGTGGCTTAATGAGAATTTAGTGTATGAAATCCAGATGTATGGGCAAATGAGGTCATAAGTCTAGGCCTTTGTAATAGGACTGGTATATTCAAAGGAGGAAGTGAAATCAGATCTCTCTCCAGGAGAGCAAAGAAAAGGCCATGTGAGGGCACAGAAAGAAGGTGGCCATAAACCAGGAGGGAAAGCCCACCAGAAATAACCCTGACAATCCCCGATCATGAATTCCAGGGCTTCTTCTAAAGCTAAATTAAAACTATACAATAAATGATAGAATAATTCACTAACCACATGGAAATTAACAACTACTCCACTAAACACTGTACATGATGCAAATGAATTCTAAACTAAACTAATTAGAAATATGAGATGAATAACTTCAAGGCTTTTCCATAAAATGTATGGGGTAGGACTTATTTCTTGAATCATACTCAAAAAGTACAAAATATAATATTAAATATTCAGGATATTTTCTATATGATTTTTTATGTGAAGAGAACATTAATTAAGCTTTAATATATTAACCAAAAGAGGATTAGTATTTGAAGAAATCTGAACAAAATTACAAACCAATTGAAAAATACTAAATACATACTGGAAAAATAAGAAACACCAACAAGTAGGAAATATAAGTCACTGATAAAATGGATCTCAATTTGACCAGGATTAGTAACATAAGCCAAGGGAAAATACATGGCAGGAGTCTTATTAGCTAGATTGAGGGTACTTACCTTTCTTTTTCAGCACATTTAAGTATTTTTTTTTTCCTACTTGGAATGGACCCACCATTTGAATCAGCTATCCCACTCCTTGGTTTATATCCAAATGACTTAAAATCAGCATACTATAGTGATTCAGCCACATCAATATTTATAGCAGTTCAATTCACAAGGGCTGAGCTATGGAACCAACCTAGGTGCCCATTCAACAGAGGAATGGATAAAGAAAATGTGGTATATATATACAATGGAATAGTATTCAGCCTTAAAGAAGAATGAGGCATTACAAGCAAATGGATGGAAGTAGAGAATATCATGCTAAGTGAAATAAGCCTATCCCCCCAAAACAAAAGCTGAATATTTTCTCTGATAAGTGGATGCTGATCCATAGTTGAGCCAGGGAATAGGGAAGAATGAAGGAACTTTGCTTCATGTAGAAGGGAGTAAGGGGAGAGGTTGGGTTGTGGGAACGGGAAGGATGGTAGAAAGAGACAGACATTATTACCCTATATCCCTATATACATTATGATTACACTAGAGAAGTGCCTCTGAACCATGCACAGCAAGAGAAATGAGCAGTTGTGCTCCAATGTATATATGTTGTACAATATGTCAAAATGCTTTCTACTGTAAAATAAATAAATTTATATACATATATATATAATATATGTCTTCATTTGTAAAAAGGCATATATATATATATATATATATATATATATATATATATATATATATATAGTATCTTTTCCTACCTAAAGCTGAGTATTCTGGTATTTAAATTTACAAGTTTTCAATATTAAAAATAAGAATTGTCACAAACTGTCCATATATAACTAGGCAAATCTAAATAAAAAATATTTAGTGATGTGTCAGAAATTCCACTCTTAGGTGTATTCTAGAAATCAGTACACATAGGAATGGCTAGTGCTGCACTGTTCAAAACATTGGAAATAAAAAATGGTCTTCAAAAATAAAAGAAAATTTAAAAAGTGTTCATTTGCTGATATAAAATATGTAAAGCTCATCAACCAGACTATTTGGATAAATATCAAAACTTGATGTAAAAATCTCAGAATACATTATCCCCCCTCATATTCATTAAAAGAATATAAAATGCATATGAGTATGCACAGTTTACATAAAATGAAAATATTCAGGTGGTATAACACAGTTTTCACTGTGATTTCCTCTGAGGAGGAAAAGTTCAAAACTACATGTATGATCAGAAAGTAATTGCATACATGTGAGTATGTACATCACCTGGTTTGTATATATGTTAAACTTTCATTATTTGTAAACTCTTCTTTCCTCTTTATGAATTTCTTCCAATAAACAGAGTTCAAGAATTAAAGGTTAAAGGGAGACAAATGTTATATCATTTGGTTCACAAAAATTGTTTTTCTATGTGCATATCTGTTTCATGAAAAGATATTACTTAAGGTTTTCCTTATTCAGATTACATAAAAAGCAGAGTTTAACATTTCAATAAATTAACATCTTACATATGTCTGCATATACTTTTATGACTAATTTTCATTTTATATTAGTCCTTGCACTTATTTAAATACTATTTATTTTCATATTAATCAAAAAGAAGTGTCCTAAAAATGTGTTAGTCCAAAAATTATAAAGTAAAAACTGTAATTCTTTAAATAATTACCTATCACAGTCTTCCACTAAGTTTTAAAAAGCATTTATATGCTCTATAAACAATAGTAAAAAACCATTCCAAACAAAACACTTGAACTAAGCAGAGGTTTAACCTGAAATTTACAATTTACATTCCCATTCCTGGAAACAAGTTATTCACTTGAATTTTCTTTCAAAAACACATCTTGTCCCTTCTTTCCCTTAGGCTATGTGGACTGATTCTCTTGTTTCTTTCCACATGTGAAACTTCTCCAAGTTAATCTGATTATGGATTTTATTTGCATCAAAATGTGATAGAGCCTGAACATGAAAAAAAATGAAGACCTCTATCCAAATGGATGTAGAAAAAAGTGCATGGCGCCTGTCTGCAGTGGGACACTGATTTCCCATAATTCAGAGCCTTGATTTAATGGAAGGAAGATTGAGAGCCCAACTGGAGCGAGAACGGAAAGTTTAACTTGCTAATAAATCCCAAAAAGAAACACAAGTTTGGGAAAACATGTGGAAACTATTGACAGAGAAATTACTATCTTTGTCCTCCAATGGAAATGACAAGAATTGTTTTTCTACATGTTTTAAAAACGTGCCTATTGAGACTTTGTGTTATGGATTATTTATGTTTTTCTCTGGTTTGGGGTGTTTGGTATCACAGCAGCTATTATGATAACAGCATTTCACACAATCACATTGAAACTGAGAACTCTAATTCCAACTTGTCAAGGATGCTGCGATGAAATGTGAGGAAACTGCCTGACAAGAGACAGATATCTGTGCACCACGAAAGGATACCACTGCATCCTCTCTGAATCAGATGTACACAATTGTAGCTGTCATGGCAATGATGGGTATTCGACACAATCTGTCCACAAAAAGGATCTCAGAAAAAAATGTTTTTAACACAACTCATGTCTCCCATAATGGCCTGTATCTTATTATACTGTAATTCTGGGATTCACTTTTATCCAAAGCATATGTGTCTAAATTCCAGTTTTATAATAGCCTGTTCTATTTCAATGCAGTATAATACTATCCTGTGTACTGCCTTATAGATATTGTCATCCATGGTTACCTGTGGGGGAGTGGGTCAAGGAACTCCTGCAGATTCCAAAATCCATGAGTACTGGATTCAGTCTCTTATCTACAATTGTGCAGTATTTGTAAGTTTCCTACACACAGCCTCCTGAATATTTTAATCACTAGAGTATTAACAATGCCTAATATAATGTACATGCAATGTAAACAGCTGTTGACAAAAAAATAGCCTGTATGTATTTGGCTTAGACAAAACTTTTTTTCTGAATTTTTTTCTGAATAATTTTGGTCTATTTTGGATGAATCTGAACATGTGGAAGCCTTAGATATGGAGGGCCAAATACATACCCTAAAGACTCTGCCATATAATTGCACAGAGATTTGAAGGAACATTGCTTGAAATAATTAATTGACTAACTGGATTTGATGTGTGCATTTTCTTTATTAGAGATGTCTTCATTTGTAAAAAGGCATTGAAGTAGTATCCTTTAAATGTAAAATATTTCTTAAGTGAATAACACATATTTCATCAGCTACTTCCCTTGAGTGTGAGTGATGACTAATTTTATGCATTAAATGAAAAAGGATATAGGGCACCCAGTTATTCTGTTAAATTTTACCAAAACTGATCTGTTGCAATAGTTTACTAGGTAACTAATGAAAATTTTCATATAATATTTTTTTTCAAATTATGTTACTACTCTAGGTGTAGACATTTTATTGATCTTTAACATGTAACTAAAATTTGAGAAACACATTTATTTCATTCAAGTTTTTATGCACTCCAAGCTGCTAGTGTTAATGTAAGAAATATGAGTTTCAAAAAAGTTTTTAACTTTTTAGCTTTTTCAGGGTTATTTTTGACAATACACTAAGCACAGGTTCAGCAGTATCATAAGAACTTATTTTTGTGAATTCTAATTTGTATATGAACCTAATAAAGTACACTCAATGTACTTTATCCAATGACTGAATAATTTGAGAGACTACAATATGGGAAAATACAGAATTTAAAAATTATTAAACTAAAATAAGCTAATATTGGTAGGAATTCACCCTTACCACAACAACAGAATGTATATTCTTGAAGTAGGTGTTGAACCTGTAATATGCTATACATATTTTGAACCATAAACAAATCTCAATATTCCAATGAATGTAAATTATAGGAAGTATGTTATCTGCCTATAGTGAAATTAATTTCAGAATTAGTAACAGAATGATATACAAAATGTTCTTAATATGAAGAAAGTATATAATATATTTCTCACCTAGTATCAAGGAAGAAAGCAACATCTTAATTTCTGAGTTTCAACTACAGTGGGTGAATAGAAAGGAAAAAATTAAATTCGAATCCCTTTGTTTCAAAAATAGAGTCCACAGTAATGACCAAAATTTTTAACTTAAATTATTTAAAATTTTAAATTATTAAATGGCTAACAACCAGTTTAGTGTTTTATTTTATAGATATAATTATGTTTTATATATGTATACATATATACTATATATAAAATTTTGTTTTATACAGAACACTAAACTAAATTAAAAATAAATAATAAATGTAAGGGCAAGAAATGATGAAGAACACAATAAACCAATGGAAAAATGAGTGTTGTTTTGAGATGAGTAAAATTGATAAGACCTTCATTCAGGCTGATTAGAAGATGTGGGGGGAAAGCCCACAAATTATTAATATTGGTAAAAAGATTACATCACTGCAGATCTTATCATCTTCATAAGGCAACACAATGAAGCTGTCTATATCAATATATTCCAAAATTTAGCTGAATGCACAAATATCTAACAACAAGTTAATAAGCTCATTCAAGAAGCAATATGTCGGGGCTGCGGCTGTAGCTCAGTGGCAAAGCACTTGCCTAACATGCATGAGGCACTGGGTTCCATCCTCAGCACCACATAAAAATTAACAAATAAAATAAAGGCATTATGTCCATCTACAACTACAAAAAGTAAATAAAAAAGAGAAGCAATATGTAACCCAATAGCTCTATATCTATGAAAGGAAGTAAAATTATAGATGAAACCCTCACAAAAAGAAAATCTTAGTATCAAAAGAACTCCAGAAAACATTTTAGAGACAATTCCAATTCTGCAACTTTTTCAGAAAGCACAGTAGTTAGGAACCCCTTCCCAACTCACTATATGAAGTCAGCATTTTCTGATACTAAAACCAAAGGTATTAGTAGAAGAAGATGCTAGAGAGTAAACTGTGGCTAAAATGGTTTACTGAGGAAAAAACTGCATGTTTTCCCTTAAAATAGAAGTGAGGAAAAGTTATGTGTTTTCAACTCTTCTGCTCAAAATTGCATTGGAGGTTTTAGATAATACAATACACAAGGGAAAAAATAATAAAAAGGGGAAAAATAATAAGTCAAGGACATGTGCTTATAATCCCCAAAACTCAAGAGACTATCACAGGATTGTAATTTCAAGGCCAAATCAATCCTTATTAGCAATAAGGCACCAACAATGGAAATAAGCTGCATTACAACAGAAGAGAACCTTGAACACATAGGCCAGCCAGACCCTTTTCCCATACTTATTTGGAAAAAAGCTGTTACTGAAAGTCTAAACAAACACAAACAATGACAGGTAATATACACCTAAAACAACTACATGGAGAAAATATTTTGAATAAAAGTCTGTCCACAATGCAAGGTTTGTAGGCATGACTAAAATATGTCATTTATTCAGTTTTAAAATTATATTAACTATATCTACAATTGTTCTGTAGGTTTATATTCAGATTCAAGGAAAAGATTTCAGTCACCTGGTTGCCATATACTTACCTGCACATATTTATATTACCTCAATCCATTCTCATGAATAATTCATGGTACATGTTTTAATTTCTCCTTTGTAGTTAACTGTTTAAGAGATAGCAAAGTTAGGGGGATGTGCTCAAGGTTGTAGAGCTAATAAATGTCAAAGTCAGATTTAAGTCTAGTTCTATGCCCCATGTTCTTTCCATTTTTCTCCTCAGACAGTCTATTATCTGTAAACTGTAGATTTAATAGGTTTTCATGTGTAAATAACTACAGTTTAAAAATTTAACCAAGTTCTGCATGTATTAAATGCCAGAAATGTCATAAAATATATCACAAAAAACTTGGATAAGAAGAAAATTATGACAGCCCCTGAAAGAGAATTCTAGTTGAAGTAGTAGGGCATAAAGCAAAAACTAAAAATGGGGCTTCAGCTTCTTCTTGGGATGTACAAATTTATAAGAAAATTCCAATGACATTCTAACCATAAGAACATGACAGAAAAGCTAAAAATTATAATTTTCTTGTTTATTATTAAATGTCCATCACAAAGCAGAGGTAGTAAAAATATAGAAAATTAAAATCCACAGGAAAGCCTGGGAAAAGGGAAAAAATGCCTAGGAGATGGAAGAAATTAAATGAGATAAAATTTTAACACATTTTTAAAGAGTAACTTCTGGGCTGACATGGTAGTTTTGAATCCCTAGAAGTTCTATACAAAAAAGTCAGTACTACCCTGCCTGAACTTTTGTATGAAATTCACTGACCTATGAAAAAGATGGGGCCTGAATACCATTGCTAATTAAGACTTTTTCCTAGGCACAGGCACAGCAGTTCTGTTAAATGTTGAGAACAGGGAAGGAGAAAGTGATACAGGCAATATCATTTTCAATAGTGCGCCTACACACAGAATATTTAGAAATAAATGTGACAAAAGATGAACATTGAAAACTAGAAAACGCTGCTGAATAATATCAGAGATGACACAATAAAATGGATGGATACATTACATTTATTGAGCAAATGGTCCAATATTATTCAGATATAGGCATTCCACAACTTGATGTGTAACTTAATATTATTATAACCAAAATTTTAGTTTTTTATCATATACATCATAAAATTCATAAGAAACTTCAAATGATATAGAATATGTAGAGTATTTTAAGTAAATAAAAAAATAGAAGAGTTACATTACCAGATTATAGCCCTGCGTAATTAATACAGAATAGTATTCACTAAAGGAACACAAGTAGTTCCATGGAATAAGTGTCTAAAATTCATTATTAAGACCATCCATATAGAATGAATAAGTGCCAAAACAATTTAATGGGTACAAGTAAGTCATATTAAGATTGGTTCTAAGAAGGGGGCTGGGATTGTGGTTCAGTGGTAGAGTGCTTGCCTAGTATGTGTGAGGCACTGGGTTCGATTCTCAGCACCACATACAAATGAATAAAATGAAGGTTCATTGACAACTAAAAAATATTTTTAAAAAAAGAATGGTTCTAGGAAAACTTGATGTCCATATAAAAATTGCAGACATAAAATTCAACTTGTAAGTTTGTAAAAGAAATTATGAGAAGAAACTCTATGTTTATAGGAAGGCTTAAACCCTAAAGTCAACAAATATTTCTTAGAATGGGGCTCTTAGAAAGCACCAAGAATAAAATTTATAAATAACAAAGTGGATTTTGTTGTTACTAAACATTCTTATCAAAAGAGATTACTTAGCACATGGATGCCCAAGCCACAGCTTGAGTAAATATGTTTCTATATCTAAGAACTTTTATCTGTAATAAATGCATATGTGTGCGTGTGCACACACACACACACAGACACACACCTCTGCAACTTAATAAATAGACAAACAAGTGATCGAAACAAAAATGGACAAATGATTTGAAATATTTTGCAAAACAATATATAGAAATGGTTAAACTACTCAACATCATTAGTCCCCATTAAAAGGAAAATTAAAACCTTACAAAGAGAGTTATCTGCACACAGTAAAATGGTTAAAATATAAAATCTCAAAAACATATTAGCAACATGGCAAGGATGTTGAAAGAATATGAAGCAAATTGAAACCTCATATATTGCTGTTGGGATATAAGTGATTTCAATCATTTAAGAAAAAAAAGACTTTAGTCAGTTTCTCATCGTTACACACACACACACACACACACACACACACACTCTCACATACACGCGTGCGCGTACACACACACACACACACACACACACACACACCCCTACATATGTCACAGCATTTCTAATTCTAGATTTTCATGTAGGAGGAAAAAATACTCCTCTAAAAAAAGACTTGTAGAAATTTTTGTTTCCATCCTTCACATGTAACTAGTTTGTAAGTTGTTTCTCTGCCCAAGTAAGTAAAATACTTGAGAGTCTAAAAACTCAAAACACTCTTCTCAGGGCTATAAAAAAAAAGGTAAGTACCCCAGGGAAAATTGCTATTCCCAATGGGAGAGACGGGCAAATACAGGGAGTCACTGGGTATGAGAAGAGACTTAAGAGTGATAGCCATTGTAGGAACAAGTGTCAGTGTAGGAAAGCCTAAATTGTATTAAAGTTACTAAGGGTTTGGGGTGGAGAAGTCAAGAAAGTTAAGGAAGAAATAAAAAACAAAAACAGTGGCATGAACTGAAATTTTAAAAAATCAAACCAAAAAAAGCAATGATCATGAATTGAAATTTTTAAAAAATCAAATCTATAAAAGCAGTGATCATCAGTTGAAATCAAATTCTATATGAGTTTGTTGGGATGAATCAAGCTACTAAGCATTAAGCTCTAAAAACCAAAAAGCTTTAAGTATATGGCCCTAACAACAGAGTAATAACAGAGCGTCAAACTACATGAGACAAAACTATAATTACAAGGAAAAAAAAAACAGATAAATCCACCATTATAATTAAAGACTTTATTTTTTTAAATTTTTTTTTATTGTTGGTTGTTCAAAACATTACATAGTTCTTGACATATCATATTTCACACTTTGATTCAAGTGGGTTATGAACTCCCATTTTTACCCCGTATACAGATTGCAGAATCACAACAGTTACACTTCCATTGATTTACATATTGCCATACTAGAGTCTGTTGTATTCTGCTGCCTTTCCTATCCTCTACTATCCCCCCTCCCCTCCCCTGCCCTCCCCTCTTCTCTCTCTACCCCCTCTACTGTAATTCATTTCTCCCCCTTGTATTATTTTTCCCTTTCCCCTCACTTCCTCTTGTATGTAATTTTGTATAACCCTGAGGGTCTCCTTCCATTTCCATGCAATTTCCCTTCCCTCTCGCTTTCCCTCCCACCTCTCATCCCTGTTTAATGTTAATCTTCTTCTCATGCTCTTCGTCCCTACTCTGTTCTTAGTTACTCCACTTATATCAAAGAAGACATTTGGCATTTGTTTTTTAGGGATTGGCTGGCTTCACTTAGCATAATCTGCTCTAATGCCATCCATTTCCCTCCAAATTCTATGATTTTGTCATTTTTTAATGCAGAGTAATACTCCATTGTGTATAGATGCCACATTTTTTTTATCTATTCATCTATTGAAGGGCATCTAGGTTGGTTCCACAGTCTTGCTATTGTGAATTGTGCTGCTATGAACATCGATGTAGCAGTATCCCTGTAGCATGCTCTTTTTAGGTCTTTATACCTAGCAGACCCAAAAGGGTCTACAAAGAAACTATTAGAGCTAATAAATGAATTTAGCAAAGTGGCAGGATATAAAATCAACACGCATAAATCAAAGGCATTCCTGTATATCAGCGACAACTCCTCTGAAATGGAAACCAGGGAAAACACTCCATTCACAATATCCTCAAAAAAATAAAATACTTGGGAATCAACCTAATTAAAGACTTAATCCCTCTGTATCAGATATAGATAGTGCCAACAGGCAGAACATCAATAAGAACATAGAACTTACATATAAAAAATCAACTGAATGCAGTGGAAATCTATTGACTGTACAATAGCAGAATAGATATTTTTGTTAAAGTCACATGAAATATTCACCTAGATGGACTCTATTCTGGACCATAAAACACACCTTTACAAATTAAAAAGAATAGAAATCATACAATATCTTGTATTACAACACAAATTAGAGATGAATAACAATGTCAATTAGAAAATATCAAAATACAGGGAATTAAATGACATATTTCTATATACAAGGGTTAAATAAGAAATTTAAAGAGAAATTTAAACCTTTGTAATAAAATCAAATTGAAAGAAACATCAAAATTTGTGAGATACAGCCCAAACAATGGCAGTTAAAGGAAAACTTATGAACCGAATGAAAGTGCATTTGAGAAAATAAGTACGATCTAAAATCAGTCAATTAAGTTCTCAACATCGGAAGCCAGAAATGGAAAGCTAAATCTAAAATAAGCTAAGTAAAATCATTAACAAAGAGAGTATTAATCAACGATGAAATTATAACAGAAAACCAAGAGAGAAATCAATTAAGTCCAAAAAAAGTTTCTTTTAAAAATAATAAACTTGATTAAATATATAACCAGACTAAGGTCAAAATAAGGAAGGACAGAATTTACAAATATTATATATGAAAGAGGTCACGCCACTGTAGGTCCCATGGACATCGATAATAAAGGAATATCATGAATAACTCTGAGCCCATCAAATTGATTACCTAGATAGAGTAGATCAATTCCTTGAAAGTTTTAATCTTCTGAAACTCACTCAAGAAGAAATAGACAATTTTCATAGGCCTGTATTGATTAAAAAGTTGAAATGATAATATCCCAAAACAGAAAGTATGAAATATACATTAATTCATTGGCAAATTCAACCAAATATCTAAGGAAGAGAATAGTACAATTTTTCCCCCCACAGGCTCATTTTGAAAATAGAAAAAAGGGAAACCTCTTACCTCGTTCAACAAATCCTGCATTATCCCAATACAAACAAATAAATAAATAAATCCCAGAAAATATAATATAAAAATAGAAAACTCTAGGATAATCTTTCATGAACATAGATGTGAAAATCAAAAACATAATCAGCAAATCCAATACAACAACCTATAAAAATAATTACATAACAACTGAGTAAAATTTTACATAGGTATGCAAGACTGGCTCAAATATGAAATAAACTAATACATCAACTAGTTAAAAAGGAAAGAAATTTCATGATCCTATCAGAACATGCAGAACAATTATTAGCAAAATTGGATACCAATTTACAAAAGAAAATTTAAGTAGTAGTGGAGAGAACATCCTCAACTTCTTCAAAAATGTTCACAAAAACTTCATATATATATATATATATATATATATATATATATATATATATATATATATATATGAACTAATAAATGAATTCAACAAAGTTGCAGAGAATATAAGATCAACATCCAAAATTCAGTAGTACAGATATATGCCAATAGTGAATTACTTGAAACAGAAACCAGGAAAGTTATCCCATTCATAATAGCTAATAAAACAAAGAAATAAAACCACCAAAAAACAAACAAACAAACAAAAACCTAAGAGAGAATATTCTGCATCACCAGCTACATGCCAGCCTCAGTACTCTTGCTTCTATGCACTTCCTTCAGTCTTTTCCATTTCCCTTTCCCTTTTCTTCACCCCACCCAGAAACTACCCCTCATTTTCTTACTCCCCTGTGCATTGTGAGAAGAGCAAGCCCTCACACGGTCCCCTGAAGGGGGCTAGAAGAGGCTGTCCCCTTGATACATTCAAGATAGAGTGGCTACCAGAAAGGAGTGACCAGCCACCCAATACACATTTGCCCTCCATTTGCTGGACCTCCCGACATGACGTGTTCACAATTGCCTGCTTTAGCAAAGTGTTCTCATAGAAGGGACTATGTCTTCTTTGAATTTTGTGTTGATAACAGTAAGATGTAAATGTACATTTTGAAAAATCTAAACAATTTCAGTTGTCTTACAGAAAGTAGTCTTTTTCACTGTATTGATGCAAGTGATTTCAAGCATAAAAAAAAAGAGATCAATTGTGTATTGTTCACAAAAAGGAGAATCTGTTCTCTCATGGCCTAAGTTAATAAAAGAAAGGGCAAAGCTTCATTGGCTTACAGTGGACTTCAATAATAGTACAGTGTAGTAAGATGATGAAGACATTTCCATTTTGATCATTTCTCTTGTTGATATATAGTGGGGGGAATAAGCCTGTGTATTTAACCATCAATAGATGAAACAAATAAGGAATTATTATGAGGCAGTGATGTAAAAAAATGACTGATCTGGAGTAAGGAATATTACCATCCTTGCATTTTGAGAAAGAAAATAACATCTTTGCAAGACTTCATAATTGAGTGAATTTCTATGTTGATAGCTCTAATGCAGTTGCTGTATCTGCCTCTTTTACCCCATTTTTCAAACTGCTTTGTTTTTTAAAGGTTTCACTAAAGTGTTCGGGTAATTTTTTTTGGTGGAGGCATATACCAACTATTGAACTCAAGAGCACTCGACCACTGAGCCACCTCCCCAGCCCTATTTTGTATTTTATTTAGAGACAGGGTCTCACTGAGTTGCTTAACACCTCACCATTGCTGAGACTGGCTTTGAACTAGTGATCCTCCTGTCTCAGTCCTCTGAGTGTTCTGGTAATTTAAAGTCATCTAAGGCAACATCCTTATGCACGAACATTTCTCAGACTTCCATGAAGCAGTTGACATCCTAGGCAATTGATAAAGCTGTTATGATAAATAAAAACATAAACAAAATGTCACCTAAGTCTCCTTTACTTCACAATTTATTTACTATCATAACATGAAACTCTCAGCATAGGAAAATATAATTAGATTTTAGAGCATGAAGTCAAAGTATCTGAAGTAAATTGGTTGATACTTTAAACTGATACCCTGCCTTTCCTCTTGTATTTCTTTCAGGATTGTTTCACTAAAGTATATTTTTCAAAAAATAACTTCATTGTATGTAATAGTTACATTATTATATATGTGGTTACTTGTCTGTGTTCCAGATATATCTTAGTAAAACTAGTGAATGACTAACATAGATAATTGAAGCCCATATATTTGGTATTGTTTGACCCTTAAGCTTTTAAATATCTTAGCATGAAGGATAAAGACAACTATATATCTCTTTTTAAGTTTATATATTTATACCATATTTCCATTTGTTAAATCAGTATGGCAAATGAATAAAAACATCTTAATATACAATTGAACTTTTTTTAATTTCTATTTTTTATTCAACTTACACCTGGGATAAAAAAAATTAAACCTCAATTTCTGTCCCTAACAGTAGGGAGTTTTTTGTTCTTAAATATCTAAATTCTTTCTAACAACCGTTGGAGAGCTTTTTGGCTGTCCTTTTAAGTGTCTGCCTTACTGTAATTTTGTGTACTTACTGAAATGGAATTTTTAGTTTGGAAGAAGAATTTGGGACTATCCCTATTTGAAAAAAAAAAAAGAAGAGGTTTACTGTAATGTCACAGGAAATGTTTTTAAAGTGCATCTGTAATAGAAAATTGTAGACATACTTTGCAGTGCTGAGATAAGAAAGTGTTGTGAATTGTGAATTTCACTGAAAAGGTCTAAATGTGTTGTCCTTCTCTTAAAAGGAAAAAAAAACTAGAAATAAGTTTAACCAAAGGGGTAAAATGTATCTATGATGAAAATTATAAAATATTAATGAAAGAAAATGAAGCATGTGTATGCTCGCACACATACAAACACAAACACACACAAACACATGTGCATACAGACATTCCAATGTTCACAGATTGGAAGAATCAATGTTATTAAAATGTTTGTACCACCCAAAGTAATCTAATGATTGAGTACAATCCCTCACAAAATACCAATGGATGTTCTTCATAGAACTTGGGAAAAAAAAAAAAACCTATAATTTACATGGAACCACAAAAGTACCAGTGGAAAAAGCCATTTCAAGCAAAAATAATAAAGCAGGAGGCATTATACTATCTAATTTCAAAATATGGTACAAAGATGAAGTAATCAAAACAGCATGGCATTAGAAGTACAGACATATAAACCAGTGCAACAAAATAGATAACTGGGAAATTAACCCATGCATCTGTGGCCAACTGATTTTTCACACATGTACTATGAACGTACATTGGAGAAAGGACAGTGTTTCGAATAAGTGGTGTTAGAAGAATTGGATATCCACATATAGAATGAAACTAGGTCCCAGTCTCTCACCAGTTACAAAAATCAGTGAAAAACAGATTTAAAGACTTAACTATAAGACCTGAAATGATAAACCTCCTAAAACAAAAAAGGGACACACTTCAAGTGATTGGAATTGGCATGAATATTTTGGATAAGATCATGAAAATACAGAAGGCAAAAGCAAATACAGAAATATATGATTGCATTCGATTAAAAAATGTTCTGTATATAGCAAGGGAAATAAGAGAGTCCAGAGACAATCTATATAATTGGAGAAAAGACAAAATACTTGTAATGCTTACCTATGAAAAGGTACTATAAAAAGGTACTTTACCCTATGAAAAGATACTGACAAACCTCAGTATCCAGAATATGTAAGGAACTCCAAAATTTCAATAGGGGAAAAAATGGAAATAAGTCTAAACAGCATCTCTCAAAAGACAAACGAGTGGCCAACAGGTATGGAAAAGTGCTCAATATCATTACTTATCAAAGAAATGCAAATCAAAACCACAAAATTATCCTACTCCAGTAAAACAGGGCAATTTTTAGAAAGACATAAGATAAAATATACTGGCCAGAACATGAATAAAAGGAAACACTTGAACAAGGTCAATAGGAATATAAATTAGGAGAGTCATTAGGATAAAAAGTATGGAGGTTACTAAAAAAAAGTAAAAATAAAATAGAGCTGCCATAAGATCCACTAACACCATAGCAATCCCACTAGTGGGCATCTATATAAGGGAAGTGCAATCACTGTGTGACTCTGCACTCCTGTGCTCACTGTAGAACATTATTTACAGTAGCTGAGAAATGCAAGTGTCCATCAACTGATAAACAGATACAGAATATGTATATATGCCAGCTGGATACTATCCAGTCATTTAGAATGAAATCCTATCATTTACAACATGGAAGAAACTGGAGATTGTTATTTTAAGTGAAATAATCAAGGAATAGAAAGACAACCTATCACACGATCTCACTCACCTGTGGCACGATATAGAAAAGCTGATCCCATGGAAATTGAGTGTATGATGATGAAAGTCAGAGGCCAGAGACAGTAGTGTGTGGGAACAGATGGGGAAAGGTGAATAAATGAGTACTAAGTCATAGTTAGAAGCAAGAAGTTCTTTTGTGTTTTTGTGGAGTCTGGCGACTGTAGAAAAAAAAATTATGCACTATATATTTCAAGAAGGTAGAAGGAAGCATTTTAAAAATTTTCACTTTAAATAAATGTATAAGGAAATAGATAATGTTTATCTCTGTTTAAGCTGACCTAAACATCGCATACTATACACATGCATCAGAACTTTTTACAGTAAACACATAAATATTAAAAATTTTACTTTTATGTGCCCATTACAAGTAAATGAATAAAAAGTGCAAAAATAACAATTCAAACAAAACCCTCCCATAACATTTGTTTTGGCTACCTAGTATAGAGGTCTGGGCTCTTTCACCATTTAAACTACATCGTCTAATTAAAGATGAATATTTGCTATTTAAATTGTTCTCCTTTATTAACTATTAATTCCTTTGCCAAGCTATCTTTTCTCCCAATTTACCTCTATAAGATTTAGTTCATCAAAAATGAAGTACAGTTGATCAGTATTATGTTGGACTTTCTAAGCAGTTCCTTTTTCTTTTTCTGTTTTCATGTGATTTACAGGTTTTTGAAAATTGCTATTTCTATGTCTTCACAAGAGATAAAAAGGAAATCCAAAAGCTTAAGTATTTGATAGGGAACAGAACTTAAACTACCAGAGAAAATCCAATTTTTGGATTATCTGAAAGTTACATTTTTCTAAGAATACTGTGTTCCTCACCAATACAGTTAATCATTCCTATATCAAAAAGAAGCTTTTCAAAAAGTCTGATATAAAGTAAGGGATACATAATATTCGTGTAATGTAAGTTTTCTGACACAAGAGAAATGATCATATTCCAATTTTCAGAAATTGTCATTTTCATGATTTGTTTCTTGAAAATGATAAAAATCTAAGAAAAATACACATAGAAAAATGCTTAGTACTTAGTTTCCAACTTAAGATTCTGTAGTTTTCTGGATCACTTTACATGACAATCATTGCTTAGGTCTTAATTGGAAATAACTGCATCCCATTTGGTACTGTGAAGGACTAGACATGAGTTTGGTTGAATACAGGATCTGGGAAACTGATCCAGCAACAGAAGGTTAAAGGTCTGGGAGGAAGACCGGGATTTTTGGACTAATGTCTAAAAGTAATATAGAATTATTATTCAATTCCTAAAAGTTCTTTTGGTACAAAGAGAACACTAATCTTGTGGAGAGAGGATAGGTGTTCATGACATTCTGGAACTGACCATATTCTAAGTTAATCAGAAAACTCACCAAGGCTCCACAGAATCTGGCCAATTAAAGCAAAATTCTAGCTATTATTAATGTGGATAAATACAGAAGTCAGAAAAAAAGACAGGTGTGTCCTATGGAGGTTTCTTGTTTTGACTTGGTTTTAATTTTAGAAAAAAAAATATTTTAAATGATTTTTAGGGTTAGAGGGGAAGTTTCAAAATGATTGTCAAATCCAAATCCTAAATCTAAAATCTAGTATTTCAAATGGGGCTTCTGTTGCTGAAGTAGCAAATATTTGGTTTAGAGTGTTGCATTAGTCGGATATTTTTTGCCTTTGTGACTATAAGACCCAACCAGGCCAACCGGAGAGGAGGAAAGGTTTATTTTAGGGATCATGGTTTCAGAGGTCTCAGTCCATAGTAGGCCAGGGCTCCAGGTAAGGCTGAATATCACGGCAGGAGAGTGTGGTGAAGGGAAGCAGCTTCCATCATGATCAGGAAGCAGAGGAAAAGAGAGACTCCACACTCCAGATATAGAATATATAGCCCATAGCTATGTCCCAATTCCCACCTCCTCCAGCCACATCCTACCACTTCATGTATCTACATCAAGAACATGATCTAGAAGATTTCTACTTTGGGCAAAGAAAATAAAAAGGAAGATTATCTGCAGAGAAAGTTAAATTTTAAAAAAATCAGTCTGAATTTATTGTAGTGGTGTTTTGGCAATATTAGTCAATACTCCTTGCTCAACCTGACAACTCTTTCACCAACTTCTCCTACCCAACATATTTGTGTGCTGCCTACTCCATGGGTACCTAGATTACATATGATGGTAGACACTAGATCCTGAACCTATAGGCAGAGACATTTAATTCCAGGATTGTTATAAATGTAAGGGCTGGATCTTCTTACATTTATTCTTACTTATTCTTTTCTTCAGATATTGGAAAATACAGCTTTCATGCATCTAGCTATGAGAGGTCAAAGACAGAATGACCATGGCCAAAGGGAAATCAGGAAAATATTATCTTCCTATGACTCAAAGTTAGTGAGCAAAACATTCATTATCTCAACCCTCAAGACTTGGGTATTATTTGTTAGGGCAACTAATGATTTTAACCTGGACTAATACATTAGTAAGTATAATGTATGGAAGTCTTTTTTGCCAAAAAATCAATTTTCTTTCCCTTCATTTTGTGTACGCAAGTATACACACAAGTAATAAATGTTTACTCTGCACCCTGTGACTCTCAATTTTAAGAGAAAAAGCTTGACACATGTTACCAAACCCTGGCAGCAATAGTTCAAAATGTGCCTGCAATTATCTCCTCCACATTTTTTTTCTTGGTGTTGGTGGTAATGCGGGTGGGATGACTCACTTTTCCAGATACAGCATAGCCCAGTGGTTGAGTACACAGGTTCTGAAAGCAGCCTGCCTAAGGCTGAATCCTGGCTGAGCTGGCAGGAAAGCCCAGTGTCATCTAAACGCCAGGCCCAACCTCTTTCCACGGTGCTTCTCTTTTCAAATATCAAATTCTAGTCGTCGGTAGAATCACTGGAATGCTTCAATATAAAGTTAATGCATATTTTCTCAGCAGAAGGACAGTGAGATAACCCAATTATCAATCTCAATGTCTCCTCAAGGAACAAAACTTTTTCATGTTGCTGAGGTTCAGTGAGTATCACAAATTGTCTCGGTTGAAATATGTTGATATATAGCAGAAGAACTGCCATAAACACTTTAGACTTCACAATATACTGTTAAAATTCATCTAATTTTCATCTCAAAGCTGCTGCAAATGCTTCACTGAGTGAATCAGTCAATTGTTGATTTTCACTGTGGAATTTAATACTGCATTTGCAATTATATCCATGCAAATTTTCCTGAAAAAATAATATTTTTTTCTGAAGAAAGTACAGCCTATTCTTGTAGTTTAATATTTACATAAGCGAGTATGCATATACATGTCTTGATAACTCTTTCCACATTGAAAAACTTCAATCAAAATTTCTTTTATACTTCTAAAAATTGTCATTTTTATACTATTGAGAAGATGCTGAACTGATAAACATCTTTCTGTTTAGTTATAAATCACCTGGTAGGAAGCATCTAAAGTGCAAAAAGCTCAATATATTTCATATTTTTCTGATGTATGTATTTTACATTTTGTGTTATCCAAAAATTGCAAATATAAGGAAATAAATTAGGAAAGAACTAATAGATTTTTAAGCTTCATATTTGGGGCCAACAGGTCTAATAATACTAACTTCTAAAATTCCTTCCTGTCAGAACTTCCCCAATCGGGCATTGAGATTATTCTCATCATCATCATAAATCAATTAATATCCCTTGGAAATTTGGTGGAGTGTTTCTTAGAGTCCTTTAACAGAGAATCTTGTCTAAGGCACACTTTATTTACCCCTTCACGGGGGAAGTTTCTGCTAGTATTGAAACAAAGGGTTAATTGTGAGGCAGGTTTTGCTATACCTTTGCCTATTACTTACTCTCAAATACAGAATTAGTCTTTATTTCTCTCAACTCTCACTGACTTAATGACTTCAAAGATCTTTAAATAGTTATTACCTAAAAGGAGTAAGTAGTCAGTAATCCAGGATGAATTGCTCATTTGTGTTATTCAAAACCTAATGCTGAACCAGCCCTCTGGGCAGGTATGTTAAAAGTAAAAATAAGAAAATTAAATAACAAAAAGATGTTCATTTTGGCATACTGGTTTGGGATGGCTTACCTTGGGCCTAGGATAATTTTAAGGACCCATGACAGGACTTAATTTTAATTTCTTTTAAATCAGAAGAATAACGGCATAATACTAATCAGGATAGGATAATAATTGGAGCTTGAGTTATATTTACATTTATACTATTACAATGATAAATTATAATTTTTAATATTTTTTAGAGGAAGGGCCCCAGGCAGTAAATAATGCATGAATCTCATGATAACCATATGTAGCTCCTTTACTGGTTATAAATCATAAGCAATTATTTGAATAAAGAAATAATTAATTGAAGTTATATTTGAGCAGTCAGTCTATATGAAGAACTGGCTTACCAATGCTGGGTTATAAAAATTGAACTACCTCAGAATCTCCTTTACACAACTTAGCTTTGTGCATATTAGTGTTGTTTATAATTATACCACAGAAAATTAAATTCACTTAAGTTAGTGTGGAAGTTTGGAAATGGTCTTCAATAGTCCTAAAATCAAATTCTTAGCCAGTATATTTTATCATCAGAAAAGGAAACCACAAATAAGCTAACATAGTACTAAACATTGTTTTCTAATTTATGCCCCATAAACAATGATATTTGAGTAAAGGCATTTATTAGAACATAATGTGGAAATGTTGCAGTTTATCTCAAGGAAACTTTGTAGTGCAATATCAACAAATATATTAAATTGAAAGCATGGATTAACTACAAAGACTGTAAATAAAAGTATGTTGGGAGTAGGCAAGAAATAATTCAAGCAGATTTAAACAGACATCTTTAAAAGATTGTTTTTTGTTTGTTTGTTTTTTAGTACTGCCTAGAGAAACGCTTAGGAACCAGACATTCATTCAACTATCATATATTAAACAATATTTGCTGGTTAGCTACAATTCAAACTAAAGAACGAAAATAATGCCTAATAAGAGATGCTCATTTCTATTGGAAGAGGATAATTTACTTATAATCGGGCCTTTACTTTTTTCAGTTACTTAGAAAAAGTATTTTCAAATTGTCAAAGTTTAGTATATCAGTTCTAAAAAATCCAATAATATTTTAAATGCATAATATTAAATAACAAAATTACTGAATTAGGTAATAAAATCTCCTTTTCCTTACTATGAACTCACTATTCATTTTACCACCTTAAAAAAATGTTAGGCTTATCAAGGATGTAATATGTCTTTAATAAATAGGATGATCTAGTTTTAGTTTGGGGAAATTTATAGCATTGTAGGTCCTTTCAAGCTCAAAAATGTACCTTGATGAATGAGGGTGGTTTTCTGACAATCAGTTACTTTGACTGTTTCATTTTTACCAGCAAGTTTGAGGATTTAAAAGGGAAGAAAGAAAAGAACTTAGTATAATTAAATGCAATTTGAACAAATTGTTTTGGTGTTTATTACATACTGGTGTTTCATGCAGAGGCCTGACCTAAGCTTATGTTAGTGTTGTTTTTGTATTCAGATTGTCGTGGAGATGGCTTGGAGAAGAGTTTGGTCCAAATGATGCCTGTGGTGTTGGAGAGTTGGCTGGCAGTAGCAACGGGGAATAAAATGGTTCTGGGAAGTGTAATTTAAAAATTCATTGAATATATTGAATACATTGGGGTAGATAAAAGGAGGAGACATGATAAAGTTTTTGACTTGCCTATTTAAGGATTGGTTGTGCTACTAACTAATGCAGAGAATTCAGAAGTAAATGAATTTTGGATGGAAAAGTAAGACATAAAGAGACGTGATGATTAGAGGATTTATATTTTGAGTGTGATATATGTGCAGCATGTAGCATTCTTGGGTGTGCATAAAGTCATACCTATGTAATTAAAGGGGAACACCAACTTTTGAGACATTGGAAGAAAAAGAAACAATAAATGAGATAAGAAAGAGTGTACTCACTGAGGAGTTGAAGAATTACCAGAAGATTGTGATGAGCCAGAAAAAAAAATTTAGAAGGAAGAAAATATCAAAAGTTGGAGAAATCAAAAAGAAAGTTGTTTGGATTTTGTAAGAAACTGAACATGAATGGCATTCCCTCTTCATTGGTTTTCCCCACTACTTTGTTTTAGACCAGGAAAAAAAAAACTGACAAGATTGAGAAATTTATGAGAAAAGAGAACGTAGGAAAATAAATGTCAAAAAGGTTTTGATAAAGCTCATTTTCTATGATTTTTATCTTCCCTTTAGAACCCTAGAAAGTGAAGAAAAAATATGATGTGATCAAAGACTTATGAAAAGACAGAAATTGGAGAGATCAAAATGCATTTAAATACTGATGGGAAAAGGGATATTAGAGAAACAGCTCAGAAATAGAATTAAAAATTGATCAGTTAGTTTACCTAAGGAGACAGATGTAGGCCCATAATATGGAGATTATTTTAGAGTAAAGCTTTATTCTACATTTTCTTTTATGACGGTGGGGGAAATGAATGGAGGAAGATTGCAGATGGAGGTCAAGGGGTAAAATATCAAGTCATTTCTACCTGCTGATTACTGCAGATCATAAAATATTAAATTTCCATGTGACACATTATATGCCTGCATGTTTCTGAATACACATACATGTGTGTGCATTCCCCAGACACACATGCACACACACACATAAACACACTCATTTTCTGTGTGAATTAAGTTATCTGTTTAAAATTTATTACTCATGTAATATATGTGCAGCATGTAGCATTCACATTTATTACTCATGTAAATGTGTACAGGTGTAAAGTTCAGTGATTGGACAATTTGGTCAAATTAATCTATAGATTTTTGAAGTCAGGAAGAAAATAAAATGAATAACAAATTTTTAAAAATTTATATACTACATGCAGAAAGAATAGTTCACTAATTCCTTTTACTTTTCTTTTTTTTTTTTTTTTTTTGTACTAGGAATTGAACTCAGGGGCACTTAGCCCCTGAGCCACATCACTAGACCTAGTTTGTTAGTTTGTATTTTATTTAGAGACAGGAACTCACTGAGTTGCCTTTCTTTTGCTGAGACTGGGTTTGAACTCATGATCCTCCTGCCTCAGCCTCCAGAGCTGCCAGAATTTCAGGTGTGCACCACTGCGCCTGGCTCACTTTTCAATTTTAACAAATGAAGGTTTTTCCTTGCCATCTTTTCCTTCAAGCAATAGTCAGCTAAGGTTAATAATGTAATAACAGTAGATACAAGGGGTTACCATGTTTCAGGCATTGTAATAAGAAGTATTTCCCAGTAGTGTTTTCCTTATCATCTAATCTTGCTATCTGAAATAATCACCAAAACCTGTCCTTTTCTCTGTCATTAGGTACCAAGTCATTAAGATGTTCACTCAGTTTTCCAGTGCATCACTTCTACTGTTTTGGCAAGATAAATCTAGTCAATCATGGTGAATGTTGCCTCCCTAGTTCATGTGAGTTTTCTATTTCCAGAGTTTATTATTTGAAATCCACCTGAAATTCTCAATATGGTTATGCCGTAAACAGATTGATCTCTAGGAAAAATGTGTTCTGATTCCCACTGTCTACATCTGACCAATGACTTAGAAAACTTTGAGAATGACAATGTATCATAGGTAGCTTGTGATAAATTTTATGACATATAAGATATTACAAAGAAAATTTCTTAAATAATACACTGGTCTCAATTGTATTAAAAACAGTATATTTGAGCAAATTTCCATTTCACTTGTTGGATTCTTTTTTTTTTAACTTTATCGCCTTTACATAAAAGTCATACTTCAAACAAGTTAAATACTGCAAAATCACACTAGTTTTCTACCACAAACTGCAAAGCAAGCAAGAAAGTGAGCTGCATTAAGAGTGACAATCTTGTTGTTAGATAAGCAATAGAATATATTTTGCATAAGAAAGAACAGTATCAAAGGGAACATTAAGTGGCAGATTGCAAAATGACATCAAAGACATAACAACATAGACATTTTTTTCTTTCCCTTTTGTGAGGCACCAACCTCCTCAGAGTAAATGTTACAGACTGTGTAAATAATGGGATGGAGAACAATTGGGAGGCAATGTCACTAAGATGCTTTTCAATAGCCACAATAAACTTGATTATTTAAACATTAAAACATTTCTCAATACAGATATACCTCACTCATGGGAAATTATAGAAGCTATCATACAGCTTTTGTAGCTTGAGATATTTTTAGTGATATAAAAGGTGAGTCAACAATTTAGAATGAAAAGAAATAATAAGCTGGGTAGGTCAAATAAGACATCTACTTAAAACATGGCTTTATTTTGTGATTTTCTCAAACATGAGCAAGAGGGTTGGGGATATAGCTCAGTTGGTAGAGTGTTTGCTTCACATGCACAAGGCCCTGAATTCAATCTCTAGCACTACAAAAAAAAAAAAAAAAAAAAAAAAAGCAAAAAATTATTCATCATACTCTAAAAGTTTTGCAGTTTTAAGATATTTGGTCCTCAGCTAACAACTTCCAAGGATGAACTAATATATTATTTCCCCTGTTATGTTATCTGCCTCAGTATATAGAACACTACAAACTTTCTCTGACACATTCAGATAATTTGAAGAAGATATAGGAGCACAAGTCAGATATAGAAGGCCAACTTGGTCACAAAAGTCATCTGTCTTTTGCTGGGGAAAAATTTGTATTGCCTAACATTAGTTCATATTAAAATTTACCATTAAAGAAATTTTAAGTCACATTAGTATTTGAAAGATTGGTGGTTTAGTTAGTTTTTGCATCTCTGTGACCAAAATACCCAATAAGGACAACTTAAAGGAGGAAAATTTTATTTGGGGCTCATGTTGTCAGAAGTCTCAGTCCACAGATGGCCAACTCTGTTGCCCTGGGCCCAAGATGAGGTATGGGGGAAGGTGCCCAGTACAGAAGAGCTGCTTAGCTCTTGGTGGAATCTGGAAACAGAGAGTGAGAGGGAAGGAGCCTCAGGGAAGATGCAGAGCATGCGCCAAATGACCTACCTCTTCCAGCCACACCTACCAGCCTACAGTTGCAACCCAGTCTGTCCATTTAGGTGACAGCTCTCATAGTCTAGTTATGTCACCTCTGAATAGTTCCACATTAAAAAGAACAATTTGAGCAGCAAAATTTTTAATTTGGGGTTCACAGTTTCAGATGTCTTAGTCCATAGATGCCTAACTTCATAGTTAGCCTGAGGTATGACAGAATATCATGCTGGAAGATTGTGGTGGGGGGAAATGGCTCAGGACAGGGCCACCATTAAGCAAAGAGAGAATACCTCACCATGGAAAATATATATGCCATAAGGCATGCTCCCAATGACACACCTCCTCCAGCCACACCTACCCGCCTACAGTCACCTCTCAGTTAATCCCTACCAGGGGATTAATGCACTAATTAGGCTAAGGTTCTCATAACCCTATCATCATTTTATATCACCTCTAAACCTTCTTTCACTGTTTCACATAAGAGCTTTCAGGGGGCGGGACACCTACCATCTAAACCATAACTAAGGGCTTAAGGAAAAAGTTTAGGATGATGTAATGCCATACATACCAACCATAACTTATTTTACAAATATGTACAGTTATTAGAATGAAGTAAGGTTATAATTTAGCATCTTTTAATTCTATAACAAATGTGGAGACAAAATAATAAAGATAGGATGATGAATATCTTTATTATGTATGTTACCAAACAGACTCATAGGTTTGTTCAAGACATAGCAATTCAAATGTGTGGTATTATGTCTGAAACAACTAATGATGTTAAAAAGGAAGAGTCAATTGGTAAAGGCAGAGTTGGGGACAGATAATTTCATATGGTCATTAATCTCTGGGAAATGTTTTTATTATTACTATTAATATTATTGTCTCTAAATATTGAAATATGGAAAGTAATGCAGTGATATTAGTTCATTTATAGCAAAATGCATATTTATAACAAAATTATCTGATTTCTATTAGAGGTTAGCCCGCCTAACTTTAAGTGGGTTAATTTACCTTCCTCATATTATTCATATAAAATATATAAAACAGGAGAAAACATGTAAATTCATGTCTTTTTTTGTTGAATATAAATAACAAATTAAATAAATTAGGCAATGTTTGCATAGGGGTATTTCATAAATTAGAGTAACCCAAGATGAGATTATACCCAACTTTTGACAGCTCACTTGTTTTGAGCCTGGAAAAATTACATTTTGAACTTAGTTTCTTCAACCATATAATGGGTAAAATACCAAAGATGAGATAGAAATGTTGCACAGGTTAAGTTGGCTAACATATACAGTCCTCTGCATAGTACATTGTACATATTTAGGACTCAGTAAAGTTATCTCAGTCCCTTTGGTTTTCTCATTTGCTTGGAACTCAATATGGTACGTAAGTATAACTAGTGACACAATAGTAATTATGCTTATGGTATTCAAAATGTCCTTGACATTTACCAGATATGCTACTTGGAAAAATAATTCCTCAAGAGTCTTACCAAAAAACATTTTTAAAAAGTATTAATGTAAGTCAGGAGCAATGGTGCATGTTTATAATCCCAGTGGATTGGGAAGCTGAGGCAGGAGGATCATGAATTCAAAGACAGCCTCAGCAATTTAGCAAAGCCCTAAACAACTTAGTGAGACCCTGTTTCAAAATAAAAATAAAAATAAAGTTCTGGGGATGTGGTGAAGCACCCCTGGGTTCAATCTGCAGTACCAAAAAATAAAAATAAATTTTAAAAGCATTAATGTAACAAAGGAAGTCTAGACAGACACATAGAGATCTATATATTTATCAATTTCCCATATTCTATATTCATAATGTGCAGTTGCACATAAAATAATTTGAGAAATAACAAAAAGTTCATTTGACTTTTAGAGTTTTTTTTTTCTTTCAAGTCTGTGAAACACTTATTAAAACTCTTTGGAAAAAATTTTAAGGAAAACTCATTGAGAAATTCAAACTCCAATTGCTAAAGAATAGATTATATAAATTCTATTAATAAAAACCACCTTGAATTGTAAAAGTTCTAAGCCCACTTGTGCACAATATTGCATTCAATCAAAACTAACACATCACATGATCATTTAGGATGTAATTGTACCAGCAATGATAAAGCTGAATTGTTAGAGAATTGCTCAGGGGGGAGACAACACTGGAACTGAGTCTTAAACTCCACACAGGATTTGAAAAGTTATCAAGCATCAGGTCTTAAGATAATTGTCATTTAAAGGCAAAGATGCAAACCATGTTCATGTAGTTAATGTTTGGGCAAGTTTATCAGAAGTAAAAAAGATTGAAGTATACTGTATAGTATACCCCAGATATGGTTTCATTCCAAGTCCTGCTTGTCAAAATGAAATTTCCTTGTTTTAGTATACAGCTACATATTATGTCTTTTTCAAACCAAATCATTTTCAGAAGAAATGGATTATTTTGCGGGAAGTCCTCTATCCTTTAAACTGAGAACACTACCTTTCCTTGATAATACTATTCACACAATATGGCTGCTAATCTGGACACACTTAGAAACCTCAGTTTAACACTTCCTACGAGAAATTTAGGACTTGAACATGGGAAACTTCCACAATAACTATTTCTTTCTTGCATTTCACAACCTCCCTTCCTCTCCTTCCTTAGATACACACACACACACACACACACACACACACACACACACACAGATACACATACATTAATGATTTTGGATTTACCTAAGCTATTGAAAGTAAATTGATATGTTGTTTTAGGGTCCAATTCTAGCTTATTCCAAAAAAGGAAAAAAAAATTAAGCGATAATCAAAATGGTGTCATGGATTGCACAAGAAGAAAGTCCAACTAAAGGAAGCCAAGATTTCTTGCAGAATTCGGGGTGAGTTTTTTACAAGACCCTGAATGACATAAGAGATGGCCAAACATTGGAGTTATCTGTCTCCCCTGGGTTAGATTCAGTTAATAATTAAAATATCACTTTTTGGCTTTGTTATAGAAACTCGGCTGTCCCTCACGAATAGTCTTGGAAGGGCAAAAATAAGAGTTATATATGGAGGAGTGATAGACAGTCCAGTCCTGTTACTTAACCACAAAAGTCAATTAAAAGAACGTTTTAATACTTCCCTTAGTGTGGTTCCATCTCACTTCCACTCCCTTAATTACTTACGTAAATAGAGTTTGATTGATTAAGCAGCTATTCACACCAGGCACTATTCTGGTGATAGAGATAGCTGATTAGCTCGAGTCTTCACATGGCTCCAAGGGTAGGGAGAGAGACAGGTAAGTTTATGCATTAGTTCACTGTGTTAAGTGACTTATGGAATAAGGCTTAAAGTGCCAGGAAGCATGAATGAGAGGTGTGTTGGAGACAGTACACCTTATAAAACTGCTCAGTTTACTTGTTTTCTAACCAAGAGAAACTCAATACAACTTGGCGAGTTCACATTTGCTATCTTCACAGAGTGGGAAAAAAATAGAATGACTATATTTTTTAAAATATTTTTGCATTTCTCTGAACTGCTAAAAATTATGAAAATATAGGACCAGAAATAGTAAAAGAGGGAAATAATGGGTTGGTTTCATGGTGATGGGAATATCAAGTGACTTGACAATGATAGACTTTTTTCTTAGATGTTGAGCTTACCTCAAAATTAAATTTTGTGAATGACTATTGAAAAACAGTTTTTCAAGGTGTTTAATGTGTCCTAGTAGATTCTGACATCCCTAAAAATTTTAAATATCACCCTAGGTCAATAAATAAAAAAGCCAACTTACTCCATTGAAAGTCTGGTGCCAAGACATGTGCAGTTTCTTATTATAAAAGTCATGTCTTTGGCCTCCTATGATCATTACTGTCATCTTGTCAGTATTCTCTGTTACACTGGACATATATTTTTAAGATTCTATAATCTAGAAGATCCTTCAAACTACATTTTTCCCCCAAAGGAGAGAATAAAAAAAATACAATCCGACAAGAACAATGGCTCTCAATAAAGATAAGGACATCAATTTTCCCATTTCAAGAAAAGGAATTCCAGACCCAGTGTGGTAGCACATCCTGTACTCCCAGCAACATGGGACCCTGAGAAAAGAGGATCACAAGTTCAAGACCAGCCTCAGCAAATTAGTGAGGTCCTAAGAAACTTAGTGAGATCCTGTCTCAAAATAAAAATAAATAAATTAAAAGGACTGGGGATGTAGCTCAATGGTTAAATACCCATGGGTTCAATTCCCTGTACCAAAAAAAATAAAATGAGAAGGGAATTCCATGTGAAGTATCTTATCAGGCTTTGTTCTCTGTGGCTCACACCTAGTAGAAGCTTCAATTGATATGATTCAGTACATGAAATGATTATATAAACATATTTGTTTGTAATGTTCTGTTTTAAAATGTACTCTATGGGCCAGATTTCAGAACCTCAAAGAAATATTGTTCCTTGATTTGTCCCTTTGAGATGTACTCGTATCTCCTAAAACTGAATAGTCTCTTTCTCAAGGACCTGAAAGTCACCCAGGGCTTGTAGCTCACCGGTTAAGTACCCATTGTTTCATTGGTGCTGGGGAATAGTTCACGAGTGCTTTATCACTGAGTTACATCCTCAGCCTTTTTTATTTTTTTATTTTAAGACAGGTTCTCTCTAAGTTCTTTAGGATCTCACTAAGTTGCTGAGCCTGGCCTCAAACTTGAAAAACCTCTTTTCTCAGCCTCCTGAGTAGCCAGGATTAAAGGCATGGGTCTCTGCACCTGACCTGAATGTCATTCTTCTGAAAATGTTGTCATCATTAAAGATAGGGTCTCTGTCCCCCCATCTCTGTGGGAGGATAGAATCCTAACCTTAATCAGTGCCAGCTAGCAGACACAGTTGGACCATATGCTTCTACAGTGGTCAGAACTCTGCAATTTTTCACTTCCCTGACATTATCTGAGCTTCCCATTCTTCCCTTTTCATACTCCTTCACCATGCCTTGAAAATGCCCAATTACCACTGCAAATCAAAACAGAGCTCAGCTCTTCCCTCTGTCAGAGTAAAATGTGTTTTTGTTTCTTCAATTGATGCCTGGCTTTTTTTTTTTTTTTACCTTTGACTCACCTACCACCATATGGAAAATTTCATGGACATAGGATGCTCTTGTGCTCTTGTGCCAAGAACTGTCCATGGAAGCAGAAAGCCTACATACAACATGGACAATCCTAGAATTTACTCCTGTGCTATTTCTTCTGATTTCCAAAAAGAACATCTCTAGACCTAAGATCACGTATTGCCTTGAGGTACAAAAAACAACCCCTTCAGGAACAGGCTTTTACTTTAGCAATAGGGGCCTCTCCATGGTACTGAAAATGCCACTGTTGCCTGATTTGTTGGGCTGACCAATATTCATCAGGCTTTCTACAAGGTCTCAAGGTGACATTCATATATTCTCACAACTATCTACTTTTCCTCTGGGTACCTAACCCAGTCAATTAGGGAGAATGAACTACCAGTTTCTGAGCATAATATGTAGTTCAATGGAAAAATGGAATTACCCTTCCACCTGACATTTAATTGAACTTTATTCCATCTGTACATTTGCCCCAAACATGCCTTTTCCTGAGTTTTTAACCTTCCTATGCCAATATGAACCATCATCTTCAAAATTCACAACTTCTTTCAAATTCTATGCCTCCAGGCTGAATTCAGATTACTCACCAACTGTCCAAGCTCTAAGGATCTCTAAATGACATTTCATAGAAGTACCTCTGTTTTCAAAGAACTTCCTGTAACTGCCATTTTTTATCAGCCTTATGAGCCATCCCTTTACTAAATCCTATGGTATTTGCATGGATCTATTCACTGTTATGTATAAGGATGAACTTATAACTGAGAGGAATATTCACTTATGAAATGGAACTAGGAAATGAAATATTGGTTGTCTCAAAATCACTTGATAATAATCTCTCATTTGGTATATATCCTAAAACATTATTTCATATAATAGAAAAGTAAGGAAAACAGGAGATTTATGAATGGAAAAAAATATGGCTTCCCAAACCAACTACACAGTTCACTTACCTACCTAGTGCCAAAAGGAATTAGTCACAGGAAGTATTTTATTGATAAATTCCCACCTGCATAAATTAGACCCTAATCTAACCTCTGAGAATACCTACAGTGCCTTTTCCATTTGACTCCTTGCTTGCTACACTCATTTAGCTGTATTTTTTTTGTATTCCTATTCAGATGTTGTCTATTCTGACCAGCATTTCATATTTGGCCTTATCCTTGGTCTCTTCCTTCTGCCTGACTTGCAGCATAGTGATTCTACACTTAGTCTCAGATTCCACAAAGTTACACTTTTGCTGTTTTGAAAATTTAGACTGTTTCCAATTTTGTCTGTTTTCTCATTCTGAAAAAAGTTTGTCAGAGAACAATGTGACTCTGTTGGAGAGTCATAATTGAAGACATCTACAATTATGAGAAAACATGACAATCGGGCAGGTTAATTTCCATGGCCAATTATATGATTTACTAGAGATAAGTAATTGAGACATTCAGTTCAAAATCAAATTGCTCAACTTATGTTAGTTGCTGTATCATGTAATCTTGACATCATACCTTGTGAAAAAAAAACACCTTTGCTTTTTTTCTCAATATCCAGACAGGGATTTTTGAATGTAACTGTGGCAGGTTCTCCCCCTTCCCCACCCCAATACTAGGGATTGAATCCAGGACTGTTCTAACACTGAGCTATATACGTAGATCATTTTTTTTTTAATTTGAGACATGGTCTTGTTACGTTGCCAACACTGGCCTTGAACTTATGATCCTCACTACAGCTGGGATTACAGGTATGCACCACTGCACCTGGGTTATGACAGCTATTGAACAATTGTATTTTAGCCTCAGTTTCATCATTCTCATTCCTTCTTGATGCTAGGGTTGAGACTCTGAAAGTCAGCTTGCCCTTGGATTTCCTGTTCAGATTAGTAGAGAGGAGGTAAGTGGGAAAGCTCTTTCCCACATTCTTTCCCTTCTTTGTTTCTATTTTCTTGTTCCTATCCAGTGTCACCCACCTGTCTGTTCAAGTAGCTGACTGATTACAGTGAACTGACTTTCTAGCACTTGTTGACTCAGTACACCATGCCCTCACGGGGGTACCAGCACCATTAACTGAGGGGCCCTTCTGAGAATTGGGTACCAGCAGAGGAGACCCCTCCTTCCAGCTCAGCAATTCCAGCTCCAGCTCAGTACTATTTCCTTCTTGCTTTTGCTTTTTCACTTCCTGAATATCTAGTAAACAATACTTTTACTATATTTTGTCTTCTAAAATAGCTGGGATGTTTACTGTTTCTTGATTGGGCACAGACAGATACAGTGAACCTTAAGAAGAAATTTTTTGTTGCTATGTGGAAAATGCGTACACTCACATACAAAGTTAAAATCAATAGTTCCTATAACCATGTCTGCTCTTATTATATACGATACATTTAGTTTCATATTATTTTTGTTCTTTTTTTATTTTCTTAAACTTCTAGTAGCACTGTACTAAATTAATTTTATAACCCACTATTAATTTTCATCTCCAGATATTGAGGAAGGTGACACATCTAACACTTTAATATCTGTTAAAACATGACGGTTTAAACCAGATATTGATCTCTTTCTCTCTCTCTCTCTCTATATATATATATTTTTTTTTCGTATGCATATATATCACTTCATGAAATTAGTTTTATTCCTGAATCTATTTAAAAGTTATATGTTCTGCCTTACTTTTGAAAGGGGCTATTATTCAAATAGGACTTACTTGGGCAATTCTTTGACCAATCCTGCAATGACCATGAGTGACTATAGCATTCTGTGACTTGTGATGGCATTCATAAATAATGTGTTTTCTATTTTAAATGATATTAAATTCTATATAAAAACTTAGGTAAATATAAAGAACTGGCTGCTTTATGCTGGAAAATAAAACATTTCAATTAAAACAACTTAAAGCAGGGGTCATTGAAAACCAAAACAATATTACTTTTTATTAATTGTTGTTGTTTGTTTGTTACATCATGTCTCCCTCCATGTTTCCTATAAAATTAAAGCTATTCATCTCAATACAACCTAGCCTTTACCTGTTTCTTCATTCCTGTGTCTCTTATCACACTCTACCTTATGACAAATAGCTAATTCCACCTCTGTACAACCTGTCACTTGTACTCTTTGCATGCATACACAATATACGCAGGGACAGTATGATATACAGATTTTGAATTCATATCCTGACTTATACTGTGTGGATTTAAATAATTATAAACCCAACAACTGAGAACTTATTTCTTGGCCCTTAACATCTTCCAAAAGCTTAAGAGAGATGTTATTTTTGAGTGTCTTTAAGCTCACTTTTATTTAAGTAGATAGAAGAGTACTGATGTTTCTTCTTTAAAGTTTTCCTTTGAAAATTCTTTAAATAGTGCCTACAAAGCATTTGCCAAGTAAGTGCTTAACTACATACAGCATTCTTAGTTTTCTATGGCAATGATGGCATTGATGATGATCAGGAGGGAGGTAGTAATTCTGTTTGTGGCATTGTTACTGCCTCCAATGACTGTCCATCTTCATTCACCTATCTAATTGTCTTTGTCCTTCAGGTTCAATTCAGGTATCATCTCTTCTGGAAAAATTCTCCAAAGCTGCAGGTGGAGTGAAATGAAATGCTCCCACAGTACAGATAACTCCGTGGATACACATCATAAGTTCTCTTGGAATGAGCTGCTTTGGTTGCCTGATTTCCCCCACTGGGCTGTGAGTACCTGGAAGATAGACTACCTATCAGATGCACCTGAATAGAACCATTGCCCAGTCCATTACCTTGCTCATAATTCGCATTCAGTATCTTTGTTGTTCAACTGACTCCCTGAAGTTCAGTTAAATCATTAACAATTTGTGCTTGTCCATGTTGCCAGGACCATGTGTTCAGAATAGAACTCAGAGTAAAATAAATATAAGCTAATTTATCCAGCGCTTCTAATTTATTTCCCCTATGTTTTATCTTAAAATGTCCCTAACATTTGTCCCTTAGGAAATCAGTTCAACACCCTAGTTCTCCTGACCATTGCCTTTTGACCTGTGTTCCTGTCTCATGGGTTCAGTGTTGCTCCTGAGCTGTGCTGTGTACAGTGGACACCATGACCACAGGCTTCTGACTGCCTTCGACTGTCTCCTGACAGCTATCTTCACAAATAAAATTTAAATTGAAACTATTCCAAAAAAACATCCATGACCTCAAGAAGATTTATCAGCTCTCCTGGTATATGTAGTAAATGAAAACTTATTATTCTCCCTTCACACAAATTCTGTCTGACAGATGGTATTTTGTTATTTTAGGAAAGAAGCAGTCTGCTGAGTCTTTAAGGGTTCCTTTAACGGTCCCCTTGCACCATTTCCACAAATCTTTTGCTGCTGTCAACGAGAACACATACAATAAATTATTCTGTGATATAACTACACAGAAATTGCTATCTCTTAGGGTTATGAAGATGAGATTAAGTAAGAAAATGTATAAGAAAGACCTCTGAAACTATCAATACTTTATGAATGTATGTGGGAAAAAAAAGGAAACCTATGTTTTCAAGTTTTCCAAATAAGTTTTCTGAGAGATGTTTCTTTCTGGTTATCTCCATTGAGCTAGCCATTTAAAATTGTTCTTGTCCTTCAAGCATCTCTTCTTCCCCAATGTGACATTTTCCTTTCATTTTTCAAAAGTTAACTGGTACTATCCTTAATTTCACATAAAGGCAAGTTGAAATAGCCAAGGGTATCACTTAAAAATTCAACGAAAGAGACAGAGATGATATTGTTCTATTAATGAATCCCAGGAGACAGCAATCATTCATTATTGTAGAGACGTATGAAATTAGAGATGATTACAATGGGTGCTATTACTTAATATCATTATACATTGACAGTATTCAAGAGAAAGGAAGAAGGGTTTTGAAAAACTAATGTGTAGGCTGCAGAAATTTGCACTTGCAAAAAAAAAGTTTTGAGCATTTTTTGATTTGTTGTACAAAAGTTGGCCAAATTATCATTTTGAGTATATTCATAAAAAAATCACTATACTAACTTAAAACAGATTAAAATGAGTAATTTTGAATTATTCTTAAACAGTGCATAAAATAAATATAAACAGACTAGACTGGCTTGTTATATTTTACAAACACCTTCATTCTAAGTTAACAATCAGTTGTCTTTTAAAATTGGGAATATAAATGGATCTAATAATTTTTATGGGAATTTTGTCAATTTTTCTCACACTATATTTTAAAAAACGAACAACACGTTTTTTATTCTTCAATTCCACTACTAAAAGTTGGTTTCAACCTGGTGTTACAATGTAATTCTCACAACATAATTAGTAAATTCTGGTTTTAGCATTGCAGAAATATTTCAGTTGTAGCAAGTAAGCAGTGTCTGTATATGCAATAGTAGTCAAACTGCTTAGTCACTTAAATAGCTTTTCTTTTTTCTTTCTCAAGAGATTCTAAACAAAGTAATCTTTCTGACATTTTCCATTGAGCTTGTTTTATCTCTGATGTCTTTTGATGTCATATAAATGTCAATTTTCATACCAGGCAGTTATTTTTTACAAATGTATAATCACACTTGGTATTTTTGTAAAATGTTTTGCATGGCCATTCAGTACATTCTCCAGGAATTTTATAAACTTTATTTCTACTTATGTGTAGTCAATTAGTCAGCTTGCACCATGCAATGACTATATCAGGTGGTATCTCCTCTTGTTTTTAAAAATACTTACATTTTAGAAAAACTTCAGGTTCTTACCATAGTTGCAAGGATAGAGCAGTGAGTTCCCGTATATTTAATACCCAGTCCCATTTTTTCCTATTAAAATCCTCTTACGTGGACAATGCACATTGGTCAAAATGAAGAATGACACATCTCTATTAACCAAGTCCCAGACTCAATTTAGATTTCATTAGTTTTCTCAGAATGTACTTTTTTCTGTTCCAGGTTCTATCCAGAGAACCACATTCCATTTGTCCACTTGTCTCTTCCACTGTGTCTATATAATGACCTTGGCAGCTTAGAAGTCCTGCTCAATATTTTGTGATCCACCCCCATATGAATTTATTGTTACTTTAGTCTAACTTTTTATTGTCATAAATTTTAATTGAATGCAACCATTGTACTCTATTTGGTTAATTGTATCCTTCACAATTTTACTGCTAATAGAAAAGGGTTAATTTACAAAGGAGCTTGTATCCTCCTAAGAGGATATGCATGATTGAAGTAAATACATATTTTAACTAAATTGTCCCAAGAGGAATTCCTCTTTTAAGGAAATAGTAATTTTCCTTAAGGAGTAGCAAATAAAAGGCTTATTCTGTACTCATATTTCCTTAGTATTATACAGAATGTATATTACCTAAATGAGGCAGCAAGTGAGACCGGGGGGGGGGTATTTATCACACTAGCCTTAAAGATAAGAACTGAAGCTTTACAATCATACTTATCTACATATACTGGACCAACACACTCTTTGAAACCAAAGGAATTTCCTACATATTGGTCCCCCAAAAATGAAACCAAAAACCAAATAGTACAACCACCAACACCACCAAAAGAAAAGAGACTTCAAGGTTCACAACTAAGAAATGAGGAAGCTTTGGGATGAATATAGACAGAGATGGATGATCTAGATTTTCAGTGCTCCGTGAAGGGAAGGAAATGACTGCAGCAGCAGTGAATGCATGTCCCTGAGAGTGATCCCAGCAGAGAGGACAATGAAAACAAGAATGAAGATTATTTTGCTTATTTCATATTTATTTTATGACTATTTAAATCTAAATGATAGAGATAGAGGAGAATGTTCCATTCCTGAGCACACAGACTCACCGTCTAATATGAATAATAGTTATCATTCATTCCTTCTCTTTAGTGTCCTTCAAGGAGATGGATAGAAATAAATGAGTCACTGAACAATGGGGAATGATAAGCTACTTCAAAAGATGGTGTTAGTGAGGACTTAGAACAGCAGTTGGGCCTTGTTAGGTGATTATGAGAAGAATTCAAGGGAGCAGGGTCTGGCTCTGCATATCAGAAAATGACGTTAAATATTGACATAGTTGGGACGGGTCAATCAAATGTTTATGTTTTGGAAGCTTGGATCGAAGTGTGGTGGTACTAAATATTAGTGTGCCTTTAAAAGGTGAGGCCTCCTGGGAAGTAATTAGGTCATTAGGGGCCTCACCCGAGGAAGGGATTCGTGTGGGTTTCTGGGAGCTTGATCCCTAAATCTCTCTGGCTGCCTGTATGGTCATGTGATCTCTTTCCCATGTACTTACACCATTTTGATGCCACCTGACACAAGGGTATGACCAGTGTCACACAAAGCCAGACCATGCTCCTGTACCTCCATAATTGTTAGCTAAATAAACTTTTTTTTCATTATAAATTACCCAGCCTCAAATATTTTGTTATTTCAACAGACAATAGACTAATCAAAGTATCATAATAATTTCTACATCAAAGTTAGAAGAATGAAGAGAAGCTAAAATCATGGCTAGAAAAGAAACAACAGATATTTATATTTGTCAGGATGGGGACAGGGGCAGTATTTTAGGCAAATAGGCCCATTTTGTAGTTTAGGCAATGTCTTATTTTATTTTGATATCTTGCCTGATATTAATATCGTATGGAATTACATCTAAAAAGAAAACAAGACCTTGGTGTAAGTTTCAGGCCTGGTCTAGCCATCAAGGTGACTTTTCTCTCCCTTCAACCATTTATTCAATAAATATCTATTGAACATCTAATAGATACATGTCCCTAAAATTATAACTATACAATTCATATTCTTGTGCTCAAAAAAGAATTGAGGTTTAACGTTACAGTCTATACACTATATAGTTATTATATAATAATAGAACCATAATTATATATTGGGGAAGGAGTGACTTACTTTCATGGTGATAAGAAAAAAGGTGGTATTTAACTAAGTGTCAAAAGATGCATAATTTTTGCCATTTTCAGATAAGGAAGAATATTGTAGGCAAAAGTAACAATGGGGAGGAACCTATTATGTGAGAAGCTCTCTGAGAACTAAGCCAATACTGAGGACAGTTATTTCAGGCCATGCTGATGAGACACAACTTTTCATTCTCTTTTGACCACAGGGCACTCTGGAAGCATTTCAAAAAAGAAAATTTAAGATCACATTGGTGCTATCTGAGTTTTACTTTGTAGGGTGAGAATAAAAACATATATATTGGGGAATAATATGAGAACTAAATAAGATCATACTCAAAAGAGCCTAGTTGTAAGCTGCCATGTTCTTAATGCATGGTAGATGGACCCTCCATGTGGGTGTCCAAACCCTCTCCCAGTGAGAATGCTAACCTCTTGGGAAGAAAGTAGCCCTTGATAAGAGGAAATTCCAGTCAAAAAGAAAGACTATTCATTTTTAAAAAAAATATTATTATTATTTTTTAATTTTGATTTGTTATATATGACCGCAGAATGCATTACAATTCATATTACACATATAAAGCACACTTTTTCATATCCCTAGTTGTATACAAATTTTGTATACAAAGTGGATATGTATACAAAGTAGATATGTATACAAAGTAGAGTCACATCCTTCCTGTCCTCTTACATGTACTCAGGGTAATGATGACCATTGCATTCAACCATCTTTCCTGCCCCTATTGCCCCTGTCTTCCCCTCCCTCCCCCTTTTCCCTTTGCTCTATCTAGAGTTCACTTAATCCTCCCATTCCCAATCCCACAGCATATTATGGATCAGCATCCTTAAATCATTTGGCATTTGTTTTTTGGGGATTGGCTAATTTCACTTAGCATTATATTCTCTAGCTTAATCCATTTACCTGCAAATGCCATGATTTTATTCTCTTTTAATGCTGAATAATATTTTATTGTAAATATATACCACATTTTCTTTATCTGTTCATCTACTTAAGGGCATCTAGGTTGGTTCCTCAGTTTAGCTATTGTGAATTGTGCTGCTATAAACATTGATGTGACTTTGTCCCTATAGGATGCTGTTTTTAAGTCCTTTGGATATTGCTGAGGGCCATTGCCAAGTAGGAATGACGCATCGAAATTTCCTTGCCAGCATACCCCATGTTAAATGGACTTGCCTTGGAATTTCGCTGTTGACATTGCATGTAAGGTGACCTTGCTCAAGGACCAGGGCGGATCCGGGTTTAGAGCTGATCAGGTTTGAGGAAGTATCCCGGTCCTTGGGTTTAGGGCGTTCCCGGTTTAAGACAATAGATGTTTTAGGGAAGTTGAAGGTTGAAGATTATTGCTGCTGGAAATAGGGCGATCCTGCTGCCTCAGAATGGGGCAGCAGCAGAACTGGGATTGCCCCAGAATGTGTGTAGAGGCCGGTGTGAGTTCAGGAATAAAGAATTGCTGTTTGAATCTACTAGGTGTGTGGTGGGGCGCCATGGTGGCTCGTGATCTTGTACCCAGCCAAGACATTGGCATTTGGCGGCCCGTGCGGGGAGCATCTGAAGAGAAGGTAAGTGAAATTGCTTGCCCCTGAGGAAGGCGAGAGAATGGGTGACCATTTCAAAAAACAATGTGTTCTTGTTGTGATTTATTTTGTTTTTATTTCAAGTTGCCTGTTCTTAGAACTTTCTCAGGCAAACTGGAGAAAATGGTTGACTCAAGGTTTGAAGTTGTTCACCTCCAAGGAAGAGAAATTGTTAGAGAAAGGAGGCACCCCAGTGAGACCAAGAACAGCTAGGACATATGTTGATACAATACAAAAACGTAGCCCATGGCTTTTTAGAGACGAGTTATTAAGTATATCAATGGGACCATCATGGTATCCTGTAGAAGGATTTTTCTTCAACAAGAAAGAGATGGCTAGTTCTGTTTACTACATTTGTCTAAGATCTTGGTTTTTACAGACATCTGATTAATTTACAAAGCTAAAGTGTTAAAATATCAACCACTAAATATAAAATCAAGTACTCTTTACTTATTAAGTTCCATAAGGTAATAATATATTTAAACATTATGTGTGTTTTCATAAATTGGTAAATAGAAAAAAGTTTAATATTGCTTTGGTCTGTGTCTTTGCTGAAACAAGGTTACTAAGTCTTAAGATTCTATCAGGTGTAATTTATATACAAAGAGTATAAGAAGTTTCAGTTGATTTATAAAAAGGGTTAATGGTTAAAAAAGAGATATAAAAAGATTCAAGATGTGGAAATATATTTTAATATAAAAGGTTAAAGGAAAAAGAAATGTTTCTAGATGAGATAATCTCTGTGTGGTAAAGGAAAAAGTTGTAAAATGCCATTTAAAAAGATTTTGAGGAAACTAGACATAATTTAAAAGCTTAAGAAAGGAAGAAAGAAGAAAAAGGTATTTGTACATGGCAGATTGAGACAAAGCTTCTTAATGGAGAAAAAAAAAGCCTTTGGTTGAAGGGCAGCCATGTAAACTAACATTAAGCAATTTAAACAGAATCTAAGCCTCGTTTAAAAGAGTGAAGCTGTAGGTGGTGAAAAAGTACATTTAAAAGTACAGTATAGATGATAATTGGAAGGCTTTAAAAGGTTAAATTGAAGGTGGTCGAGATACCTTCCTGGCGGAAAAAAGATTGCCTTACTCATCAAACTATTTAAATGTACTTATTAAACTATAAACTATAAAGAGATAATCTTTGTGTGGTAAAGTAAAAAGTTGTAAAATGTCTAAATAAGTTGCAAAAGGCTTTAAAAGGTTAAATTGAAGGTGGTTAAGATGCCTTCATGATGGATGGAAAAAAAAAACCATGAAAATGGGAAGATAATAAGATAAAAGATATTTAGATAAATAAGATTAAAAATTTGAAGTGAAAAACTTTAAAAACAGAAGTACAGAAAGGTAAAAAAAGAGAGAAGATGTAGAAAGATAAAAAAGATATAGGAAGATAAAAAAGATGTAGAAAGACAAGAATTTTAAACCCACAAAATAGGAAACAAAAGAAAACTAGGAGAGAAAAAAGGCAACTAAGGGTAAATATAAAAACCTTAGAAGAAAACTAGAAGATAGAAATAAGATAGAAAATGGTTGAAAATGTCAAGTAAAGGTATTTCAGATAGAAAATGCAAAAGGCTAAGACAACTATGGTTTAAAACCACATCAAAAAAGAAAAAAAAAATTAAAAGGACTAAAGTAATTCTAAAAAACTAAGGCAGAATGCTTTTGAAAGACTTAAATTTAAAAGGATCTTAAAGGGGTATATATCCCCCAAAGATAAACTTAAAATAACCCTTTTTACTCTAAACTTTCTAAATTTGGATTCATCAGGACTTAGTGCTGCGGAAAGACATATGTATCCGAAAAATGTACATAAGCCTAAGGTACTTTGGAAGGATATTCTAACAGGACAATGGAAAGGTCCTGGATCCAGTTATCGCCTGGAGTCGGGGCTCTGTCTGTGTTTTTCCACAGGGAGAACAGCAGCTGATTTGGATTCCAGAGAGATTAACTAAAGCAATTTCTACAGAAAAAGAAGATGATTTGACTCAAATCCATAACAGCTGATATCCAGAGCTCCAGCTTGGCTATTCTTACATCTGCGACAGCACTCATGAAAAAATGGATCCGAATTTTTTTTTTATTCATGTGATTTAAATGGTTTAATTTTAATTAGGTGAACAGCTGTTAAGGATTGTTTTTAAAGGTGGTTAACAGATCTGTTTGCTTACTAATTTAAATTAGGTAAACAGCTGTTAAGGATTGTTTTTAAAGGTGGTTAACAGATCTGTTTGTTTAGTTTCACCTTTCCTTTTCATTATATTTAATAATTCTGTTCAGGATAATGTCTCTTTAGCATCATTGCCAGAATTCCCATCTCCATCCCAGTGCCAGTGAAGACTAAGATAAAACCAAACTACAGCTTCTATGATAGCTATCACAGTAAACTGCATAAACTGATGCATCAATGAATATAACTCAACAAGTAATGCTAAATCAAGGACTCGATTTACTTTGGGAGGAAATGGACATATTGATAGACTCTTCCACTTTGAACTGCCTGCAAAACTTGCCTGGACTATATATCAGTTGCATGCATTGTGAAATATCGTCTGATGCAGCAAATTGTGGTACTGCTGGCATATCTTTGCTGATGGTGTCACCAGTGATGCAATTTCCTTGCCAGCTCACCCCATGTTAATTGTGGTAATGCTGGCATATCTTTGCTGATGGTGTCACCAGTGACGCAATTTTTCCAAAGGAGCCATCGATTGGCTTGGTGTCATGGCATTTCTGTATCCTCCTCCCTTCTACTAGTGACGGTCTAAAATTTGGGGGCCAACAGAGGCGAGGCAAAGAACCTCACCTCCCCACTGGCACCAAGGCTAAATTTGGGGGCCAACAGAGGTAAGGCAAGAACCTCACCCCCCCCCACTGGTGCATAGGCCTATCCACAAGCATGGCCGAATGCTGGACCAGTAGTCAGTGACGGGTTGATCTGATTGCAGTGGTATCAACCTAAGACAGGAGGCTGACGCCTAGAGGTCAGTTTTCCCATGACGGGTAAGAACCATATGTTGAATTGGACAACCTACCAGGCACGGTCCTTAAGCCACATTGCTTGTTGTTTAATTAATCAGAAGGGGGGAGATGCTGAGGGCCATTGCCAAGTAGGAATGACGCATCGAAATTTCCTTGCCAGCGTACCCCATGTTAAATGGACTTGCCTTGGAATTTCGCTGTTGACATTGCATGTAAGGTGACCTTGCTCAAGGACCAGGGCGGATCCGGGTTTAGAGCTGATCAGGTTTGAGGAAGTATCCCGGTCCTTGGGTTTAGGGCGTTCCCGGTTTAAGACAATAGATGTTTTAGGGAAGTTGAAGGTTGAAGATTATTGCTGCTGGAAATAGGGCGATCCTGCTGCCTCAGAATGGGGCAGCAGCAGAACTGGGATTGCCCCAGAATGTGTGTAGAGGCCGGTGTGAGTTCGGGAATAAAGAATTGCTGTTTGAATCTAAAAGGTGTGTGGTGGCTCGTGATCTTGTACCCAGCCAAGACATTGGCAGGATATAGACTAGGGAATGGGATAGTTGGGCCACATAGTGATTCCATTCCCAGTTTTCTAAGGATTTTCCATACTGCTTTCCATATTGTCTGCACCAATTTGCAGTCCCACCAGCAATGTATGAGTGGGCCTTTTCCCCCACATCCTTGCCAACACTTATTGTTGTTTGTATTTTTAATAGCTGCCATTCTGACTTGAGTGAGATGAAATCTTAGAGTAGTTTTGATTTCTATTTCTCTAATTACTAGAGATGTTGATCATTTTTTTTATATATTTGTTGATTGATTGTATATTCTCCTCTGAGAAGTATCTGTTTCGTTCCTTGGCCCATTTATTGATTGGGTTATTAGTGTTTTTGGTGTTAAGGTTTTTGATTGCTTTATATATCCTAGAGATTAATGCTTTATCTGATATGTGAGGGGGTAAAAACTTGCTCCCAAGATGTAGGCTCTTTATTCACCTCACTGATTGTTTCTTTTGCTGATAAGAAACTTTTTAGTTTGAACCCATCCCATTTATTGATTCTTGATATTAATTTTTGTGCTATAGGACTCTTATTGAGGAAGTTGGGGTCTAATTTCACATGATGGAGATTTGGGCCTACTTTTTCTTATAATAGACGCAGTGTCTCTGGTTTAATTCATAGGTCCTTGATCCACTTTTAATTGAGTTTTGTGCATGGTGAGAGATAGGGGGTAATTTCATTTTGCTGTATATGGATTTCCAATTTTCCCAGCACCATTTGTTGAAGAGGCTATCTTTTCTCCAATGCTTGTTTTTTTGGTGCCTTTGTCAATATAAGGTAACAATAATTATGTGGGTTAGTCTCTGTCCTCTATTCTGTACCATTGGTCTATAAGTCTATTTTGGTACCAGTACCATGCTGTTTTTTATTTTTATTTTATTTTTTTTACTATTGCTCTGTAGTATAGTTTAAGGTCTGGTATAGTAATGCCTCCTACTTCACACTTCTTGTTAACGAACGATTGCTTTAGCTATTCCGGGTCTCTTATTGTTCCAGATGAATTTCATGACTATATTTTTTTCTATTTATATGAGGAATGTCATTGAGATTTTGATTATAATATCATTAAATATGTATAGTGCTTTTGGTAGTATGGTCATTTTGACAATATTAATTCTGCCTATCCAAGATAGATCTTTCCATCTTCTAAGATCTTCTTTAATTTCTGTCTTTAGTGTGCTGTTGTTTTTGTTATAGAGGTCTTTCACATCTTTTGTTAGGTTGATTCCCAAGTACTTTTTTTTTTTGAGGCTATTGTAAATGGGGTAGTTTTTCTCATTTTTCTTTCAGAGGATTTGTCACTGGTATACAGAAATGCCTTTGATTTATGGGTGTTGATTTTGTATCCTGGTACTTTGCTGAATTTATTACTAGTTCTAGAAGTTTTCTGGTAGGGTTTTTTGGGTCTTCTAGGTATAGAATCATATTGTTAGCAAATAGTTCTTCTTTACCTATCCATATCCCTTTAATTTCTTTCATCTTTCTAATTGCTCTGGCCAGTATTTAGAAGTGGTGAAAGAGGGTATCCCTGTCTTGTAGATAGACTATTCTTAAAGAGACATAATTTAGTCTTTATATTAGTTTTACTTGATTTTAAAGAAAGATAAAACTAATAGAGGGATTTCTTCCCAGTGCTAAATCTACTCTCTGGTTTTACAAATCAGTCATTCTTTTTTAAACTTTTTTTTTTTTCCTGGCCATCATTATACAGAATTTAAAGTGTTCTTTCAATCCAAAATTATCAAATGTAAAAATATACCAGCAAAGAAGGGCATGACAACTTCTCAAAAGGTCTAAAATAGGATGGATTCTAATCTTCCTTGGATAATTTAAAAACATCTTGTGTGATGATAAAGAAATGAAGGAGGTGACCTCTCCATGTCCTTTCTAGACTAGAAATTATATGGTAATGCACTCTAATAAGTCCTGTAGTTAACAAAATAGGAAAGGACCTCTTATGAACTCTGTTATTTAAATTATTTTTCTTCTTGTAGAATTAAGAATAGTTTTATTTTAAAGTTAAATTGTGTGTGAAATTGGCTGTAAGGTATTTTAAGCAAAAAGGTTACCTATGATTTTTCATTTATTTCTGATTTCACAAGTAATACATATTTATATTAGAAAACTTTCAAAGTACAAAAATGTCCAAGAAAGAAAAATCTCTCTCACAACTTCATTGCCTAAATATGTTTGTTCAATGATTTGGCATGTATTCATTTATTATATTCAGTACACAAAATCACTGCAGGTAACATTCTTAACCCTCAGACTAAATTCACCTTACTTGGTGCTCTGTCTGGTACCAGTCTTTATTTTCTTGTTATCTCTGCTCTCACTTGCCATTTCAAATTAAAGTGTCTTTTAAGTTATCTTCTAATTCTGCCAACCACATCTTCATTGAAAGACAATGAATAGTAGGTTTGAAGAATGATAGTATAATTTCTTTTTTACCTCTGAAACTACCTTCTCCTCTTTTTTCTCCTCTCCCAGACATTTAGGTACCATTAAATGAAATTCACTGAAAATTATTTACAAATTGTTTAAGGAATAAAATGACACTCAGCTGTCCAGTACATATACATCATGGTTGCAAATGACCCTTTAGAGATAATGGACATCTTATTAACATGGGAATCTTCTGTATATAATTCAATACAAATTTACATACACCCTAGTATTACATAACGGACAGCAAAATTTCACTCAAGGACTTAATTCTGAAGCAAATAGCTTTACAAATCTATAGTACTGATAACTATTTTCATTTAGAAATTAGGCAGTGTTGGAAGCATGTATGTACTGATTTTAGGCAAGGTGGTTCCAATATGATGGTTCCAGTGATGGTCCAAATACCTAAAATAAAAGAAAGCACAGGTCTCCACTAAGTTTTTATACTTTGGTTACCAAAAAGAGTCTCTTAAACGGAGGCACATCACCATAGCACAGAATGAAATTCGTTAGGATTCAAGGAAGTAGCCAATTGTACTTGGGTGATCTTTGTTTTCTGACAAATGACCCAACTGCTTTCTTTCCTTTTTGCCATTACTCAGTCTGTTTGGGAGGAGGTCTTCATTAAGTTTCCTGTGGGATGCTCAGTACTTTCCATGCTGGTGAGAATTTTCTGCAACATCTCATTTAATTCCCATTATAAACTTGATGTCAATACTATTAGCATATAGATTTTATAGATAAGGAAACAGATTCTGAGAGATTAAGTCACAGATGTCATGCTGCCAGCAAGTGTCACCAGGCAGTCTATCATCAAAACCATCATGAGAACATAATGTGATATTTTTAAAATAATATTTTATCATAGAATTAATATGTAATAAGCATATTTCACCTATATAGACCACATATATGTACATTGATATGCACATTATGTGTATGTTTATATATGGTTTATATCTAATATACTTGTTGCACATTATATATAAAACTCAGTGATCTCTGTTCCTTTTCTTGATTTGGTGGGGGTTTCATGTACAATTTATTGTATTTCAATTATGTCAGAATTAAGCTGTTTATAAAGTATATATAAGGACTATAACTTAAGAGGAAAATACAAAGAGTGTAAATCTAATTGAAATGATCAAGTTAATCAAAACTTTTTCTTAAAGTAAAAGTCTGATAAGTATAAAACTTCAATTAAAATTTTGTTATGGTTTTAGTAAGAGTAGAAATAATAGAGCTCGAAGGAACTCTAGAAATGGAGGAAAAGAAAAGAAGGAAAAGGTTTCTTATTTATTTTTGAGTACCTTTATTTTAGATATTGATTCATACTTTTCAAGGAAGATACAAGTGTAGGAAAGGTTTAAAAGAAATTTTAACATTCACCCTACAACAAAAATAACCTTAAAAAATCAATAATCAAACCATCTTGGTACTAGATGCTGTGGAAGAAAGCTGTATACAAACACAGTACATGGATTTACAGAGTTCTTAAGAGGCAGTACATTACTAAAGAACACAAAGGAAAGATTTCTATTCAGCTAAAGGCAGAGCTGAATTGGAGGTAGGACAATTTCTGGAAGCAATGCCTTGAAATCTTGGAAGAATGGTTGAACTTCAAAATTGAGAAAGTGAATTCTTCACAAAGTGACCAGTATGTGCTACTGCTTGCATTTGGCAGTTAAACAAATGTGAAGAATTCCAAGTATTTGCACTTGTCTTGGTATGGGCAAGATTAGATTATAAGGGAGGAGATCAATGGGTCAACTGTGGTTGTGAATAATCAGGCAAAATTATATTCTTAATGTTAAAGCATTTATATTTTATTATAAATAATGAAATAAGATAATAAGATAACATTTTGACTAGATTTAAGTTGTGGAATTTATTTCAGTAACTTCCGTATATTGTGTTTTTTCTCTTCAGGGTCTTTTAAATTTATGTAACAAAGTATACAAAAAAGGGGCTGGGGTTGTGGCTCAGTGGTAGAATGCTCGCCTAGCTTGTGCGAGTCCCTGGGTTCGATCCTCAGCATCACATAAAAAATAAATAAATAAAGTAAAGATATTGTGTCTAGTTACAACCAAATATATATATATATATATATATATATATATATATATATATATATATATATATATGAAATCTATTTTAAAAGAGTTAGAAAAGAAATCTAGTTTGAAGACAGAAGGTGCTAACACCCTTATCCTATGAAAGCTCTAGAATTATATGCCAAAATTTAAAACCAATTGAAGCATTCTGGTTATCTATTGTATTGGAATCTCTCTTATGGGAATCATATGAACTAGAGTTTACTACCAACTTAGAATCATGAAATCATAAAATATCAGATTTGAAGTTTAAGAGTCTGAAATCATCTGCTATCATTCCATTTACAGATAAGAAAACTTAAAGCCAGAGAGAAGTGAATTGTCTAATGTCACATTGCCAGTAGTTGAAAGATTCAAGACTATAATGTAAGACTGCTGTCACTAAGTCTTGATTTCTTAATGTTTACCAGGCTATTTATTGTGCTCTTTCAAAAGCAATTATTGTGAGTTAAGGAAAAAACATTGTTGAAGGTTATTTGAAAATTACCTTCTGCAATTTTCAACATATATAATCATATGAAGCTATTTTAAAGCCTCAAAGGAAGACTCTTTGGCAAGAATATAAGGTAAATTTCTAAAGTTCTTTGTCACAAGGTTAAAACAAAATTGACACTTGAAAATTTTAAAAATTGAGAGCAATTGAAACATGTGTAAAGCACTTGTAGACTTCAGTTTCAGTATGGTAGAGTTATCTTCCATTCCTCTCAAAAATTTATTAAAGTAATAGTAAAGAAAAATGAAAATAATGGCTACTTAAGAGTTTGGGGGGGCATCAGACAGCAGCAGTAGAATAGTATATGGACACATACCTAAAAATATAAATCAGATGGGCTGTATTGATGGACAATTCAAAGGAGAGAAAACTGCAGTTAAACATACACACTAAAAAATGTTACATATTCAGTGGAATGCATCACACTCTCCCTGCCAAAACTGAGTCTCAGAGTTTTTGAGTTCAGAGGCAGCCAATGTGAGCTTTCAGATGATAAAGAAGAGTGTTGGTTATTCATAGAAACACTTGACAGTTAATCCCTAAAACTGCCATACATTATCATACTCTAAGAATGTTGTGATAAGAAAGAGTGGCATCCAGTTGTAGAACAATCCTGGAAAACTGCTATCTAAATGAGCTGATTTGTTTGCTCACGTATTAGTAGGGGCCACCAAATGAGAAACTCAGAGCATGATATTCTTTAAGTGATGAGAGTTCACCTTTCCTGAATAACTAATTACTACTCACTTTAAACAGGAATAAATCTTGCTTCTGCCAGGTCCTACCCACATGCATGGAGCTCAGAAACCACTCTCCAATTCTTGAGACAGAGAACTGTGGTGAAATGGGGTGTAATTCCAAGTAAGTAAGCCATACCCGTTCTGTTTACCACCAGCATATCCATCAGTTAAAGATAAAAGAATGAAATCAACTGCACAATAGAGGTTAAAATTAACAGATGGGGACTGGGTTTGTGGCTCAGAGGTGGAGTGTTCACCTAGTATGTGTGAGGCACTGGGTTCCATCCTCAGCACCACATAAAATTAAATAAGGTTTTGTGTCCACCTACAACTAAAAAATAAAATAAATAAATAAAATTAACAAAAAACTGATTATATCAGTCAGGATTGATTATGCTAAATACACAACTACAGAATCTCTAATGACAATATCGACATCTTAGACAATGGTCATTATTATGGCAAAGGGAAAAAACGGCTTATGTGCCTACAATTTAATTGTGTAACCTAGAAGCAACATACATTGCTTCCACTTAAGTTACACAGTCTAATACTAATTTTGTGGCCCTACTCATAAACAGGAGGAGAAATACATGATGTCTAAAACATATTAATATGTATTTTTTATAATTCATTAAAAAAGATTTTTAGCAAGTGCTGAACTGGTGAAGAACTTGAATTACTTGGTGAGCAAAACTTGTTACCTTGGTTTCTGAAGAAAAAAGAAAATTAAATGTTTTAATTATTCTTTTCAGCAAGATTAGTCATGATATGTTGCTGAAGCTAAATCCAGGTGCCATGAAAAATTACTAGAAGATAAAGCAGTTTTTTTAAATTTAAAATACTATTAAAATTATATATAGATAGATGGATGCAAAGCCACAAAGAGGTGAAGATAAATTTGAGCAAATTCTGGAAATAACTGTGTGTGTGTGTGTGTGTGTGTGTGTGTGTGTGAGAGAGAGAGAGAGAGAGAGAGAGAGAGAGAGAGAGAGAGAAGGGTTATTGGAGAAGAAAGACACTATTTAAAAGAAAAAAAGATGAATTCAGATGTTCCATCATCCATCCAATAGGAGATCCATGGGGGAAAAATCAGAGAATGAGAGAATGGAAAGAATGGATGAACAAACTTTTTTTTTTTTTTAATTCTGAGCTGAAGTAAGCTAGAAATATTCATAATAAAAGAATCTATAAAGAACTAAATAGAGACATGGTTATAGAACACTAAAATAAAGAGAAGAGCCTTTCATTAATTTTTTGATTGTTTATAATGTATATTTCACACTGGAAGATATGAATAATGTCTGTATTTTCTCTAAAATATACATATGCATTTGCTATTAAATGACATAGATTTCATATCTAAATTTTTCATGTTTCATCTGAATTTCATCTTGCAAACTCAATCACATCTAATGGCAAAAGTAAATATTATGATATGAATACACTCAGAATCCTGAAAAAATATATATAATTAAGAGAATGTGTATGTATATAGGTGACTCTATGACCAGTATGATTCTGCAATCTGTACAATCAGAAAAATGAGAAATTATACCCCAATTGATTCAAATGTCTGAATTGCCAAGATCATTGTAATGTCATGTGTAGCTAATAAAAAAATTTTAAAAAGAGAATGTAAGTATAAAGAGAAAGGCATGAAATGCATTCTGCTCTCATGTATAACAAATTAGAACAAATAAAATTTTAAAAAAAGATATTTCCAAAATTTGAAGGTAACTAAAATTTTATGTATAACTATTATTTGAAATAAAAAAAAAACTATTTTAAGTTAAGAAAAAACAGAAAAACACATCTAAGAAATTAAGAAGGAATGAGCTTTAATGGCCAAATTGTGTTCAATGAAAAAAAAAAAAAATCAAGAGTAAGAGCTGAGTGATCAGCCCAGGAAGAAATTGCTGTATTTGTTCTAAAAAAGAGTGAATTCTGGAATACAAATTTCATTAGATACTAGAAGATCTAAGTGACATAATAAATCATTTACCTGTTATTTTCTCAGAAGAAACAAACAAACAAAACACCCCAGCAATTTATAAAACTTCAAGAAACTTAAAAAGTTACAACAAAACTATGCTCTAAAAATGAAAGCTGACCACATTTATGCCTATGTTTAATAATATAATAATAAAATGATAATTTATGCCTATATTTAATAATTCTTGTTTGCACAATCCCTTTTGGTTTTCCTTTAAAACTTTTATAGAAACATATCATCTAAGAAACATGATATTTAAAAAACTCTTCTACATGCCACTTATTTATTGGTTGTTCTTTTTACCAAAAATCAACCTCTATGGAAACATGGAATCATGAACCACTGTATGGTAAATAGATGTCATAAATCTTAATAGCATGCATTGTTTGCTAATAATTTTAAATGACAGGAAACCAATGGCTAACCATGATGGGAAAGGAGTTTGTTATTTAAATGGTATCATACTTTATGAAACAACAAAAATAATTTCACCAATTATGAAGGGGGCTAAGAAAAGAAAAATCAGAAATATCACAATTATTATTTTAATTATACAGGAACAATTATTATGAAAATCTATTTGAGATTTTTTAAGATATCAAGCCAATACTTTAATTATATAAACTTTATTTTTATCTTCCAACGCTCCAAATCCAGAATATAACCTTATCTAGGGATATTTAGTATTCTGAAGCTATTCTTAGAGACAGGAACGCAAGTGAAGGCAAAAACTGGAACCATCCTACCCAGATCCAAGGAACACACAATGGCCGGACCCACCAGAAACTAGGAGAGGATGGGACAGATTCTCCCCCAACACTTTGATTTCAGACTTCTATCCTAAACTTAAATCAACAAATGCATTTCTGCTGTCTTAAGCCTCGAGATTTGTGGTAATAGTTGCAAAATCCCCAGGAAAGGTAACATATCGTATTTTTCAATTCCGTTCAGATACCGTTCAGATACTGTCTCCTTCTTATATCTCCATTGATTACCACTAGATTGAGCACTTGAGGAGAAGTTTTGCATACTAGCTGATAAGCAGAGCAGCACACACTAAGAGAGTTAGTGATTTCTTTGGAAAAGATGTAATTTCTTTCCTCTGGAAGCACAGTGTTTGTTGTGATTCTTAGGAATGAGACCTGTTCCTCACTATTTTTAGGAAAACCTTCTTCATTCTTTCTAAGAACCCTTGAAACCCAGAGTAAAATGGGAAGGATCTCTTGTTGAGAGAAGACCACCCCCTGAGAGACATGAGGTGTTGACAGAGAGGATGAGACTCATTTTCTTCCTGTGTTATCCTCTGAGACGTCCAACTTGGATTCTTTATGACCATTCTAACAGCCTATCTCAGGAAGAGAAAATGTCCAAAGTGTTGTGGATGGTGGCAAGGATCACTCTCATCTAGTAACTGAGAACATTCATGTAAGATACTATGCAAGAGCAAAAAGACTTGAAATTTTGTTTGCATTTTCAGACAACACCCTAGGAACTAAGGGGAAAAAATGCCTCTCATTTATGGTGTATAATTTACAGCAAAATACAATCATAGAAATTTTTACATCTTTCCCTTGATTTTCGGTCTCAGTTTTCAGTTTCTTTGCAGGCTTATTATGACAATATAGACTTAGAGAATGGCTGACATTCTCATGAAAAATGCAAACTCTAATGATGCATTTCATGGCGTGATGTGAGATGCTCATTCTTAAGTGTGTATAATGCTTGGAAGCATCATTGTTTTGGCATCAAGGTACTATCGATATAAGATGTTGTATCTAGTATTTGTCACCTCCAAGATGCAACATTTAAAATTGGATTCTTTCAAACATTTACCAACTCTACATTATTATCTCTGGTGGAATGAATATTTAGATAATTGGGAACTCTAAAACATTGATGTGGGGCTTTATGATTTGGATAAAATTGCCTTCTGCAACATGAATTTTTGAGAGCCTGAAAAAATTCTTACATCCCAAAAAGACTCAGGACTTATGAAGTGTATCAAGATATATTCAGATTAATACTGAGTCTTTACTGCATATTTCATTTAACAGATTTGTGCCTCCTTTGATCTTTGATCCCAAAAGACTCAACCCAGCATACTACCATATAAACTGAAACATGTGTATTTTCATGCTCAATGAAATGCAACTTTTAAAAACTGAACACTGTTTTACAAAATGTCTCATGTGAGCACAAAAGAAAATCCGCATACAGGAGAACTTTATAATTTCCACACTTCAACTTTATTGCTTTATTTTTTCAGTGCTTACAACTTAAAGATAACCACCACTCCTTTCTTAACCTATAAGATTAGCCCACGCCACAAATACCAGAAAAATAAAAAAAATTAACTTTATATTTGTTTTAATACATTCTTCATTGGTTTAAAAATAAACGTCTTTATTGAGTTTCTAGGATTCATTCACCTGGTATTTTGTTTACAAGATTCAAACAATATCACAGAGTTTAATATACAGGGAGGTATAAGCAAAAAGGCTAGATTTCTACAGGGGCAATTCTATTAAACATGATGCTATCTCAACTCTTCTTCCAACAAATAAAGATATTGAGTCTACTTTATATGTGAGGCACTGCATTAAATACCACAGAGAATTCAAATAAAGAAGAGGCCTAAATCAAGAAATATATAGAAGCACCTAACCTTGTCAATCTCAAGGTGACTCAACAAAAGACACTCACAGGTGATAGGGTTTTTATGGATGGGTAGTAGTCGTGGGACTTATGAGTAACATCTACAAAAATTATGGGGACCACACATTTTGATACTTTAGCTGATCTTTGAGCTTATTTCTACATAATGGCTTAGAGAAGTATAAAAAGTAAATGTTATTCATACCTTAATGGGAAAATGCAATTGAGACCTTGGTCCTAGGAAAACTTAGACAGTTGCTCATACACAGTGATAAGAAGCACAGGTTGATTTGGTTTCAGGAAGCTCCCAAAGGGGTAGAAAACAAAATTGTTCATTTTGGAAAAAAAAAATGAACTCTTTAACTGTTGTTCTATTTCTATACTTTCATTTTAAAGATGAAGAATGTGAAAGTTTCTGATTAAGGAACTGCTAAAGTATAAAACTAAAGATTTGAAAATAAAATTAAGAATAAATTAGTTTCAGAGTAGAAAAATCATTTTACAAGGTCAATGTTAGGTCTATACTTTTTCTTTGCCATGAACAAAGACTACTCAAAGAAGTATGAAAATTCTCTTCTGTGTAGTTCAGCTCACATAAATGCAAGATTCCAGCATGGATAAAGCTAATAATCCTGAACTAAAGTATGTAAATTGCTATAGTAATCTAGTTGGATATCATAAATACCAATATTTTTATGAATCAAGTTCATGAAATATTCAAAATTAATCTTTCCAAAAATCAGGTGCTTAATGATAGACATTCTGTTATATTTACAGAATGAATTTATACAACACATATGAAGAGTTGTGTCTTAGTGCTTTGTGTCTGGCATTTTACAAAATTCTATCAGTAGTTAGTACTCACAGGTAACAAACAGATATGAGCAGTGGGAACATGAGATTAAAAGAAAAATTCTATAAACTGGGCCCACTGTGCTAACCCCTATGTGCTTTCTTTTAAAAAGCAATTTTCCTGCAGCCCTGCCTATCATAAGTCAATAGGATATGTTACATTCCTCAGCAAACAGCCTGTTATCTGCAGGAGAAATGCAGGCCTGAAAGACTCCCCCTGCTGATAAGGAGAACAAAGTTACCCTGAAGCGGGGACTTTCATGACCTTTACAGAGACCAGATTCCAGAACTCAGGGAACAATGACAATTAGAAATAAAGTCTCCAAACCATACAATCAATAAAAACAAATTCCAATTAGAACTGGTCCCTGTGGGTCACAATGACCCAGAGTTACCTTGGATCTTTAGCATGTCATTATAATACTAAAATCTCTCCTCCCTGAGTTAAGATTGTGTGGAAGTCTGAAGCAATCAGAACTTTGACTGCCAAAAATCAGGTGGTAGACTTGGGTGACACTCTCTGGACACTTCTCTGGGACATCTAATAAAATAGAAGGGCAGGATTGGGTAAGCTGTCCTTTTCCTCTCTGAGAGAACCCATTTTCTCCCTTGAGAATGTCTCCTTTTTTCCTTTTTCCTATTACTTCTAATAAATTCATGTCTGCTACACTAAGCAACATATCTGAAATCTCTCTGGTGTGATTGCAAGAACTGGAGAGAAAGGACATCAGCCATCACTTCAGCTCCATGGACAGCCTTGTCCTTCAACAGTACTTTCAGGTTAGTTAAATGCAGTTCCATCTTTCATTTTATCTTGCATTTCAGATGTGCAAAATTCCTACAAAGAATATATTTCAAGTTTGTCGGTATTTGATATGAATGCAACCCACAAGCAAAACCACAGAGACAATATCATTATATAGAAAAAATATAGCAAGATTTTTAAAAGACTCTGGATTAAACATGCCCTTCATTATTTTGTAAATAATGTTATTTAGTGTGCCACAAATTTTCCAACAAACCTATATAAACCCTGTCTGCTATGAGGTACAAAATATCTTTAGCCTAACATAATACAACACCCATGGCCTCTGTAGCCAAACAAAAATAATGGCAAATTCAAGCACTGACAGATACCTGTTTGAACCTTTCTTTTTTCTTTTCTTTTCTTTCTTTCTTTCTTTCTTTCTTTCTTTCTTTCTTTCTTTTTTTTTTTTTTTTTTGTACCAGGGAGTAAACTCAGGGGTACTCAACCACTGAGCCACATCCCCAGTCCTATTTTATATTTTATTTAGACACAGGCTCTCACTGAGGTGCTTAGTGCCTCGTCATTGCTAAGGCTGGCTTTGAACTTGAGATTCTCCTGTCTCAGCCTCCTGAACTGCTGGGATTACAGGCTTGCGCCACCACACCCAGCTTGAACCTTGAAACTTGAACTTTTATTTTCTACGGTTAATGGATATGGTAGTACATGTAAAGATCAGGTGATACAGAGAAAAAAGGAATACACAAATTTCAAAACAAAGTACCTGCCACAAGCTACTTGTTATAAATTGAATTTGTTTATGTCCCCACCAGTCATGTTAGAATTCTACATTTAATGGGATGGTGTTGGGAGATGGGGCTTGGGAGGTGATTAGGTCATAAAGGCAGAGTTCTCATGAATGGGATGAGTCCTTTTATAAGAGTCACAGAGAACCTCCTTCTCTTCTCTCTGCCATGTGAGGGTATACTGCAAAGACAGCCATCTACAACCAGGAAGGCAGCCCTCTCCAGACACCATATCCATTGGCATCTTGATTTCAGATTTTCAGCCTGCAGAATTATGAGAAGTAAAATTTTCTTGTTCATAAGCCACTCAGCTTATGGTATTTTGTTTCATCAGCCTGAGCTGATTAAGACCACATTGGAAACCAACACTAGATCCACTTATGTGCTAACAGAAGCACCATTACTAGAATCAATAGTGGTAATACAGATAATGGTAAAAATTATACTTTTCCAAAACAAAGAGGCTGGAAAAGAGTGAGCCATGGGCAAGAAATTACTCTGGGAAAAAATGACTTCACTACTTGTTGCATTCCACAAAAGCTCAGGAGGCAGGCTGGTGAGGAAAAGCAGATTGTACTTAAAGCAGGCTTCCAGGAAGACTAGGAGAACTTTTTGTCTCAAATCAGTCTTGATGGTTCAGGAAAAGCTTTTAGGAGAGGGAAAACAGGTGCAGTGGGACCAAAGGCAGAGATTTCAAGTCATAGTTGCCTCTTTCTCATATTAAAGGGAACTCAGTGTTTTCTGTTTAGAAAAACTCATTACCTTTTGGATGGAGGAGAGAAGAGGCATGCAGAGGTCTTTCTTTAAAATTAGAATAACATGAGAAAGGTATTAAAGAGCTGAGGAATATATTAGGAAAAGTTTGGAAGGAGAGGAGAAAGAAAATTAAAGAAAAATTATCTTTTTCAAGGAAATAACTAATAAAAATGTCTCTTGGAATTGCAGTTACCAAAATGTAAACAAGTATTGGGGGATGAAAAGTTCATGAAGGATCATCGAGGGAGGTGACCTCAACACAGCAGCCATAGTCAGAGAGGGTGCTCACCCATTAGCAGGGCTTTAGAGATACTTTATGTTTAGAAATCTTGGCTCAAATGTGCACCAGAGTGAGCAATCAGGCTTAAATTATGACCCTAATTGAAAGCAAGAGATTGGGAGATCACTCCACATGATGAAACAGAACTCCTTACAGTCAAAAATCTGTGTCAGGATAAAGTATTTTCCTGTAAAGATGTGAATTTAATATCTGTGAGGAGAACAAGGGCTCTGCTGAGGAGGAGTCCAATGTTAGGACAGGTTTGCTCCTGAGCACACCACACAGAGCCTGCCTGTCAACAGCCTGTGAACTCCCAGCAACTAGACCATTCTATCACTTCACACCTAAAATAAAGCGTTTATAGAGTTCTGAAGAACCCTATAAAATGAATTAATGAGACTAATAATGAAACAGAAGGAAAGAAAAAGAGCTAGAGGAAATAGCCTCAAGGAAGTGTACACCCCTTATGTATAGAGCAGAACAGAAAAATTACAGAACTAGACACTAACATAGTAGTCACAATAAAACAAACTGCAGATGTGACAGAAGAGTCACATAAAAAACATATCAGAGGCTAGAATAAAAACATGCCACAGAAAGACAAGCAGCAAAGGGGACCAGTCAAGGCATTCCAACACAGAGAAAGACAGGGGGAAAATGATGAGGGAAAATATTTTAATGACGAGTATTTGAAAATACTTTAGGAAGCATGCCCACATCTGAAGACATGCAATGAGAATTCAAGTTAAAAGCAAGATATATGAAAATAAAATTGGAAAGTCAGATGTTTCAATTTTAAATTGCAGAATGCTAAGAATAAAGTGAAGGCCTTCAATATGTCAAAATAGAAATAAAATAGGACAGTTATAAAGGTATGAAAAATAGAGTGATCTCAATCTATTTCATAGCAACAATGAACGTAAGAAGACAATGAAAACCTGTCTTCAGAATTGAGAGAAAAAAGATTTTCAACCCGGAATAGAACACTTAGGCAAACCTCAATAAAGTGAGAAGACGAAATAAAAACATTTTTGGTCATGAAAAGACTCAGATTTGCCTTTTATTCACACCTATGAAATTTCTTGAGATTAGAGAGTCATGTAATTTAAAGAAAGATGTGAATTCAAGGAAGTGAGACCAGAGGGGTCCTACGGTGACAGCTGCCTAGCAGGCCTGGAGAGTTCAAATGGACACAAAAGAGAGGGAGTCAAGAGGAATTTTTCTTGAAGAAAAGTGGATTCTAAGAAAGGAGATCTTGAAAGACTTTTAACAGATGAAAAGATAACAGTCTAAGAATATTACCTGAATTTCTGGAGGTGACCAAAATAGAAACAGGAGTTAACAAACAAACACACAATACAATACAACCCACTGAAGAGGATGAGAATAGAGCTCCTCCATGGGGAGAGTCCCCATGAGCTTTTTCTTATTCTTCTTTACCAGAAAGTACATGATACTGAATGTGTCATTTAATGAAAGAGAAGTATATTGTTCACTGATATACAAATAATAATAAAATGAAGCCAAGAAAACATGATAGCCATTGTATTTGGAAGGGGAGGCTGGGAAATGAGAATTGGTCTCTGGCTGGTTTTTATTTTGAGCTTATGGGCATTATTCTGGTCTTAATGTGAGAATCATTTTAATGAGTAAACAATAGTTTTTAATGGTCTTTAAATGTCTCCAAGATAGGTTTCCCATAAGCAGCCCCTAATAACATATAGCCAGGTGCAAATGTTTTATTGTATTTCTCAGAAAAAAAAAAACAGTGATAAAGTTGTCTAAGTAGAAAAAAGAAAGAAAAGAGCAAATACACAGGATGACTTGTTGAGAGCCACAGCGGAAGGGGCCCCAGCAAACTTCCAGCTGCCAGCTGATGATTGGCTCACAGCAGCCCCAGCAAACTTCTAGCTGTCAGCTGATTGGCTCATTGGGCTGTTTCCCGCCCTTTCAGACCATGGAGCTGCTCATTGGGAGACTTTTTTTGGCTACGCCCACGTGACCCAGCCAATCAGCCTCAAGAGCAGGAGGAGTGGGGGAGGAGGAGTGGGGGGGTGTTGAGAGGCTTGTGGGAAGCCGGTAGTGGCAGTTGGGCTCTGAGGGAATTCCTGAAGAGCTCCTGTGGTATGGCGTGTGTTCTAAAAATAAAGTTCATTTCTGCTTCATAAGTGACTCCTGAATTGTGCCCAGCCAGACTAGGGCAATGACTTCAAGTGGAAGCCTCAGCTTTGGCCTGGTGTTGGGGTCTTGTCCTGACTGTGCTGGGGGAGCTGGACTTCCACAATCCTCTCTAGGTTCTAGTCTGTCTCTGCTCAAGGACAAGCAGGAGGAAGAAAAGTGGGACATGACCTTTCAGACTCTCCTACTTTTTCACTGGTGGTGCAGACAAAGTGACGCTAGCCCTTAGATGGCTGTGTGAGGAGAGGCACGTATAGGCCTTTGGAAACCCAAGAATGGCAAATTGGGGGAAGGTCCCAAGAAAATGAAAAAGGAATCTGGGAGGAGTACTCAGTGTCCACTATAGAATGTAGTTCAAGATCATTGGACTTTAGAGTTTAGCCTGCCAATCTTTGCCAGTTTTAGTCATAATGGGTTGTTCAATCTCCATCCTTCCCAAACACATTTTAATAAATTTTGCATTCTTGCTGGTGTAGCTAGATTGTCTAAACGTTATACACTGGACACTTGACATTAATATAATGCTTCTGTGTATGGGGTGAGTCATCATAAATAGTGAAAGTGTAGGGCATGGTTATGCTAAATTGTTTGCAAGCTAGACCAGTTCACAAAATGGGGGTGACACTAATAGGAAAAACAATTTCCTGAGAGTCAAAACAATCTTATTCTGACTGGTGCACCACCTCTAGGATCTAAAGAAATAATAATGATAATTTTAGTGGTATGTCAGTTGGGTCTTATGGAAAGTGTCATTGAGATGGAGTTTGAAGGACAAAAAAAAAGTTATTGATGAGTAACAGCTGTGAAAGCCAAACAGAAGAATAAGATTGGGGGGGGGGGAGTGTTAACAGACTATGATGCAAACATGACAAAACCTGTGGAGGCAAGAGACAGATTTTAGAGTTGTCCTGAAGTGAGAAGGACCGCTAGACCCTGTATATTAAAGTCTCACCGAACCTTGCCTGAGGCCACCCTTGGGAGTGCAAAAGTTGAGGCACCCTGACGTTGCCAACTAGCCATGCTCCTCACAGTTAGACAAGTCCTTCCTTCAAGGGGAATGTGAGAGTTACATCTCCATGTATCTTCCACAGGTATCCTGTTTACCCTCTAGATTCACTTCATCCCATATTAATTTGGGGAATAGCTATTCTTGGGGAGAAATTTAGAAAAAGCTTGGCATTTCCCTTCCCTCTTCCCAGGTCAGGCCTAAGAGTATAATGGTCTCTCTTTCTTCCTCTACTCTTTCAAACTTCATTCTCCTCAGATATACTTCTGTTGGTATGAGTGGGTGAGTTCCTTATGGTGTGTCCCAAATTGTCATTCTTGAAGCCTTTCAATTCCTGGTAACCATGTTCTTCTGAGGCTAGGTTTCCTTCACTTATTCACAGTTAAAATTGGTGGAGGGAGTACCCAGCAGTACTCAGTAGACAACCTGTATTCTATACTTAATTCTCATTGCCTCTACTATATAACAACCATTCTTCTTCCTTCTACTGATCATTTCCATTATCAGTTGAATTGTGACCCCTATTCTATCCTTTTGGTCCATAGATATAGTGTCTACATAGCTAGAAGATGGCCACAGATTTGAGTTCAACAGGATGGTTGTTGCAGCTACTGGCAAGAGCACATGTCTTTTGGAGACTGACACCTCTAACCCTGAAAATGCAAGAGTTGCAGGAACGCAAATCACAAAGTCACTTAAGAAGTCATTGGGAATTGGGAATACTAGCATGTGGAACCTCTCGTGTTCGTGGCCCTACCCCTGCTCCTTCTTTACTATAAACTGGTTCTCTTGGTCAGAAGCTATGTGGAATGGGATACTGGTATGTGGATCAAGCACTCCTGAAGCCTACGGATAGTGATGCTGTTTGAAACTGTGAAGGAGGTAAAAGCAAACAAATACCTGCAATAAGTATCCATAAGAACAAAACGCATTCTTAGAAGAACAAATTGTTGCCACTTTAAGGAAGGAAGGGCCTTATAATTGTCAGTTGCCACCAATTGCCACAAATGTCTTGCTGGTCTCCTTGAGAAGTAGTGACATGGGGCACAGGTTATTCTCTATTGATGGCATTCAGTGGTAACAGTAGCTAGTTGGCTTCTGTGAGAGATCTTGTGTTGTGGTTTGGATATGAGGTGTTCCAAAAGCTCATGCATGAGACAAAGCAGGAATTTTCAAGGGTAAAATAGTTGTGAGAGTTGAAATCTAACAGTGGATTAATCCAATATAAGGATGAACTGGGTGGTAACTAAGCAAGTGGTATATAGCTGGAATAATTAGGTCACTGGGTATGTGCCTTTGGGGTTCATATTTTGTCCCTGATGAGTAGAGGTCTCTCTCTTCTTCCTGGTTGGCATATCTACAGCAACTTTTCTCTGTTATGCTGTTTCTCCATGATGTTCTGCCTCACTTAGAGTCCAGATGTATGGAGTCAGCCATACATAAACATACAGCCATACTGAACATCTGCAATCATAAATACTCCTCTACATTGATCCTGGTCACAGCAATGCAAAAGCTGACTAAAACTCCCTGCTTTTGCATTGAAGCATAGCATCCTCCTCTGCCACTGTGGCCACTTCATTAATGTGCCATTGAATAAGCACTGGGGTGGCTGCTGATTTCACCTGGTTCAGACTATTACTGTACTTTGTTGGCAGTATCTTGCTAGCTGCTCTCTGCTGGGTTCTCATCGGTGATACAAAGATCTTCACCCTTTTTGCCTTTTCTCATCTGTACACCCATATGTTTCTATCCCAGATCTTTTTATCTTTAATTTTCTAAACTTTCCATTTGGGAACCCTGACAAAACCAGTCAGTTCATTTGAAACGTTCCATGAATTTATAAATGTTCTAATTCTAGGTCACTTTTCCTTCCTCACAGTGGATGCCCACATAGGGTACATAAAGCTCTTCCCTTTGGAAAGATTTTCCTTTGCCACTGTCAGCTGTGGCCACTTTGAGTGACTAGAACTCAAATTTGAGATGGACTTGGAGGTATTACTAGCTGGATACTAACTGCCAACTACACTTCTCAGAGTTGAGCAATAAGTCCTTTCTTAAAGGCAATGCTGAGCTAAGCATCTTCATGCCTGCCACAACCAGTTCTTTATTATTTTTATCTACTGAGCAGGCTTTCCCTTTCCTTTGTTAACGTGGTCTCCCTTGCCTTTAATGAAAATCTTCTTTCCTTAATGTAGTCTTGGTATGAGTTTTAATCAAGAAGACTCTCTCCTCTGACCTTTGTTCTTCTTGGTTACAAGTTCAATGTGTAATCAAATTGTGCCAATCACACTCTCTCTAGAAAATTTGAAACTACAATATGACAAAAGAAGGGAAAGGTTAGCTCTTGACTAATTCCCCTGTCCATTTCTTCCCTGTTTGATATTGTATAAATACACTGGTGCTACTCTTCTGAAGTCTTAGTGTTCAACAATTCTCAAAGGTACCCCCGATATCTTTTTAACAAATGCCTTTCCTGTACCATTAAGTTAACGAGAATGAATTTCTATTGTTTGCCATAAAATTCCTAACTGATTTGGAATTCTAATAAATTATAGAACTAGATCTGAAACTCCACAAAAGGGTATATTTCTTCAAACAGAAAAAGGCATCTCCTTCTGGACAGATGCAAACTATGAATGCACAGCGTGGTGAGCAGATGGTCCCTTTGTGCTAATGAGGAAAAGATGCCTCTTCAAGTGGCCTTCTTGGTGACACCCATGTGCAGGATTCAACCTTGAATACCTTTGGTTTAGTCAACTCACTGAATATTTCCTATTAGGGAGTAGGGATAGAAGGAAATTACACACAACAGAAATATTTCCCAAATGGAGAAAATATAGTGCTTTTTATGATATACATCTGCTTATGTCCTGCTTGTGATATATAAGCAGGACACAGAGTTGACAGTGACTTTGAGCTAAGGGGATAGAATAACAAAATTGAATTCACCAATTTCCTTGGATATGGTCATAAAGAGATTATTTCAAAATGAGGGAACAGAAAAAAGCCAGATTTGGACGATCTTTGCTTTTGGAAAAAAAGCCATATTTTATCCAGTTGGCTATAATTTAGAAATATAAAAGTTAACCAAAGTAATTATTCCTATTTCAGCACTGAAAGACCCATTAAAGAAAAGAAAGACTCCATTTCAGAAGGACACAACTTTAGCATAAACTTTCAAAGGAGTTCATTCCTATTATTACTTAAAAGGACGTCTTAAATGAACAACCTTATAAAATGGAAAGCTTTGCACAATTTCTTAGAAGAATCTATTTGATAAAAGAAAAGCAGCTTGAATTAAAAGGTTACAACTGAATATGAAAAGTTGTCAGGGGAAACCACAGAAGGTGATTTTTTCATATATTAAGGGATAATGCAGATGGTAATATCCATGGATCTAAATGGACAGGAGGAAACTTAAAGGCCACCCACTCAATTTTCCTAGCATGGGTGTTGTCTAGCTCCAGAATGATGGATTTTTTTTTTCAATATGCATTAAGAAAAATTCCACAGCCTCCTTTGAAGCCAATTAGGACAGAAACACTGCAGTAAGATTATCTCACACGGCTTAAACCTATGTAATTAAACACTGGAAACAAATTGGGAAGCAATTAATGTCCCACAGCACTTAACATGACAGTTAAACTCTGAAAATGGACTGTCTTCTTATTGGGCAAATATTTCCATTGACTGCAGCAAATACATATTGCTTTCCTCCTCGATTCCTCTTGGATATTTGTGTGATTCCCAGGTAGTGGTACCTATCCTTTTGAGTTCAAATAAATTGTAGAAATGAAGTAGGGAACCAGGATTATTCTCAGCAGTATATTCTGTCATGCTGGCCACAATTTTCCTTGTAAGATGGGCTTTTGATCTAAACGGTTTTTTTGTGGTTCTGGGACTACATGAAAGACTATGGTGAAAATAAAAGACCCTCTTGCTTAGGAATGTACAAAGCCAGTACTTCTGCCTGAAACTGCTCAGTAAATGACCTGAAGAAAGGCAACCCCAAGGACACAAGAATCAACAGGCGAGCCGAGAAATGGAGCTGGAGTCCAGACATGTGTGAAGCTTGCCCAAACTATGTACCTCTGTTTTATTCAGCTTTTGTATCACTGTGATCAAAAATATCCAGCAATTAGAGGAGGGGGAGTTTGTCTGGAGCTCATGGTTTCAGAGGTATCTGTCCAGAGATGGCTAATTCTAACCCTCTGGGCCCAAGATAAAGCAGCGCATCAGAGGGGAGGGGCCCAGCAGAGGAAAGCTGCTCGGTTTATGGCATGGTCAGAGAGAGGGCTTTGCTAACTATGGATGAAACCCCAAAGTCATGCCCATAGTGACCGAGTTCCTCCAACCATACCCGTCTGCCTATAGTTACCACCCACTTAATACATTCAAGTGGATTAACTCACTGATCGGGTTGCGGCTCTCCTAGTTTATAATCATTTCCCCTCGGAACATTCTTGCCTTGAGGGGCACCTCATATCCAAACCATAACAAACTCTAAATTATTTAAGACAATAAAAGCATGTTTATAGTTGAATTTAGTTTGAATTGGGAGTTCTTTACTTAACCCACCCCCAAACACGTTTATATAATTAATGCTTGTGATGGCTGATATCGTAAGAAGAACATCTTTAATTAAAATATGGAAGGGAGGGGTGTAAAATTCTTTACCCCAAGGAATAAATTGGTGATGATTGATTTACATTAGTGAAACAGTTGTCATTTAGGCATAAGTTAGTAATGTAGTTGCTACCTCAACATTCAGTTTTATACCTGCCATAATTATTTTAAACCCAGGCATACCCAATCACACTTGGATTAAAACTTCCCTTAAGAGGATGTTTACAATATAGCCCACATGTTCTTCATCTCACTGATCCCAAATCCAGCCCACTTTACAGGTGCTGACTATGACAGGACATTATGGTCAGCTCCAGAATCATGAAAATCAGTTTTTTCTTTCTCAAGCACCCCCTGTCCCATGCCCCTCCCGCACACCCCACCTCCACCACCTCCACAAACCCACACACAGAACAATCAAGGAGACAATAATGTTCATGGAGCACAATAAAGGCACAGTCCAATAGGTTTCCCCCATGGTGACTGGGCTTTTTGCCACCTCTGGACTTCTCCTCAGCCACCCCTGGTCCTCTTTGGGGTCTAAAAGTCTTCTGCTTCATTAATTTTGGTTTCACTTCCTCATTGTGTCTCATAAGACACACACTTAAATTAACTTCCCCTGGTCAGGGCTCTCCCTGGGTGGCTATCTTGGCTTATGGCCACTCTTAAGAGAAAGACATCAAAAAATTACATTAGGAAAAAAGTTAATGCATGTTTGGACTTGGATCTTTTGTTTAGAAAGGCTGTCACCTCAGGGGACCGAGCTTGAAAAGTCAGGGTGGTGTTCCTTGATTGGTATTTCCAGTAGCTTCAGTAAGTTCATTCATCACAAGGATCAGCAGCTTTGAAACTGGTCTGCAGAAAAGCAGAGGGAGATCTGGGGCTTTGCCTCTGGATTGCAATCTGTGCCGATGAGGCTCCGACATTTGGAAGTATTTAAGGATTAGAAGAGTGAGATTTTCTATCCTGAATCCTCATATGGCAGGTTTAAGAGGGCAGCACTGGAAAAGCCTGATCCACAAAACCTCCCCAAACAACTTCCAGCAGAGCAATCTCTGCTAAAGGGAGCACCACTGCAATGTGAGAGAGCACATGGCGGGCGGGCAGGATTGGAGGGGAAATCAGCTTTATCTCATTTTCCAGGACTGCATTGGCCACTATACCAAGAGGACATGTAAGTTGAAGGTTAGCTCTTGGGAAAACTGGACAGAAAAGTTCAAGCTCATTACTAGTCACAAATACATGCTAGAGATGATTCTATGACCTCTATTACATGGAAACCATTATAAACACATATTCATCTTATAAGTGAAAAGCCTGACTCCATTTTTTGATATTTGGCTGCTGGTGTCATTTGAGCATCACCTCTTCCTTCTCTTTTGGGCCCCACGTCTGAGTGAGATGATGGGATATACCTGTGGAGATTTAAACACTCAAGCCCTTGCCCACCTTAGAGCACCCTTATGCCAGCTGCAACCCCTAGTCACAATAAATATGCAAGCCATACTCCTCCTTTGCTCTTCTAAGCCATCTAAGGACCAGTTCTGTAGTCTGCTCTCCTCACAAGAGCACCATTATATAACAAACTTGCTCATACCTTCATGGTGTGCATGTGTGTGGTATCACTAGTCTCAACATTCAAACTACATCTGTGGAGAGGAGTCCTTCCTGCCGAGACCTGAAGCCTATTGAATACCTAAGGACACTATTACTAGAGAAACCTCAAGCCTGAGTCCAAGTGGCTTATGAGTGATCAATCTATGGGGACAACGTCCAGGCCCCTGAATAATTCTCGGCACATGGAAATGGAATGAATCTTAAGATGTCTTACATTAAAAAGCAACCTCCAGAAATGGCAATTGATATGACCCCCCCCCCCCAGAAAAAGTGCAGTTCTTCCTGAAAAGGCTAGGGCTCAGCCAACAGACTAAGTGGCTCATTTCTCCAACAAGGCAGAGAGTCTTTCTTAATATTTATTTTTTGATTATGACAAGGGATAACTGTTTCATGTTGTCAACTGTTCCTATTCCAAGCGGCAATTCTTATTAGAATATACATACTGGACTAGATAAATTTTCATATACTGAAAGATGAGAAGATTCATCTGGGTCTGAAGAGGAGGACAGTGTGACATCCAGTAGCCTGGAGATCAGTGCTCACTAGTGTAACTGGATGGATTTGCTGACTCCTTTTGAATAGAAAGTATATAAAATCCAGGTTGATAGGAGTACACTGGAAAAGGGACGTGTTAATGAAAAGTGTGCATGGATTTTTATTTGCCCCCAAAGTTTGTTATAGTGAAATTGGTTGCTTCATTAATATTCATTTTTCCTTCTTAATAATTCCCAGGGTATAGCAAGAATTTGTATGGCTTATGGACAAGACAATTTTTATTCTTAGCTCTTCAAGGAAAACGTGTTCTAAGGTTAAGAGGGTTAACCTCAATATTCCTAGAAATTTCACATTACAGATGCCCTCTTCTTGCTTTGAATGACATAGTGTGCAGAATATAAGATTGAAACTACTGTTGCTCTTTTCTGCCATGAAGAACTCCAGCCTGAGTATTAAGAAAACACAGAATTAAAAAAAACAAAAGAAAATCTCAGGACAATGGAGCTAGAACAGACCAATCGCCCTTGGAGCCTACCCTCCCTCTGAACTTATTTACATAAACTAACAAGTTTCCTCTGAGTTTGAATTGAGTTTGTGTTTGTTTGCAATTACAAGCATTCAAGTGATTTTTGGTTTGAAGATACAGTAATGACACATTTTTAATAAAAATTTTGCATAGCTGTCTCTCTACTACCCTAAGGAAAAATTACATAGAGCTTTTTTAAAAAAAAAATTACATAGGTTTTTTTTTAAGAATAATTTTATTTTTTTTTCTTCTAAGAAAAATATAATACAATCTGAGTTAGACCCAAATGTCTAATATAAAACTAGGCATCTTACTGGATCTTTAAAATTAACACTCTTATTAAACATAGCTAAATTGCTGATCTTCACCCGAAATCTTCTCTTAAGCTCATGATGTCAGCAAATGTCACCACCAAGCTTACAAAAAAAGCCAGAAGCTGTAGCACCCTCCTAAAACCCTCCCTCTCTTTCAGTCCCCATGTATAATCTGTCACTGTGGCTTGTGGATTTACCATCTGAATGACTTTCACTTTTTCCCCTCCACTTGTTCAAACTATAATTACTTTCCTTCTGACCCGACTTCCAGAGTCCGCTTGCTTTCTGTAATCTGACTTCTCCACTGCAAGCACGGTGATCTTTCCTCTTCTCAAATCTACAACTATCACTTCCGCTTAACACCCTCCAGTGTCTTCTCTTTTTTTTCTACAGATAAGTACAAAGCTGCTTAACCCCGTGAGCAGGACATGCAGTGGCATGCCTGATGGTGTCTGGCTGTTACCTGTCTCTCCCATCTCATTTTGTAGCCACAGCAGCCTTCTTGCAGCCTCCTGCAGCTGCAGGGACATCTTTGCTGCTTGTGTTGTGGCCTCTGATTATTCCATGATTTTCTTCTCCTGGAAGACACTTTTCTTCACCTTACCAACTGTTTCGGATCCTCCTGTCATTTACTTTAAAAGTATCATTCACCTAGCTTTTGACAATTTTTTTTTTATTATTATGCAGGTATTTCATCCACATGTCTTCTGCAGCATGTTTTACATTATATGAAGAATAAATACATATCTGCTTTTGGACAGGATTTCCAGAGATTCTTAAGTATGTTTTGAAGCATGAATCAGAGTAATGCTTAAAGTCCATTCATTACTTTGATGAATACAAAGTGGCCCTATTTGACCTTCTTCAATATGATTATAAATACCACTAAAAACTTCAAAGACAAGCACATTATTGGTTCACTATATGTATTCAACTTTGGCAAAACCGCAATAAAATTGGATGCACCCTGGAGAAAGAATATGTTATGTGTGACTGAAAGAAGACTGCTAACTTAAAAGTCAGAACAGTAAAGACCTAGGTGTGTTCTAGTACCACACATTAACTCCATAGCTGTCTTAGTCAGCTAAAGCTGATTATTACAAAATACCAGACTGGATAGCTAATAAACAGCACACACTTATTTCTCATAGTTCTGGAGGGTGGGAAGTTCAAGAGGAAGGTACCAGAAGTTCCTGTGTCTGGAAAGGACCCATTTCCTGGGTCACAGATGGTGCCTTCTGTATTCTTATATGTGAAAAAGGGAAAGTAGCCCTCTGAGTCCTCCTTTTTGAGGACAATAATCCCAATCATGACGGCTCCCCTGTTATAACCTAATCAGCTCCCAAAGATCCCATCTCCAATACCATCATCTTGGGGGTTAGAATTTCAGCTTGTGATCTTTGGGGGAGGACACAAGTAACAGCTTTTAAGAACTATAATTCTACAAAGTCTCAGTTTCTTTTTCTATATAGTGGACCTGAGAAATTCCAACTCAGATTGAGTTATTTAAAAGATCACAGAATGGTGTCTATCATCACAAGATTCAAGTACTTTGCCAAGCAGACTTCCAGGTCCTTATCTATCTTCTTTAAGCAAAAGTGAATGTCCCAATCAGCATCCCCCCCAACAAAACAAAACAAAACAAACACTTTTCTGAATGCCAGGGACACATTTTTATTTCTACAATGATACTTTCCACGTTATTGCCTATTATAATCCAAAGCTTTCTTAGAATACTCTCATGAATTCAATTCTCCTGATACTTTAGGTAGTTTCTCATTTGCAAGTTAATCATGTTGAGGCTAGTGGAGAATAAAGGGGCTTGAAACATCTTCTATGGAAACTAAAGAGTTTGGGAGATACTAGAAAGAGAGAAATACAGATCAGATTTAAATGCTGCCTCCATCACTTAACTATCTGTGACCTTTATGGGTTATATGATTTTCAACCTTTTCTTCACGAGGATATTGTGAGGATAAGAAATGAGTATAAAACCTGGTACAGATACTACTATCTAGTAAATGGAAAACAAATGTTATCCAAACATGTTCTGATATAAATGGAAAATAATAACACTATAATATTCACAATATAGAAAATTCAGAAATAATAATTCTGTGATTATAACCATGATGTGTAATTCTTTGCAAATAATCATATATATTATTTAACAACTCTTTCAAAATTTGCTAAAGATCTATATTTTACATATATTACCTACATATTAGTCCATAACTATCTTCAGAGGAAGATGTTTTTATAATTTTTCTTTACTAAGGGAGACATGCTTGCCCAATTCAGTACAAATAATGTAATGAAACTGGCGATAAAACTCAACTTATGTGGTTACAGACTGTCTCAAGCACTGTCTACCATCTTACCACTTCTGACATACAGCACTTTACTGAAGACTGTCCTGATTCTAGACATGGATTCACATGCCACATGGTTTTCAAGGATGAGTGATATAGATGCAGCTCTGTGCCTCAGAGATGATTATGACACCATACTCATTAATAATAATCTTCTAAATAAGACACGGTACACCACACAGCATTGTACATTTTAGTATATTGTGATGAGACATGCCTACACAAAGTGATAACAATACAAAATACAATGCCCTTTTTTCATCATTTATTAATAAAGTATTTGTTCTGAGTCAAAACTACAGGGTCAATGTTGCGCCTGTCAATTGCTGGTTAAATAAGCTTCTTCAGTGTTTTGTTTTGTTTTCTTCTTTTTTTTAAATCAGCATATCTCTAGATAGCAGTTTGACAAGCAATGAACACTTAGCCTTGCATACATTAAGAATTCTATAAACAATCCCCGAATTTGACTACCATTAAAATTTAATAATGCAATATAATGAAAGCTAGTTTTAATCTATCTGAACCTACAAACAGGTTAAAGCTTTTATGAACAAGGTTAATTTAAGGTACAATGAAAATAAGTTATAATAAAATGATGATCATTGTAAATTGGATATTAATAAATGAAACAACCAGAGCGGCAAAAGTTTTAATGTCTTAAGGAGGTGACCTGGGGGGCAAAATCCAAATTATCAATTGTTTGAACTATAGGAGAGGTGGTAAATGAACCCTGAAACAATTAGCTAGCTCTACTAGTTATAAGTAAAATTTAGCATGAATAATCACTGGCTTCAAGAAAGGAATCATCTCAGTATATCAAAATGTTTTATAAAAGAAAGGAGAGAAAGATGGGTGGATATAGTGAATTTAATTGTGGCTGTCCAAGGATATACCCACCTGGAGCTATGAAATGGTTTGTGCAGATGGAATTCTACTTAGTATCTTGATCTGAGACCATGCAGGGTTTAGCATGAGTCCTAAATACTAAAGGTATCCTTAAAACCAAACAAAACCAAACCACAGTATATTGTTGATGGGACTGAAAATTAGTACAACCACTTTGGAAAGCAGAATGGTGCTTCCTCAAAAGATCAGGAATGGAATCACTCTATGACACATCTATCCCACTCCTTGGTATTTATCCAAAAAATTAAAATCCACATACTATACTGAACTGATACAGATATCCCAATGCTTATAGCAGCTCAATTTCACAAGATCCAACTTATGGAACTAGCTCAGGTGCCCATCAACCGATGAATGGATAAAGATAAATCCAATTGAATAGATTTATGCCTAATTAATAGTATTTTATATTAAAGTAATGCCTCCATACCTGCTTTCTATGCTCCCAATGCAACATGTTTGCTTTTTTAATGTGATCATATGGTGATGGTTTGGGCAGGGGTCAGATATGTAGTTGTATGAAATAAAATGGTATTTAATCCTGTCAGATATTAATTCCCAGACAACACACACTTGGTATAGAATGTTGATATTATTTGAGTAGATGGTATCAAAGATGACATTTTTTACTTTCTGTATGATAAAGAGAATTAAAAGACAAAGAATCATGATAATAGTAGGTTATTCACCTAATTTAAATAAAGAAAAAAGTCAAGCTAAAACCTACTTTGTTTTATTATAATTTCTATTAAAACAGTCTTCTGATCAAATGCTAGAATAAACAAAGTAAAACAATATGTAATCTCGCTACATATTGCTTAATAGAATGTCAGATGCTACAAAGCCACACGTTCTCTGTACCGTAAAAAGAAATATGTGATTGCATGGATTTGTGATTTTTGCATGATTTGTGTGTGCCGTTGTAGAAAATATAATGGAACCAGAAAAAGTAATTACTAAAATTGGCTTGGGGAATCTTAAAAGTGGCACAAAGGCATTTATTTTAATGGTAAATGCTTTAATTTGCACTCATTAGGTAGACCAGTATAAGCTTATACTATAAGTATAAGCTTATAAGATGGGAGGATGATGCTTCGTAAGAAGCAAGTAGACTTCATGATTTCTCTTATACAAACTGGCCTTAGGAACACCTACTTGCTCTATGTGATGGTTGATTGTATGTGTCAACTTGACAGGGCAATGACATTTGGTAGTAAGACAGTACTCTGTGGGTTTTTTTTTTTTTTTTTTTTTTGGTAGGAGGGATTGAACTCGGGGGTACTTGACCACTGAGCCACATCCCCAGCCCTATTTTGTATTTTATTTAGAGACAGGGTCTCACTGAATTGCTTTACACCTCACCATTGCTGAGATTGGCCTTGAACATATGATCCTCCTCTCTCAGCCTCCTGAGTCACTGGGATTACAGGAGTGTACCACCTTGCCTGGCTCTGTGTGTTTTTATTTGACATTGTTCTGAAATGAGTTTTTTAATATTTAGCTGGCAGGGTGAGTAAAGCAGATTACCCTCTAAAGTGATGGACCTGAAGAGACCAATCATCCATTGACAAGAGGACAAATGTCCCTCCTCCCTCCTGACTTCTAGCTGGAATTTTGTTGTTGTTTTTTTGTTTGCCTTCAGACTGGAGAACTGAAATATCTAATTTCCTGTGGTCTCACACTTGATGGCCTTCAGAGTAGAATGACAAAATATGTTTAAGTGGGTTTACAGCCTGCCAACCACTCATCTTGGGATGTTGGCTTCCAAAGAATTGTACAAGCCCCTTCTTCATAATAGATCTCTTTATCTGTATCTATCTGTTGGGGTTACCAGCACCCCAAGAGCTAATTCCTGCTTGGAGGTACAAACTAGCTAGGAAAATAAAAAGTCTGAAAATATTCAATCAGGAACAAAAGACAATAGGCAGAAAATAGTTTTCAAAGCTGTGGTCTGGTGTGTCTTCCAGCCCTGATAGGAACTAGAACTGAACATGGAAAAAGGCCCAACTCCTTTATTTAAACTGAAATACATGAAAAGATTTCAGTGTGGCAGGCTTATCAAGGAAAATAGGATAAAGATGGGAAAAACAAGTTGTTTGGGGCTGGGGATGTTACACCCACCTCCGGGGGTGCTGCATTTGAACCTATGGCTCTGAGCTAAGGCAGGGTGTCAGCTTTAATCCCAGCAATCTGCAACCAGTGGATTCACACCAGGAATTCTCAGAGAAGAAACCCCCTTGCATTATGGTGGCTCAAACAAACCCATAATTCATACACAGCCTCCAACATCCATCCCGTTTGGCTCTGTTTCTACGAAGACTATGATATATTATGAAATCTGATTTTGATAATAACCGACGTTTGACTTGTCTTTTAAGGGCTACGTGCTGTTTGCACATCTGTCCAGAGACTTCAGTTGTGTTATTCTACTCTTTCCAGAATGCCTGGCCTCCTGACTTTCTGGAAACCTGTCAAGTAACTACTACAACCGCATATGCTTTCCTGACTGGCCTAATTCAGAATGAATTTTCTTTCTCTGAATGTTTACATGACTCATATTTTATTCTATACCTTGGATTTTCTATTCATTAAAATCAGAAGTGGGCAAACTGTCTTCTGCAGGCCAAACAGAATCAACAACAAACTTCTGTGAATGAAGTTTTACTGGAATGTGGCCATGCCCGCTCATACATGCACATGACCATGTATGTATACCCTATGACTATAATTGGACAGTTGTAACAGAGTGTATTCCCCACAAAACCAAACATATTTTTAATCCATCCCTTTATAGAAAAATGTTTGCTGACATCTACATTAAATCAATACCTAGCAAGTTCATTTATGCCTCCCTCAGTACTTGTAGAAGGAAACAGTCCCCATTTTTTAGGGTGTTTTATCACATTAGCTTCTGATGTAACTCATGGCATGGCAGACACTTAAGGTGATAATGACCATTTGCTAAACTGATGATGGGGAAAAAAGAAGTAGGGAGGAGAAAGAGACACAGGATATTGAAGACACATATTTTTGTCTTGGGTGCAAAGAAGCTGCTGTGTTTTATTACAAGTCTTTTTATTTTTCTTCTTTTCTCTTCTTTGAAAGGACTTTCCTTCACTAAATAATGAGCTTCTTTAGAGCAGGAGCAATATATGAATTTTTCAAAACTCCAAACAGCAAGCCAACAAGCACAGAGCCTTGCTCAGAGTAGGTTTCCTGTGTGTGTGTGTGTGTGTGTGTGTGTGTGTGTGTGTGTGTAATGAATAAATGAAAATGAATAACCTAAGTCAATGGTCGAAACCAGAGACACCCTGGTGAGAGGTCAGTGCAACAAGAGCATAAAAGGCAAGAGAGGAAATAGTAGGAAATCAGGTTAGAAAATGAGGTAAAGATCATGTGATAAAGACCTAGTAAGCCATATTAACGACTTTGTCCTTGTCATTTAGGTGATGGAGTGAGGACTAGAGAGTACTAATTAAAGGAGTATTATAAGGCAAGTTGTGTTCAGAAAGACCACCTGAGAAGCTTGGTTTTAGGATGGTAGAATAAATGTGATGAAATAAGAACTGGAGAATCAGTAAGAGAAATATGTACCTCGTGAAGCGAGTAGAAATATACTACCTGTTCCATAAACAAAAAATGAATACATAAAATAAAAAAGTTAAAAGTGTATTTTGAATTTGTTTACAAACTTATAAAACTAACTAAATCACCCACATAAATAAAACATGTAGGGGATGCAGAAACACGTTCCTAGAAAGTTTGGAAAGGTTAATATTTCACAACAGCTACATATCTCTAACCCGGACCATATTGCATTCATTTTTGTTGCAACTTCCTAAAAGAATAAGCTTTATTGGTAGCCATTTTGTATGACTGATGGAAATATAAATATCCAAATTAATAGGATATACTCATGAAATTTTGTTATATGCTCCAAATTTCCCAAAGGTCAGCTTGATTCTTGAACAATGGCAAAGCAGCAGATAAGGCAGATGACAGGTGACTGGCTTAGACCCAAATTTTTAACTTACTGTATGGAAAGTTCTTACTTAGAAAATAATGCATTTTTTCCAGCTATATACATTTTACTTTCATTAAAATACACATAGAGGACTGGGGATATAGCTCAGTTGTTAAAGTGCTTGTTTTGCATGTACAAGGTGCTGGGTTCAATCCCCAGCCCCACAAAATAAAATAAAATAAAATACATATAGACAATAGAAAGAAATAATTTAGTAGAAAGAGGAGGATGTTTGGAATCAGAGACCTAGATGCAATTCCCATACCATCAGAACTAACCTGTATCATTTTTGGCAAATAGGTTATTTCCTTGTATCTCAGTTTTGTCATCTATAAAAAGAATGACACAGTACTGACTCAATTATATTTGTATATAAACTAGATGGTGCATGTAAAACCACTGTAACTCTGAAGTTCCATATAATTTTGAAAGCATATTTATAAATCTCCTTAGCTATATTTAAGCACATATGGATATAGTTTTCATTAGCATTAGAAAACCCATATATATAAAACGCTGATAATTAAATTTTTATAAAAGTCACCCTGTGTATGTTTAAGGGGAAAAATAAAACTTCTTAATGTATTCAGACAACACTTGCCTCTTTCAATGATTCTAAATTCTTGATTAAGTTTTTCTGCAATGATATTATGTATGAGGGAAAGAATATTAAAGATGATATTTCAACTATTATTTATTTCAAGTTTTCTTTTGGTTCTCAAAGAAAAGAAACTAAATATAAATTACCTGGAAGTCACTGTTATATCCTAGTTGTTTGTTTTATACCCTTCTTCTCAAAAACTTCTATCACCCATGATGCCCTGGCAGCACATTTACTAAAATTCTTAGAATTCCCCACACTTGCACCATGATTCATCCATCTGACTTTATTTATGGTCATTTGGACCTTCATTTATATAGGAGATTACAAGTATCCAGGAACTGTTTCTTATTTGTTTGTTTTGTGGTGCTGGGGATTGAACCCAGAGTCTTATGCATGCAAGGCAAACTCTTTGTCAACTGAGTTATATCCCTAGCCTTAGACATTGTATTAATGATTAATGTGAATTATTTAGTGAATCCTGTATCATGTTTTTGAAAGAAAAAGAAATAAATCTTTATGTATTATAATCTAATCTCATCAGAAATGCTCGAATTAAATATGAATGAGAATTCCCAAAGTGCTACTACTTTTAAAACTCTCTATCTTTTAATTATTTCTTTTTTGACCATGTCTCCAGCTGAGCTCCTTGAATCACCAGGCTGATAATGGGACAAGATCACATGTTACATGTAAACTTGTAAATTCCTATTAAGCTTAGTTCAATAATGTATCAGTCCACATCACTATTCCTAACAAACTATTGTTTAAAGAAGTACCAGATTATATTATTTTCTCATCTGTATAAAGAAAATTTGAGAAAATATATCATGGTGTTTTACTTTATTTAACAATAAAGTAGTTAAACCTGAATCTACCTGCAGGCATACATAGCACTAAATATAAGCATGAATCAAAATGACACTTCTCTTCAAATTGTATTAGGAAAAGAGTAGTAGTAAGAGGAAATGTAGTCCTCCTATTATAACAATATTAATATAATATTACATTACTCCATTCATATTTATGATTTATGAAGTCTGTAGCTTCTTTATAATTTAGATCTCTATTTTACAGAGTGCAAATTATAAAAAGCAGGAAGTCATAAGATCATATAGAGATACATTGTTTTTCAAAATATTAGAAATTTTCTCTTTAACTGCAACTGAATTTTCTTTTCTTTTTTTGTAAATAATAGATAGCTCTGGGGTGATACAGGGGAATGCCTATTGGGCAGAGAGGGAAATCGGTGGTTTCTAAAAGAGGACTCCATTTTCTTGGCTTCCAGCAATACTGACATCAGAATATCATTTTTGTGTGTGTGTGCAGTGTATATATTTTCAATTAACCATCTTTGACTTTTTTTAGGGAGTATCATATTGTTCACTTAACTGTCTTCAAGCTGAAGTCCTTTTATTCCACTTTGGTTAAATGTCTTCACAGGCCACCGTAGTTCATGGTAAGGAATGTCTAGTCAGTGATTAGAATTGTGTTTTGGGGAGGCGACCATGGCAATTCAATATCAGAACAAATTTAAGAGAAAACTTCAGAAGCCACAGAGAGAAAAACTAGAACATCATACTAACATAGAAATACAGCAAGAGCTGTTTAGATAATTTTTTTAAAAAAATTAAATAGTACACTAGAAAAAATAAAATGAAAGTGAAATATTAATAATATATTTTACTTAATGTATGTATTCAAAATAATGTCATTTCAACATAGAATCCTAATATAATTATTAATAAAATATTTTATAGTCTTTTTTGCTTACTAAGTCTTCAAGGACACTGGTAGCAGTTTGTGTTTAGCTAGTAGAAATTTGGATGGGTCCGATATCAAGTACTCAATATGACTCCCACGTGTGGCTACAACCTACTTGAATAGATGGTCAGAACTAAATGCTCACCCTGATAGCCCAAGAGAAAAAAGATTATAGCCCTAACAGATAAGCAGTGTATGCAATGAAGGAAAAGCCATGTATAGGTGAAATTAATGGGTTTTGCAGATTTACTGAGTGGGTGAGAAGGAAGACTGAAAGCACTTTCTCACTTGTTATCTTCTTGTGAGTATGAAAAAGGAAGGGAAAATCAGTAGGAAATAATAGTTCTTCAAACAAGAAAAACATGCCACAAATAAAATCACACCTTTTAGAAAAAAAAGTACCACGTACATATATGGAAGATAGAATTAATAAGTAGGTTGGAGACTCCAAACAATCCTATATCTTTGTAACCCTTATCTGAAGATCATATTTTATTCATATTGATTACTACATTTGGAAAACAGTTATCTACAGAACTCTGTAACTGCCATTTTGTTTCAAGATGACAGACTGAAATATAAATTACCTGTTTGGCAATGCACACTGATTTGGTTTTACGTAGCAAATTTCATCAAGAAAAGCCAGTTGTATAAAAATATCAATGAAACAAAATCACACAAAATGTCAAAGGGCCAAGATGAAAAGGGAGAGGTTTTTAAATATTTTAAAATAGATTTTTAAAAATACACAAATATTGTTTATATGAAAAGCTACTTATGAAATAATTTTAAGAAAGAAATGTTAGGACAAAATAATATGGTATAAAGACATGAAATTTGTAATCAGAATGACTTGGGATTCATTTCCAGCACCATTAGTCTACCTGGATGGCTTTGGGGCTCTGGGTATTATTTGGCTTTTTTTGCCTAAATTTGAAAAATGAAATGTCTATTCTCAGGATATTTGTATAAAGCACAGAAAATACACGAAGAACATCTGATGTGTGTAAAAATTGAACAAATGTAGAATACCTAACATATATTAGGCTTTCAAAATATTATAATTATTCACATAGATAATGATTTCTGATTCAGTGTAATTTTCATATAAGAGAATATATAAGATTAAAATCAAAAGAAAAATGAGCTTTCTTGTAGATAATTTGAGTGTTTTATTCATCTCCTCAGTTAAATTCAAGAGTACATTAGCAGTATTGTTTTCATTGGTATTAAACAAATACACATTTTGCATTACAGCGACGAATCAATTTTTATACAACCCACCCCCTAGGTAATTTCAGTGAGAAGGAAAAATTTTCAATGCAATCAAATATAATCTGTATCTTTTCTTCTAAAGAATCAAAAGTTCTATACCACCATTATTGGCAATGCCATTATGCAAAAGTGAGAGAAAATTAAAGGTACTCTTTTAAATTCCTCTCATTTTCTGTTTTTCTTTAAGCTCTCAAAGGGAAAAAAGTAAAATTTCCCTGTACTTCATCTGTGTAGTTTGAAGGATCTTATTTTTCATTCCTCCTACTGAAACACCCATATAACTTTTTCCATATAGATTGAACTCTGAATCCATTAAAGCTATGCAGCCTTACATGAAGTAATTGTAAGTGACTAGATTCTACTCAACCAGTGATAGACATTATGTACTATAATCTTTTACAAAAATCCTCATTCACCAGAATTCAAAAAAATCAATTAAGATGAATTAGAAAAATTAAAATCTGTAATGTAAAGTATCTATGTACATTGTTTATTATGAGTGATCAATATATGAAATATTATATGTGTACTATTTGTCTTTCCACAGTTGTAACTAAATGAAAAAAAATTGATAAAAACAAAGATTTTCTATAAAAATCCCTGAAATGAATAAATAGTAGCAACAAATATTAATGTAATAAATAAACGTACTTATTAATCTATTTAACCTGGGTTTGTAACAAATGAACTCCTCAATTTATTTAATCTAATTCTGTCTCATTGACATGCGCGAAACTCATAGAAAAAAAATATGTCTAAACTGTTTCAATGCTTTGTTTTGCCATATCTCATAACAGAGTACCAGCCTCACAGAAGTATGTTGATAGGAAAAAATGGGGCTTTACAGTAATTTCAATAGGCTCAGACTATTCTTTTAAAGTTTCATCTGAATGTAATAAGAGGTGCTCTACTTTTAAAACTTATTTTCAAACTTTCATTGGTAACTAGTTTCAATAATTTATTGTATAAAATTGGAGTTAAATCTAAGCTGCCTTTTGATTAAATAGATTTTTATCATAAACTTCCTATGTGTGGATCTTATCTTGCTGAAAATGAAATTCAGAATAGTCTACAAAATTTCTAAGGTGTTTGATGATAACTTTTTGCAGATAGGCAATACATCATTGATAATTATTTTTAACTTATGGTTAAAAAATGACAATTTGCAAATATTAGTTCAAGCTTTCAAGTGTTTACACTTTATTTTGGCCCTTTTGTAACACATTACACAGGAAAATATGTCCATGTCTTCTTTGTATGGATATGTTAAATCTATTATGGGTACTTAAGACAAATCATCAAGTGTGTGCATCCAAATAATATGTTTAAAATTTTGTGAGTAAACTGATCTCTTACCTCCCAGTAATGCTTGCAAAAAAGTGTGTTTCATAAGTCAAATATAACTGATTAATTTCTTCTCCTTATAAATCAATAAACATTAGCATATAAAGTTTGTTTAGAAGTTTTTAATACACATAAGTGTTTTATTTAGCTTTTTGACATTGTGATCAAAAGACTTCACAGGAATAACTTAGAGGATCAACAGTTTATTTTGGCTCACATCTTCAGAGGCTCAGAACATCATGGTGGAAGGGCATGGTGAAGGAAAACAGCTCAAGACAGGGCAACCTGGAAGAGCTAGAGTACTCCATTCACTAGGGGAAAAATATAAACCCTAAATGCGTGCCCACAGTGAGCTGCTTCCTCTAGCCATATCCAACCTGCACACAGTTACACTCAGTTAATCCATATCCGTTGATAAGTCATATATTTATAATCTAATCATTTCACCTCTGAACATTCTTGCTTTGTCTCAGATGAGCTATTGAGGAACACCTCATAACTAAACTATAATATTAAGGTAGGAATATCACCAATACTCTATTTAACTGTCCCTAAAGAAAAGAGGGTGTTTCAATCAGTGTTTTTGTTGCTCTAGCTAAAGGACCCAACAAAAATAATTTTAGAGGAGGAAGGCTTTATTTGTTGATCACTAAGAGTCACACACTCGTGGTCTATAGAACGCCAGAGAGAGTGCAAACTCATGTCACAAAATTTATATCCCAAAAGGACAAATTTATATCCCCTTAATAACCCACCTCCTCCAGCCACACTCTACCTGCCTGCAGTTACCACCCAGTTAATCCCTATGGGAGGCTTAATGCACGGATTAGGTTCAATCCCTCATAATCCAACCATTTCATCTCTAAGCGTTCTTTCATTTTCTCCCCTATGAGCCTTTTGGGGACAGCTTATATGTAAACCATAACAGGACGATAAAACACCACGTCCCTGAATGCACCCATTTCTGTGCCTAAAAACCTAGCCAAGTGGAAAATGACAGCAAGCTTGGGCCTGAACATCCAGATGCATATTATCTTGAGGGATACTGGCTTTGTCTTGGGCACTCTGGGAAATAGGGCAATGAGTGCTTTGTGTAGAAAGCTACTTTCTTGCATGCAAATCAGCACAGATGTCCCTTGGGATGCTGGTTGTACAAGCAAAGTGAACAAGCTAATGCTGATGATGTCACTACTTTGAGAGCCTAACAAAAATCTCCTATTGGTGATGACTAGTACAGGATTGAGGGCTCTGTGGGAAGGATATGTGTTGCTCAGGCAGCCAAGTCAGCACTGGTCAAAATACCATGAGGGAGAAGAAATCCTGTTTGGCAAAGAACCTCAAGGGATGGTTGTATTATCAGACTATCACCACTAAACTCTTCTCTGAGTAGTCACTAATCTTTTATACAAGTTCCCTAATAAATAGTATATCTCACATGCAATTTCCAGGAAGTTTCTTTGGTCTTTCTGAAACCTACCCAACTGCCCCAGTATAACTTAGCTATGGTTGTGACAATTATTTGTACCACTGAGTATTTTATTGAGGAAGTATTTTGCAGCAACACTTTCTCAATAAAAAACAGTACATTGATTTAAATTTAGCATGAGCTTTTTCATCAAAGTGTAATAGTCAGCTTGCAAGATGGTCTCCAATGAAGCACACTTCTTGGTATTGTCATTTTTTGTTTAGTTCCTTCCTCCGCTGGGCCAGGTTTGATCTGTGTGATCAATAGCATGGGGTAGATATCATGGTATGTAACTTTCAAGTTAAATTGTAAGACTGTAGATTCTGTCTTGAGAGCATGCTATCTCATTCTCTTTGAATACTTCCCCGGGATATGATTTGTTACAAATAATATTATGAAGATGCCAATGCAGCAAGGAAGTAGTTTATACAGCTAGTAATGAACACCTGCCAAAGCTGACCTTCAGATGTTTGCAGCCATGTCCAAAACTTTGACCACAATCATATGAACTATACAGAGAATCTTGTGAGAATGTACCGTGTTCCTGACCCTGAGAATTATAAGAAAATACATGTTTTATTTTTAAGTTGCTCTTAAGATTGGGGGTGGCTTGTTGTTACAATGGTTACAGTGGGTAACGAACCGAGAACATTTCCATAATGTTTTCCTGTCTTTGCAACTGGGCCTTCACAACTGGGGTCCAAAGCAGGGTGTTACAGGAATCCTTCTCATCCATGGTTTCACTGACCTAACTGCAGTTCAAAAACACTAAATGGTAGCAGATACCGTGGGAGCAAGAGAGACCACATCAACCAAACCCTCATTAAGTTATATTGTTATAAATAGTCTATTTCAATAATTAGCTATTTTTGTTAATCTTTTACTGTGCTTAATTTATAAATTATGCTTTTTAATAGTTATGTATGTGTAGAAAATAAAAACCAGTCTATACAGGGTTTGCTACCATCCAAAGCTTTGGGCATTCACCAGGGGCCTTAGAATACATTCCCTACTCATAAGAAGGAAATTCTATACCTCAGTATTATGCATGTCAAAGATAGTTCTGTGTTTTGGCCCTAATGCAGGAGAAAAGAATCCTTCTTTATTATCACCATCTTAGTCAAATAGCTATTGCTTTGACATTTCTGGGCATTCTGTAATTTGAAATTAAAATACTTTGATGGCTTTATGTGTTCTACAAGTTGGTATTCCACACAATTAACCAATTTCTGTATATGTCAAGCTATGATATTGATAGCTGTTATTTGGCTTACTTCCTTTTCATAGGTTTCCCCATATTTAAAGGCATACTTCTCTAATACAGCCTTTTGCTAAAGTTTCCGCAAATGTGTTTGGTTCTTTACTTTCAACTTCATGTGCCACTTTTCAAAAAGCTCTTATGAACCAATATTTAAATATGAATTATTGAACATGTTACTTTGAGTTTTTAATTTGTTTACCAACATAACAAAATTTCTTTCAGCACTGAATGTATTCTTTATTAATTTTCATCTAAACACTCCTTAAATTGTACCAGATTAATTGCTTCATTAGCCAGTACATCTTCCACAAATAACACACTTATTCTAGTGCTTTACTGTGACTCACAACTATACAATTAAACTCCAATATCTAAAAGAATATAAATTCCAGCAAAAACAATCAATGATTTTGTTTTTCACTTGTTTAGAAACACTTAGATAGGCTCACTATTACTACCACATATAAAAGAATCCACGCTAATTCCTGACAAAAATAAAAGGTACTCATTTTATCACACAAAAATCAAGGTGAAAAATACATAAAACAAAATTCTACACCTTTTCTTACTTAGCTAATGATATAGAATTACTAATTTTAAAAGCCTTGACAAAATGATGTTTATAAAAACAAGTTATACAATTAATTGTATAGCTTTATTATATTTTTAATATGTTGAAATATCTTTTATCAGAATAACCTTGAAATATCATGAGCAGTAGGTAGTTCACATCTGATTTGATCTCAATCTCACTTTTTTTTTTTTTTTTTGGTAGCAGGAATTGAACTCAGGGGCACTTAACCACTGAGCAAATCCCTAGTCCTTTTTATGTTTTATTTTGAGACAGGGTCTAGCTAAGTTGCTTAGGGCCTTGCTAAGTGATGGAGGCTGGCTTTGAACTTGCAATCCTCCTGCCTCAGCCTCCTGAGTCACTGGGATTACAGCTGTGTGCCACCATGCCTGGCTGTAATTCTGCATTTTATTCTTTCTGTTATTTGTTCTTTCTGCTGATTCTCTCACTTGCTATATTGTTTTTCACTTGATTTGTACTTGTTGTTTGTGAGCTTCTATTCATATGATCTAATCATGGAAATCCCAAAGTACTTAGGTTGTGTTCCTTCAGAATTCCTTTAGAGGATATTCATGCTCTCTTTCTTCAGGCTTTTTAAAGTAGTACTTTGTAGTCTTTTATGTTTTTCTGCTAAGTTTGCAGTTGCAGTTGTTAAGTTTGAAAGTAGCAATAAAAAATCCAAACCAATTTTTATAGAAACCACCTTTGCATTTTCTTTTGAAATCAAATATGGTAGACCTAGGAAAGGTAAATTTTTCCTAATTAAGACAGATGTTACTGCATGTTTGTAAATACATTTTTCAGTATTGGGGATCTAGGTTATTATTATCTTGCGAATATATTAATAAAATGCTCTAGTTGGGGTTTTCCCCAGACTGTGTAAGTCATTGACATTTAAATCTTCATCACCATAAAATTTTTGTATAGACAAGATCCTTAACTTTGAGATGAAATCTCTCTTAACTTCCATCTAACTTCAATGACTAGTCTTTGTGTGCTACGGAAACCATAAAAAGTTAATATAAATAAATGCAAGTAAGAAACTCTTTATCTCATTTCTTGCTTGCCTTACTGGTTAATGCCCCTTGGTCATTTTTTTATCTTCGTATAATTTCCTTATTTTTCTAGTATCTCAACTATATATTCATGAGGTATTTTTTTTTTTTGCATTTACCCAGGATTTACAGGCATTTTTGAGCAGTAGGTAGTTCATTTTTGTAAAAAGATAGTTTTTTGAAAATATTTAATTTACTTCACTACTAAAAATTTCAGTCTCTACCTATATTTGCATATTTAAAGATTCTTCACTCATTTGTCAATGAATAATTTCTCAATGATTTCTGTGTGCTTCTTCATAGTTCTTTCCAGTAGGGCTTCTCACTTCACCAATCTCAACAGGCCACTTCACATTACTGAGAGGATTTAAGTGATTAAACATGAAATTCTTTGATTTGGTTTGCTACTTTAAATCTTAGTGTCCTAAATAATAGTAATAGTAGTTTTCAAAAATAAATTTCAGTGTCATAAAATCAAGGGGTTAATATACTTAATGTCTATCCAGACAACTTTATGTTTTCTTTGGACTAAAGCAAGAAGGTATATCTAGAGTTTCTGTTAAATTTTCATCACTAACTTAAATCTTCATAAATGAAATGAGTCATGGATTTTTGTACACATCTGATACTCATGGCATCTTTATAGAGTAAGGATTACCTAATTTTAGAGATGACAAAACTTACAATCAGAAAGAAAGTAAACTTTTAGATAGCTCTCCAAGAAATGTGAGTGGGAACTTAAAATATAACTCAAATATATATCATGGAGCTGGTTGAATCAAGATAAGAGGAGATTACTATGCTATTCCCTTAAAAGAGAAGAGTTGAGAGTATAAACCAGAAGTTTCCTGTACCAGTCTTAAATTCTTATAATTTCATATTGCTTATAAAATTAACCAAAGATACAAATTTGCAATTAACTTCTTTTACTATGTAGAATTCTACTGAAAGCTACTCATGCTGTGAAATAGACTCTTTCATATAGTGCTAATTGAAAAGTGGGTTGGGGGAAATATTTATGGGAAACAACCTGACAAGCAGAATGGCATATTACTGATGTACATAAGCACTCATTGAATACAGACACACACATAAAAAGAAACAAAACACATACCTATGCCCTCCACTGCTTATTGTTATATATTAATGAGATCTACTTCCCTATTTCAGTTCCTCCACATATTATCCATCAGATTCCTCCAAAGAGTCTAAACTTTCTCCCTGCTTCATCAGTCTCAGCAGAAGACTTTATATCATTGATAAGGTTTAAGTGATTAAGCATGAAATTCTTAGATTTCCAAATACCCTTTATTATATACTTTCTTCATCCAGAAACACCTTTCATGTCTCCAGTCACAAAGAATCACCCCGTTTCAAAGCCAATCCACATGAGGTCTAAGCCCCAACACCTCTCTCACAGAGATTGAGTTTTGTTGATTATGACTCTATCCCTCTTATCGGTAATTTCGCTGTACTTTTTCTTTGCTAATCCTACTTAAAAAATTAAATCCTCATCTCTAAAAATTAAATCCTTCCCCCCAAATTAAATCCTCCTTTACCTTCTATATCATATCCTTTGTAAGATATTGTTTTATCTCTTTCTTTTCATTTAAACTTCAAAGAACAAAATGCCCTAGAACTCTCTGTCATCTCTCCTGACATTTTTTCCCAACTCATTATAGTTTAGTTTCTATTTTGTAAAAGAACTAATTTTGTCTTCATATAGCTGAATTACCAAATTTAATATTTTTATATTCTAATTAATGCAATTTATTATATTTTTCATCACTGATCATTCTATATTTGAGAAAGCATCTACTCTCCGCTGATGGCTATTTCTACATTTTTCATAGGAATTAATATTTAATTGATTTAATCAAATCAATCAACTGAATAAATGATTAATATTTAAATGTTAGTGTCCCATCAATTTCTGTATTTGAGTTCATACTTTTATCACATACCATAATTTAGGCAATTAATTCCACTCATAATTTATCATAATTGCTTTGAATGCTGTTGAGTCATTAATTTCTATCTCCTATCTATCCTTTTCCCATCATATTTTAGCTATTGCCTGATGGTCAATTGAATTTGGATGCTCTATGGTATTCACAGTGTCCAGATTCAAACTGCAATCAATTTTCTTCTATTTGGTAGTATTTCATATATCAGTCAAGAGTGCCACCATTAGTACTCATCTTAGAATCATCTTGATAGCTTTATTTATCACTTTCATTGATGCAGCAATGTTCTATGTCAGCTGAAATCAAATAAAAAGAAAAAACGACACATTAATTTGAAATGAAAAAAATTAAATATGAAGAATTGTCAACTCTATCATGGCAGCAGTCTCTGGCCACGGAGACAATAGCAGCAGGCAGGTCACAGGGATATGGGCCTCGGTCCTATGCTTGAGCTGTACTGGTCTCCATGACCTGTAGATTCTGTGTGTTATATTATGGCAATGGTGGTAACCACAGGGATGCCCAGGCCATCCTTCCCACAAACTTAGAGAATACCACAAAAAAAGTCATTATTCACTTGGCTAAAGAAAAGGAATTGGGTGACTTGGATTCTGGAGCCACATGTTCCTTGATGAGACTCAGTACCAGGAAGAATCCAATGGTGCCTGGCCACAGGTTACTGACTGTGTACAAGGTATCTGGGCTTTCCCCTACCCCAGGTAGGGCCTTGAGTAGATGTGTCCTTTCTAGGCACTCTGCCAGTTCTTCTTGAACACTAGCATCTGCAGATTCACGGAACACTCTACCTACTGAAACAGTGACAACACAACAAGCCAAGACTTGGACATGATCTAGTGAAGTAGTAGCAATGACCACCAGCTCAGAGAAAACAACAAATGGCATACTTAGAATTTCTACTGACTACAAAACCACTGAGAAGTATAAACTGTCCAACAGCTAATTCAAAATACCTGTTTTAAAGAAATTCAATGAACTTCAATAATGAGAATCAATTCAATAATTTGTCAGAGTGTTAAAATAATAAAAATAATCAAATGAAAATCAAATGAAATGTACAGTAAATGAAGTAAAAGAAAACTTAAAAGACTCTATAAATAACAGAATCAGTCAAACACAAGAAAGAATTAGTGAGATCAAAGACAAGCTACTTGAAAATGTCCAACAGGGGAGAGAAATAAGAATGAAGAAGAGGGCTGGGGATGTGGCTCAAGCGGTAGCGCGCTCGCCTGGCATGCGTGCGGCCCGGGTTCGATCCTCAGCACCACATACCAACAAAGATGTTGTGTCCGCCGGGAACTAAAAAATAAATATTAAAAATTCTCTCTCTCTCTCTCTCTCTCCTCTCTCACTCTCTCTTTAAAAAAAAAAGAATGAAGAAGAATGAAGAAAATTTACAGAAACATTGAGACAGAATTAAAAGAGCAAATATTTGGTGTATTGGCGTTCAAAAGAGATGTGAGAATAAGAAAGAGGTAGAAAGTTTGTTCAGAGAACATAACATAGTACTTCCAAAATCTAGAAAGAGACAAATATTCAAGTAGGAAAAGGTCCACGTTCATTCTTCATTTCAACTCAACTACATCTACCCCAAGACATACTATAATCATGACCTCAAAGGTTAGAGATGAAAAGATATTCAAAAGTAGCAAGAAAAGGGAAATAAATGAAACATGAGGATGTTCTAATTCAGCTAACAATGTTCTAATTCTTCTCAGCAGAAGTCCTACAGGCCAAGAAGAAGGATAAGATATTCACAGTGTTAAAATAAAAGAAGTGCCAAGAATAATACTGTACTCAGCAAAGCTCTCCCTCAGAAATGCAGGGGAGACAAAGACATCCCCGGAGAACAGAAGCTGAGAGAATTTATAACCACCAGGGCAGTCCTACAAGAAATTCTAAAAGGAATTTTTTAAACTGAGAGGCTAATGAGTAAAAGATGCTGGAAAGGAAAAAACTGGGAAGAGTAACTATAGAAATTTAGAATATACCCACACTGTAAACATAATGTTTAAAACATTTATATCTTAAATATGAAAACTAAAAAATAAAAGTAATAATTACATTGATATGACAAAAAAAAATAGGCAAATACAGCCGAGCACGGTGGCACATGCCTGTAATCCAAGCAGCCCGGGAGACTGAGGCAGGAGGATCACAAATTCAAGCCTGACTCAGCAACATGGTGAGGCTGTTAACCAACTTTGAGACCCTGTCTCAAAATAAAAAATAAAGAAAGGGATAGGGATATGGCTCAGTGGTTAAGTGCTCCTGGGTTCCATTTCTTGAACAACAACAACAAAATAGGCAATACAAAAAGATGTAAAATGGGATATCAAAAATTCAGTGTGTAAGAAGGAATTATTTGCAATTTTAGAGATTTTTAATTATTTTATATTTTCTATCTTTATAATTATTGGAAGTTTATATCATTTCAATAATAGCTTGTTATGCTCCAAAGATGTTTTCTGTCACCCTCATGGTACTCACTAAGCAAAATCCTATAAACATATCTAAAATAGTAAGCAAAGAACCAAAACTTTCCAAAAGAAAAATCACTTAACCACAAAGGAAGGCTATAAGAAAGGAATAAAGAATAAAATAAATTACAGATACACAAGAAAATAATTAATGAAATGGCAGGAATAAAATTTTATTTGTTGATGCTTTACTTAAATATTCATGGATTGTATTCTCCAATTAAAAATACACATAGTAATTGGATGGATTTAAAAAAAAACAAGATCTAATTATGCAACTTACAAGAACTGACTTTACCTCTAAGGATACTTAAAGACTGAAAGTTAAAGGCTGGAATATGGTTTGCTATGCAAATGGAATCCAAAAGAAAGCAAGAGTGTCATATTTGGGTAGGATAAAATAGTCATTAATACCAAATAGTAAAAAGAGACAAGGAAGATCATTATGTAATGATAAAGGGGTCAATTCAGCAAGAGGAAATAATCATTCTAAACATAGAGACCCCAATATTGGAGGACCTAGATGTATAAAGCAAATATTAATAGAGTTAAGGGAGAGGGGAGCCCAACACAAAAATACTAGGGGCAGGAAAATCATGAGTTCAAAGCCAGCCTCAGCAATTTAGTGAGGCCCTAAGAATTCAGCAAGACCCTGACTCTAAATAAAATATAAATAAAAGGGCTGAAGATGTGGCTCAGTGGTTGAGTGCCTCTGGGTTCAGTTCATGGGTTCAATCCCCAGTACCAAGCAAAACAAAAGAAGACTTTAATATCCCAGTTTCAGCAATGGACAGACAGATCATCCAGACAAAAAAACTAACAAAGATACAGGAGAGGAAAACCATAACCTAGAACAAATGGAGTACATGAACATATCTACAGAGAATGTCATCCCACAACTGCAGACTGCACATGTGACATCCTGTAGGATGGGAAAATAATAGTAAGGCACAAAACAAGACTCAACAAACTTAAACCACTTGAAGTCATAGTATCAAAATATTGCAAAATTTTCCTAATACCCAAAGTGATCTGCAGATTTAATGTAATCCCCATTGTAAGACAGATGATATTCTTCATTGAAATGTAAAAAAAAAAATCCCAAAATTCATATGGAATAAAAAAAAAATACTCTGAAGAGCAAAAGCAATTTTCAAAAAAAAAAAAAAAAAATCACTAAGTAGGGGGACATTATGTGATCTGAATTCAAAAGACAGTACAAAATAATATTACCCCAAACAGCATGGTTTGGGCATAAAAATAGGCATACAAAATCAAATAACACATGATCTCACTCATACATGGAATCTAAAAACATAGATTTCATAGAGGTTGAAATTTTAACAGTGGTTATTTGAGGCCAAGGAGTAGAAAGGAGGAAGGAATAAAGAAACGTAAGTCAGTGGGTACAAAGTTATAGTGAGAGAGGGGAAATAATATCTATTATTGTTGTTATTCAGCAGGGTAACTATGAACATTGGTAATGTACTATGAATTTTAAAAGTTAGAGGAAAAGATTTTGAATGCTTTCACCAAAGAGAAATAAAATATATCTGAAAATATAGAAATGCTTACTCCAATTCGAATCATACACAATGTACACATATACATGTACATCACAAATATAATAAATGAGTATAATGTTTGTAAGTTAAGTAAAATAATTTATTCCAAATTGTTTGAAATATATTTCCAAACTACTCTAGCTCTTACATTATTCATCACCATCATCAATCTATTAAGATTAAAATGAAATTCTGATTTGCAGTAACATTCAAGCTGCATTTTCATACCACACTAATGAAATTTTATTTTGCTTATTTATTTTTGTGGTAGAGGATTGAACCCAGGGTCTCATTCATGCTAGGTAAGTGATCTACTACCAAAAAACATCCCAGCCCAAACGTCATTCTAAAGGAAGAAAACCACTTTCTTTAGGTTTTAGTTATTGCATGCAAACTTGTCATATCTAAACATATGTTTCGTTGGGGTTTTTGAAGTGATAAACATAACATACAAACTTTTCAATTATTTTAAATTCTCTATTGATCTCAGGCCAAGATCTTTTAGAAAATATCTATCAAGTTTATTTTTACATAGTGTCTTGCTGTTCTTTAGGAAAATATTTTCCTTAAGACCTTTTTTTTTAGTCATGATTCTCACATTCATCACACCAAACACAGTATCCATTCACCTCTTCCCTTTTTGTTCCCGTGCCTCCATCTGAAGCTCATTGTTCTCAGAAACAGGTGTTTATTTTGCAGACCATCAGTCTCTCCTCTCCGTTTGCCTTGACTGAAATGTCTCCGTGCTTCACATTCCAATACATTTTGAATGCTTACCTACATAGATATTCATATATTAAGACTAGGACCAGGAACTTAAGTAATAAAATGTCTTTACATTGAATGTGCCTTCTGGCTAATTACTGCTCATTAAGAACTACTGAATAGAATTGTTGTTGTGTTTAAGAAACCTAGAAGAATAGATTCTTAAAAATTTCAACAGGACTTGAGACGTTTGATTAAATATTAATTGGCCTTTTTCACAAAATAAAATTTAACCAGGAATGAAGGAGAAAAAATGGAAAGAGAAGTGAAATACTTGATGAAAACACAGAGTGCAATGTCCTGACCCCAATATGTCATTACAAAAGTGTTCAGAAACGTGATTTCTGAAGTAGGAGTGCCAGGATCGAAGATGAGCACTTTTTATTAGACAGGAGCTGTCCCCCTGTCAGTCATTCTGTTTGATCACAGAAATCTGTATCATTTTGTCTTTCAAACGGCTACAACCTTTCCTAAAGAGTTCTCGCTCCATGATCTCATCTATCCCTTCTCTGAAGAAAAAAAATCATCCTTCCTTATCTTTGGTCCAGCTCCAGAAACCTGCAGTAGTGTTACATGGTCGCTCCTAGGAAATGGTAGGGAGGATAATCCACATTGTAGTTCCCAGGGCCAAAACAGATGTTAGGTAGGGGAACAATGAATATTTATAACCCTCCTGTCAGTTAACTGCAATTCTTAGCACTGACTTTATGAAGAGTAATAAGAAAAGATATAAGGTTAATATTCTTATATATATATATATATATATATATATATATATATATATATATATTTTTTTTTTTTTAGTTGTCAATGGACCCTTTTTAAAAATTTATTTATATGTGGTGCCTCACACATGCTAGGCAAGCACTCTACCACTGAGCCACAACTTCAACTCTTGATATCCTTCTTAATATTTTAAAATTCTCTTTTAATATAAAACAGAAGAGTTTTCACTAGTTCTTAAGTATTTCATGAAATATACCTTTTATCTAGTATAGCCAAGGCACAAAAATTCTAGGAAGGTTTCTGAAATAGTTGACTCAGTCTCCCCTTCAGTTCATTTACTAGTTAAAGAGATGCTGTTCATCCGATAATACAGGGTTCTGGAAGTTGATGACACAAACACACTAATATAGTCACGATTTCTGTTATTCTTAGGTAAATTCTGCCTAAGAACAGTGTCAGCCTGGCTCTGTTACAATCGCAAATATAAACAAATAGAATAAGTTGTCAAACTAAATAAATTTACTTTAATATGGCAACCCACCTCTTCTCACCGTTCGTCATCAAATTTAAATTATATGGGAATTAGAAGCATAAGTCTTATTTTCTTCTGCCATATGATGCAAATCCCAAAGACACAAACTTCTTTTAGATGTTAATGTTATGTAAAAGTCTATGTTCATCGTTTATTTATAAAATGTTTCTTTGTGTTGGCGCTTTTCAACTACTCAAATATGTTAGCACATGTTGGCAGTTTTGTGATATAGACAATAAAAGGTTTCATCTAACTAAAACCATGTCCTCCTCAGCATAATCTGGAATTTTATAATAAAAAATTGTCATGATGAATGCTGAGTACAAGAATGCTATGAAGATCTTTAAAACAAGATGATAGGATCAGTGAACCATGGAGTCTTATGAGTAATGAAATGCATCATTTCTGGAACAGCAGGAAGGAATCTGTCATAGAGACAATGATGTCTGCAAACTCTGATTTCTGTTCTCTGGTTTCATGGTAGTCTCATTTTTAATAAAAATAACTATTCAATCCAGCTTATCCACATTTATTAAATGCTTACTAAGAAAGTGAACAAAGCTGTGAGGAATGGCACATGCCTGTAGTCCCAGTAGCTCAGGAGGCTGAGGCAAGAGGATCACAAGTTCAAAGCCAGCCTCAGCAAAAGCGAGATGCTAAGCAACTCAGTGAGACCCTGTATCTTAAAAAACAAAAATACAAAAAAGGGCTGGGGATGTGGCTCAGTGAGTGGTTCAGGACTCTTGAGTTCAGTCTCTGGTAACAACAACAACAAAAAAGTGAACAAAATATATGTACTAGTATATAATATCAACTCCACCCCCATTTAGTAAAGAAAAAATCTTAATATTTATCTCTGATTTTTTGCAAGTTTTATTAAATTGTCTCTTAGTTATAAAACTTCTTCTAATTATATATTTCTGAGTATGAAGACATTGATCTGGGGTAGAAAAGTCTCTAGAAAAATTCCTTAGAAGTTTTTAGTACTCAAGAAATACACAAGAGCATTTGATTTTTTTCTGAGAAAAACATATTCTGCTGCTAAATAACTAAGATGAAACAAAGAATATTCCTAATAAACATAACCTCCAATCTTGGATGCCAGACATTATCATTCTTTTGACTTTTATCTTTGCTACATGAGACATTTGAAATTGCCGAATTTATTTGCTGAAAATATAGAAGACTTTTAAGATGATAATAACATAAGCTTGAAATATTTCATAGCAACTTAAAAAGTTAAATGAAAATGCTTACAAAATGGTTTTCCAAGTCACCAGTACTAATTATGCTTCCTTTTGACATTGAGATATAAAAAAAACATACTAGATCAATTCTTTCTAAACTCATTTACTCTCAAAAAGCTTATTATCTGGTACGTAAAATCTTCTGTTAGAAGCACAATAGCATCACTACTTGCAGCTAGTTAAGTGTAGAGTTCCCTCAGTACTAGTGGGAATTGGTTCAAGAAATTTCCACTTGTACCAAAATCTGTAGACAGTTAAGTCACTTATACAAAATGGCTCAATATTTGCATATAAACAAAGCACAAAATCCCATATACTTTCAGTGATTTCTAGATTACTTATAACTCCTAATATAATATTAATGCTAAATGAATAGCTGGTATACTGTGTTGGTTAGTGAATTATGACAAGAAAAATGTCTGTGTGTATTCAAATGTAATTTTTTCCTGAGTATTTTTTATCTGATTGCTTTAATTCATGAATGTCATATCTGAGGATATGAAAGGTCAGTTGTATAATTATAAGGTTCTGCTTCTGATGGAGTAGAGAACACAAAGTAAATCTCCCAATAATTTTAAAAAATTAACCAAGTGAAGTTTATACCAGAAATGTAAAATTTAGTTAAACATTCAAACACCAATCATTATAACTCACCCTTTGAACTATATGATCACCTCAATAAATGCAGACAGAGGAATAGAGGGGACTTAATCAGATATAGGATATTTGCACAAATCATACAATTAACATTTTAATTAATAGTGAAGTATTGAATATACTCCTATATAGATTTCTTTCTCAACATATAACTTTCACAAAATTTCCTGTCTCGTTTTTTTACAAAATTCAATCTCATGCAAAGTAAAATAAACCAAAATATTTTTTAATAAAAATATTAGAAATGAACAATATAGTCACAGTGAACAGATGGTAGAAAAAAGATAAATATTGAAATTAGTGAGATAAAAATTAAAACAAAAATAAAACCAGTCTTTAGAAAAGATTAAAATAATGAAATATGCTTGGGAAACCTAGTTTTAAAAGAATAAAAACAAGATTAGGAATGAAGAGTATTTATTAAATTTCTCTTACACCTATGTTCACATAAGTATAGGGGAAATAAAAAATACAACTACAAGTCTATAACAAAAAAATAATCCAGAATAAATCATTTCTAATTAAAAATTAAAGTCAAATAATCTAAGAATAATTAGCATATTCCCTCACAAAAGTGATTATAAAGGTAATTTGACCATTCAAAAAGTTATCTGAATCAGACAGTTTTACAGTCCAGTTCTATTAAAGAACAATGAGTCCATTACTAAATTTTCTAGAAAACTTATATTCTAAAAACAGTGTTCTAATATTAAGAATATTTTAATATTCTAGGAAAAAATACAAAAATATGTAAATTACTTCGATTTATTTTAGGAGGGTTATATATTTCTTAACAAATTCTGCTAAAAGTAGTTCAAAAGTCAATAGACTAATCTCTTATTGTATTATAAAATTTAAAATTTCAAGCGTTGGCTTTGACATTTCTAGCCTCACAGGGAGTCTAGAAATAGAATCACTTATATAAAATGGCGAAGTATTTGCATAGAGTCTAGCCTAACAATGGGTTTACTTGATATGCTGCTGTCAGCTAGCAGAAAACTTTTTCATCTGACCAGTTCCCCTCTCAGCCACACTAGCTGTATCCCACCCAGTCCTGCAATTCAGAAGTGTCACCTCCTTGCCAGCCCATGAGTCATTTCCAGCAACCCAGTCTCATAGTCTCAATGGATTCAGGGTTTTTCCCAACCTCTGGTTCACTGCAAATCCTGTTTTTCCAGTCTCTGTTGGTTCACTCTCCTCTCATGTACACCCCCTGACCCTGTATGCTGGGTGGAGTCGTCTTCTACATTATGTGAAATATATAATAAGTTGCTATCAACTTCATCTATCTAGTGTCAGGTGTTAGGTGTTCAGTCATTCCCTACTAGCTATGGTGAAGGATCCCTCCTTCAGTAAAATGATCTACAGAAGGTGTTCAGAACACTTAAGAATTAGAATGCAGAGTTGCCTAAGCAAATATTTTTGAATAAAACTTAGTAAAGTATCAAGATAATAAGATCCTCTGACCAATGTCAATTTATTCCAAAAATGCATTGGAGATTTAACGTGAATATTAACATATGGATATGTGGTATTTCCCCTAAAACTCAAGTGTGTGACAATGCAAAAAAAAAAAAAGTTTATATGTGAAATGATTAGATTATGAGATCTATAACCTAATAGTGTAAGGATTTATTGATATTGATTAACTGGATGGTAACCGTAAGTAGGTACTAAGTGACAGGAGGAGGTAGACCACTGACAGCAGGCCTCTGGGACATATATTTTGTCGCTGGTGAGGGACTCTTTCTGCTTCCTGGTTGCCATTTTCTGCACTTTATTCTGTCCTGCCCTTCCATCCATAATGTTCTGCCTCACCTTGGGACCAAATTTATGGAGTCAACTACATGGACTGAACCTCTGAAACCATACACTTCTCCTGCCCTATATTGTTCTTGTCAGGACTTTTGCTCACAGAGGTGCAGAGGCTGACTAAAATAATGAGGAAATATACTAATATATTATCTAAATACAGATCAAAAAACCTTATGAACATGTCATTGGACACTAATTATTTCACACATAAAGTAGAATTTAAAATGTTATAAGAATTAAGGGTAGCTAAATACAGTAGAAGTTATCTTCCAAAGTCAAGCATATGTTTTTAATATAAAATTATCAGTACTGCTAAAATTAAAATTTGTAATTTTGCAGAACAGTCTGCTACAACTATTATAATTCCAATGTTCCATAAAATGCAGCAGAAAGAGAAAATGAAATAATTGGTACAAATGTTGGAACAAGATAAAACTGTATCATTTTGCTAATGATATGTATATGTTATAAAACCCAGGAGACTCTAAACATTAACAGCAATTACAAACTTCCTATTAAAAGAGAATATACTTATTTCTTTTTTTAATATTTTTTATTGGTTGTTCAAAACATTACAAAGCTCATGATATATCTTCTTTCATACATTTGACTCAATTGCGTTATGAACTCCCATTTTTACCCCAAATACAAATTGCAGAATCACATCGGTTACACACTCACATTTTTACATAATGGCATATTAGTGACTGTTGTATTCTGATACCTTTCCTATCCCCTACTATCCCCCCTCCACTCCCCTCCCATCTTACCTCTGTACCCCATCTGCTGTTATTCAATTCTCTCCCTTGTTTCCCCCCGCTTTCCCATCACATCCTCTTCTATGTAATTTTGTGTAACATTAAGGGTCTCCTACCATTTCCATATGCTTTCCCTTCTCTCTCCCTTTCTCTCCCCCCACTCGTCTTTGTTTAATGTTAATCTTTTCCTCATACTCTTCCTCCCTGTTCTGTTCTTAGTTGCTCTCTTTATATCAAAGAAGACATTTGGCATTTGTTTTTTAAGGGTTGGCTAGCTTTGCTTAGCATAATCTGCTCTAATGCCATCCATTTCCCTGCAAATTCTATGATTTTGTCATTTTTTATTGCTGCGTAAAACTCCATTGTGTATAGATGCCACATTTTTTTTTTATCCATTCATCTATTGAAGGGCATCTAGGTTGGTTCCACAGTCTAGCAATTGTGAATTGTGCTGCTATGAACATCGATGTGGCAGTATCCCTATAGTACGCTCTTTTAAGATCCTCAGGGAATAGTCCGAGGAGGGCGATAGCTGGGTCAAATGGTGGTTCCATTCACAGCTTTCCCAGGAATCTCCAAACTGCTTTCCAAATTGGCCTTACCAATTTGCAGTCCCACCAGCAATGTACAAGTGTACCCTTTTCCCCACATCCTCGCCAGCACTTGTTGTTGTTTGACTTCATAATGGCTGCGAATCTTACTGGAGTGAGATGGTATCTTAGGGTGGTTTTGATTTGCATTTCTCTGACTGCTAGAGATGGTGAGCATTTTTTCATGTACTTGTTGATTGATTGTATGTCCTCCTCTGTGAAGTGTCTGTTCAGGTCCTTGGCCCATTTGTTGATTGGGTTATTTGTTATCTTATTGTTTAATTTTTTGAGTTCTTTGTATACTCTGGATATTAGGGCTCTATCTGAAGTGTGAGGGGTAAAAATTTGTTCCCAGGATGTAGGCTCTCTTTTTACCTCTCTTATTGTTTCTCTTGTTGAGAAAAAACTTTTTAGTTTAAATAAGTCCCATTTATTTATTCTTGTTATTAATTCTTGGGCTATGGGCATCCTATTAAGGAATTTGGAGCCCGACCCCAAGTCTGTAGATCGTAGCCAACTTTTTCTTCTATCAGACGCAGTGTCTCTGATTTGATATCTAGCTCCTTGATCCATTTTGAGTTAACTTTTGTGCATGGTGAGAGAAAGGGATTCAGTTTCATTTTGTTGCATATGGATATCCAATTTTCCCAGCACCATTTGTTGAAGATACTATCCTTCCTCCATTGCATGCTTTTAGCCCCTTTATCAAATATAAGAAAGTTGTAATTTTGTGGATTGGTTTCTGTGTCCTCTATTCTGCCTGTTTTGGTACCAGTACCACGCTGTTTTTGTTACTATTGCTTTGTAGTACAGTTTGAACTCTGGTATCACTATACCTCCAGATTCACACTTCCTGCTTAGAATTGCTTTTGCTATTCTGGGTCTTTCGTTTTTCCATATGAATTTCATGATTGCTTTATCTATTTCTAAAAGAAATGACATTGGGATTTTAATTGGCATCAAATTAAACCTGTAGAGAACTTTGGGTAATATCGCCATTTTGATGATGTTAGTTCTGCCTATCCATGAACAGGGTACATTTTTCCATCTTCTAAGATCTTCTTCTATCTCTTGCTTTAGGGTTCTGTAGTTTTCATTGTATAAATCTTTCATGTCTTTTGTTAGGTTGATTCCCAAGTATTTTATTTCTTTGAGGATATTGTGAATGGAGTGGTTTTCCTCATTTCCATTTCAGAAGTTTTCTTGCTGATATACAGGAATGCCTTTGATTTATGCGTGTTGATTTTATATCCTGCCACTTTGTTGAATTAATTTATTAACTCTAGCAGTTTCTTTGTAGACCCTTTTGGGTCTGTTAAATATATTATCATGTCATCCGCAAATAGTGATAATTTAAGTTCTTCTTTTCCTATTTTTATGCCTTTAATTTCTTTTGTCTGTCTAATTGCTCTGGCTAGTATTTCAAGAACTAAATTGAATAGAAGTGGTGAGAGAGGGCATCCCTGTCTTATTCCAGATTTTAGAGGGAATGCCTTCAGTTTTTCTCCATTTAGGATGATGCTAGCCTGAGGTTTAGCATATATAGCTTTTACAATGTTGAGGTAAGTTCCTGTTATCCCTAGTTTTTCTAGTGTTTTGAACATAAAGGGATGCTGTACTTTGTCAAATGCTTTTTCTGCATCTATCGAGATGATCATATGGTTCTGGTCTTTAAGTCTATTGATGTGGTGAATAGTATTTATTGATTTCCGTATATTGAACCAGCCTTGCATCCCAGGGATGAATCCTACTTGATCATGGTGCACAATTTTTTGATATGCTTTTGTATTCGATTCACCAGGATTTTATTGAGAATTTTTGCATCCAAGTTCATTAGAGATATTGGTCTATAGTTTTCTTTCTTTGAAGTGTCTTTGGTTTCGGGATCAGGGTGATGCCCGCCTCACAGAATGAATTTGGAAGAGCTCCTTCTTTTTCTATTTCTTGAAATAGCTTGAAAAGTATTGGTATTAATTCTTCTTTGAAGGTTTTGTAAAACTCCGCTGTATACCCATCCGTTCCAGGGCTTTTTTTGGTTGGTAGTCTTTTGATGGCTTCTTCAATTTCTTCCTTTGTTATTGGTCTGTTTAAATTGTGTGTGTCTTCCTGACTCAATCTGGGCAGATAGTATGACTTAAGAAATTTATTGATATCTTCACTATCTTCTATTTTATTGGAATATAGGGTTTCAAAATACTTTCTAATTATATTCTGTATTTCTGTAGTGTCTGTTGTGATATTGCCTTTTTCATCCCGTATGTTAGTAATTTGCGTTCTCTCTCCTCTTCGTTAGCTGGCTAAGGGTCTGTCGATCTTATTTATTTTTTCAAAGAACCCACTTTTAGTTTTTTCAATTTTTTCAATGGTTTTTTTTTTGTTTCAATTTTGTTGATTTCTGCTCTAATTTTAATTATTTCTTGTCTTCTACTACATTTGCTGTTGTTTTGCTCTTCCTTTTCTAGGTTTTTGAGGTGTAGTGTGAGTTCATTTATTTGTTGGTTTTTTCTTTTTTTTGAGGAAAGAACTCCAAGAAATGAATTTCCCTCTTAAAACTGCTTTCATTGTGTCCCATAGATTCCAGTATGTTGTGTCTGTATTGTCATTTGTCTCTATGATTTCTTTTATCTCCTCCCTTATGTCTTCTGTAACCCATTGATCATTCAGTAACATATTGTTCATTTTCCATGTGATGTAGGATTTTTCCTTCCTTCTTTTATCATTGATTTTCAGTTTCATTCCATTATGATCAGATATGGTGCATGGTATTATCTCCACACCTTTATATTTACTAAGAGTTGCCCTATGGCATAATATATGGTCTATTTTTGAGAAGGATCCATGTGCTGCTGAGAAGAACGTGTATCCACTTGATGATGGTTGATATATTCTATATATGTCGGTTAAGTCTAGGTTATTGATTGTGCTATTGAGTTCAATAGTTTCTTTATTCAGCTTTTGTCTAGAGGTTCTGTATAATGGTGAGAGCGGTGTGTTGAAGTCACCCATAATTATTGTGTTGTAGTCTATTTGACTCTTGAACTTGAGGAGAGTTTGTTTTATGATCGTTGTAGCTCCATTGTTTGGTGCATACAAATTGATAATTGTTATGTCATGTTGGTTGATGGTTCCTTTTAACAGGATATAGTGTCCTTCTTTATCCCTTTTGATTAACTTAGGTTTGAAGTTGATTTTATTCGATATGAGTATGGCCACTCCTGCTTGCTTCCAAGGGCCATGTGAGTGATATGATTTTTCCCAACCTTTTACCTTCAGCCTGTGTATGTCTTTTCCTATCATATGAGTCTACTGAAGGCAGCATATTGTTGGATTTGTTTTTTTGATCCAGGTTACTAGCCTATGTCTCTTGATTGGTGAGTTTAGGCCATTAACATTTAAGGTTACAATTGAAATATAATTTGTACTTCCAGTCATGTTTATTTATTTATTTATTTTAGTTTGGCTAGTTATTACTTTTTGGTTATTTTCCTCCCCCTTTACTGAGATACCTCCTGCTGTTAGTTTTGGGCCCTATTTTTCAATTCCTCTTCTTATAGTATTTTGCTCAAAATGCTTTGCAGTGCTGGTTTTCTAGCTGCAAATTCTTTTAGTTTGTTTATCATGTAAGATTTTAATTTCATTGTCAAATCTGAAGCTTAATTTTGATGGATACAGTATTCTTGTTTGGAATCCATTATTTTTCAGTGTTTGAAATACATTGTTCCAGGATCTTCTCGCTTTCAAAGTCTGTGATGAAAAATCAGTCCTTAACCTAATTGGATTACCCCTGAATGTAATCTGCCTACTTTCTTTCGTAGCTTTTAATATTCTCTCCTTGTTCTGTATGTTGCCTATCTTCATAATTATATGTCTTGGAGTTGGTCTATTACGGTTTTGAATGTTTGGGGTCCTGTAGGCTTCCAGGATTTGGCAATCCATTCCATTTTTCATCTCTGGGAAGTTTTCTAGAATTATTTCATTTAATAGGTTGTCCATTCCTTTGGTTTGATTCTCTATGCCTTCTTCTATCCCGATGACTCTCAAATTTGGTTTTTTCATGACATCCCATAGCTCTTGAATAGATTGCTCATGGGATTTAAGCATCTTTTCTGTGTTGACTATATTCTTTTCAAGTTGATAAACTTTGTCTTCATTATCTGATGTTCTGACTTCTACTTGATCTAATCAATTTGTAATATTCTCGTTTGAGTTTTTAATTTGGTTTAGAGTTTCCTGCATTTCTAGGATTACTGTTTGATCTTTTTTTTTTTTTTTAAGATCTCTATCTCCTGGTAAAGCTTGTTCTTTGCCATTTGAATTTGTTTAATTCATTTTCAAAATATACTTTTATTGCTTGGACTTGCTGTCTCATGTCTTCTCTAATATTCCTTTCCATCTGAGTTAGGTATGCCTTGAGTTCTTTCCCTATCCCTGTTTCTGATGCTTCTAGGTCCTCCTGTAGATTTAAGTTGTCCTGCATTGTTTGTACTCCTTTTTTCCCTTGTTTTTTCATGATGTTCACGCTACTTTCCAGCTCTATTTGATTGCTGTGTTTCTGCTCTCTTCTATAAATTTGTTTTGGTTTTTTATATCTCTGTTGTCTCCCCTTTGTGTTGGTAGACTATGCTTGCTAAAGTGGATTTCGCTGGGAAGGAATTCCGACTGCCGAGCTCCAGTGACGTCAGCTCTCTGCTATGGCGGGCCCCAGGCTCCTTACTGGGGTGTCCGAATGGAGGGGTGGGACTGGACTTTCTCTGGTTGGTTTCAGCTCCCGGACGCCAGCGGCCAGGCGGTCTCCAGCCGCCAAGTCGCGCGGGCAGCTGGCGGGCGATCGGTTGCCAGCTGGCAGGTGGTCTCGAGCCGCCCAGTCGCACGGACAGCGGGTGGGCTGTCGCTGGCAGGCGGGTGATCTCTAGCCGCCCAGTCGCGTGGTCGGTCGCCAGCGGGCGGGCGGTTTCCAGCCGCCCATTCGGGCAGGCAGCGGGCAGATGATCAGTCGCCGGTGGGCGTACGGTCTTCAGCCGCCTAGTCGCAGGGGCATCGGGCTGGCTGTCGCCCGCGGGCGGGAGATCTGTAGCCGCCCAGTCACAGGGGCAATGGGCCGGCTGTCACAGGCGGGCGGGTGGTCCCCAGCTGCCCAGTCTCGCGGGCAGCCGGCGGGCGATTGGTCGGCAGCGGGCATGCGGTTTCCAGCTGCTCAGTCGTAGGGGCAATGGGCCGGCTGTTGCTGGTGGGTGGGCATCTCTAGCTGCCCAGTCGCGTGGTCGGTCGCTGGTGGGGGTCGGACCCCAGCCACCCAGTCGCGTGGGCCTGGCCTCTAGTCCCCTGCTTTCTCCTGCTAGTCCTGGTTTCTCCTGCTAGACCAGATTTCCCCTGAGTGATGCCTCTCGGCAGTTCAAACTGTAGTCTGGGACTGCCATTTGTAGGGTGTGGAGGGTGGCTATTGAGAAACCCCCGGCACTCTATTGTTTTGATTTTTTCTGCTTGCCCCTCCCCCACGCTGGCAATACAGGTTTTGTTTTCCTGATGGGAGGGGGAGTTGAAGGTCGGGTGTCTCTAGTTTTCCCTGCGTCTTTATGCAGGCTTGCTCTGATAATCCCTCCCCCAGAGAGCCTAAGAGAGATTTTATGCGAATTCCCCGCTGTATGGGAGATGAGCTGAGTAACACGCACCTGTTTTATTGTTGCAATCTGTGGCTGTGGTTACTTCAGCTCTCCAAGATGGTGGCCGCTGGTTTCCTTGGTGGAGTTTCCGTTGTTGGGGATAGAACTGTCCCGCTTCCTTCCCTGTCTGAATTTCCGAACTCAGCCCGGGGCTCTGTGAGTGCTCAGGTGGCAGGATTCCACAGCATCTGCAGTAATCTCCCTGCTTGCTGGTCGCTTCTCGGCGGCCCCCCCCTCCGTCTGTAGCCGCAGGGCGGGCCTCGAGGCGGGCCGCGAGGCGGGCCGCGCGGATCAGTCAGCCCGGATATCCGGTCGCACAGTTGGCTCCTGTATGAGACTCAATTACCGGACCTCGGTGCTGGAAATCCTTCCTCTAGGTTTCGGTGCACCCCCATTTTGCTATAAGTTCCTAACAAGATAGTTTTTTGTCATTCTAACGCATTATTCACATGCTCAGTGGCGCGGTACACGGGGTGTGATGCACTCTATTTGCGGCCATCTTCTCTCCTGAATATACTTATTTCACATATTAAAATACATTTGTTTTTCTATGCATTGAGATAAATTCCATAATACAAAGAGAAAATCTAGACCTTCTCAGCATTAGTATTACCTGCATGCTTTTGCTACAAATGCACTTTTATGGCTCCACATGAATACAGTACATCTATATTCAGCAAATACTCAATCTTATTTTTAGTATCACTGGAATACCATGTATGTTAATATATAAGTACTAATTCATAATAAGATGGGGGGGCACTATAGAAGAATAGTGTTACCTTAGATTAGGCAGAGAGAAGTGAATGGAGGGTTGGGTGGGTGTGGGGATAGGAAGGATAGTAGAACAAAACAGACATTATTAGTTTATGTATATATGTCACTGCATGACCAATGTGATTCTACAACATGTACACTCAGAAAAATCAGAAATTATCTCCCATCTATGTATGATATATCAAAGTGCATAAATGCATTGCACTGTCATGTATAACTAATTGAAACAAATAAAAAAATTTAAAAAAGAAGCAAGGAGTCCCTATAAATAAGCAAAAAGGGACATTTTAAAAGGACATAAAAGCTTAACTATTATGAATTGAGCTGCTATAAACATTGATGTGCGTCTGGGGTTGTGACTCAGAGGTTGAGTGCTCGCCTAGCATGTGCAAGGCCCTGGGTTCTATCCTCAGCACCACATAAAGATAAATAAAATAAAGGTATTGTGTCCAGCTACAACTAAAATATAAACATTAAAAAAAGCATTGATGTGGCCATATCACTATAGTATGCTGATTTTAAGTCTTTTGGGTATAATGCCAAGGATAACTGGATCAAATGATGGCTCCATTATAAGTTTTCTGAAGAATCTCCATACTGCTTTTCAGGGTGGCTGCATCAACAATATATGAATGTACCTTTCCCTCCAAATCCTTAACAATATTTCTTGTTATTTGTGCTTTTGACTGGAGTGAGATCAAATCTTAGGGTTGTTTTATTTTGCAATTCTCTAATTGCTATAAATGTTGACCATTTTTCATATATTTGTTGACTGATTGTATTTTATCTTCTGTGAATTGTTTGATCAGTTCCTTTGCTCATTTATTGATTGGGTTATTTGGTTTTTTTGGTGTTAAGTTTTTGGAGTTCTTTATATATCCTACAGATTAATATTCTATCTGAGGTGCAGGTGGCAAGGATTTTCTCCCATTCTCTAGGCTATCTCTTCATGCTCTTAAGTATTTCCTTTGCTGTGAAAAAGCTTTTTAGTTTGATTCCACCTCACTTATGGATAATTGATTTTACTTCTTGTACTTTAGGAGTCTTGCTGAGGTTTTCGATTCCCTTCAACAGATGGATGGATAAAGAAAATGTGGTACATATACACAATGGGATATTACTCAGCCATAAATAAGAATGAAATTATGGTATTTGCTGGTAAATGGATGGAACTGGAAACTATCATGCTAAGAGAAATAAGCCAATCCTCACAAATCAAAGGCCAAATGTATTCTCTGATATGCTGATGCTAACACATAAGAAGGGTGGGGGAAGGAAGGACAGAAGTTCATTGAATTAGATAAAGGGGAATGAAGGGAAGGAAGGGAGGATGGGGATAGGAAGGATAGTAGAATACAATTGGACATAATTTTCCTATGTCCATATATGAATACACAACTAGGATAACTCCATAACATATACAGCCACAGAATGGGAAGTCATACTATACTCCATGTATGCATAATATGTTAAAATACATTCTACCATCATGTAACAAATAAACAAATAAAATAACAAATAAAAACATTTTTAAATTATATTTTGTTTTAGTTGTAGTTGGATAAAATACCTTTATTTTGTTTTTATGTGGTTCTGAGGATCAAACCCAGGGCCTCGCATGTGCTGGGCAAGCATTCTACTCCTGAGCCACAACTCCAGCCCCCAAATAAAAATATTTTTAAAAGGAAATTTTAAAAAAAGAGCTTATGATGGCTCCCTTCCAAGTTATCTGAAGAATCTCCATACTGCTTTCCAGAGTGACTGCAGCAGGAATGTATGAGTGTATCTTTTTCCCCACATCCTTAACAGTATTTCTTATTACTTGTACTTATGATAATTGCCATTCTGATGGAGTGAGAACAAATAAAAACATTTTCTAATGGAAATTTTTTAAAAAGGACTATGATCACCTTTATGAAGAAGAAAGCCTTTTATGGTAAAATTATTCTTGTATCAAGTCAGGAGATGTTAGTAGACTTGGAAAATTACCTGCAATGCAAATACAACATTAAATGTTCTATGTATGCTCTGCAATGTATTTACATACAAACAAATTCAAGCATCCATATTGACAAGAAAAAAAGACAACCGAGTCAATTGAAAAATAGGCAAATTATAAAATGCAATCCACTTATATATAAAGATGAATATGAACCATATGAGAACACAGGCAAACTTCCCAGTTTGTATGTGTGTGTATTAATAAGTAGCAACTCTGGAAAAATATTTTGCTTTTTATATTCATTATAGAAATGGTAATGATATTTTCAAAAGGAAGGATGAAGTGTGTACGTGAGGAGATTCTGTTAAAGCTTTACATGGGTATATGTTTAAATAAGTTTTTAAATTAAAGAAGAAGCCATGAAAAACACAACGGGCTACCAAAGGAAATGGAGGTAGGGAGTCAGAGATAATCCCTGACAATTTGTAAATGTTTTAAAGTTATGCTACTTGTTACATCAAGCAATTATTTTATTTATAATTTCCAAGAGAAATGATTTTCCAAAAAATGAAAGTTTAATAGCAAACAATTCATAAAACCCTAATTCAAAAGTTTTGATTAATAAAATTGAAAGTTATTCTGCAAGGAAAAATGATTTAGAAAATATTTGAAGGTGATATTCATAAAAAATAAAGATGATACAAATAAACATATTTGAAATTGAGAAAGGTACATTCTTATGGATAGAGAAGAATTTACAAAATGTTGAGTATATGTGAAACCATTTGATAACAAATTTCTCGAAAGTTACACAAAAGGCCAGGTGCAGTGGTACATGTTTTTAGTCCAAGCAACTTCAAAGGTTGTGGTAGAAATATTGCAAGTTTAAGGCTAGCCTCACCTACTTAGTGAGACCCTATTTAAAAATTAAAAATCAAAAGAAATTTTATCTCAGCAATAAAATGCCCCTGGTTTCAATTCCCAGTACCAAAAAATAAAAATAATTAAAAATTACACAAATGCCTGAATTTCTAGGAAAATATAACTGAAATGCCACAATAAATTGAAAGTTGGATAAACTAAGAACTATTAATGGGACAGTAAGGCAAGAATAAGCACCGTTAAAAGTCATTGACAAGTCAGGTGCGGTAGCATATTCTATAATCCCAGTGATTTAGTAAGCTGAGGCAGGAAGATTTCAAGTTCAAGGCCAGCCTCAGCAATTTAGGAAGGCCCCAATCAACTTAGCAAGTATAAAAATAAAATAAAGAAAAAGAAAGGATGGAGATGTAGTTCCATGGTAAAATGCTCCTAGATTCAATCTTCAGTACAAGAAAAATAAATGAATAGATGAATAAAATAGAAAAAAATCATTGACAAAAGACAACTATAGAAAATTGTATCATGTTTAATGAAGAATTTATTTTTAAAATAAATTAGTGTTTTTCAGAGCACAAAAATGTAATTGAATCCCAACCTGTTTTATAAACCTAGAATAATCCTAAGACCAATGTTAACCAAGCTTAGCAGAGAACTAAAAAGTTATTTATGAATTTTGATAAATGTTCATAATCTAATTAACAATTTCTTGAAAAATGTGAAAGGATTTTCAAAAATACAAAGCAAGATATATTTGAGATGGGTGAAAAATAAAAATAATTTTCTATTACATATATGTCATAGTTTTTTAGTAATTAAAATATGCTATTAATGAATGATAATATTCAAATAGAAGATAAGGATTTATAAGTAGAGACATATGAGATTGAATATATGATAGAGTGGTATTTATATTCAGAAAAAGAGGATTACCCAATAAATAACTATTTACATGAAAAAATCAAAATCAATTTATAACTCAAGAATTGGACAATAAGTTAACAAGATAAAACTTTTAAATTAAATATACTAGAAGAAATATCAGGAATATACACTTGAAATATAGAGGCTGTAAGAAAAAACAATAATTTGACTATGTAAATGATAACAATTCCATGTAGGAAATTTATAAAGTTGAAATTAGTAACAGATTAAAAAAGACTAATATATTAATAACAAAGGCCCCATAATATACAAAAGATATCTATAAAAAGACAAATAATTCAAAAGAAAATTGGGGATAATAATATGAATGGGCACATAAGAGTCAATGAGAAACCATAAACATAATAATGTTACATATCTATGGTCCTTATTTTTTTTTGTCAGGTATTTGTTGAACATATCACATTTGTCCTCAGCTCCACCTTAAATATTAGGTACTACTTTTGCCTCCATCCTAAGATAGGAAAAACCAAAGCAAAGAGGTGTTAAGTTTTGTACACTGTACCTGCTTGAAAGTAATGAAGCTACAATTAAAACTCACACATTCTTGTCATAGTATTTGATCTCATGAACTATATATCAGCTTACTTAATGGAGGTAAACCAATGTTCATTTTTTACTCATAATTGCAAAATGCAAACATAAAAATAAGGTATTTATTAGTTGTGAAGATGTGGAAAAATTGATATGTTCACATAATAATATTGAAGTTTAAACTGAAATGTTTTATTGAAGTATACTTTGATCTCATCTACCAGACATATTATTTGTATAATATATAAACATGTATATGTTACATTAATTTCTAATAAGAAAGCATTGTACTAAACCTAAAAGGTATCTTTGGAGAACAAAGAAATGTGCTACATGAACAGTATAAAAGCAATATTGGTTATTATAAATGTATGTTAATACCCACATATAACATTGTCATAGTCAAAATTCTAAAACATTTTGTTAGTTGTAAACAAATAATTTAAATATATATATATATATATATATATATATATATATATACATATATATATAAACTGATCTTCTTTAGGTGTTAATTAAAATGTACATGTTGAATAAAATATTAACACCTAGTGTGGTAATAATCTTTGTGGAATAAAAAGTGACATTCATCTATAGAATTTTATGTATATCCTTAGTATTTAATTTTATAAGACTAAAAAACATAATATCTTTCATTCATCAAGTTGAAAAAGAACCATAAATACTAACAAAGTTATAAAGAGAAACTTTGACATCCTTTTAGAGGACTTGCATCCTTTTAAGGATAATTTAATACTGTATTTCAAAATCTCTATACATATTAATATCATTTACTTCAGAAATCCTATTCTTGAAAATTTTTTTCCTAGAAAACAACCAGATAAGAATATAACAAAAGAAGAAAGTTACAGTCCAACAACTTTGATGAGCAGAATTGTAAAAATCCTCAACAAAATATTGGCAAACCTAATTCATTAGCACATTATAAAGATCATACATCATGATGAAGTTGCTTTCATTTCAGGAATTCAGGGATGGTTCCACAATGACAAATAAATAAACATAACACATTGCATTTAAATTTCCAAGGATAAAAATCACATGATTATCTCAGTAGATCCAGAAAAAGCTTTTAAGAATATTCAATATCCCTTTATGATAAAACCCTGAAGACAGTAGGTATTGAAGCATCTTACTTCAACATAATAAAATAAATCTACATGCAACAAATACATATTCAACCTTATACTTAACAGGAGGAAACTAAGTATTTTCTCTAAAATCAGGAATGAGACAAGGATATCCATTCTCAACACCCTTACTCAATATAGTACTTGAAATTTTAGCCAGAGAAATTAGGCAAGAGAAAAAATAAAATAATACTAATAGAAAAAAAGAGTCAAATTATTTTCAGGAGCTATGATCCTGTACTTTGAAGTCCTTAAACACTCCACTAGAATAATTTCAATCTAATCAACAAAATCAACAAATTAGTAGGATACAAAATCAACAAAAAAAAATAGTTTTTCTATGCATTAATAATAAATCAACTGATAAGGAAATAAAAAACAATTTTATTCACAATATCATTTAAAAATATGAATAAACATAATCAAAGAGGACTCCTACATTCATCTATTTGAAGTTAATATTGTTGTTTTTTTTAGTTTTTTTTTATTAGTTTTTCAAAACATTACAAAGCTCTTGACATATCATATTTCATACATTAGATTCAAGTGGGTTATGAACTCCCATTTTTACCCCAAATACAGATTGCAGAATCACATCAGTTACACATTCACATTTTTACATAATGCCATACTAGTAACTGTTGTATTCTGCTACCTTTCCTATCCCCTACTATCCCCCCTCCCCCCATCTTCTCTTTCTATCCCATCTACTGTAATTCATTTCTCTCCTTGTTTTTTTTTTTTCCAGTTCCGCTCACAACCTCCTATATGTAGTTTTTATAACAATGAGGGTCTCTTTCCATTTCCATGCAATTCCCCTTTTCTCTCCCTTTCCCTCCCACCTCGTGTCTCTGTTTAATGTCAATCTTTTCTTCCTGCTCTTCCTCCCTGCTCTATTCTTAGTTGCTCTCATTATATCAAAGAAGGCATTTGGTATTTGTTTTTTAGGGATTGGCTAGCTTCACTAAGCATAATCTGCTCTAGTGCCATCCATTTCCCTGCAAATTCTATGATTTTGTCATTTTTTAGTGCTGCATAATACTCCATGGTGTATAAATGCCACATTTTTTAATTCATTCATCCATTGAAGGGCATCTGGGTTGGTTCCACAGTCTAGCTATTGTGAATTGTGCTGCTGTGAACATCAATGTGGCAGTATCCCTGTAGTACGCTCTTTTAAGGTCTTCAGGGAATAGTCCGAGAAGGGCAATAGCTGGGTCAAATGGTGGTTCCATTCCCAGCTTTCCCAGGAATCTCCATACTGCTTTCCAAATTGGCCGAACCAATTTGCAGTCCCACCAGCAATGTACAAGAGTACCCTTTTCCCCACATCCTCGCCAGCACTTGTTGTTGTTTGACTTCATAATGGCTGCCAATCTTACTGGAGTGAGATGGTATCTTAGGGTAGTTTTGATTTGCATTTCTCTGACTGCTAGAGATGGTGAGCATTTTTTCATGTACTTGTTGATTGATTGTATGTCCTCCTCTGAGAAGTGTCTGTTAAGGTCCTTGGCCCATTTGTTGATTGGGTTATTTGTTGTCTTATTGTCTAATTTTTTGAGTTCTTTGTATACTCTGGATATTAGGGCTCTATCTGAAGTGTGAGGAGTAAAACTTTGTTCCCAGGATGTAGGCTCCCTATTTACTTCTCTTATTGTTTCTCTTGCTGTGAAAAAACTTTTTAGTTTAAGTAAGTCCCATTTGTTGATTCTTGCTATTAACTCTTGTGCTATGGGTGTCCTACTAAGGAATTTGGAGCCCGACCCCACAATATGTAGATTGGAGCCAATTTTTTCTTCTATCAGACGCAGAGTCTCTGATTTGATATCAAGGTCCTTGATCCATTTTGATTTAACTTTTGTGCATGGTGAGAGGAGGGGATTCAGTTTCATTTTGTTGCATATGGATTTCCAATTTTCCCAACACCATTTGTTGAAGATGCTATCCTTCCTCCATTGCATGCTTTTAGCCCCTTTATCAAATATAAGATAGTTGTAACTTTGTGGATTAGTCTCTGTATCCTCTATTCTGTACCATTGGTCCACCCATCTGTTTTGGTACCAGTACCATGCTGTTTTTGTTACTATTGCTCTGTAATATAGTTTGAAATCTGGTATTGCTATACCACCTGATTCACACTTCCTGCTTAGAATTGCTTTTGCTATTCTGGGTCTTTTATTTTTCCATATGAATTTCATGACTGCTTTATCTATTTCTACAAGCAATGCCATTGGGATTTTGATTGGCATTGCATTAAACCTATAGAGAACTTTTGGTAATATCCCCATTTAGATGATGTTAGTTCTGCCTATCCATGAACAGGGTATATTTTTCCATCTTCTAAGATCTTCTTCTACTTCTCTTTTTAGGGTTCTGTAGTTTTCATTGTATAAATCTTTCACCTCTTTTGTTAGGTTGATTCCCAAGTATTTTATTTTTTTTGAGGATATTGTGAATGGAGTGTTTTTCCTCATTTCCATTTCAGAAGTTTTGTCGCTGATATACAGAAATGCCTTTGATTTGTGCGTGTTGATTTTATATCCTGCCACTTTGCTGAATTAATTTATTAGATCTAGTAGTTATTTTGTAGACCCTTTTGGGTCTTCTAGGTATAGAATCAAGTCATCCACAAATAGTGATAATTTAAGTTCTTCTTTTCCAATTTTTATGCCTTTAATTTCTTTCGTTTGTCTAATTGCTGTGGCCAGTGTTTCGAGAACTATATTGAATAGAAGTGGTGATAGAGGGCATCCCTGCTTGTTCCAGATTTTAGAAGGAATGCCTTCAATTTTTCTCCATTCAGAATGATGCTAGCCTGGGGCTTAGCATAGATAGCTTTTACAATATCAAGGTAAGTTCCTGTTATCCCTAGTTTCTCTAAAGTTTTGAACATAAAGGGATGCTGTACTTTGTCAAATGCTTTTTCTGCATCTATCGAGATGATCATATGGTTCTTATCTTTAAGTCTATTGATATGGTGAATAACATTTATTGATTTCCTTATATTGAGCCATCCTTGCATCCCAGGGATGAATCCTACTTGATCATGGTGCACAATTTTTTTGATGTGCCTTTGTATCCGATTCACCAGAATTTTATTGAGGATTTTTGCATCTAGGTTCATCAGAGATATTGGTCTGTAGTTTTTTTTTTCTTTGAGGTGTCTTTGTCTGGTTTCAGAATCAATGTGATGTTGGCCTCATAGAATGAATTTGGAAGAGCTCCCTCTTTTTCTATTTCCTGGGATAACTTGAAAAGTATTGGTATTAATTCTTCTTTAAAGGTTTTGTAAAACTCTGCTGTATACCCATCCGGTCCTGGGCTTTTCTTGGTTGATAGTCTTTTGATTGCTTCTTCAATTTCATCCATTGATATTGGTCTGTTCAAATTGTGTGTGTCCTCCTGACTCAGTCTGGGCAAATCATATGTCTTAAGAAATTTATCAATGTCTTCACTATCTTCTATTTTATTGGAATATAGGTTTTCAAAATAATTTCTAATTGTCTTCTGTATTTCTGTAGCATCTGTTGTGATATTGCCTTTTTCATCCCTTATGTTAGTAATTTGAGTTCTCTCTCTTCTTCTCTTCGTTAGCATGGCTAAGGGTCTGTCAATCTTGTTTATTTTTTCAAAGAACCAACTTTTAGTTTTGTTAATTTTTTCAATAGTTTTTTTTTTTGTTTCAATTTCATTGATTTCTGCTCTGATTTTAATTATTTCTTGCTTTCTGCTGGATTTGCTGTTGTTTTGCTCTTCCTTTTCTAGGGCTTTGAGATGAAGTCTGAGTTCATTTATTTGTTGATTTTTCCTTTTTTTGAGGAATGACCTCCAGGCGATGAATTTCCCTCTTAAAACTGCTTTCATTGTGTCCCATAGATTCCGATAGGTTGTGTCTGTATTTTCATTTATCTCTAAGAATTTTTTGATTTCCTCATTTATGTCTTCTGTAACCCCTTGATCATTCAGTAACATATTGTTCATTTTCCATGTGATATTCGATTTTCCCTTCCTTCTTTTATCATTAATGTCCAGTTTCATTCCATTATGATCAGATAAAATGCATGGTATAATCTACACCCCTTTATATTTATTGAGGGTTGCCCTATGGCATAATATATGGTCTATTTTTGAGAAGGATCCATGTGCTGCTGAGAAAAAAGTATATCCATTTGATGATGGTTGATATATTCTATATATGTCAGTTAAGTCTAGGTTATTGATTGTGGTATTGAGTTCTATAGTTTCTTTATTCAACTTTTGCTTGGAGGATCTGTCCAATGGTGAGAGAGGTGTGTTGAAGTCACCCATAATTATTGTGTTGTGGTCTATTTGATTCTTGTACTTGAGGAGAATTTGTTTTATGAACTTCGCAGCACCATTATTTGGTGCATAAATATTGATAATTGTTATATCTTGTTGTTTAATGGTTCCTTTTAACAGTATATAATGTCCTTCCTTATCCCTTTGCATTAATTTAGTCTTGAAGTCAATTTTATTCGATATGAGGATGGCCACCCCTGCTTGCTTGCGAGGACCGTGTGCGTGGTATATTTTTTCCCAACCTTTTACCTTCAGCCTGTGTATGTGTTTTCCAGTCAGGTGTGTCTCCTGGAGGCAGCATATTGTTGGATTTGTTTTTTTAATCCATGTTACCAGCCTATGTCGCTTTATTGGAGTGTTTAAACCATTAATGTTTAGAGTTACTATTGATATATGGTTTGTACTTCCAGCCATGTTTGATTATTTATCTTTTTTTTTTTTTAATTTCGTTTGTTTCTCCATGATTAGCTTTCCCCCCTCCATCTGTCTTTACTGAGGTACTTCCCACTGTTGGCTTTGGTTATTGTTTTTCATTTCTTCCTCGTGAAGTGTTTTGCTCAAGATGCTTTGCAATGCTGGTTTTCTGGCTGCAAATTCTTTTAGTTTTTGTTTATCGTGAAAGATTTTTATTTCGTTGTCGTATCTGAAGCTTAATTTTGCTGGATACAGAATTCTTGGTTGGCATCCATTGTCTTTCAGTGTTTGAAATAAGTTGTTCCAGGATCTTCTCGCTTTCAGCGTCTGAGTTGAAAAGTCTGTTGTTAACCTTATTGGTTTACCCCTGAATGTGATCTTTCTCTTTTCTCTTGTAGCTTTTAATATTTTCTCTTTGTTCTGTATATTGGATATCTTCATAACAATGTGTCTTGGCGTTGGTCTACTGTGATTTTTTTATGCTCGGTGTCCTGTATGCATCTACAATTTGTATATCTGTTTCCTTTTTTATTTTTGGAAAGTTTTCTGTAATTATTTCATCTAGTAGATTACTGATTCCCCTGGTTTGAATCTCTATCCCTTCCTCTATCCCAATGACTCTTAAATTTGTTTTTTTTTTTTGTATTATCACATATCTCTTGTATGTTTCTCTCGTGATTTTTAACCAGCCTATCTGAGTTGGCTAGACTCTTTTCAAGATGATATATTTTGTCTTCATTATCGGACGTTCTGGCTTCTACTTGCTCCACTCTATTAGTGATACTCTCATTTGAGATTTTAATTTGGTTTATAATTTCCTTAATTTCTAAGATTATTGTTTGATTCTTTTTTATAATCTCTATCTCCTGATAAAGATGCTTAACTTCTTCTTTTATCTGTTTATGTAATTCATTCTCAATGTGTTCTTTCGCTGCTTGAATTTGCTGTCTCGTATCCTCTTTAAGGTTCCATTCCATCTGTCTAAGGTGTTCCCTGAGTTCTTTATATGACCATTTTTCTGATGACTCTATGTCATCCTGAATATTTAGGTTTTTCTACATTGTTTGTACTCCTTTTCTTCCTTGCTTTTTCATACTGCTCATTTTGCTTCTTGTTCTGTTTGACTGTTGAGTTACTGTCTACTCCTATAAATTTATTTGATGCATTTCCCGGCAGGTCTCCTTTCAGTGGAATTTTGCTAGATGTTCCTCAGCAGGTCGCATGAAGGTGTATTTATAGGTCTCTCTGATCCTGTTGCTGCGGAGGTATTGAAAGTGCTGCCTGCTCGCCGGCCACCATGTTCTCATTCATGACAATCTAATTTCTGAAGTTACTATTGTTAAAATGGCCATATAGCTAAAAGCAATCTATGAATTCAATCTCCATCAAAATGTCAATGGTATTTTTCACAGAACCAGAAAAAAAAAGCAATCCTAAAATTTATCAAGAAACATATAGATCCAGAATAGCCAAATCAATCTTGAGCAAAAAGAACTTTGCTGATGGTATGACAAGTCCTGATTTCAAAACATACCACAGAGCAAGAGTAACAAGAACACAATAGTACAGGCATCAAATCAGACATATAAACCAAAGGAATAGAAGACAGAGAGACAAACCCACACAGCCACTGACATTTTACTCTTGACAAAGGTGCCAGAAGCATACATTGGAGAATAGACAACCTCTTTAACAAATGGTGCTAGAAAAACTGGATATCCCTATGTAGAAGATAGGGATCTATCTGTACAAGAATCAGCTCAAGATAGACAAAAGACTTAAATGAAAGACTCAAAATTTGGAAACCACTAGAAGAAAACTTAGGGGAAGCCCTTGAATGCATAGATATAGGCAATGACTTCCTAAATAGTACTCCAATAACAATTACTAGGAAATAATAGCAAGAATTGACAAATAGGACTGCATCAAATTAAAAGATTCTGTGTGGTCAAGAAAACAATCGAAAGAGTTAAGAGAGAGTGTACAGAATGGGAGAAAAATCTTTCCTATTACTCCTCTAACAGAGGATTGATATTGAGAACACACACACACAAATGAAAACATTGAGAATATATAGAGAACTGATAAAACTCAGCACCAAAAAAAAGGTAAAAACCATAAACCCAATCAATAGATGAGCAAATGAACCAATCAGACACTTCACAAAAGAAGTACAAATGCCCCAAACTTATATTAAAAACACCTTTAAAAATCACAGAAATATAAATCAAAATTGCATTGAGATTCTATCTCACCCACTCAGAATGGAGTATAAAAAACAATAAATGTTGTCAAGGATGTAAGAAAAATAAAAGAGACACAGACAACGCAGAGGCAGGAAAAATGGCTGCTGGTCCAAAGGGCCAAGTTTATTTTTACCAATAGGTTACATTAAGTCATTAGTGCCATAACTACATTATTTTTTATTGTATCACTAAGGTTGCTTATTCTGCAGTTACAATATTCAACAATAGGAGGTTTGTGTAGCTCCCAAGAAAGTCTATTGTTTAAAGTTACTGTTATAGGCAGGTCCAGGAGCACTGGAGCTTGATGAAACATTGTAATTATCTATTTTAAGTAAATTTCTTTATTCCCAGGAACTATGTGCCTGAGATCAAGGTCAAGGCTGATAAAACTCTGGCAGAGAGCCTCCTCATGCGGGGCATTGCAACAGCAGCCAGGCATTTTCTAGCAGCCAAGCATTCTGTGCCTTTGCACAGAAACTTTCTTAGTGACCAAGCATGCCACAGTCATGAAGCTATCAGAGACCCCAATTCCAAACACAGAACCCCTACGAAAGATGCAGGAAATGAAGAACACTTATATAATGTTGGTGGACCTATAAGCTAGCTAATATGGCCACTGTGGAAATCAGTATGGCATTCCCTCCAAAAACTAAAAATAGAACTACCATATGATCTAGCTATCTCAATGATGTTCCCAATGTGACATAATTTGGAGGTGGGGGCTTTGAGAAGAAATTAGATCATGAGGGTGATGCAAACATAAATGAGATTAGTGTACTTATATCTACCAAAGGTCTTTCTCAGTCAGCTAACGATAAGAGAAGGTGACCTTTTCCAGACACTAGACCTGCAGGCATTTTGATATTGGACTTCCTAGACTCCAAACCTGTGAAAAATAATTTTTAAGACATTTCAGAGTCAGCTTATAGTGTTTTTATAGCAACCTGAACTAATAGAGTTGCTTTAAAACTATAAATTTGTAGCATGATAGCTTATAGTAGCATTGAACACTTCCTAGTCATCAAATTTGTTTGTTGGAAGCTGATTAGAAACAGATTATTTCATGTCTGCAACAAGAATTCAATGTGCAGTGAGACAAACATTTGATATGGATTAGATACGGGTCCTTTTTTTTCGTTTTAGAAAAAATGGGTCCATCGAATTATATATAACAACAGTATTATTATTCTTGATAATCCAACATTCTCAAGTAAAAAACAGTAGCCATAAACATGGGAATACTTATCTTATAGAACTATTCAGATATAAATTGTGGTTGCTCTGAAAAAAATTGGCATTGTTTCAAATTCGAAAGGAAGTATTTATTAAAATTTAGAAAGAAAAGGCAAAAGTATATCAATATTTGAGGCAGAGAGGTGCCAAAAGATAACTTGAATCTAAATCTAGCTATGGTCCAGTTTAATAACACAAAGTCATTAACTGATTAATGATACTTTTTAGGTACTAGAAAACTCTTTATTTTTCATATTTTATATGTAGTTTATTAGCTTCCATATTATAAATAAGAACATACAGGCAGATTATTTCCTCATAGATTACGAAGACAGAATTAAGACATCAAGTTTATAAAGTTTATCTTAAACTTCAAGATTGAAATTTATCCAAAATATTTCTTCAAGTCAATATATTTTATCACTTCAAATAGACTTTAAATGAGTTACAATGTCTTATACCCATTTTTCCTGGTAACCTATAAAAAACTATGTATATTTATTGAACATTAATATCAGCCAAAAAATAGATCACAGAATATTGTTTCTCTGACCCATTAGCTAATATTTCTTCACTCAGTGAAAAATTATAATGCATATATATTTTATGCTGTCTACTTTCAGTACATATTGAATTAAAGACAGAATCAGATCATCTTGTATTTATATTTTCTCCACTTTTTTTCCCTCCAAAAATGTTTTTATTATTACATTATAGTTACACATGACAATCAGGTTCATTATGACATATTCATACATACACAGAATATATTTTTCTCCATTCAACTTTCCCTTCCCTTCTCTCTCCCCATTACCATTCCTCTACTCTACTTATCTTCCTTATATTTATTGAGTTTTAATCAGTTATATATGTAACAAATTATATATATATATATATATATATATATATATATATGTGTGTGTGTGTGTGTGTGTGTGTGTGTGTGTGTGTGTATTCACTGTAGTATATTCATACATGTACATAGCATAATTCAGTCAATTTTTTTTGGGGGGGGAGGACTAGGTATTGAACGCAGGGGCACTGAAACACTGAACCACATCCCTGGACCTATTTCGTATTTTATTCAGAGACTGGGTCACACTGAGTTGCTTAGCATTCACTTTTGCTAAGGCTTTGAAATCGTGATCCTCCTGTCTCAGCCTCCTGAGCCACTGGGATTACAGGTATGTGCCACCATGCCTGGGTCAGTAATTTTTTTTTTTTATTTCTAAATTTCATTCCATTATGATCTGATAGAATACAAGGAATTACCTCTTTTTTTGTATTTGTTAAGACTTTCTTTGACTCCTAAAATATAGTCTATTTTAGAGAAGACTCCATGTGCATTTGAGAAGAAATTTAATTTGTTCCTGGGTGAAATATTCTGTTGGATCCAGTTGCCTAATAGTGTTTCTAGTTTTGAAGACTCTTTGCTAAAGTTATATCTGTATGATCTATTGGTTGAGAGAGAAGTATTGAAATCACCTTGTATTATTATAATGAGGTCTATTTGATTCTTTCCATTGAGTAGGGTTTGTTTTATGTATGTAGGCACACCAATATTTGGGGCATACATTTTTATAATCATTACATTTTTGTTAGATGATTTCTTTAACCAATATGAAATGACTTTCTTTGTCTCTTATGACCAACTTTGACATAAAGTCTACTTTGTCTAATAAAAGAACAGCTTCTCTTGCCTGCATTCTGTCTCCATTTCCAAAGTATGTCTTTTTCTATCTTTTCATCTTTAGCCTGTAGAAGACTTTTCCCATATGGTAGTCTCTTATAAATAAAATATGGTTGGGTCTTGATATTTAATCCACTCTTCCAATCTATGTGTTTTGATTAGAGACTTTAGAATATTTACATTCACTGTGGTTCTCAAGTGATTTTTTTTCTTGTTATTTTGATCTATTTCTAATGTTTCATTAAGACTTGATTCTTCTTTAATTGATTATTCTTCTAGTGAAATTAATCCATATGGTGACTCTGACATTTTTAAAATTTCTTTTGTAGGGAATACATCATTGAGTATGTTTTATAGTCCTCATTAGTGGTTATCATTTCTTTTAGTTTCTACTTATTGTAGGAAGTTTTAATTTCATTTTCAATTTTGAAAGATAGTTTTTAGTATAGCACTCTTGGTTGAAACCATTATCTTTTAGGTTTTGGTATATGTTACTCCAGTTTTTAGAATCTCAGTTGGGAGACCAAAATTAAGTATATGTGACTTATCTCTAAATGTGAACTGTTGTTTATCTTTGTGGCTTTTAAATTTTTATTCTTCTTCTATATATTAGACATTTTACTTACAGTGTGCCTTGGAGAGTATGCCTTGGTTTTTCTGTTTGGGGGTTTAAATGTCTCATTTCTATCTTATTCCTAGGATTTGAGAAATTTTCTGATACATTTCATTGAAAAAGTTGTGTATTCCTTTAGAGTGTACCTTCTTCTATGCTGACAATTCTTACATATTTTACTGTTAACCCAGATATCTTGAATATTCTAATAATGGTCTCTTAACATATTTTCTTTATTGTTAACTTTATTTTAAAGATGATACACTTTCTCTGAGGTTTTAATCTGTTTTCAATATGATCTAATCTATTGGTGTTGTTTTCAACTTAATTTTTAGTTTATTTAGTGTTTCTTTTCCAGAATTTCTGCTTGGTTCTTTTTCAGAATCTCTATCTTCTTATTGAAGTGTTCTTTAAATTCAATTTTTTTCTTTTAGTATTTTTCTCTTAATCCATTCCCTAGATAATCTTTTGTTTTACTTAGGATTGTAACCATGAACTTTCTAAATTCTTTATCTGACACTTCCTCCATTGTGGTATCAATGGACTTAGTTGTTGAAGTGTTGTGGTATGATTGGGGTGACTTCTTCCTTTGCTTTCTCATATCGATTGTATTTCTGCCCATTTGCTGGAATAATTATCTTTTCTACCTTTATGTAAGGAAAACAATTAGTGAACTGCTTTTTCTTCAATGCCCAGATGAGCAAATATCTAAGTATCGATACTTCTAGTCAAAATTCACCCACTGCTTTGTTCAGGATCTGGCACCAATTTGAGAGAAGATATTAAACCTTATTAGCTGCAATAACTTCAAAGTTATCTACTAATATTTGTTAAGGGGAAAATATTCTCCACAATTTCTCTAATCCAAGTATAAAATTTAAATAATTTTATATTAAATTTTCTATTGAAATGTTATGAAATTAGTTAATAAAGGTTCTAAAATTACTCTTAAATTACATAGGAATTGAAAAGGGGTAATGAGAAAAGTGAGTCCCCACCCCCCCCAAAAAAAAGAAAGAAAGAAAAGAATATAAAAATTAATACCAACAAAGATAAAAAGAACAAGAAAAAAATTGTGGATTTGCAATTAGCAGGTGACACAAGAGGGAAAAGAGATCAAGAGGAGTAAGTGCAAATGTAACCTAGGAAATCAAAATACAATGATTCCGGTTAATGCTTTAAAACATTAGAAGAAACGAAACCAATTTGGTTGAGGGCTACAATAATGAATAATAAGGGAATATCTACCAATTCAATACAAAGAGTAATATCTGTAAGAAAATAGTGACTGTAGAGGTATTTATGATATTCTTTGATAAGCTATTTAAGTCTGGGAAATTTATTTTTGCATCTTCCCAAATTGGATTTCGGACCTTTAGAAGCTGCCTGCCACCCTGGTTTCCCTGGATATCAGGAAGTGATCACACTATTTCATCTAAAATTTTAGGAGGACCCCTTTGATTATTTGTGTGTCTGAATACCTAGTAGCTTTCTATTGAGTCAAAGAAAATGGTCTTTAATTGTCCTGTGACTTATTATTCAGGTTATACCCTGCTAGATAGTGCAGATTTGTATTCCCACCAGGAGAAAAGTTCCCTTTATCTATTGCTGTCAAATACAGCGTGGGCCCCTTCATGCATATTTCACAGTGTGTGAAGTGTGGAGGTCTAAAGTAGATGAATTGTCTGGTTGAAGGGTACTGAGTGGCCCATGGAGAGGTGTATGACTGGTGCCCCCTTGGAGTGCATAGGACACAGGTCAGTGAGATTGTATCAGTGAGATTATGTCTGGGCATTCTGTGATGCTAGTGTCTGTGGGATGCTGGTGTCTATGGGATGTTGCTCAGTGTCTATGTATGCTTACTCTCTTTTAGGGGTATTCTCTCTTTGTATATGCTCAAGTTCTCCTTCTTCTGCTTGGGGTTATCCTCGGTTATTAGTCCATGTTTCTGAATTAGAATTGAGTGGTATCTCTGGAGCTTGCAGCTGTGAACTCTTTGAGAGGTTCTGAGGCCCAGGAGCCACTTCCCTGGTTGTTATGGCTCTTTCACTAGACTTTGATTGCTAGCCTAAAGTCCCAAAGTCTCCATGCTTGGAGGCTGCTGCATCTGCTTGCTGTTTCTATTGGGTGTGGGGTCACAGGACACAGGGCTGTTGCTGACTGCAGTTAAACATTGAGCACCTGCTCCCCTCCACTGTGGCTTGTTTTTAATGACCCTACTAAGGACTTGGTGGCTGAATGCAAATGTGGGGCATGTGAATATAGGCCTTACTCTCTCTGTGGTGTCTGTGGCACAGAAGCATCTATTTTGGCTGCTACATATCATTAAAGTTTTACCCATCAACCTTTTGGGATTAGGGAGTCAGTTGGCCCATCTTTATCTAGCTCCTGTGGAGACTAAAGGGAGAGCTGGGTTGGGGTTAGCAGTCCCTGAGAGTGATTTGCTCTAGGTCCACTCTATCCCTACTCCCTTTATCCACAGTAAAGGGGATTTCAGCATCAATCTTCCTACAAGTTCTTGCTGGGTGGATTATTCAAACTATTTCAGAGATATTCCTTATAATTTTGTTATTATCTGTAGGTGGAGGAAACTTGTATTAGATTTAATTTCTTTCAAGGAGGCTAGTTAGCTGTGGACTCTACAAAATGTCTGCTCTGCCCAGCACAGCTTTCTGTTAATAATTTGGAATCTAATTCAGTGTCTTCATTGCTCCTATTCCATTTTAATTCAATCTGCCTTTCTTTCCAACTTTCATTAAGAGAGTAAGCCTGTGAGCTTCCTTTCTTTCTTTCTGTGTCATCCTTCCCCTCCAATACCATTTGGTCAGAGTCAAGAGATTCTTTTCCTATTTTCTGTTCTGGTAAACAAATTTCAAGTCCCTCCAAGTATCCAGCTGTGCAACACTGAGTTTTAGAGTAGTTACTCTGTCACCCACCTCTATTCTGCTGTTCTTCCACTGCTTTGTATTGAGGTTGTCAAGGAGTCAAAGGTTGCTGCCTAGATTCATGGCCATCATATTTGCTAAATTGCATTAGACTATAAAATTCATTTTAATTGAAGATGCTGTGGTCAAATTTGGGTGATCTGTGTTGTCTAATAGTCCTGATGCCAGAATAGTGATATTCACTTATTGTATTATCCCATGCCACAATAAGACCATTCATTTTTTTTTCTTTCCCATCCCATTCTTTGCCTTCCTTCCATTTCTTTCTTCTAGCAACTAATTTACAAAGGTCTATTGTGATCTGGGTGCAGAACCATCCAATAATAGTCTAACAGTAGCAGGACAGGCTTTTTAGAATATGAGGCGGTGAGAAGAGAACAAACCTCTCAGTCAAATCATAATGTGATGAAATGATATCTCTGTTGCAATGGTTTATAGAACACTGTGTTGCTTAATTTGCTGGGCAAGTTGGAAAGGATTCATTTAAAGGATGACCATGATAATATATCTTGAAAGATGAGTAAATTTTCTTAGAGCAGAAAAATGTGTGAAATGTCTTCTAGATGGGAGCACAGTGAGTACAAAGTCAGAACTGCAAAAACCTAAGGTTCTTAGGAGAAGTATATCTCGGCAGACTCATGGGCAGGTGTGATCTTACTCCGTATCACAGTGAGAGACTAATAGGAAGGTGACTTCACAGGAAAAATTGATAAAATGTTCCTATTGATATTCTGCTCTAAAACTTGTTGGTCAATAATTATTTTTCCTATGAATTGCTTTAGGAACATTAGAAAATGAAATCAGATCATGAAGTAAATAATTTTGAGAACAAGAATAACCCAACCACAAAACATGCTTTCAGGAGAACCTATCATTATTCATGTTAAAAACAATCTTTTAAAAGGAAGTTTCTTAAAAACAATGACTTAACCAAAAAAAATGGATATGGGTTTATGTGGCCCTTTAGCTGAGGAACCATGCCTCTGTAATCCATGCATATCTTGAGCAGAAACAGCTAATCATATTTATGTTTTACTGATAAGTAATTTTTTGAAAGTTATACCTTTTCCTAATATGTACATTTACTATGTGCTCAGCTTCTATTTCTAGTCATGATATCTTGCTATAAGATTTTAATTCTTGAAAGTCTATTCCCTTTGGAATTCTGAAGAACATAGAAATATTTATCTCAATCTACACATTAGGATTAAAGGCTAAGTATCACTAAAAGATTGTGTGGACCAGTGTACTTCCTCTTTCCTTCCACTCTTGGCTATAGAATCTAATTAGAGAGCATTCCTTAGGCTTTAAAGAGAGCTCCACACTGGTACTCACTGACATAAGAGCTTATGGTGCTGAAAATTCCTGTTGCCACAGTGAATAAAACACAATTCGAAATGCCATAGTGAGCATATGCTTGCGTGCTTCTCTTGTTTAGGAAAGATTTTGGTCAGATTTTCTCACACTTAGGTGTTTTACTGATGTCCTCTAAAGAGAACTATACCTGTGATCTGTGCCTGTATGTGTGCATGCACACGTGTGTACGCATGCACATGTATGTACATATGTACTTACATATATTTATAAAATGAACACCTAAGAGCAGATATGTAAAACTTAGCTTGAGAGACACTTCATTAAAAGGAAAATGCTGAATTCCTTTTCTGGCCAGAAGCGAGAGTAGATTTATTATCCCAAAATAACTAAAAACTGAAAAACACACATAAAACAATTGTTTTTAGAATTTGGACATCAAGGAAGACATGACAATGGCAACTATTGTGGTCTAGATAGATGTCAGGTGTCCCCCAAAAGCTCATGGGTAAGACCATGGAAGAAGGTTTAGAGGAGAAATGATCAGGTTAAGAACCTTAACCCAATCAGTGTTAATCCCCTGATAGGGATTAACTGAATGGTTACTGTAGGCAGGTAGGTTTTGACTGGAGGAGGTGAAGCATTGCGGGCATGCCTTGTTGCTTCTGGTATCATGTCTTGAGCCTCTTTACACTCTTTTCTTCACGACATCCTGCCTTACTCAGGCCCTGATGAATGAAGTTAGCCATCTATGGACTGACACCTCTGAAACCATGAGCCCTCAGATAAACTTTTCTTCCTCTAGTTGTTTTTGTCAGTCTTTTGGTCACAATGATGAAAAAGCTGAGTAAAACCTGAGTAAAAGGAAATAGGTGAGTCTAACATCTTCTAGTTAACTAACTAGAAGGAGTTTTCAAGCTCACGTACAGGTACCGAGTGGAGATCAGAGATATTCTTAGGAAATAAACCATATTCTTCATCTGTATGTATGTAAGAAAATTATCAAAGAGAAACAATTCACTCTAAAATGTTTAATAAAATGCATCATTATTATTGAGGTGAAACTCACATACGATTAGTCATTTTAGAATGAACAATTCCTTGCACTTAGTACATTCACAGTATTCCATAATCATCCTCTCCATCTAAATACAAAATACTTTTATCACCCTCCAAAAAAACCCTGTACCCATTAATCAGTTCTTCCTCATTCTGTAGTCTTCTACTCTGAAGCCCTGGCAACTGCTTTCTATTGTACAGATTGTCCTATTCTGGATACTTCAAATAAGTAGAATCTACGAGATGTGGCAGGCTTTTATATCTGGCTTCTTTCACTTATCATAGTGTTACTGAGGTTCATCCACACTATAGTACACATCAATATTCATTCCTTTTATTTTTTTTTTTTTTGGCTGGAAAATGTTTTATTGTTTTTTCAGAACACTCTTTTGTTTATCAGTTTTGTTTATCTGTTCACATTTAAATGACATTTGGGCAGTTTCTACCTTCTCGTTATTGTGAATATTGCTGCTATTAGCATGTGTATACATATTTTTGTTCAAGTAACAGTTTCATTTTTAGTTTTTTTTTTTTTTTGTCTTTTGAGTATTATCAGGAGTAGAATTTCTAGGTCATATGCTAATTCCATGCTTTACTTTTTGAGGTCACACCGAACTGATTTTTGCAAAAAACTGAACCATTTTACATTCCCATCATTATATTAGTGTTAGAATTTATTCATAATCTTGTTAGCACTTCTTTTTTTTTTAATAGCTGTCCTAGTGAATGAGAGATGATGATTCTTGTGATTTTGGTTTGTTTCCCTGATGACTAGTGATGCTGAATATCTTTTCATGTGCTTGTTAATGATTTGCATATATTATTTAGAAAAAAATATTTATTAGAGACTTCTGGCCATTTTTGATTGGGTGATCTTTTTTTTAACTCTGTATTTTAAAAAATATATTCCAGATACTAGACCCTTATCACATAAATGATTGACAAATGTTACCTTTTTAGTCTATTTTTTTCTTAAAAATGTCCCTTAGATATTTTTTTAATGACATAGCAAACTTTATCTTTTTTGTCACTCTTGCTTTTAGTGTCACATCTAAGAATTCAATGCCAAACCCAAGGTCATAAAGATTTACCCCTCTGTATTCTTCTAAGAGTTTTATGGTGTTAGCTTTTAAATTGATCCTTTGTGTGTATATGTGTGGGGCATGTAATTATTAGAACTTATATAAGACAAGAAGTAGAAAAACTCATAATTTGTGGGGTATATGAAGTAGATAAGTTAAAGGTACATTTTATGGATCTAAAAATAGCCCTAGAGCAAAGGTTATTTGTTTCCTGCTTAATAGAGTTTAAAAGGAAGACTTGGAATAAGTCAAACCATTTCCAAGTAATTAAGCTGCATCATAGAATAAGGCACAAGTGTATTCATAGGAAATCAAAGTTGTATATAAACCATTAAAATAAAATTCCCCAAATGTAGCATACAAACAAAAATTACCAGTCATGGAAAATATAGGGAATTTTAGCTTACAATAAAGACCAAAGAAAATCAATGTAAGCAGATTAGGGTATTAAATAGTACTTTTATAACTGTATTACATATGTTTTTGAAGTAGAAGAAAGAAGATGGTACATACACAAGTCATTTGGAAAAATAATTCTATGAGATTTTTATCTCTATGACAAAATACATGAGATAATTAAATTAAAAGAAAGAAAAGTTATTTTGGATCTTGATTTCAGATCGTTTGGTCCATCATTACTTGGTCTTGTTGATTTGGGCCTGTGGCAACACAGTACATTATGGTAGGAACAGATGGCAGGAACATTATGGCCAGTTCACCCTATGGTCTGTGTCCACCTTGAGGACATGCCTCCAATAACTTAACTTCATTCCACTAGGCTCCATGTGCCGAAAGTTCTCCCGACTCTCAATTGGGACATAAGCTGGTGACCCAGCCTTTAATACATGGTTTGTAGAGAAATAATCCCAACTACGGCAGTACTCAAATAAAACTATTATAAATTAAAAACTTCAATACTCAACATGAGGAAAGTTCTCCTATGTGAGTAATTTTTGCTTTTATAGTTCTGAGAGTTGTTGAATTAATTATATATATGAGATACATGTATTTGATTGTAATTGTGTGTGTGCGTGTGTTGCTGGGGATTGGACCAAGGACCTTGAAGACACAAGGCGAGTGGTCTATCATTGCACTACATTCCAGTCCTAATAAAAAGTCTCTTATTAGACAAGTGATTTTGAAGTATTTTGTTCCAATCTATGGCTTTTCATTCTCTCATTAGTTTCACTTGAATAGGTCTTGATTTTGATTAATTTTATTTTCTTTCTATAGCCTTGCTTTTCTGTAATATCTAAGAGGGCTTTACTTACTAAAAGCTACCACAATCTTTGATTTTTTTTCCTATATTTAACTTTTGAAGTGTTAGAATTTTAGATTTTACATGTAGATCTTTGATTAGTTTTTTTCTTTGATTAGTTTTGAGCTACACTTTACATGTATATTGTGAAGTATGAAAAGATTTTTTCTGTTGTTTTCTTGCCGAGAACATCATTTGTTGAAAAGATAATCATTTTTTTTGCCTGCCTTGCTACATTTTAAAAAATATGATAGCATACAATTAACCATTTATGTTTCAATCTATACTTGAATGTATTCTGCTACATTGATTTATTTGCAATTTTAATATAAAGCTACACATACAGCTTCATAGTAAAGTATCATGAGTCTTCAAGTAATATAGGTCTTATCTAGTTTTCTGCAAATTAAGTACCCTACTTTCTTTATTTTTCTGTGGAAGTTTTAAAACAGCTGTCACTATTAAACAAAAACTTTGCTTAAATTTAGGTTGAAAGAACATTGAATCTGTGGATCAATTTTGAAAAAAAAATATTTCTAAGAACTGAAACATTCAAACCAAAAACATAAATAAAGCTCTGGATTTAGGTAGATTTGTTTTTCTTTCATTGGTTTGCTTTATAGCTATTATTACATATTGTACAAGTTTTCTAAGAGTTGCAGCTAAGTTTTGTGTGTATTTTTGGTTTAGCACAAAGAGATTTTTTCCAAATTCCAACTTCCAGTTTTTCATAGCTGATGACAAAGTTTCTCTCTTTGTCCAAACTTTAGACACTCCTGTGCTTTCTTTTTAAGTAGGCCCTGATGTTTGAGCTTCTCTATTTGTCTCTGCATAGTCCAATTTTAGCAAGAATCCTGCTAAGTCAGTTTATGCAGAATTCTCCATCTTCAGTATCTGTTCCATTTCTTCCCCATCTTCCATTCACCATTTGATGTTTGATCACGCCAACCTATTTCAGCCCTGGTCAGTCTTGTTAGGTGGGCTTCAGCAGATTCTTCTTATACCTGTTGTTGCCTCTTAGTAATTTTCCATTCACAGATTTCCCCTGACTATGAGTTTCTATTTTTTCTTTGTTGTATTTGGAATCGAACCCAAACTCCCTCACCTACTACAAAATACCATTGCAGTGGTCCCTACACTTGTCAGGTGGTCCTGAACAAAGTCTAACTTACAGTTCTTTTCACAAGTGTCATGAATATTTTAGCTCTAATACATATATATATATATATATATATATATATATATATACTCCTACACATATAATATATAAAATGAATTTGTGCATATTAAACTTATATACTGTGACCTGCTAAAATTATTTATTATTTCCTATAATTTTGGTAGATTGATTTCCAAATAATGTGACCATGTTATTTGACAAAAAAAGTTTAAAAATATTCTAAACAGGGTAAGATTTATATTAATTTTTTTCTCAACTAATAATCTTGGTTATACACTTTCTTACAATGCTGAGTACAAATGGTGAAAAACAACCAGGAGGGATTCCACTTCAGTTTGCTAACCCACATGACAATCATTCCTAGACTTGCCCTCTGGACACATTGAGAAGCCTCTTAACATCTTGGCATCTCTTAACCCAATGAAGTTGGCAATTCAAATTAAGCATTACAGGCCAGTTTTCCAAACAATAATAGATTTACAGCAAACAAATATGAAGGGCCTTCTCTCCTGAGTTGGCATGAAAAGGAAGTTCCCTTAGTCCTAGGAGGAAATTAACCTGAAGCACCTGATTTGAATCAGTCTTATTTCCACACTAGGCTGTTTCCTTCTTTCTGCTTAAGCTTCCTTATCAAAATCAATTGGCAGAGCCCAATTCATAAAACACCAATCAAGACTTATTCGATCATTCAACTTAATTTAGTTAAATATTCTTTGACAATTGGTAATATAGGCTCTTAAAGTGAAAATACAGAATTCAAATTCTAGCAATAATATATATTAGCTACATGACCTTGGAAATTATTTAACTTTTAAGTATCTTAGATTAGAAATGTATAAACTTTATTTCTAATATTTGATGTACAGAAAACTATAATAGATTTTAGCTGGTTCTACTATAGAAAATCTAACATTTTTATTCTCTAAAACAACCATCTTGTTGTTATTACACTCTACTTTCTGTTATGGTTTGAACGTGTGGTGTCCCCCAAAAGCTCTTGTGTGAGACAGTGCAAGAAGGTTTGGAGGAGACATGATTGGGTTATAGCCTTAGCCTAAGAAGTAAATCAATCTCTGATGGGATTAACTGGGTGGTGACTGGAAGCAGGTGGAGTGTAGCTGGAGGAAGTGGTTCTTTGGGGTCATGGTTATTTTATATCTGGAGAGTGGACTCTTCCTCTGCTTTCTGGTCACCATGTGAGCTGCTCCCTCTGCCACACCTCAAGCCCTGAGGAATGAAGCCAGTTTGCTATGGACTAAGACCATGAGCCCTCAAATAAATTTTTCTCCTCTCTAGTTGTTCTGGTGGAGTCTTTTATTCCATACATAACCATGACAAAATAATAGTGTACACTGATAGAGTAGTATAGACCTTATCTGACAAGACAAAGCATGGCATAATGAGTATGAGTATAGCTAAGGAGTTTGAGCCTCATAGTTATTGATGGGATACAATGGTGGGGGATGGAATTTATGGAAATGTGCTATAAAACTCACATCTGCAGAAGTTCTAAAAGGTTCCAGGAAAAACAAACAAATTTCAAAAAGGAGGAATGGCATAATAAAATAGAGCATTTGATTTTAGGTAAATTTCTACTCACCTACTGTGATGTTTATTTAATCTCAATTGTCAACTTGATTGGCTACAGAGATGCTTAAGACAAAGAGGGTGTGTCAGGAAGGGTGTTTCTAGGAATGATTAGGGACAGCAAACTGTGGGGAGACATGCTCTAATTGTGGGCAGCAAAGTAAGATAGGTTGGGGCCCAGATAAAATAAGACTATGGAAGAACAAGGAAGCCCTAGCAGACAAAAACCTGGTTCTTCTTGAATGAGTCCTTCAATTTACAGCTGCATTTGCTAAGGACATCTACCCCATATCCTTCACCCTTCCAAAGTGGATTATGACCAGAAATTCTCCAGGGAGTTTTCAGACCTTTGGTCTCAGACTGGGGCTGTTGTTCTGAGGCATCAGCTTCTTCAACTGAGAGGCCACTTTACTGGTTCCTCCAGCTCTCCAGCCTGCAGATGCCACTGTGGAAATATGCAGCTTCTGATTATGTAAGCCAATCTAATAAATTACCTTTTTATAATACACAGATGCACGTATCCTACCCATTTCTCTAGAAAACCCTGACTAATATGTCTGCCCTAAAGATATAGTACATTGCCTTGGAATGTTTCTAAAATAGAGATTGGTTTCAAGTTATAACAAATTGACATGAACATTATTAGAGTGACTTTCTCAAACAAATGGATAAGGATAGGTTTTTTGTTATTTTTTTTTTTAATTTTATTTTCCCATAATGCTCTAGATTTACCTGGAAATTTGTTAAAATAGATCACTGGGACCCATCCCCAGAGTTTCTGACTTGGTACATCTGCAGTGGTGCTTAAAGTAGGCATTTGTTACAGGTTTCCAGATGCTACAGCCAGTCCTGAGATCAGCCTCCACAACCAGGGGCCTACCCTAAATCCTTCGAATTACAGTCTTCCTTCAAGAGCTCCAATTACTCGTGTGGTCATGGGAGAATCGCTTAATCTTATAAGTCTCATTTTGTTCATGCTAAAATGTGGATATTAGACTAAGTGACCTTTAGCATTCCCTCCAAGTTTCAAGTTCTGTGATTTTTTTCTCCCCTTTTTATTTCATAAGTCTAAATCTTTCCTGTGGCTCCTTGCTTTTGCTTGATTTGAAACCCATTCTATTATCCATTAACTTATACTTACTAAAGTCTACTTCATGCTGGGCATTAAGTAGTAGAATAAAGAAATTATTCCTGCTTTCTAGGAACTATATCCTGGAAAACACATCCTTAACCTTACCATGTATCAGAATCACTTTCTTAAAATTAAAGACAACTGGGCCTTTCCCTAGGAGATCCTTGTTCATTAGGCCTAAGGAGAGCCCCAGTATCTGTTATTTTAACTAGTCTCACAAATGGTTAAGCTAAGCAGCAGATATTAAGAATTAGTGACTTAGCAAAGGAGGTAGGCGCAGGATAGAGGCGAGCACAGTAAATGGTACCAGGAAAGAGCCTGCTTACGCTGAGGGAACCTGGAGAAATTTTTTATTAGTTTGCTTCCCTTTCTTCCTCTGTCGAAGCAGTTCAATCACCACTCCCTGCTTGGTGAGTCATGAATAAACTTAAGGGGTTTATTACCAGTGAACATCCACCAACCAGTCAGATGTTGATTTTCACAGAAAACAAAGTCGTCAGTGTATACTAGAAATCAGAAATGAGGAAATAGGAATGGCTGCCTTCTTAAATGTCCTTCTGTTCTCATGACCTGTCCAGTATTGGGAGACTGAGTTGGGTGTGTCGATATGCCAGATGACTTCTAATAGCTTTTGAGGTGTATACAAAGTGGGTTTGTTTCTGACCATTTTTTTCTGTTTCTCCTGTAAGGAAATTAGGAGGAAGATGGGTGACCATTCCGTTTCCTACAGTTCTGTTTTGCTAAGAGTCCACTAATCAGCTCTTTATTAATGTTGGCGATTACCAGGCATGTCTCTTCTTTGTGGTTCGATACCATGTGCTTTCATGATGTAAACTTGTCCTTAGAACAGTCTAAAATAATCCAATAATCAGTGCGGTTTCCTGAGTATCCTCTTGACTGGTAGGCAAATTTCAAAACAAGAGAATTCAGTAAGGAGCCACTTTCCTGTGAGAGCTGTGCTGAGAAATCTCAAGCTGAAAAGGATAATGTCAATTGAAATGCAAATGTTTCAGCTTAAACAGGCAAAAAGCTACTCCCTCATTTACTCTAAAAAAATAAAATAAAATAAAATTTATTGTACTCTAACAGAGCTCTCTCTGTGATATGCTTTTCCAGCGTGATTAATATCTCTGGTAGACCATTCTCTGCATAATATTCAAAGAACTGAGAGGCTTCCGAGAGTAATATGATTTTGTTCAACATGATTTTCCTCCTATAAAAAAAGGAGTGAATCTTATGCCATCTTGTTAAGTCTTTGAATGTTTTAATGTAAAGTAGTATATTTTAATTTTACTCGTGTCTTTAAAAAACAGGACCATATGTCTATCTTGTAAAACACTAAAGATAATGATTTTAAATGGGATTGGGAGCTTGCATAGGTTACAGGAAGAAAATTTAAAAAAAAGAAAACTGAGGGAAACAATTCGTAATTTTCAAGTTAAAATTCCCTGTGGAATTTTAGTTTAATACAATAAGAGGAACATGAGTGGATTACTGCATAGTTGAAAGATAATAATTAATATTATTATCATTTTAAATAATTAGTCCATTTTAAATAATATCTTCTAAGTGCTTAATATTTTGAAGATCATTGCTATTTGTTACTTAATTTAACTGTTCTAATAACCAAAGGAAACAAATTTTTGGACTTATTTTAAAGATAATGAGAATGCAACTCAGTCCATTTAAGTTTTTAATTCAAGGTCACAAAGGTTCTATGTTCAAATTTAATTCTTCTATTTGCAGCTATGTCTGTATTTTGTCAACTGGTTTGTGGAATGTCATCAGTCTCAACAGTTCTGGGAAAGTTATTCATCTGTGGTGCTAGGTACAGCTGCACCAACTGATTAAGGGCATAAATGCTTTAGCTCACACACTGAAACTGGGCTGTGAGGTGAATCTGCTCTTATGGAGAGAATGAACTTGGGCACTGCTGTCAATGAGAAGACTGCTGGTGTTAGACCCCTGTGACAGTTTATGGCTGAGAATCATATGCAGCATTGCACCAACAGCAGACAATTGTGTATTTGAAATTGCAGATGTAGTATTTCATTTTATTTTTAGACAGTACCTTTTAATTATATAGAATAATGGATTTCATTGTGGTATATTCTTACATGCAAATAACATAAATAACATACTTTGATCATATCCATCCCTCATTACCTTCCCTTATTCTCCCCTTCTTTCTCCCCAATTCCCTTCTTCTCCTTTTATTATTTCCCTGTTACTTTCATGTCATCTTTGAAAAAAAATTATATACTCCCCACATGAGGAAAAATATCCCAAACTTGCTTTTCTGAGTCAGACTTACTTTGTTTAACATTATAATCACCAGTTTCATCCATTTTCCTACAAATGACAGGCTTTCATTCTTCTTTGTGGCTGAAGAATTCTCTGTTGTGTATATATACCACTCTTGTTAAAATGCATTCATGAATTGTGAATTGACAGTTACTTAGGCTGATTTCATGACTTGGCTATTGTGAGTTGCACTGCAATAAACATAGGTAGATAGGTATCTATATAGAGAACTGACTTTTTTTTTAAGTATATACTCAATGCTTATAGCAGCTCAATTCAAAATAGCTACACTATGGAACCAACCTAGATGCCCTTCAACAGATGAATGGATAAAGAAAATGTGGTATATATACACAATGGAATATTACTTGGTCATAAAGTAGAATGAAATTATGGCATTTGCCAGTATATGAATGGAACTTGAGAATATCATACTAAGTGAAATAAGTCAATCCCCAAAAGTCAAATGCTGAATGTATTTTTTTTCTGATATGTGGATGCTAATTCACAATTAGAGAGGGAGTTAGAGAACAGTAGAAATAGTTTGGATTAGACAAATGGGAATGATAGGAAGGGAGGGGAAATGGAAATAGGAAAATAGAATGAATCAGATATTACTATCCTGTGTGCATGTATGGTTACATGACCAATGTAATTCTACATCAAACAAAACCAGAAGAATGAAGAGTTATACTCCATACATATATGATATGTCAAAATATATTCTATTACCATGTATAACTAATTAGATTAATAAATAATAAGTAAACTAATCTCATTTATGGGGGCAATGTACTCATGATTTAATTTCTTCTCAAAGCTCCCAGCTCAAAATGATGTCACCCTGGGGATGTATGAATTTGGAGTGATATATACATTCAGTCCATAAGTAACAATAGTGCTTTCCCTTGGCCTGAAACCAAAATCTAGACATTTTAGATTTCGAAAGTTATATGACAATTAGAATGAAAGCAGTTGGCAGTGAAATAAAAACTCACTTGTGCATTTATTGCAAAAGACAATTATGTTTATTCAAATAAAGCTGCATTTGTTAGTAAAAAAAAAAAACTACAACTGAATCTACTCTCCTCATTCTCCCACTCACTTTTTAAGGTATTTACACCTCTGAGCAAAATGCATTTTAAAAGATTCTAATCTTTCTGATTCTTAAACTAAATAAGGTGGCTCATTTCAGGAAATTACTAAGGACTTTTTAACCTTTTATTTTGTGACAGAATAATAGCATACTACAAGTGATCACACCTAAAGATAAAAAAAAAATCATAGCAATTATCTGAATCATTCTTTTTTGGAAAATTAGCAAAACTATGAAATGGTAATCTTTGACACTTTTATGTTCCAAGGAAAATGTTAAAAAGTTTTGCTTAGCTTAGACTTATATTCTGAAAGTTTCTTCCAGAACAATTTAATCCATTTTTCTATTCTAAGTAAGAAAGCTTTATTGAAAGAAAAAAAAACTCAATTTTTACAAAATTATACATAGTTTGTTACTAGGTTCAGTAAAATAAAATAGAAATTGGTATGATAATTCAGTATAAATGACTCAAGTATATAAAATACAATACTATCAGTAGGGAAATCAATCATTTGAAAATGAGGATCATTATTGTCTTGTTACCAGTTGAAGGGCTATGCCATCCATGAATATCTGCTTCTATGACAACTAATGACACCAACTATATGCATCTGACATGGACATTGTGCTTTTTTTTTTTTTTTTTTTTTTTTTTGTAGAGCTACTTTTGAGCCTGTCTTTTTTCAATGTTCAGATGAAATAATTTGTAAGATTTCATTGGTAGGATGTTCCAACTAGAATCTAAGAAATTGAGATATCTCTAGCCTTTTCAAAGATTGCTGATCTATTCTGATAAATTCTTGCAATGGCACTAATTAGGAGAGGGCCTATCTTGAGCCAAGAATTTAATAATGGCTTATTTGTGAGAAGGGAAGTGAAGTTGTATGTATATCATCATTTGTGCCTATTTATTTCCTAACATAGGTACTATGAAATTCAGCTCTACATTGTGGACAGGGTTTGTTTCAACAAGCTTTGCGTCACATTCCAGACAAGCATTGCTGCTTTTGAGTGTCTCTCCCAGTATGTTTCACACAAATAAGAGAATCTTACTCATTCTAGTCTTATGTAAAAATTTGAAATTCTAATTGTTTTGGGTATCAAATATCTCATAATTATTTTACAGGAAAAAAAAAAACCTCATGAACAGAAGAACATTATCAGAATTTGTCATGTCTAGAAGAGCAGTTCAAGAAATTCACTGGGTCCTTTGGGGAGAACTGTGCTTGCTCCCAAAGCTAACATACCAGCAACTTCAAGGACACCATTTGTATTGAGCTCTACAAATAGCTTTGCCTGTGCTTATGTGAGATTCCCAATGAGAAATCCCTAACTTCCTAAAGAGAAAACCTATGGAAAAGGTAGGACCTACTGTGAGTGTATATGAAAATCAAGAAAGGGACATTCAGTTATGCTTTTAATGCAGGCATTTCCACAACATTTCATTCTAAGCTTCAGAAGCTGTACCTTATGTAATTCATTTTATATATTCAAATTCCTGAAGGTAAATAAAGAGATGAAGGGTAAAAGCAAAGCTCTTGGAATATATTCCCAACATATTCATCTTTTCTAAAGAAAATAAAGAGTCTGGGGTTTAGTCTTAAACAGAATTCTGGAGTTTATTTTCTGACTTTGTCATTAATTCCTCATTATACACGGTAAATTCCTATGGCTATATCTCGCATCCACTTTCTTTTTCCTTCATAGCATATGGAACTACCTTAAAGAGTCTTTATAAAATAGTGAAGAAAGTGAAAAACACTATAAGCATTGTAACATGCCACAAAAGGCATGCCATATTTTCCATTTCAAAAGTACATTTGGCAGCCACTCATTTGGGTATTTTAAATACATTAATTTATATTAATATATTGAACACACAACTGTTGGTCAAGACAATAGTGTTAGAATTCATGTGAAGAAAGGTTAGGAGACATTTTTATTTCCAGGATATCCCATATGATATCTTCCTTTAAAAACACATTTTATCAACACCTAATTCATGGATATTTTTTCATTTTTAATATTTTATTTTAATTCCATTCATTTATTTATTAGTGTTAGAGACTGAATCCAGGGCTTTATGTATGCTAAACATGTGCTCTACCATTGAGCTATATATCCCAAACCACACATGTAATATTTTATTTAAGTGGATATTCATAAATATATATTCAAGATTGTATTCTGTTTTAAGTTAGGATTGTTGGAACTTTAATTTTCCTTTGGTGTATGGATAAGATTTAACCAAAACAGTACAACTTTTCTTAGAGATTCACGAGTTTTTGTGTTCAAAATTCTAATTCTTGATCTAGAAAATCCTTACTTCATGATCAAAGAAAATTTTTACATTCTCTTTAAATGTTGTTATGTCTTCCATTTTTCAAATAAGCATTCTAATACTACCATTACTTAAAATTTTCACTCTCACTTCCAACCATGCCAATGGAACTTGATAATGATCAATTCTACCATTGACAGAAACCATAAGGCTTAAATAAAATACAGAATCCAATTGTTAGAAGGCATATGAAAGCAATAAATATAGACAGGATAAGACAGTCTCTATTTACTGTTTACATTTTGCCTCAGAAAACCTGCCATTCACATTACATGTGAATAGAAGCCATGGTGGGTTGAAGGCTTTGGCAATGGAACAGGGATAGAGGGACAGGGTTTTCTTTCTTTTTTTTAATTGATTTTTTTTAAATAAATGGCAGTGGAATGCATTACAATTCTTATTACACATATACAGCACAATTTTTCATATCTCTGGTTGTATATAAAGTATGTTGACACCAATTCGTGTCTTCATACATGTACTTTGGATAATGATGTCTATCATATTCCACCATCCTTGCTAGTCCCCTGCCCTCTCCTTTTCCCTCCCACCCCTCTGCCCCATCTAGAATTAATCTCAGAGACAGGTGCAAAAAAAAAAAAAAAAGTGATCCTGAAATTTGTAGGTAGTTTCTCCCTTTAGGCATTGTCCAGTTCTACCTTGTGTATATGTATTTCCCAGCAAGTAAAGAGTAGAATGTGAAGAGCTAAGAAAATGAGAAAATATTTTGCTACAAAGAAGTTAGAAATCAGAATTTCCCAAGGCGGTAAAAAAAGATAGAGAAATGAAAGAAGGGAGCGAAAGAAGCAAAGAGGGAGAAATTCTAATTAGACACCAAAACAGATTGTATGAAAGGCTCCTTGCACCATAGCCTTAAGGTCCAGTCAAAATAGAGCAGCCATAGGGCAGAGCAAGGTGGCAGCTAAGATTCTCCATTGATCATCTCCCCACAGAAACAACAATTTGAAAAGCACCAAAATACCTTCATTCGGGCTAAGGAAACAAGGTGAGAGACCACAGTACCCAGGTTTAGTACAATAAAAAGAAGAATTAAAAAAGTCAAGGAAGGAAAGAAATGCCCAAATCACCCCTCCCAAATACCTAAGTAGCATATTTTGAATAGAGAGATTTCCTACTTGGAAGAAGGAAAGAGAAATAAGTCCAAACCTTAGGCTTGAAACACTGTGTTGGGTAGAGTCCCAGAGTCCCCAAATCCTACCCCCAGGCTAACACCCATGTGCAACTAGAACTGCCTTAGTCAGGTGCCAAAAGGACTGCCTCTACCAACCTCAGTGGAAAAAGCAGGAAATAAAACTCCATCCATTGGGAAGCCAGCCAGGAAGGCAAGCACAGGATTTTTTCTTGGAGTTCATCTCCAGGTCCACCATGGTGAAAGGCAGAACCAAGCAGAAAACAAAGAGCTGCCATATCCCCATGACAGACCTGCCCCAAGTATTAGCGTCCATCATTGCCAGTCGTAAAGTGGGTCTGGTGCATACTCCCTACCATCTGAGACTATGAAGTTCCCTGTAGCTTTGAGACACTAGAGCAACCCCATCTTAGTGTCAGCCTGAACAGCCAAGGGACTTTGTCCATTACTGTTGTCCAAAATCAGACTTCATATCTAGTGCTCAGAGATAGTTTTGGCACGAGACAGAGAACTGCACACTCATGGGATAAACTCATGTCTGCTTTTTTTTTTTTTTTTTTTTTTGGCACCAGGATTTGAGCCCAGTGGTGCTTAACCAGTGAGCCATATCCCCAGCTTTTTTTAATATACTTTTTTAGTGACAGGATCACATTGAGTTGCTTTAGGACCTTACTACATTTCTGAGATTAGTTTTGAACTCACGATCCTCCTGCATCAGCCTCCCAAACCACTGGGATTATAGGCATGTGCTACCACACCCACCTAAACTAATGTTTTAATCTGTATTATCACCAGCTGTGGAGTGGGCCTAGGTGCATCTCACGGTTAAGTTCCTTGCAGCTGTGAGACACAGGTTTAACATAGCTTAGTGGCAGCTTATTGTTAGTGGTCAAGGATACCTTCACTATTACTGTCTAATTCTTACCCCTAGCAAAGACTCCATTCAGTAGGAGTGAAAAAAGGGTAGTAAGCACAGAACTTTCCTTAGAACTTAAATAGAAATTTTTAAATAGATTAAAAATGTACCTATTAAACATGAATTCTGGAAACTAGTAGGAAAAAAAATGATAGATGAAATACTCCAGGATATTGGAATGGGCAAGAATTTTTTGGAGAAGATCCTAAACCACAGGAAACAAATGCAAAAATAAACAAATGGTTTCACCTCTAACTAAAACACCTCCCAAAGCAATGCTCTGAGTTAAGTGACAATGATCAGAGTGGCAGAGAATATTTGTCAACTGTACATCTGACAGAGGTTAGTATCCAGAATATGTAAGAAATGCCAAAAACTAAATGTAAAAAACCAAAAAAAAAAAAAAACAGTTAAAAAATGGGCAATGGACATTTAAAAAAAATGAAAAATGCTGCTACACATAACATCATAGATAAATCTTATAGGCCAAATGTTGAGCAAAAGAAGCCAGATGAAAAGTAATTCATGCTATAGAATAATGTGAATTTCAAAAAGAGAATCTGCTGCTATTAGCCTCAGTAGATGACACCATTAAAGATGGGAATCTATTGGGAGGAAACAGAAGGAAAGTCTCTGTGAGATTCTGATTCTGTTCTTCACTTTAATCCAGGTAATTGTTATAAATGTTTATGGATTTTAAAAAAATCATATGATATGCATATGTACAATTTTATGTGATATTTTACTTTAACATTTGTAAAGTTATAATTAATATTTCATCATACAGAATACTTTGGGAAAGTTAAAAACATGGTATTGTTCTTAACTGCTTATTTCTAATACTTGATTTCAGATTTGAGGATTCAAAATAAATGATTTTTTTTTTAGTGCTTTGTAGTTATACCTAGTCGTTGGGTTCGTCCCAACAAATTCATGTATGAAGGGATATCTATTTCAGTTCAAAATCCCCTACCTTTTCCCTCCAACTTTTCCTTTATTGATTGGGTTATTTGTTTTTTTTTGGTGTTTAGCTTTTTTTTTTTATATACCCTAGTGATTAGTGCTCTATCTGATGTGTGAAGGGTAAAGATTTGCTTTGCTCCCAAGATGTAGGGTCTCTATTTACCTCACAGATTTTTTTTTTTTTTTTTTTTACTGAAAAGAAGCTTTTTAGTATGAGTCCATCCCATTTATTGATTCTTGATTTTAATTATTGTGCCACAAATCACTACTATTCAAAGTATAGGTATGAAGACACGAATTGGTGTGAATATACTATTTATACAACCAAAGTCATGAAAAATTGTGCTCAATATATGTAATAAAAATTATAATGCATTGTGCTGTCATACATAAATAAATAAATAAACTTACATAAAAAATAGAAAGTGAAAAACTGAAGAATGCTAAAGACAAATTTAATCTGAATATAATTCATCCAAACACACATACACACAAAAAGAATGTCATTGGTATGTATTGAGAATTTCAATGGGGATTGCGTTGAATCTATATATTGCTATTGGTAGTAGGGCCATTTCAACAATAATTCAGCCTATCCAAGAACATGGATTTCTTTCCAATGACTTTCCATCTTCTAAGTCTTCAATTGCTTTCTTTATTATTATGTATTTTCACTGTAGAGTTGTCATGCCTCCTTGATTATGTTAATTGTCAAGGTGTTTCTTTTTTTTTTAACTTTTTTGAGAGTATTGTGAATGGGATTATTTTCCTAGTTTCTTCCTTGGCTCTGAATCACTCTAATAGTATAGAAAAAACATTGATTTATGTGTGTTGCTAAACTCACCTATAAACAATATAAGTCTTCTGGTGAAGTTTTTGGGTCTTCTAGATATAGGATCATGTCATTGGCAGAGATAGTTTGATAGTTCCTTTTCCTTTTGATCACTTTGATATTCTATTCTTGACTTATTGCTTTGGCTAATATTTCGAGGACGCTATTGAATAGGAGTGGTGAGAGTAGCCAGCCTTGTCTTATTCTTGAATTTATAGGGAATGCTGTTTTCTTTCCCATTTAGTATGATGTTGGCTTTGGATTTGCCATAAATGGCCTTTACAGTGTTGAGGAAAGTTGTGTTGATCTCTAGCTTCTCCAGTGTTTTTAACATGAATGAGTATTAGGTGTTTTCAGAGGACTCTTCTGCATCCATTGTGATCATCATGGGATTTTCATTCTTAATTCTGTTTAAGTGATGAATTACATGTATTGATTTGCATATTTGTTTTGATTTATATATGTTGAATCAACCAGGAATGAAAGCTACTTGATCATAGCATATTATATTTTAATGTGTTTTGGGATATTAATAGTTAAGAATTTTTGCATCTGTTTTCATCAGGGATATTGGTCTGTAGTTTTCTTTCCTTAATGTATCTTTGTCTGGTTTTGGTATTACAAATTATACTGGCTTCATAAAGTGAATTTGGAAGTGTTTCCTCCATTTCAATTGCATGCAATAATTTGAGAAAGACTGGTGTTAGTTCTTCTGTAAAGGTCTGGAAGAACTCAGCTAACAGTCCATCAGCTTTTGGCTTTTTGTTTGTTTGTTGGAAGGCTTTTAATTGATGTTTCAATTTCATTTCATAGGTTCATTTAGGTTTTCTATATCTTCCAGATTCAATTTGGGTGGTTACATGTATCTTGAAATTTTTCAATATCATTCATATTTTCCAGTTTGTTGGTATATAATTTTTTTCAAAATAGATTCTGATTATCCTCTGGATTTCAGAAGGTTCTGTGATGATATCTCATTTTTTATCTCTGATCTTACTGATTTGCTTCTTTTCACTTTCTTCAAGTTAGTTTGGCTAAATGTTGGTTAATCTTTTCAAAGAACCAATTCTTAATTACATTGATCCTGTGTATTATTTTCTTATTTGTAATTTTATTGAGATTGTCTCTGGTCTTAATTTCTGTTTTCTACTAATTTGGAGTTAAATTTGTTTTTATTTTCTTAGGTTGAGCAAAAGCTTACTTGGGATCTAATTTTTTTAATGTAGGCACTAAGTGCAATAAATATACAATTTAGGATTGCTTTCATATTGTCCCAGAGATTTTGACATGTTGTGTCTTTGTTCTGATTTATTTCCTAAGAATTTATTAATTTCTATTCTCATTTCTTCTTCAATCATCATTTCAGAGTGTTTTGGTCAATCTCCAAGTGTTATGTGGTTCATGTTATTTTTCTTGCTGTTGCTTTCTAGCTTTATTTCATTATGGTCTATTAGGATACAAGAGATTATATCAATTTTTTTGTGTTTGCTTAGATTTGCTTTATGGCATAGAATATGCTCTACTTTGGAAAGGTTCCATTTGCAGCTGAGAAGAAGGAAAATTAAGATGTTTTGTGTAGTAATATTCTGTAGATGTCAGTTAGGTTTATTTGTTTTAAATGTTGTTTAGGTTGGAGATATCTCCATTGATTTTGCTTTGATGACCAGTGTATTAGTGATAAGGGTTTATTAAAATTACTTGGCATTTTTGTGTTGGAATCTATGTGAGATTTAATGTTATGAAGTATTTTTTCCATGTAATTGGGTATGTTGACATTGGGGCATAAATGTTTACTATCTTCATATCTTCTTGTTTAATTGTTCTCCTTACTAGGATGTAGTGAACTTGTCTCTTCTGATTAATTTTTTCTTGAAATTGTCTTTATCAGATATAAAAATAGGTATTCTTACTTTTTTTAAAAAACAACCATATACCTGGAATAATTTTTTCCCTTTTTTTTTACCTTCAGCATATAGATGTCTTTGCCTATGAGTCTCTCAAAAATAACATATGGTTAGATTTTGTTTTTTTTCATCCAGTCTGCTAATGTGTGTCTTTTGAGAATTGAGAGCATTAACATTCAGCATTAGTGTCAATATATGTTTGGGGTTTCCTGCCATTTGGGGGCTTTTTACTACATTTTGTCTTGTCCTGGTTCTCATTTAGTGTTTATTATATTAAACTTCCTCTGTTTAAGAGCTTTTGGAATTTTTCTTTTTTGTTCCTCCTTGTGCAGTTTATCTTTGAGTGTTCTTTGTAGTGGTGTTTTGTTGCTCATTAATTCTTTTAGTTTATTCTTATTGTGGAAAGTTTTGATTTCCCTATAGAATTTGAAACTGAGCTTTCCTAGGTAGAGCAAATTTGTCTGGCAGCTTTTTTCTTTTAGGACTTTAAATATGTCATTTCTGGCCCTCGTTAATATTAGGGTCTGAACTGAGATAACAGAAGTGAACCTTATTTGTTTGCCTCTTAGTGTGACCTGTTCTGTCTTCAAGAGCTGAGGTTCTATTATTTTATGCATTCCAATCTGTTAGCTATTCCTTCAAGTGAATTTTAAATTTGATCAATATGTCTTTCATTTCCAAGTGTCCTGCTTGATTTCTTTTCTTTATTTCTTTTTCTTTATTAAGATGGTCTTTCATCTCCTGTCATGACTCTCTTAATTCCTTCCTTAGATCTTTAGTTCATTAAACTTTTTAATAATCAGTTCTTATTCATCTTTCTCTGGGCTTTCATCCACCTCACTATCAGTGGAATCCCTTCTTGGGAGATTTTGAATTTGGGGGGAGATTTGTTTGCCCCTTTCTTCATGTTTTCAGAGGTCTTAAACTTGTGCAGCAATTGAGGTGGAATCCCCTACCTATTTGTGCATGTCCCTTTCTGTGCAACTATCTTATTTAATCTGGGACTTCTATGTGCTTGATGTCTGAGTAGATGTCATGAGTGGGATAGCTGGGTCAAATACTGGTTCCATTCCGAGTTTTCTGAGGAATCTCCATGCTGTTTTCCAGAGTGGTTGCACCAAATTGTTGTCCCTGAGTTTTCCTCCTCAGGTCCTTGTTATTGGTTTGGAGCTTTATTTAGTCTCTTCACTTCTTTGAGTTGGAGGAATGTTAAGGAATGTTTATTTCACCAGCAGAATATCTAATATCTGAACTTTTAGTGTCCCTGTAGGATCCCAGTACCTACCAGAATAGGCCAAAATAAACAATAGTAATAACCATTGCAAACAATCCCTGGCATTAAAATAAATACCCATTATGACATCTTCAACATTAAATACATGAAAGGCAGGTTCTGCAACTGTCAACAGTAAAAACAATAACAATAAATACATCTGGCCTTAAAGCAAACAGCAGGTATTAACTGTGTCATTCATAGTCGTAATGACTTTATCAGCATCAATGTTGGGGGCAGGAGTTATATAAGCTAATTAGTTCTGAACTTTGGAAAAATACAGTTAATTAAGAGAAAAGAAAATATGTTAGGAAGTTAAAAAAGACTTTACAAATTCAAAAACTGAACAGAGAATGCAGAAGAGATGTAGTCAGTATTATAAAAAAGAAGGGGGAAATAGAAGAAAGTTTTGAAGTGAGGGAGAGAGAACCATAGAACTAGGCCATTAGCAGAAGAAGATAAGAGAGAAAGAAAAATAAGACAAATAAACAAATGAAAATAATAGAAAACCAAAGCAAAATATCCAATCCCCAAACCCCAAACTTTCAAAAGATAATTCGAGTAAAAAAAAATAATAATAATAATTACACTTTTAAAATGCTAAAAGTGAGAGAAAAAAAATAAATAAATATGTATAGATATTCCTGGACCATTCAGCTCAGTAAGAATTCACAGGCTGGTGCACATGCACATGCACATATGTACAAACACAGAATTAAAAAATAATTTTTAAAAATTTAAAAATATTTAAAAATATTGTCATAAAGAACAAAGGAACAGTCTGCACTGATTCGGTCTAAGTAGTTGACTAGATAGAGTGGTCACTGTCTATGTCTCTTTTGTTCCAATTTTTCTTGAGTTATGCACTGACAGAGCAAGGAAGGGGTGGGGGTCATTAACCCTGTCTTGTTTCTGTGATACTCTCTAACTTTCTGGCTATAGTGGCTCAAGATTGAAGCTGATTAATATAAGACTCAGCTTCCCTTCTCACCAGTAGGAAGTAGGATGAGTTAGGAAGTACTGTCAGTTGGTTATTTTGTCTATTCAGACCATTTGGTGCACCATCAGGGTACAATTTCTGCAAGTTCTGCTGGGTGAGTTCTAGCAGATGGGGCTTAGGTCTAATCAGGCCTCAGGGGCTTTGTTGGGTGGCAGCTGCTTTAGATGAGATTGACCCGCCCTTAGAGCTTGACAGTAGCTGAAGTCTAATGAAAGTCTGCTTCTTAGGAGCCTCCCAAGAAATCTAATCTTGTATCAGGGGACTGGTCTTCCACTCACTGAGAGCAAGCACAGTCTTCCTGGGCTTAGCCACTGAGTGTATTCACCTCTACCAACTGAGACTTCTGGCCTGCTTCAGATAGTCACATGAGCTGCCAGACACAAAGGAGAAATGAATTTGGTTTCCCTTCACCCTTCTGACTCAAATCCCCCTGTGTGCAGTCTACTCCGTGCCTATTTCACTAATGCTCCACCAGGCACAGTCTACGTCACATGATAGGCAACTGCTGAGATATTGTGGCAGTGTTTCTTTTATCTTCTCAACCCCTGAGTCCAGAGTCCTCTAGTCACAATTACCCCAGATGGCTCTTGCCTCAGCTCTCAAATGACAGTTGAGAAACAAAGCATGCTTGTAAGCACCAATGCACAGTACAGCCTCTGAATCAGCTAAGATTAGGCAGCATTTTTCTTTTTATTTATTTAAGTTGTAATTAGTTATACATGACAGTAGAACACATTTGGACACATCATACATAAATGGAGTATAATTTCTCATTCTTCTAGTTGTACATGATGCAGGATCACACTGGTCATGTAACATTATATGCATATACAATATTAAAGTCTGATTCATTCTACTATAGTTTCTACCCCCATACACCCCTTCCCTCTACTCAACTCCCCTCTATCTATTCCAGAGTTTCTATTCTTCCCAAGCCCACCCTCCTGTTATTGTGAATTAGTATCCACATATCAGAGAAAACATTCAGCCTTTGATTTTTTGAGACTGGCTTATTTACCTTAACACGTTATTCTGAAGCTCCATCTATTACTGGTAAATGCCATATTTTCATTTTTCTTCAAGGCTGATTAATATTCTATTGTGTATATGTACCACATTTTCTTTATTCACTAATTTGTTGAAGGGCACCTAGGTTGGTTTCATAGTTTAGCTATCATGGGTTGAACTACTGTAAACATTGATGTTGATTTTAAGTCCCATTAAATCAAGGAGTGGGATGACTGGGTCAAATACTGGTTTCATTCCAAGTTCTCTGAGGAATCTCCATACTGTTTTCCATAGTGGTTGCACCAATTGGCTCTCCTACCAGCAACATATGAGTGCACCTTTCCCCCACACATCTTCTAGGACCATTTTTGTTTTCAACATTTCTCATAGAAACACTGTTCCCCCTCTATCTGTGGTGAATCCGCACCAGTGTTACCCTATGGCTCCAATGTATTCTTTCTTTTTGGTTTATCGTACCCAATTTCTAAATCCTTAAGTGCCCAATATTGAATTTTAGTCAAATCCCACTTTCACCCACCTGCTGAGAAGCTCCACACCCACTGCTTTGGTCCTCAGCCATAGCACTGCTTGGAATCTACCTTTCCTCTACTCCACCAACTCTGTCTACATATCCTCAGTGTGGAAAAAAAATTCTCCAAGAAATGACAGATCTCTGGTTTTTCAAGTATCAGGTTCTCCAAAGAAATACACTGTCAATACTTAATTTACTAAAATTAATATAAATTTTTAAAGAGTCATTGTAATTTACCTTCTCTCAACTCAAAATTGTCTGAAGAAAATGACATTTTCTTTGCCTAAGAAGCAGGTCACTGGAAACTTGCAAAGTCTCTTTGGAATGTGAAAAATTCATTTTACATTTGGGGAATTCAGTATTTGTTTGTGCCACATTAGGGCATAACAATGAAATAGTTTGTTCAAAAGGTGTTAAATAAGGAAGAAAAATAACATGTATATGGCAATCTGGATTTTTTTTATTTAATGTTATATATTTCAGAGCTACTTCATTTGTTATAGTTCTTTTTTCTCTTATGTCAAGTCAGTAAATAATCAAGTGTTCTAAATGACTAACACAAATAAATAGTGGCTTTGTACAACAATAAGTACATGATCTCATGTTCCGCAACAAATATTTTTGTGGATATTTTCCCCTAAATCCTGGTGCAGAAAATCACTTTTAATGTTGAAATTACTAATAGTACTAGGTTATAGTGGGACAGGAGTAAGAAGTTCTGCACTCCAAATAATTTAGTGATCAGAAAGGCCCTTAGAAATCTTTTTGGCCTATTTCATTTTGTATATTTATGAAAAAAATTGATGTAGATGAACCAAGTTTAAATTCACATAATTTTTAATGCTAAAATCAGACAGCTTTCTGAATATTGTCCATGTTTTTTTTTTCTTTCCCCAAAGAGCTATTATAGAACTAGCACAGAAATAGCATCAAGGCATGACACAAACTTTTTCTTGCCCCACCACAGAGTTCTACTACCACACTGAGATTCCACACTGACTTATTTTATTTATTTTATATTATTTCTGTCCTGTCAAGTTAATTGATATTTTTGAACTAAAATGTATTCAATTTATATATATATATATATATATATATATATATTTATATATTTATATTTTTTTACTAATAAGAAAAGAAATATTTCCTCTTCCAACAATAACTCTAAAACTCACTCATTTAAATAAAAGCTGAAGAACTTTATGATAGGTTGTGTGTGGTTCAAGACAGTGAGGGGTAGCTGATGGAACAGCAAGAGAACTGGTGTAATTTAAGATGGAAAGATTTAAGACTAAATTTAGGAGAACTTTAATGCTGAAAAAAAATCACATGGACATTTTTTGCACCAGCAGAATCTTAGCTTTGATAGTGCTGAGGAAAATAAATATTTCTAGAAGTATCTCCAGCATTTTTGTGGACTCTGCCTAAGTTATTGAGGTGAATTTGACCCTGATGGCAGGTCAGAGAGATATAAAAATAAACTGCCTGGCTGGATGATTGGCAGAATGCTATTTCAACAAAACATCAAACGACTGATTTTCCTGTTGCCTCATGCTATTTAACCTGCCAATCTTTTAACAAAATACTAAACACAGAGCGTCTCCATATAATTTAACACCTGTGGCCTACGGGGCAATCACATTAACAAACCAAACCCAGCCCAATTTCAAATTAGATTAATTCAAACCTCTGCCCTAAAGATGTAGTAGAAGAAACTGTGTTCCCATTAGTGGGCATAAAATATATTTACTTGAGTCTTAACTGTACCACCTAGGCTTTCTGGCACTAATTTTATTTTTTTTTAATGTTTTTTTACAGTACTTGGGATTGAACCTGGGGGACTTTCCCACTGAGCTACATCCTCAGTGAGACATTTATGTCTTGTGCTATCTGATGAGTCCCTAGGAGTGGTACCTCACCAAAAGTACACCTTCAGTCTTCTCATGAGAAACTTCAGACACAAACTGAGAGGCAGAGTACAAAGTAGCTAAAAAAGTACTCTTTAAAATGTCAGGTTTATGAAAGACAAAAGTATTCAAGAACTATCTTAGCAGACTAAGAATACACACAGCATTTAAGGCCATGTGGCTTCCTAGATAGGATCCTGAAATAGAAAAAGAACAGTAGTGGAGATTTGATAAAATGAGAACAAAGCCCGCAGTTTAGTTAATAGTGCACCAGTGGTAGCTTTGATAAATGTTCTTGGTAAAATGCTTAAGATAATGGAATCAGAGTGCTATGGTTTGGATGTGGTTTGTCCCCTAAGGTGTTTTTGTATTGGAACCTTGGTCCCCAGTGTGGCAGTGTGGTAACAGAACCTTTAAGAGTTATGTAAGAGGTCCTTAAGTCATTCTTCCCTCAGAAAAATATGCCCAACTCCCAGAAAGATTTAAGGAAAAAATAAGTCATTACAAAAGCCATGGCTGCTCTCTGGATTTCTGTCTCCTGGTATAATCTCTTGCTCCCACAGTGTTTCCACCATAATGCCATTAGGCATTCACTGGAGACTAACCCAATGGAGCCACCCAGACTTGAACTTTCAGCCACCCAAACTGTAAGATAAATTAAAAAAAAAATTTATTCAGAATTTTAGGTATTCTTCAGGTATTTTTTTATAGTAGTACGAATAAGCAAATAGAACAAGTGATGAATATTTTGTAACTCTTTATACTGTTTTTCAACCCTTCTTTAAGTCTGAAACATTTCAAACAAAGTCACTCATGGCTGGTAATATGTATCCATGTAGTCAACACACACTTGGGTGCCTAGAAAGCCCTGGATATTTGAGAATCCACTGAAGAAGTAATTTATGGATTCATGGTATTTATAGTACATCAAGAAAGAGATTATACAAATAATCTAATAAATATTTTGTAGTAAACATTATTAAGCTGCACACTCACATGAGAATCTATCAGAAGAGGCATTACTTTAGAGCAATCTTGGTATACAAGCACACTATCATACAAGTAATTCCAAAGGTCAGAATGGAATGTTTCTAGAGAAAATTAAAACTCTTAAATTATAATGTATAATTGAACTGGTAAAAATCAACTTAATGCAACCAGGGATAAGTGGTAAGAAAAAGATGGGACGTAAATATACTTAGAATCAGATACAAGTTGGTTGGAAGGGCCATATAATACCCAACTCATCCTTTCTATACAATATTCCTGTGTTCTATATGTCATTCAGCTGTATTATCTTTCCTATTAATGACATTTGTATGACGCTCACAGCTGAAGTTCAAGCAAAGTAGTCTACTGACAGAAAATGTCCAGGGCCCAAGGGCAAGACATTCTTTCTCCACCGGAGAAATACAGGAAGAAGTATGATTGGCCATGTATGCAGCTTGGTAATAGTCATAATTATATTTTTGTCTTTGGGAAGAAGACACATGGGAATGGAATGAATGTCACCAATTTGTGGCTAAATTAAGACCTCATAAATGTGGAGTGCTTCAGATACCTCATCTTTAGTCAGAATATTCTGAATGTTGAGTGCCTCTCAAATATGTAGTATCCATTATGTATCATGCATATTTAGAATAGGATAAATATTTAATATCCAGATTCCTCGTGAATATTAGATATTTCAGTCCTTCCATCTCTTCCTTGCTATTTGCAATCCTCACAGTTCTCTCCTCATTTTACTACATTTGACTTCTCCAGGGTTAGGTAAGAGATAGGGAAGAAATATAGGTCTAGAAATGATTTCACTGATAAGAGTTGTAATGGAATATTATTATACTTGGGATACCAAGTATGTCCCATGCTTTTTCTTGAGGAACACTTTGTGAAGTGTTTGAAACCCCTTTCTATTACCTTACTACTTGGCAGTTATTAATTGTAGTTGATGGATAGGAATGATGCCTCTTTGAGATGACTGTGGCCACTTGTTAGCCACAGGCCCAGGCAACTTCTACCACCCCTCCACATAGCCTCTCAAGTATAATACCTTCCCAGTAGGTTCCTTCTAGGAGTCTGATCCAGGAAAAAAACTAAGTTAGCTCATTGGGAAAATAACATATTGGTTTGAGTGAATCAGACACAAGCTCCTGAGTTTATATATTGAAGCCCAAATGCAACTGGTTATAAGAGAGGAAGAAGTTTCCTCTTCATCTCCCCAGGGAAGCGCACAGCATGCCAACTATACACTCCAAACAAGCTCTCACGGTTGGCATCTATCCAGGTACAAAATAAGAATTGCAAACTTACTTAGCAGTGTCTTGATTACCCCCTTGTTGATGGTATGGTACTCTTTTAAGAAATAAGTTGAATACTATATTCTTTTTTCATATCAACGTACAATATTATTTTTAATAAGTGTTTATGCACTGATTAATCTACCACTTACAAAATTGATAAAAAGTTATTTTTTTTTTCAGCTTCCCAGTTTTTGTGGTGCTAAGGATCAAACCCAAGTCCTCACACAGCCATGCAGCTGTTCTCCTACTGAGATACACATCCACTGCATAGTTATTAATAATATCTATTCTCTTTACATATTCTATTTGTTTAGATAAGCTCTACTGCAATTTCTGAACTCTTCCAGATCATTTTACAATCATAAAAATTTTCTAAATACATCTATACTTCCTGCTTTCACAAATCCAGATGCTTAGAAGCAATGCTGAGAGCAAATCACTTTGATGGTTTTGAAAATGTGACTTTTTTCATGCCAGAGCCACCTTGGGGTGTTTTTCAGGAGAAGGTTCCCAGTGATGTGGAGCTCTGTGTCTTTGCTGAGACAGAGCCAGGAGGTAATATGATAATGCCATTGTTATACACTTATGGTCCATTAATTAAAATAACCCATTAAGTTGAAAAGATGACAAAAAACTTCCCTTAGTGCTCTTAATTTGTGCTACTGTATAACGGAGGGCAAGTAAGTTTTTAGAAGCAAAGCACACCACAGCCAGTGAACAGATCCTTAGGAAAAGCCTATGAATTGACTACTTTCCTGTCACCCTCTTTTCAGCCTTCTTGATGACAGAATAGAGAATAATCCATCACACTGCAGAAGGTTGGTCGGATTCAGTCACAGTCAGCTGGGGGGAAATTCAACTGAAAAATGGCCAATTTAAAGGTACTGTGAAGACCAAGCAAGCTCATTTCCCCAGAGGCCAACTGATGAGGAAAGCAACAAAGTGGAAAACAGGAGGAGGGAGCATCAGCTCAGCCTTCTCCTCACCGAGGCTGGGTGTGCATTGCCTTAGCACACACACAGCAAAGCTGCATGAGTTAACATGATGATAACGAATTAACACAGTAATGTGACTTTGCCCACTTAGGTGCTCTCCAACCCTCTTCATGAATCCTTCCTCCCTCTCTGATCCCAATGTCTGTAACCTTCAGATCATAAATTGACACCATGTTTCTGGTTAATCGAACTTCAACGGTTCACCGAGTAATTTTCTCTTCTTCCAAGAAGAAGAAAAAAATTATAAGATCTAATAAACACCTCTGAAGTTTTCATTGTATAAATCTTTCACCTCTTTTGTTAGGTTGATTCCCAAGTATTTTATTTTTTTTTTCTTGAGGATATTGTGAATGGAGTGTTTTTCCTCATTTCCGTTTCAGAAGTTTTGTCGCTGATATACAGAAATGCCTTTGATTTATGCGTGTTGATTTTATATCCTGCCACTTTGCTGAATTCATTTATTAGTTCTAGTAGTTTCTTTGTAGACCCTTTTGGGTCTTCTAGGTATAGGATCATGTCGTCTGCAAATAGTGATAATTTAAGTTCTTCTTTTCCTATTTTTATGCCTTTAATTTCTTTTGTCTGTCTAATTGCTCTGGCCAGTGTTTCGAGAACTATATTGAATAGAGTGGTGATAGAGGGCATCCCTGTCTTGTTCCAGATTTTAGAGGGAATGCCTTCAACTTTTGTCCATTCAGAATGATGCTAGCCTGAGGCTTAGCATAGATAGCTTTTACAATGTCAAGGTAAGTTCCTGTTATCCCTAGTTTTTCTAATGTTTTGAACATAAAGGGATGCTGTACTTTGTCGAATGCTTTCTCTGCGTCTATCGAGATGATCATATGGTTCTTATCTTTAAGTCTATTGATGTGGTGAATCACATTTATTGATCCTTGCATCCCAGGGATGAATCCTACTTGATCATGGTGCACAATTTTTTTGATGTGTTTTTGTATTCGATTCGCCAGAATTTTATTGAGGATTTTTGCATCTAGGTTCATTAGAGATATTGGTCTGTAGTTTTCTTTCTTTGAGGTGTCTTTTTCTGGTTTCGGAATCAGGGTGATGTTGGCCTCATAGAATGAATTTGGAAGAGCTCCCTCTTTTTCTATTTCCTGAAATAACTTGAAAAGTATTGGTATTAATTCTTCTTTAAAGGTTTTGTAAAACTCTGCTGTATACCCAACCGGTCCTGGGCTTTTCTTGGTTGGTAGTCTTTTGATTGCTTCTTCAATTTCATCCATTGATATTGGTCTGTTCAAGTTGTGTGTATCCTCCTGACTCAGTCTGGGCAAATCATATGACTTAAGAAATTTATCGATGTCTTCAGAACTCTAAAGAGAGAAGTAGAAGAAGATCTTAGAAGATGGAAAAATATACCTGTTCATGGATAGGCAGAACTAATATCATCAAAATGGTGACATTACCAAAAGTTCTCTATAGGTTTAATGCAATGCCAATCAAAATCCCAATGGCATTTCTTGTAGAAATAGATAAAGCAATCATGAAATTCATATGGAAAAATAAAAGACCCAGAATAGCAAAAGCAATTCTAAGCAGGAAGCGTCAATCAGGCAGTATAGCGATACCAGATTTCAAACTATATTACAGAGCAATAGTAACAAAAACAGCATGGTACTGGTACCAAAACAGGCAGGTGGACCAATGGTATAGAATAGAGGACACAGAGACTAATCCACAAAGTTACAACTATCTTATATTTGATAAAGGGGCTAAAAGCATGCAATGGAGGAAGGATAGCATCTTCAACAAATGGTGTTGGGAAAACTGGAAATCCATATGCAACAAAATGAAACTGAATCCCTTTCTCTCACCATGTACAAAAGTTAACTCAAAATGGATCAAGGACCTTGATATCAAATCAGAGACTCTGCGTCTGATAGAAGAAAAAGTTGGCTCCGATCTACATACTGTGGGATCGGGCTCCAAATTCCTCAATAGGACACCCATAGCACAAGAGTAAATAACAAGAATCAACAAATGGGACTTATTTAAACTAAAAAGTTTTTTCTCAGCAAGAGAAACAATAAGAGAGGTAAATAGGGAGCCTACATTCTGGGAACAAATTTTTACTCCTCACACTTCAGATAGAGCCCTAATATCCAGAGTATACAAAGAACTCAAAAAATTTAACAATAAGATAACAAATAACCCAATCAACAAATGGGCCAAGGACCTGAACAGACACTTCTCAGAGAAGGACATACAATCAATCAACAAGTACATGAAAAAATGCTCACCATCTCTAGCAGTCAGAGAAATGCAAATCAAAACCACCCTAAGATACCATCTCACTCCAGTAAGATTGGCAGCCACTATGAAGTCAAACAACAACAAGTGCTGGCGAGGATGTGGAGAAAAGGGTACACTTGTACATTGCTGGTGGGACTGCAAATTGGTGCGGCCAATTTGGAAAGCAGTTTGGAGATTCCTGGGAAAGATGGGAATTTGACCCTGCTATTGCCCTTCTAGGACTATTCCCTGAAGAACTTAAAAGAGCATGCTACAGGGATACTGCCACATCGATGTTCATAGCAGCACAATTCACAATAGCTAGACTGTGGAACCAACCCAGATGCCCTTCAATAGATGAGTGGATAAAAAATGTGGCATCTATACACAATGGAGTACTATGCAGCAATAAAAAATGACAAAATCATAGAATTTGCAGGGAAATGGATGGCACTAGAGCAGATTATGCTTAGTGAAGCTAGCCAATCCCTAAAAAACAAATACCAAATGTCTTCTTTGATATAATGTGAGCAACTATGAACAGAGCAGGGAGGAAGAGCAGGAAGAAAAGATTAACATTAAACAGAGACATGAGATGGGAGGAAAAGGGAGAGAAAAGGGAAATTGCATGGAAATGAAGGGAGACCCTCATTGCTATACAAAATTACATATAAGAGGTTGTGAGGGGAATGGGAAAATAAACAAGGAGAGAAATGAATTACAGTAGATGGGGTAGAGAGAGAAGTTGGGAGGGGAGGGGAGGGGGGATAGTAGGGGATAGGAAAGGTAGCAGAATACAACAATGACATTATGTAAAATTGTGGAAGTGTAACCGATGTGACTCTGCAATCTGCATTTGGGGTAAAATTGGGGGTCATAACCCACTTCAATCAAATGTATGAAATATGATATGTCAAGAGCTTTGTAATGTTGTGAACAACCAATAAAAAAAATAAAAAAAATAAAAAAATAAAAAATAGAAAATCAAAAAAAAAAAAAAAAAAACACCTCTGAAAACTAGAAAGCAAGACCAGAGCAGGGCTAAAGCTGTCAGTCCTGGAAGTCCATATTCAGAACCAGGCAGAGATAGCTGAGAATGTTACTCAGGTGATGTTATTAGAAGCAGAAGTTCTTTACAGAAAAAGGAGGAAAAGGAGAGAAGATTACTAAGTTTGGCACGAGGATTACTAAGTTTTATAAAGAACCTTTGCTTATATATATATTTTTTTAAGTATGAAAGATATTGTGGCCAACCACAGTTGGCAATGTGGCTCCTACACCCTGCTATCCTTGGAAGTAGCAGGATAGATACTGTATCAGCTGCTGAGTCACATTGGAATAGGGACGAGGCACACATGAGGCTCAGTTTTCAGGTAGGAGCCCAGGAGATGTCATGGAAGCAGCTGCAAACCTCAAGAGTGAGAAGAGAGAGAGAGAGAGAGAGAGAGAGAGAGAGAGAGAGAGAGAGAGCGCCTTTCCTCTAAGACCGGCAAAACAAAATATCTGAATATTTCAAATACAATAGAGCCATAGAAATTTCCAAGAAAATCAGTACCAGTTCTCTCTTGATGAAATGAAAAAGATATAGAAATGAGATAGAAAGCTTTGACATAATTCTGAGTCCTCTAGTTAGTGAATAAATAACATTTATAATAATAACAACTTGTGAAGTCATAATGTATAAAAATGAACACTAAATGTGCAAAAAATATCCTGAAAATCAGCATGCTACCGCTATCTGTATGTCAGAGAAAAAAATTCATTAAAATATTAAGATTATTAAAGTCTACATTGTAAGTCTCCTTACATGCTATTTCATGTAATGATAACACAATTGTTAAAAAAAAACTTGAAATTTTATAGCATTTCACTTCCTCTTTAACTTTATAAATAGCAAGTATTTGGTAGAGGGGCCATTACCTGTTTTATTGAAGACATACCGAGTCAGAGAATTTTAATCAATAGTAAGATAGCTAATAACAGAATACCATTCAGACTTAGATCTTTTGAGGCAAAAGACTTTGTGGCCCCAAAAGCAATTGACTGAATTTCTTTGCTATCTCAACCCCTTCATTTGTAAGTTTTTGGAATGTTGGGAAAAGGCATGCCACATGTAAATCACCAAATAGGTATTTATCAAAGGTCACTATCCTTCCTTTCATTTCTTCCGAATTTTTACTTTTCTTAGTGTTTGCTATTTGACTTTTGTTTCTGAATAGATAAAAAAACTGTGCATCTAGAACCAACTTTGAGTTTTTCATATTTCTTTACTTAATTTCACCCTTCATTACCAAGTATTTATTTCCACCACTGATAATAACAGCTTGGTTCCTCATGGTGAACATGTAAAGTAGTTAAGGACAGCTTTAGCATTTTTTTCAGGAAAGAAATCTGAAGGCCAGGTTTATATGATTCACCTAAGCTCACCTAACCGAAAGTAAAATTGAGATCCCATTATAAATTTGGATTTCTAAGTACAAATTTTCTTGGTAAATATGATTCCTTTTCAACCTATAGATTTAATTTTAATTATTAATTGCCACTCTCAAACTCTTAACACAATATTATTGACAGAAACTTAGTGCAGAAAATAAATGACTGAACTTTTTCCATAAGAGCGTGGAGGTGGGTGGGAAAGGTAAAGAGAGCACTCCAGAGTTTCTGATTAAATAGATCTAAGGTAGGACTCAAGAATTTGTATTTTTACAAGTTCTCTGGGGAGTCTGATGCTGCTGGTCTGGAGACCATACTTAGATATTCACTCTTCTAATATGCTGCTATTCACTATGTAGTCTACCATAAGGAGTATTAGTATCCCCTGGGAATTTATTAGGAATACAGAACTCTAGACTCCATTGCAAATCCACCAAATCAGAATTTGTATTTTACTAGGATTTATGTGCAGACAAATGAGAAGCTCCAGTTGATACACTGGGTCTCAGTCCTAGGTGCATATTAACACAACCTGGGGGGATATCAAAAAACACATTTTTGGATCTCTTCTCAAAATGTGATTTATTTGATCTAGGCAATGACTAGGCACTGGTATAAACAAAACAAAACAAATTAAAAAACACTCCCCAGCTGATGCAAAAGAGCAGGTAGGATTTTTGAGCCATTAGCCTAGAATGCATTATTTCCCACACTTGCCTTACATTAAGAAATGGCTCACAACTTGATTTTCAAAAATATAGCAAATTCCCAGGCATCTCCTTTAAAAATGTCCAATAGATCAAGGAGGGACCAAACATCTATAATTTCAATAAGAATTCTGAACAATTATTAACAGGTATGTTTGAGAAACCCTGCTTCAGAATTCTACACATATCCCTAATTTAAATTGCATTTTGTGAAACTTTTGTCTATAGTACAGTTTTAAAGGTGACTTACCCAACATTTAGAATCTCACACAACAATTCTGTGATTTGTATTTAATTTAACACACACACAAATATGCAGGGATGAAAAGGCAGAGAGAGAGAGGTCTTTGGAGATAAGCATTATTTTAATGAAATAGAACAATTAAGTTTGAAAGTTGAGAAATCTCTATTTTAACCTCAGCTCTCTTTCCAAGTACCAATGTTGACCATTCACTAAACATCCTCAGATGCTAATTGTCTCACTTGTGTATAGGAAAGTACACACCGAAAGACTATGGCATTAAAAAGTATTGCCATCCAAATAAAGAAGATGAGCAAATTGTCAGAAGTTTATCTTTCAACACAGGAACATATGATTTTTAACATCTGGTGCCTTCTAACCCATATCCCACATTGTCTTCACCGATACAGCTAACTGTTCACTCCAGTTAACCAGATATGTTTACCAAATACACCTGGTAAAATCTTTGTTCAAACAAAACTAAGCTGTAAAACAGAACACCACTTTAACTAATTTTTAATAATTCTCAGAATGGGGCAAAATGGAACTGTTCTTTATGGGGAGATTAGATTGGTTGATTTTTACCTAGTCTTGCAGATCAGTTAACTGTGTGGAGTGCATGACCTAATTACTTTGGATTAATGGGTACAGCTAAGTGAAGCAAGGATCTTAATATGATTCTTGATGAGAATTAATTTTGATAGTAAGATGCATAGTTGGTTCACAGCAGCGGGAATTTCCTGGAACAATCAGCTAAATTATATTTGTCTGATCTGGCAGTGCTTAGCATAGACAGAAAATATGATTCTTCCTTGAAGCATTTAGCCTAAAAATGGAAATGTGTTGGTTTCAATTCAATCTTTAACAAAAACATGTTTTACAGGGTTTCTCTATTGTTGAATAGTTGTTTGTTTCTAAACATTTTGCATTGAACCCTAGCGTCTTTTATTAGTTGTCCACACGTGGATGAGTTCTCTGTCCCCTTAAACTTCTCTACCTAGATTATCCTTTGCCTCCATGTTCTAGGATACTCACCAAATTCATCCCTTCTGACTTTTAGGATTATGCTTACTATTGGTCATTTATGAAGGACGATATGAAATCCCAACAAGGATCCTCACTTTCACCATAAGCACAATCAATACTGACTGAATACTCCGTCTAATAGCCCAGGAGTCATTCTCTCTAAAGTCTATGGATCTGACCTCAGGGATTCTTTGTATGTGATCCTTTTACAGAGCACAAAGGCTGCATACTGTGAGGTTGCCTGGTGTGGCATGAACTTTGATTCTGGAAAATAAAAGTTCAGAAGTATTTCAAATAAAGATAACTTCTGGAATAGAAGATAGAAACAGTGTGTCACCAAGCTGTCAAGTTGAGGAAAAGGTCAGAATAGCATGGGGGCAATAAAGAACATAGAAGTAGGATCTGTGAGGGAAGGGGAGAGGGATTACATGTGATTCCAGGAATATGATGAGTGCTCCATATCGAGACCTTATTCAAACCTGCAATAACCCTGCAAGACCATTATTATTTCCATTTTATACAAGTAGAAAGCCCTGTACACAAAGGAAATTAAAGACATGTCCCAAGTCAATAGCAATAGAGGAGAGAGCCAGTCCCATTGCTATTTCTGCTTTTCTCTTTATATAATAAGATTTGACTGCTCATTTCTGAATCAGTGGAGCAGTCTCCTTTGCAGTAAAACAAGATGACACAATTCGCTTTTAATGTTTTTCCTCAAAGAAGCCTGAAACTTCATCTGAAGCAATCCTTGATTTTTCTTGAGAACAATCTCCTATTCTGCATGTGTCCACCTGACTTGTGTAAGGATGACCTTCATTCAACAGGGTTTCATCACGTCAGCCATAGCGATGGTAGAAACAACCATCAAAGCCCCCATCCCATCCTGGCCACAATCATCAGTAGGACTTTGCTGACTCTATTAGAAAAATTAAAAAGATGTTTTATTTACAGTAGGGTTACTAAACAAGTAGGATATGAATTTGAAATTGTTGGGCTCTACCTTGTGAAGAAAGTCTACTTGAGAATAAGTTAAAAAATACAGATAAGTACTGAAGAGTGCTTTTATTCTTATCACATAATTTGAATCCTCGGCTTAGCTAGTTAACTCTCTGGGTATTTTCAGAATATCAGCTAAATTGGTCCCTGTTTTGCTTAATTCCTTTTAAATATTGAGGCCCAGAAAATGTCCTAGTTGATTACAATCATGTAAAAATTATGTTTTTGGAATTATATAAAAATATTTTTTTCAACAAATGCTCTAAATTTGTCTAAATACACAATAAAAATATAATGCCAAATCTAGGCTAAATAATTATTTTGGTGATATTAGTTGGATGCTATTAGTTTCTACTTATCCAAACTCAAAATGCCCATTCATCCTTTGAGCCAGAGTTCAAAAGCTACATCTTATTAAAAATATCCCTTGGCCCTCTATAAGAATATTTTTCTGTTTGTTCATTCCATATTATTCTAGCCCTTTATTTTCTTCAGAGAAATTAACATATTTGTGATAAAGTATTGTTGCAATAAAATATAAAGTACTTATAAGCACATGGTTTATTTAATATTGATCATTTTTTTAATTTAAAAAAATTACAATTAAGTATGAATTACCACCCAACAAAGACCACATTTCCAAAATTTCCATATCTTAAGAAGTAATCCCTGGGGCTGGGGATGTGGCTCAAGCGATAGCATGCTCGCCTGGCATGCATGCTGCCTGGGTTCAGCAGCACAAACAAACAAAGATGTTGTGTCTGCTGAAAACTAAAAAATAAATATTAAAAAATTCTCTCTCTCTCTTTAAAAAAAAAGAAGTAAATCCTCTTAGAAGAACTATATTCCCCCAAAAAAACTTTTCATAATTTTTTTACATTATTTATATTTAAAATGTAACAAATGAGAGTAAACTACATATATAGTTTTAAAATTTCTTTTCTCAATAAACCACCTTGGTGAAATTTTCCTTATTGCCATGATTGCATCAACCTAAATTTTGTTTCTTTTTAAGTTAGTTATACTATTATTTACCACGTTTCTTTTAATCCAGTTCGTATTAAAAGAAATACACACATATACATAATGTACACATCTACATTTTACTCTTGCAATTGAAAGCTTCAAAAGATATCCTCCTTCATATGACTTTGCTTACCTGTCAAAGTGCATCTGGGCAATTATAAAAATGGGAAAATTAGATCAAAGATTATGTTTATATTTTATACTAGACACTGCAAAATTATCCTCCAAATTGCTTTCAGTGATTTGTCTCACTGCTAACACTTCTTGAGTGTTAAGTATTTTTATCTCATAAGCTCAACCATATCATCTTCAATTATTTATGGTTTATTTTTGCTGATGTATGGTATTTTAATAAATTCATTTTTGAGTGAGTTTATTCTAATTATGTGGGAATAGTTTAGTATATTTATACAACACTATATATTTATATAACACTAAGGATTTTTTAACTCTAGATTTATATTCTTGGCCTATTCTATTTACCATTAAGTTTGTGGTATCTCTAAATGGTTCTTAGTTTCTTTTTATTTTCCTTCCTGTCTATTTCATATTTTGGTTTGATTCATGTATTCTTTTTAATTCATGTGTTTTTAATTTTCATATAATCAAATTTATGAACTTTCTCTTTGTGAATTTTGGAATCTTTTATTATTTAGAAACAAATCTTTCCTCCTCTGAGAATGTAAAAGAAATACCTCTTGAGCCTCCAGTAATTTATTTTGAAAGTGTTCTAGAATGAACATGACAGTGATTAAACACCATTTTTAAATGGTAGTTTTATTTACATTTAATATATTTTATAAAATATTCAGCAGGTGTGGTGGTGCATGCCTGTAATCCCCTGGCTCCGGAGGCTGAAACAGGAGGATCTGAGTTCAAAGCCAGCCTCAGCAATGGTGAGGTGCTAAGAAACTCAGTGAGACTCTGTTTCTAAATGAAATACAAAATAGGGCTGGGGATGTGGCTCAGTGGTTGAGTGCCCCTGGTTTCCATTCCTAGTACCCCTCCCCCCAAAAAAATCTTCAACCCATTTTATTTTTCTGTCTTGTGAATTCTGTCAATATCAAGTTTTTGCTGTTGTTTTTTACTGAATATTTGAATTTTTTTTTTTTTTTTTTTTTTTTTTTTTGTAGGGGAGTACTGGGGATTGAACTCAGGGGCATTCAATCACTGAGCCACATCCTCAGCCCTATTTTGTATTTTATTTAGAGACAGGGTCTCATTGAGTTGCTTAGCGTGCCTCACTTTTGATGAGGCTGGCTTTGAACTCATGATCCTCCTGCTTCAATCTCCTAAACTGTTGGAATTACAGGCACGTGCCACCATGCCAAACTTGAAATATGTTTTTTTTTGCCCTTTCATATATTTTTTTTGAATTTGAAGTTTTGAATCACCTTAAGTATTTAAAAACAAACAAAAATCAATTATTATTTTATTAATTATACTAACTCCATCCAGAATTTAAATTTGAAGGAATTAAAATGTTTGCATTATTTATTCTTACTGGCTAAGAACAAAATGTTTAGGTATTCTGTCTTTATCTCTGTTTGTAAACATAGTAAATTAAAAACAGTCCACAAATTCTTTGCAGCTTTCTCAATTTAAAAGACGAGTTTTATTTTCAAACTCTATATCCAGGCTGGGCTGGTGGCTTGAAGTCAAATCAGCCTTGTGCAAATTCTAAACCTAGTTCTAAAAATAACCTTGTAGCATATAGCTTCAGCCTCCTGGAATGCTGCTTCTACCTTGGAAATAATAAGCTCAGTCTTACCCTCCTGGAGGATTAGAGACCATGCAGGTCGGTCCCAGGTAGAGGCTGAAACCAGATGGAGCAGAGACTAGCTAAGCCCAGTCCAAAGTGTCAATCAACAGAAACGTGATAAAATATTTTACAACTTTATTAAGCCATTGCCTTTTCAGCTTGTTAGTTACACAGAATTAAACAATGGATAGACACATGAACTCTTTCCTCTAGGTCTCTAACTCTTCTTCTTAAGTTTATTTCTGATTTATTCAGTGATTTCTGAATAAATCAGTGGTTTCTGAATTATTCAGTGATGGTGCTGCTGGACATTCCTTATGTTCTCTAAATACAACAAAGCTTTCAGTGTTCCACAATTAAAAACTATACTGAAAGTATCTGACAATTATTTGAAAGTGGCTGCAATAAAAATATTTAAAATTTTATCATAGACTTTGGCCATTAATCTAGCTTTTGTATATATGTTATACTATTTATATATATATATTGCATTTATACTGCTATTTATTTTATACTATATTATACATCTTTATTATAGATTATTTAAATATACTACTTCATATGAAACCATCCTTATGGGGAAAGAAATTATCCAGTTTTCTGTTTTCTACGGTATTTCTTAATTTAGTTTAGGGTGAAATATATTTCATTAAAGACTTTTCTTTTTTTGGTACTGAAGATTGAACTCAGGGGATCTTAACCACTGAGCCACATCCCCTGACCTGTTTACTTTTTTTTATTTTGAAACAGGATCTCTCCAAATTGTTTAGGGTCTCACTAAGTTGTTGAAGCTGGTCTGAAACTTACCCCCTCCTGCCTTAGCCCCCCGAGATGTTGGGATTACAGATGTACTCCACTAGAGAATTTTAAGTTAAGATTTTTTCATTGTTTTTCTTCCTGGTTCCCTAATGATATTTAAATCAATGTTTTTAAATGAGTTTTCTTTTTATGTACTGATTTTGACATCAAACAAGTTTGAGTTTTAAAAATAATTTTGAAATTTTCCTTTGCCCTCTGTGCTCTGCACAAGTTTAAATATCAACAGCATGATCAATTCCTTGAAATATTGATAAAATCTGCCTTGCTGCCTCTGGTTCTTGACTCTGCAGCGTCAAGGGGAGGAGGGTGTTTTCGTTTTGAACTTTTAGTTTTTCCCCTGTGATAAATGCTTGTTTTCTGTTGTTTTATCTGTTGACTTAGCAATTTGCACCTTCATAAAAACTCATCTATTGAAAGCTTAGAAACAGATTTAAAGAAACTTATAGTTGTTTAATTATTTTAGTTGTCTGTGTATCTTTGATTCTTTTTTTCTTTTCTTCTCTAATAGTTTGTGTCTTTTGCTTCCTTTTTTTGCCTTCTGATTGGCCTAGAGTTTAGTGTTCTTTTAAAATGAAATACACTTGAATTTACATATTATTACCTTGTTTTCTTTTTCTTGATCACTTCCGACTCTCTACTTTCTTTACCTTTCCCCTATTTATTTTTCAAGATCCCAGAATTCCGTGTTATTCATAAAGCCTCAATAGCATGGATGCTTTCTCTTCTCTGTCCATCCTGCTCTCAGTCCTGTGTCTTTCTTCCCTTCATTTCCTTTTTGATTGTTCTGAAATTTTGTTGCCTTTATGGTATAACAGTTCAAAACAAAAACCAAACAAACAAAAAAGAGCAAGAGGAGGAAGAGAAAAATAAGAAGAGGGGAGAGGAAGAGGAAGAAAGTTAAAGCAAAAAAAAAATCACGTGATTAGGGTGCAAGCTGCCCCAATTCACTCACCATATTATTTCACATACTTCAACTAAGCATACATAAGTATAAAATAAGGCTTTGTTTTCTAGAGGCAAGGATTTTGAATAAATTGTTTAAAGAATGACTTACAGTAAGATATGTGTAAATATTCAAAACATTAAGAAAGTTCTAATTCTACCTATATTTTTCTAATTTATTTGCAGTATACTTTTTTTATCTTGGTGAAAAAAAATCACAAATTTAACAGACAATAATTGTCCTAAATTTTAAAAATATAGGAAAGAAGAGAAAGAGTTACCCTTTCCATTATGCATTGTTTAACAAATTAATTTGTTTCAGTTTCATTTTATTTCTGAGTAGAAAACTGTTCACAGTAAACACAGATAAAGTACATGGTAGCTTTTTTTTTTTTCAAAGATCTGAAAATTTAAATTGCCACTGCTTTGGAATGATGATAATAGTAAAACTAAAAATAATAACTGAAGGCTTTTTTTTTGAACTTTTTTTTTTTTTTTGCTTTATTTGAACTTTGAAGAAGCATTTCTTATTCTGAAGCCAAACTGGGAGGGGCAAGAGCACCCTGATTGGCCTTCTCTGGATTCTCATGATATTCATGTCAGGAAAATCACAGAAAACATTCCCTTATTTTGGCCTAACATGAGGGATCACTTCTTAATAGAAATATTATATGTGCTTACCAATAGAAAAATTTCTTTATATCTGTTTTTGATCACCATTAAAGACCATTTGTTAATCTCTTCATATTTATTCATTTCCTGGGCATTTTCAGGCTTCATATAACTCCCTGCATTAATTTTTCTACCTACTTGCAATGGTTCAAATAGTCTCTGGGCAAATATTTCATCACCACTCTCATCATAGGAGATATATTTGGACAAAAAATTCTGAGTAAATCTTGGGTAAATTTTCAACTTCATTTCCCAAGTGCTGCTACCCTCTATTTCCAAAGAAAAATAGAAGAGAGAAAGTTCTCATTTTCATGCTATGATCATATTTGTTTTAACAAAAAATAAATCAATAAATATTATGAATTACCTTACAACTGTTAACCACATTCCCTGCCCAAACACTGCCATGCATTCATTTCTCATTACAAAGACGAAAATTTAAAATTCAGAAGAGGATATTCTTAGGAATGAAAAAAATTGCATTCATAATTAGACTGGGACCAACAGATAATTCATACCTTTGGCCCTTGAACTCCTCACCAGTCAAAACTATGCTATAATTTGAATGTTTTTGTCCCTTCCTGAGTTCATTCTTGGAAATTTACCAATCTACAAGTGTTGGGAAGTGGAGTCTAAAGATAGATGTTTAGGTCATGAGGTCTCTTGCCCTTCTGATTGGGTAAATGCCACTTCAAAAAAAAAAATTGCAAAAGTGAATTTACTCTTGTCCTTTGCCTTCCATCATGTGGGGATGTAGCCTGAAGGCTCTCACTAGATGCTGCAGTTCCTTGATCTTGAACTCCCCAATCCTCCAGAACCATGAGAAATATATGTGTGTTCTTTATAAATAACCTAGTCCAGGTACTCTCTTCCAGGAGCACAAATGGATGAAGGCAAGAAAATGTGTTGACTATCACTGATTTACCAAATTAAATGTGCATTAGAATCACTTGGAAAGTTTTTTACAACACAGATTATTTGGCCCTACCCCCAGAGCTGCTGATTTTATGGGAATTGTGAGTTAAATACTGTCCTTCAATAGTTCATGTCCGTCCACAATCTCAGAATATTATGTTACTCAGAATAAATTACTGAGGTGTAGTTAAGATATGTGTCTCAATGAGCTCATTCTGAATTAGAGGGAGTCCTACATCCAATGAGTGGTTTCTGAGAAAAAGGAATGTAGGATTGACCTCCAGACATAGAGAAAGCAATTGAATCTTTGATAGCAGTGAAACATCTAAAAGCCACAGACTGCTGAGCATTACCAACAGCCACCAGAAGCTAGAAGGAAAGCATAACAATGTTTCTCCCTCATATTTTTCAGAAGGAAAAACTCTACTGATAAACTTGATTTTTGAATGTTAACCTCCTGTTTGCTATAAATCATTATGGCAGCGCTAAGTAATAAACACACAAGGTCTGAGATGGGCTCTGGCAATTTGTATTTCTAATGAGTTCCTAGATAGGGTGAAAATCCTCTGCTGAATATATTTAGGTATATAAATCTATCTTTATATCTTTATATAATATAGCTAAAGACGTAAGCATAATAATTGCAAAATTATCATTATGGTCCAACATACTACTTCATTGAACTCTTCTTTATTCTTAAAACCAGAAATAATCTCTGCCATATCAGAATATGTATAGTGTCTACCCTGTAGTCAAACTGCAGGCAGTTATTTTGTGGACTTGCCTAAATAAACCTCTTATGACAACAATGATGTGGAGTGCTTTGGTTCTATATACTTCACATTAGAGACACTTTGTTAAAGACATGAAAGAATAAATCATTGAATGAATATTTATGTCAGACATCTTTATAATATAATGTCTCAGAAATCTCTAAGAAATAAGACTGAAAAAAATTATAAGTGCTAAGATGCAAAAGAATGAAAAGAACTAATGGAAGCTTGCATTATTAATGAAAATCACCATTATGTGGTCTTACTATTGTTCTGAATATTCATAGAAACTCGCTCCCTTTCCAGGGAATTATGATACCACTAAGGTTGATACTTTTGTTATTTTACTCTATTACATTTTGTGGCCGTGAATATTCTCGGTATTAATCTGAGACCTTAACGTTCATCAAAGTATAATCACTGAAAAATATTTATGATCTTTTAATAGTTACAAATTTTATTTCAAATTACACAGCAGAATTCGTGTACACATTGTGTAGATTCATCCATCACCATGGATGAATCTATATTTTATTCTTAAATATCCATGTAAGCCTTAATATGTTTTTAGCTCCCCTTGAGAGACTCCTTTATGATGGCATTCCATATTGGTTTTGAGAAAGTATTCCCAAACTGGAGATGTGAGTAACAAGCAATTTCTACTCCCATGAGCTATTGATTACATTGAATGCCCAAGGGAGCATTAGATATGTGTATTTGGGAATGCAGAAAACTAGAAGGATCAGAGAAAGAAAAAGGTTTTCCTCCCTCATGAGCTCACACTTGGCTCTAGGAGACTTTTACTATAAACAGATGAATAGATCAGACTTTCAGATCTCCACTGGTATGCAATCATAATACAATTGGTACCCAAACTCTTGTTCCAGAATTGATTCCAAATTCATTTATTAATTCAGCAAGTATTTATTTAGTATTCACTATACAATGTGAGCAAAAGAGTGTGTCTTCCCATTGAACTTGCAATCTATTAATGAAAGCATACATAAAGACTAAAAAATTTGATAGAGGTCTGAGTGAAGTGTGTGAGTCCAACAGAGAAGGCATTAAAAAGACAGCTAGAGTGTGGAATATTAAAGTCTTGACAAGAGAATATAGACAGCATTTCAAGAAATATCCAGGGGCCGGGATACTTAAGAAGAGAAGAAATACTAATGATCTAGCCAGAACCCAGGTTATGCGTTTCAGGTTATATAGACCATGTTTAAGACTTTGACTCAAAGAAACTAATAAAATGCACAGCATCTACCTAAAATTCAAATACATAAGTGTTAATGCCCAATGTGACTATATTGGGAGATAAAGATAGGGGATAATTAGGCTAAATGAGGGGAGAAGGATGATATCATAATGCAGTAGAATTGGTGATATTATATAAAGAGCATGAGTTCTCTTAACTCCCTCTCCCTGCCTCCACAGAGACACTAAGAAACAGCCACAAAGACATAGTAAGAAAGTTGCTGTCTGTAAAACAGAAGGAAACCCTTCATTAAGGAACTGAATTGACCAACACTTTGATATTGATCTTCACAGTCAACAGAACTATGAGAAAATAGATTTCCATTGCTGAAGTCACCCAATCTGTACGATTTTGTCTTCACAGCTCAATAAGAATAGCAGAGAAGGCATCCTAAGAAATCTGAATATGACTCACTCTCTGTAAATACTAAGCATTTCTGAAATAACCAAAACTTTTAAATTACAAAGTGAAATGACCTAATCACCCCTCACCAGGCCTCCATACTTCCAATATTTATTTTTTCTCATCATACCTGGAATGACTTTTTACCCAGAGTTCTTTGTCCCTTTGTCAAACAGAATGGACATAATGTGTTAAGTTTAAAATTCTCCTTAAAATATTAATAATTGTGGCTCAATTATTACTTCGGCTTCTTTGTTGGAGTTTTCTCCCTTGAATGGATCTAAACTCTAAATGTTATAGGATCACAGATCTTGCCTGGTTGTTTATCCCATCAAGTGCCAATGCTGTGAATCTCTTCAGCACTTCAGCATATTCCTTTGGAATATTTCCCAGATATAAGGACGTGACCATCCATGGTAAAGCCACCTATACTTCATTTACTTTTTTTTTCTCTTTAACAACACAGTACCCTTATTGTGACTACAGAAACTTTTTTCCTGGTTTTTAAAATTTCTATTGTAAAACTCTGCTTGGAAGTATTCCTGGGGATTCGCATAATGTTCTTGTTGAAATGTATGGAGGTGTAATTGCTAAATGCTATTCATGTGAAATATCTATAGGGTGTTACAAAATGAATATATTCATTCAATATGACTCAATGTAAATATATAAAGTCAGCTAAAAAAGTGAGATATATAAACAGATAAAGAAAACTTTGTACAGTTTCTTCAATTATCTCTTTGGCAATTTTTCATTTTCTTTAATTATCTGAATACATACACCATGTTTGCTGTTCTAAAACAAAACAAAACCAAGCTATTCCATTATTCTTTCCTGGCATTCATTTCAGATTTAAGGTTGAGTGATAAGTATTTGCTACCTATTATTCTTTGCCACCTATATCTATCTGGATCCCTAGCAATTTGTGTCCTATTTGAACCACTCCAAAGAACTAAATGCAAATAAACATTAGGTATAACATGCAGATTGTGCCTCAATTAATTTTCTTTGTCTTCATTCTTTGCTTTCATTTTTGAAGTCACCCAACTCTTTATGCAGTCTGGACAAATACTATCCAATTCTTAACAGCATCTTCATTAGCATCTTTTAATCCTTCCATCGTTTAAATGCATGATGCATTCATTGCCCTCAGATACTGTGCAATTTATCTGCTTGCACATTTTGGATGCAAAAAAAAAAAAAACATGGGTGGAAAAAGTGAGGAAGCATACTGAATTCATTACTGTAAATTTATATGCCTACTGTCATCTGGTCCTTCTGCTGCAACAGATGACAATAAAGTGTGTAAGTTACCCATCTTGCCTTCCTCTTCCCTGACTCAACTTTACTCTCCTCAGTTGCTGTTAAAGTTGTGCCTTCAACTTGCTACCGATCCCTGTTGTCAAATACTTCTCCAGTTCGTGCCTTAAAATCATCTTATTTTCCCTGAATGCCTCTTGTTTTTCCCCTGCTCTGTGTCACAGGTGGACTGTTGCTGGCTACCAGCTGAAACACACCCACTGATAACAGTGAGAGATTGGAAGGCCAAAATTTCAGGCATTTTCTTAGTGGCTTTTTCTTCTTAGTACCTACAGCTCCTATCAGGAAGGCTTACAAAAGTTTCAGCTTCTACTGTGTGATGTCTACATTTACTGTAAATCTCCATTCCCCTTGTGCCTTTCCCTGGGAGCAAGGTGTCTTATGATGCTGTCAGTCTACATGTGGTCTCCTAGCCCATTTTGCTACTTAATTCCTCCATCAGCTTAAACAACTTTGTGCAGCAAACTGCCTCTGTGGTCAACACTTAGTAGTTTCTATGTTTCTGTTTAGATTCTGAGTGACACAAAATCATTTTCTCTGCTATTTCATGAGCATCCTTCTTTTTATTCAACCTTTCCTCTGATTCTTCTCTTACCAATTCTGGATCTTCTACCAAGAAAGCAAGTCCTCTTTTTGCTCTTATATTTTCAAATAGCATCATTTTCCTAGTTCAACAAACTTTTAAGGTTATCTTATTTTATAAAAAGAGGTGAAATTAAAAAAGAAATAGGGGAAAGAAAGAATTCCAACAAAACTTCTCTCAACCCTTTAATGCATGGGTCATCATAATTTGATAGTATTTGCTCAGTCTCCAGTCAGGCTATTTCTTGCATAGAGTATCACAGAGCAAAAGTAGAAGGTTGAAAGACTTAAGACTGCATCCTGATATCTGGCTATCTTGAGTCAAAACCATTTTCAACTCAAAAAGCTCTTCATTAATAGAAAATAGTAATAAAAGCATCTCAGAAAGGGTTACCACCTTCCTGTTGTTTTTCTCTCTTCTTCTCTACCTGTTTTCCTTCCTTCCATGTCAGTTAGTGTATATTAAAGCCAGCATATCCATGCACATTCAATAGAGACCTTCAGAATTCAGAGCCTGTGGTCATTACTTGATTTTCTGCAGTGTCAAACCTACAGATAATTGTATTGAGTACAGAAGTTTACTTGGCCAATATATTTGTAGCTATCATCATTTGAAAATCTCAGAATATTGCTTTATCATGACTATATAATCTAGTTTTATATGTGGTTTGTTGTATGTGTGTTTATGCAAATAAGAAATAGCCTAACTCCTTTCTTAATTATTGCAAAGAAACTATTTTAGATTTAAAAAAATCTTTAGAGTTTTTGGGGCAATGTCTTTCTTTTGACTTAAGATGACTATTCATTAATCCAGGAACCTTTCTTCATTCAGCAGTCACACTTGCTTATTGGGGCTGTCACTGGGGCTTCAATTTTGCTGACTGTTGTGGAGATATCTAGTACTATTATCCTTGATAAAAATCTACCACATGAAGAAATGTACCGCTAGGGCTCCATGCTCTAAGTTAAACCTTGCTTCTAGAGGCTCTGCATCAGTCTCCTCTTTTCTATATTTCCTTGTTCATTCAGCCTGCCCTGTGGCTTGCTGCCAAGTGCTAAAGAAAGGGCTGGTGTGGTCTTGTTTTACTTCTCCATTATCTTAACAGATCCACAATTCTTTAACAAAAGTCACCACATCATTCTTGTTTCCCATTTTAAATTCTGTTGTATATCACCAAAATTCCTTAAGATCTGGCATGAGGTTGGCTATTTCTTGTATAGAGTAACACAGAGCAAAAGCAGGAGGTCGAAAGACTTAAGACCACATCATGATGTCTGGCTATCTTGAATCAAAGTCATTTTCAAACTAAAAAAAGTTCTTCATATATAGAAAATAGTAAGAAAAGCATCCCAGAAAAAATATTCTATCATATGGGCAAAACATAAATGTTTTTCTTAACACAGGAAAGCTTTATGTGATAGTCTTCTTTACCTTTATTTACCCACTTTGAATGTGTGATTTGTCCTCTTCTTCAGTTTATTAAAATGATGTCCAGAGACTTTTGATGGGGACTAGATGGTGTGGTCCTAATTTTCCTGTCTTTCTCCTCTAACGATAACCCTGGAAATGGCCAAAGAGGAAACCTAAAAAGAACTCTGAAAAGTGGTAAGAAGAATATGATGTGAATTGGAACTCCATAAACACAGGAATTGCCAAGTTTTCAGGGCCTCCCACCCAACAGAAGGCGGCCACCGAGGCCTTGTGTGTGTTCAGATTCTTGTCCTGCAACAAAAAGCAGGCTATTCTTCCTTCAGATAAAAAAAAAAAAAGCACTTCTGCAAATATCAGGCAAGAACTATCACACCACTGGGAAGGCTGACACTTGCACACTCTCCCATAGTAAGCTCCCAATGGAGACTCTTTTCCTCCCTGGGCCCGATGCAGGGGTAAGAGGGAGCTGAGCCAGCAGGAGAGAGCCAGTGGAAATCGCTGGTCTCCTTTGGGAAGTTTCTTTGTTCCCATGGGTCAGAGAATCTCCTCTGCTTCCCAAAGACTCCATATTAGAGGGGAAGTAGGAGGATCCTAAGATACCTGTATCTTCACAGAGAGACATCTCTATGTCAGGCCTGAGAAAACTCCTTCCAACCCGTAAGACAGCAACAGCAGGACTTTGTGAGAAGCAGATTAACCAAGTAGGACAAAACAATACCACAAACTCTGAAGATTGAACTGCCATTTGAACCACAGCCCAAGAAAGGAGTTACTTCATCTGATATCAATGTGATTGATATGGGTAACACTTAACGCTAAACCTAGACAGGCATAAACCTACAAAAATAAATGATGAATAAACTAAAGATTCAAAATCCCCTAAAGTAACAGAAAAATGTCCAGGAAAAATAAAAAGTCACTTGTTTAAACAATGAACCAAGAGAATCACAACTTGAAGAAGAAAGAGATGAGCAACTGATGTATACATCCACATGGATAAAGAATTTGAATTATTAGATGAAAATTTTACAACTGCCAGCATGAAAATATTTCAATTATCAATTACAAATTTTCTTTAAACAATATTCTCAGTAAATGAATTACTCAAACTACGTAGAAAAATGGAAATTTTAAGAACTAAATTCAGTGAATGTACTCAAAAATAGGGTAGAAATGTTAGCATGATCAATTAATTTGAGGAAAAAAGCAATAGGATTCAACCAATCTGAATATTGGGGATGTAATAGAGTATAAAAATGAACAGAGCATGGGGACTTGTGTGGTACAATGATAAAACATGCAACTTTCATATTGTCAGCATAGAAGAAAGATTAGGGCCGATTGAAAGAGTATTTGGTGAAATAACAGCAGAAAAATCTCCAAATTTAATTTTAAAACACACTATAAATCCCAGAAGCTGAATAAATAATCAAGATTAACAGAAAGAAACCATGCTAATACACTCTATACTTAAGTTTTTGAAAACCAAAGAAACAATAATTAAATAAATCCTGAAAGTAGGCAAAGACAAGCTACACATTTCACTCAGAGGAACTGCAAATTCAAATGACAATAGCGTCCTTGTATAAAAATCACAGAAGCCAGAATGAAATGGCCTGACAGTTTTCAAGCACTGAATGAAAAGAACTATCACCTGCAAATTCTGTCACTGATGAAACTATTATTTAGTAATGAGGTGGAAGGGGGAAAAAAAGTGTTCCTTAAGAAGTGAAAAAAAAAAAGAAAAGAAAAATTCCCTAGCAGAATTACCATTAAATGTTGGTTAAAAGGAAGTTTCTCAAACAAAAAGAAAATGATAAAGGAAGAAATCTTGGAACATCAGTAAGGAGGAATAAATGGTAGAAAGAATAGATTATGGGTGTATACAATAGGTTTTTTCCTTGTGAGCTATATAGCTGATATTTCAAAGAAAACATTATTTGGCACCCAAGATGATGGCATTTAAAAGCTAGTGAGGTAAAAGGAACTAAATGAAAGTGATATTCTCAAATCTCAAAATATTAATACCAAATATTTTGTTAATACCTTGCTGAGTGTGGCCTTCCCACTTTTTAAGTATGGTGCTGAAATGTTAATACCAAAAGACTACTGTAAATTATTCACATGCATTATAATACCCATAGCCACTACTATGAAAACTATACAAAGATGTGTATTCAAGAAAAACATAAAAACATAATCCTAAAAATGTTAGTGACACACAAAAATTTAATAAAGAGAAAAAAGAGCAAGAGAAATCAAACACAAAACATAATAAAATGACAAACTTAAGCCATAACATACAAATAATAGATATAAATATTCTATATTATCAATTAAGACACATATTGGCAGTTGATAAGCAAACACAAAATAACTATATTGCTTACAAAAAGTCACTTGAGATGCAAAGACATATGTAGATTTGATGTAAAAAGATGAAAGGTATATCTATGTGATCAATAATCACAAAAAAAACAAACAAAAGGAATCACATTGATATAAAATGAAGTAACTCCTAGAACAAAAATTTATTAGATACAAATATATTATATAATATAATATATAATGATAAATGGACAAATCTACCAAGAAAATGTAGCAATTCTAATAGTGGAGACTCAAAATACATGAAGTGAGAAGACAAGATGGAAGATTAAAGGAAGAATGCACTTCCCAGCAGTTCTTTAGCACCATACTTAATAAGTGGGAAGACCATGCTCAGCAAGGTGGGTGACTAAGTGAATTCACTGAAACAGGACAGTAAGAGAAACCACAGAGAAACAGAAAGTCAGAAACTTTGAACATAATAAAAGAAAGAGTAGGTTATTGTCACACCAGTGTGGTTGCAACTGCTGAGGGGCAGGGGAGCCTAGGCAGAGACAGAGGGAAGCACCATGGGAAAAAGTTGGCTTGGGGAACTGGTGGAACAGAGAAAGAGACTTATCTTAATGGACTCAGAGTTGGTGTGGGAAGTTGTTAAGTAAAAAAGCAATCAAAATAGCTTGATGCACGGTGGGATAGTATAGCAGGAACCAGGGTCACTGTCTTGGGAACAGTTTGCAAAGCTGCATGACTGGGAGCCAAGGCATCAGCAGTTAGTTACCTATTCTGAGCCCCAGAATGTGCCTAGACAGAAAAGTACAAACACATATCCATAAGAGCACTGAATGTAAATGGTCTCAACTGCCCAATCAAAAGTCATAGATTAGTACAATGGATCAGAAAACAAAAACAAAAAAAAAAAAAACAAATAAATTCAAAACAAAACAAAACAAAAAAATTTCAGGGCTGGGACTGTGGCTCAGTGGTAGAGTGCCCGCCTAGCATTCATGAGGCACTGAGTTTGATCCTCAGCACCATATAAATATAAAATAAAGAAATTGTGTTATTGTGTTCACCTAAAACTAATAAATATATTTTTTAAAAATTCCACTATTTGCTATTTGTACAAGACTCATCCCATACGTAAAAATATCCACAGACTGAAAGAAAAAGGATGGGAAAAAATTTTCATGTAAATGTAGTTAAAAAACAAGCTGGGATACATATTCTTATATCTGACAAAAATTTCCAGCAAAAAAAAATTAATCGAAAGTGACAAAGAAGTCAACTCATACTGCTAAAGGGAACAATCCAACAAGAAGATAAAATGATAAGTAAATATATTTGCCCCCAAATATCAGTGTACCTAATTACATTAAGTAATAAAAAAAAACTTCTTTACATTAAATCTCAGATTGACTTCAGTACAATAATACTGTGTGATTTTAAATTGAGAATAATAAAGAAAAATACACAGGACCAAATACACAGGAGATTATAAAATAAGATTGTATTCAAAATAAGAATATCTTTAAAGAAATAAATTAGATTGATAAACCCTTAGCCAATCCAAGAGATTCATCTACAGGAAAAGACATCTACATGCTGAGGACAAAAGGGTTGGAAAAATATACCATGCAAAAGGAACCAAATTAAGCAGGAGAAGCTACTCTCCTATCAAAGTAGATTCCAGGCCCAAATTAATCAGCTAATACAAGATAATATTGGTTAAAAGAATCATCCAACAACAAGATATAATTATTATAAATATTTGTGCTCCAAATGTTGGTGCACCTATGGATATAAAACAAATCCTACTCAGTATGAAGAATAAAATAAATAATATTATAATAATATGGAGCCATTTCAACACATCTTTCTCACCAATAGATAAATGATACAGACATAATGAGTAAAAAGTCTTCAGAACCAGAAATAACTATTAATCAAATAAAAAAATATTTCATTCATCAACAACTAAATCCAATAGATGCACATGGAATCTTCTCTAAAAAAACATTTTTAGGAGTCAAAGAAACTGTTAGCAAATACAAAAAAAAAGAGGATAATTCCTTTCATTATATCAGATCATAATGGAATAAAATTAGAAATTAACAGCAACACTAAATACAAAATCATTTTAATACATGAAGACTGAATAATATACTTTGCATAAGGAATAGGTCATAGAACAAATCAGGGGAGAAATGAAAAATAAATATATAAAAATGAAAGAAGATATACCATATTAAAATCTTTTGGACAATATGAAGGCAGTTCTAAGAAGAAAGCTTTTAACACTTAATGCTTACATAAAATAGATACCAAATAAATAATCTAATGTCAAGGCCCTAGAAAAATAAGAATAATCTAATTCTAAAATCAGTAGAAGACATGAGGTAATTAACATCAAAGCCAAATTTACTGAAATTGAGAATTTATAAAATGATATAAAGGTTCAATGCAACAAAGAGTTTGTTCTTAGGAAAGCTAAACAAGATTGATAAGCCTTTAGTCAAACTAATCAAAAGAAAGAGAAAGACCCAAATCGATAAAATTGAATATGAAAAAGGAGATATAAACATAGACATTTTTGAAATCCAGAGGATCACTAGAAATAACTTGGAAAATTTATATTCTCATAAACTAGAAAATTTAGAAGATATATATGAACACATTTCTAAACATATATGACCAAACCAAATAGAAAAAGTATAGAGAAAACCTACATGGACCCCCTCAAACAATGAGTTTGAACCATGAAAAATACAAAACCTAATGAATTTTCAGCTGAGTTCTACTATATATTTAAAAGAACTAATGCCAATCTTCCTCAAATCATTCTATGAAATTGAAAGTGAGGTGATACACACCTCTCTTCATTTAATGAAGTCAATATTACCCTGATACCAAACCAGACAAAAAACATATCAAGGAAGGAAACCTATAGACCAATATCCCTGATGAAAACAGATACAAAAAAAAAACAATAAAATATTATCAAACCACATCAAATATACACTAAGAGGACTGTATACCAAGGTCAAGTTGGTTTCATCCCAGAGATGAAAGTTCATTTCAACATATGCAAACCAATTAATGTAATTTACCACATAGATAAGGACAAAAACCATATGATCATTGTGACAGATTTGGAAAATCTTCAGCAAAAATACAGCACGCATTCATGTTAAAGATACTGAAGAAGCTAGGGATGGAAGGAAGTTAGCTCAATATTATAAAGTCTATATATAATAAACCAAAAGCCAACATCATACTTAATGGAGAAATATTAAAAACATTTCTTCTAAAATAAGGAACAAGATAAGGATGGCCACTCTCATCATTTTTATTCATTATAGTTTTCAAAACACTATGCAGAACAATCAAGCAAGAGAAGGAAGTTAAAGTGATACAAAGACAAAGCCAGGTTCAGTGGCTGATGCAGTTGGATTGGGAGTTCAAAGCCTGCCTCAGGAAAAGCAAGGAACTAAGCAACTCACTGAGACCCTGTATCTAAATAAAATACAAAATAGGTATGGGGGTGTGGCTCAGTGGTTGAGATCCCCTGAGTTCAATTCCTGGTACCAAAAATTAAAAAGGAAAATAATTTAAATTATCTATATTTGTTGATGACATGATCCAATATCTAGAAGACCCATAACAAGCAAACAAACAACAAAACACTCCATCAAAAGACTTCTACAGCTGATAAATGAATCCAGCAAAGTAGTAGAATACATGATCAACTTTCATAGCTTTCCATACTCTAACAGCGATTTTGATGTGAAAGAAATCTATAAAATCAACCCATTCACAATATGCTCAAAAAAGAAAAAAAAAAGCCTTGGGAATTAATCTAATTAAGGAGAAGAAAAATCTCCTCAATGAAAATTTTATAACACTGAAGGAAAAAGACTAAAGAAAACCTTAGAAGATGGAAAAGCCTCCCATGTTCTTGGAGAGGCAGGTTAATATTATCAAAATGGCCATACTATCCAAAGTGTCATACAGATTTAATGCTATCTCCATTAAAATACCAATTACATTTTTCAAAAAATTAGAAATAAACAGTTTTAAAATTAATTTGGAAGAATAATAGACCCAGAATAGCCAAAGAAATCCTGAGCAAGAAGAGTCAATAAATACTGGCAAGGACATGGGTCAAAAGGTACACTTGTACATTGTTGGTGGGACTTCAGGCTACTATAACCACTCCAGAAAGCCATATGATCACTCCTCAAAAAAATAGGAATGGAACCATTATATGACCCAGTTATACCATTCCTCAGTATTTATCCCAAAGAACCCAAATCAGCAAATTATAGTGATTCAGCCACATCAGTGTTTATAGCCCTGCAATTCACAATAGCCAAATTATGAAACCAGGCCTGATGCCCATCAATAGACGAATAGAGTAAGAATGTAGTATATATGCACAAGGGTGTTTGACTCAGCCACAAAGAAGAATGATATTATGGCATTTTCTGGTAAATGGATGCAAATGAAGATCAAATAGCTACATGAAATAAGACAGACTTTGAAAATCAATGGTTGAATGCTTCATCTTATATGCTAAAGCTAGAGCAAACTTAGGGGAAAAACATGTGTGGGGGGATCAAATATCATGAAGATATAAGAAAAATAAGCAGAAGACAGAGTTTGAGAGAGAGAGGGGGGAGTGGGAATGGGGAGGAATTGGAAATGAATTCAACAAAATCATGTTGTGTGCACGTACAAATATAACACAGAGATTTCCACCTTTATGTGTATGTAGAAAGCACCAATCAAAATAAACAGCCAGGCATGCTGGCACACACTTGTAATCCCATCAGCTCAGGAAGCTGGGGCAGGAGGATCCTGAGTTCAAAGCCAACCTCAGCAAAAGCAAGGCACTAATCAACTCAGTGAGACCCTATCACTAAGTAAAATACAAATTAGGGCTGGGGAAGTGGCTCAGTGGTTGAGTGCCCCTGAGTTCAATTCCCAGTACCAAAAAATAAATTAAAAAATAAACAAGTGCATCAGACAGAAGATCAATAGAGTAGAGGATGGAGAATAGGGATGAGAAGAGTGGAGGACAAATAAGGGGAAGAGGAATTGAAATGAAATCAGTTAAATTTCATGTATGTAGGATTTAGTCAAAACAAACCACTCTGTATAACTTCAATACTCTAATACACTTTTATATACACAAATTTAAAACTCATAATACTATAAGAAATGTAGATGATTATAGTTTGGGATTTAATACCCTTTACAAGCAACTGAAAGAACAAGTATACAAAAGATTAGAAACAATATGGATCTGAATATTATAATGAACCAGCAGAAGCAAATAGACATATAGAGGAAAAACCAACCCCAAATTTCAGAAGGCATTCACTGAGGCAGACCATATCCAGGGCCATAAAGGATCCTCAGCATATTGAAAACTTTTTAAATCTGACATAATGTGTTCTCTGTTTATAATGGAATCAAACTAAGAGTCAATAACATAATAGGAAAATTTATAAAAATGAAAAAACTAAAAAAAAATTTACAATTCTATATGAGCTATGTGTCTCAAAGATTAAAATATAAAAACTGAATAGGAAAATAATATTAGTTAAATATTAAAAACTTGTTAATATTTTAAATTTTGATACTATCCAAAGCAATATATAAGCTCAAAACATTGCTTATTAAAATACAATGGCATTATTCAGAGAAATAAAACATAAAATTTTGAAATCCACAAGGAATCACAAAAAGGGCTTTAATAGCGAAAACAAATAAAGTTGGAGGAAGCACATTGTCTGATGTAAAATTATATTACATCAATTAAATCTATAGTAATCAAAACAATATGGTAGTGGCATAAAAAGTTACACAGAACAATGAACAAAATAGAGAGCCAAAAAATAAATCCAAGCATGTATGGTCAATTAGTTTCTGACAAAGAGACTCAATGAGTGAAAGAACAGTCTGTTAATACATGGATTGAGGGAAACTGGATATCCATGTGCAAAAGAAACTGAACTTGAATGTTTACCAGATACAAAAATCAACTCACAATGTATTAAATACCTAAACATAGACCTGAAACAAAAGTCTTATACAAAAAATAAATGGGAAAATCTCTGTGGCAATATTTTTTGCATTGGATACTAAAGCAGAGGCAACAAAAGCAAAAAAAAAAAAAAAAAAGTGAGAAGAAATTAGAGTAAAAAAAATTATACACAAAAGAAGGAAAACAGCCAGGCACAATGGTGCATGCCTCTCCAGCAGCTTGGGAGGCTGAGGCAGGAGGATTGCAAGTTCAACGCCAGCCTCAGCAAAAGCAAGGCACTAAGCAACCAAGTCGGTGAGACCTGTCTCTAATTAAAATACAAAATAGGGCTGGGTATGTGGCTCAGTGTTTGAGTGCCTGTGAGTTCAATCCCTGGTACACCGAGTGAGGAGGAGACCCAGTATAGCAATTGGGATAAATTATTTGCAATCCATGCATGTCATAAGTAGTTAATATCCAAAATATGTAAGAAATTCTCACAGAACTAAAAAGCACACAAACAAAACAATTTAAAAACTGGCAAAAGACCTAAATATTTAAAAATGGGCAAAGGATTTAAACAGGCATATCTCCAATGAAAACGTAAATAGGAGCAATGGGTATAAAAAAGGGATCACCATCATCAATCACAGAAATGTAAATCAAAGTCATAATGCAATGTTAATTCACCTCTGTTAAAATGGCCATTAACAAAAAGAAATAACACATGTTGTCGAGGAAATGGAGAAAAGGGAACAATTGTAAACACTTGTTGACAGGGTAGATTGGAAAAGTCGTTTGGAAAAACACAATTGAGTTTCTTTGAAAAAAATTTTAAATAATCATGTGTCCCAGCAACTTTTCTCCTGGGTACATTTTCTAAAAGAAATGAAATTCATAACTTTGTATATATAGATGAGATCTCATGATCATTGAAGCATCATTCACAATAGTCACAATATGAAAGACAATATAGTTATCTATTAACTGATGATCAAACAAAGAAATTGTGGTATATATATATATATATATATATATATATATATATATATATATATATATCAACACACACACACACACACACACACACACACACATGCACACACACATTATTATTCAGACTTTAAAAAGTAGAACCTGCTATTTACAACATGGATGAACCTGGAAGACATTGTGTTAAATTAAATAAGCTATAGAAATAAAGAAAATTACTGATTAATCTCATACATGTAGAATGTAAAAAATAGTAGAATACATATCAATAGAACAATAATTGTTACCAGAGATGGTATGAAGGGATGTGGAAATGTAGAGGAATGGTACAATGTTGTAATTATTTAGAATGGATAAGTCTAGAGATCCAATGTAAAGCACATGCACAATATTTAATAATATTATATTGTATGCCACAAATCTGTGAGAGATTTTAAGTGCCCTTTAAAAAAGGCAATTATGTAGAAATGTGAATATGTTAATTGGTTTGACAATACTAATAATTGTATTGTGCATATGTATATCTTTTTGGCATTATATTATACACTGCATATATAATAAAAATAAAATAAAAGTGGGAAAAATGCGGCACGCTGTGGTGCATGCCTGTAATCCCAGTGACACAGGAAGCTGAGGCAGGAAGATCGTTAGTTCAAAAACAGCTTCAGCAAAAGCGAGGCGCTAAGCAACTCATTGAGATCAAAATACAAAATAGGGCTGGGAATGTGGCTCAGTGGTCAAGTGCCCCTGAGTTCAATCCCCAGTACCTCGCCCCCAAGAAAGTGGGGGAAAAAGTATAACAAAATAGGAAAGTGTGCATCTAAAGCACTAAATATAGCATTAAATGCTTTCATCAGAAATAAGGGATCATATTAATAATCTAACCTTAACACAAAAAACAGAAGAACAAAAACAACAAAATAAACTCAAAGCAAGAAGAAAGATAAAACAAAGAGCAGAAATCAATGGAATGAAAAGTAGTAAAGCAGTGGAGAAAAAGTGGTGAAATAGAAGCCACTTTTAAAAAATAAATCGATAAAATTGATACAGCTCTAATAATGCTAAGAAATACAGCAGTACCAAAGGAAAAAGTTGACACTGTCACAATGCAATGGAACATATCACTTAAAAATCATGCAACTGTTAAAAAGACAAAGAAAGGAAAATGTCACACAACTTTGCACTCATGAACTTGATCACTTAGAAGAAACAGTCCGTTAGCTTTTCATTCCTGTGACCAATAGATCTGAAAAGAAAAATGTAGAGGAGGAATATTTTATTTTGACTCATGGTTTCGGAAGTTCAGTCCAAAGCTTGGCAACTCTAACTCTGGGTAAGGTGAGAGAGATTGTTATGGCTGGAAGGCAGAGTTGAGAAAGTAGCTTAGCATTAGAGCCAGGAAATAGAGAAAGAGCTTTACTCACCAGGGTCAAACTACAAACCACAAAGAAATATCCACAGTAGCCTATTTCCTCCAGCCATACCCCATCTGCCTACAGTTATCACCCAGCTAATCCATATCAGTGGATTAACCCACCAATTAGGTTACTTCTCTCATGATCTAATCGTGTCACCTCTAAAAATTCTTGCATTTTCAGGCATGAGCTTCAGAGGGACACCTAATATCCAACTATAACATCCTCAAAATCCTAATACTAGTAAAATTTGAACAAGATGAAACAGGCAAATCAAAGAAACTGAATTCATAATTAAAAGGCTCCCCAAACATAAATCTCTAGACACAGATGGTTAATGGATTCCTGAATAACTCTACTATACATCTGAAGAATTATCACAAAATTTCAACCATCTCTTCCAGAAAACAGATTGGGAAGATGTATTACCTAAATTATTTTAAGACCAGCATTACCCGGATATAAAATAAACAAAGGCATCCACTCTCAACAAATAAACTACAAATAGCTCTCATAAATCTAGATGCAAAACACTCAAAGTATTAGCAAACAAAATCCAAAAATATTCAAAAATAATTATGCATATACAATGATCAAGTGAAATTTATTGCACATTTTCAAGTCTGGTTGAACATTTGAAAATCAAACCATGTAATCTATATCAAAAAATTAAATTTGCATTATGTTAAATTAACATATACATTTAAACATATAGTTTCAACATATATTTTGATAAAAGCTTTCAGAACAATAGTAACATATAGGAACATATAGGGAAATTCCTCAGTTCATTAAAGAGCATCTATAAAACTGAAATTAACTTCATATTTAATGATTCAGGACTAATCCATTACCCCCTAACATTAGAGAAAGAACAAGGATATTCACTATTGTTCAATATAGTCTGCTTGTTGTATCTAGTTACATAAAGAGAAAATAAAGAATACTAACTGGAAAAGGAGAAAAGAAATGTGCCTTATCTTCAAATCACATGATTATTATGTAAAAAGTATTAGGTGTCTACAAAAAAATAGCAACAACTTCAAGAATAAGTGATTCATTAAGATCATATGATACAAGGTCAATACAGGAAAATCAAACTGGTTTGTATTGTTAAGCCACTATTAAAAATTCCTAAATAAAACTCCAGGTCTTTTTGAAGGAAAAGACAAAGGATTTATTCTGGCTGGGGTCAAGGGTACAGAGAGAAAGCAGTTCTGCAAACCTCAACCATGATTGCGGGTGTGAATCAGCTTATAAGGACTAAACTCACAAAGAAGAGAGGGCAAGACAGGCAACTATATTATCACAAAATACATTTCATAAAGTGGAAAAAGTTCATGTTCTCAGAAATCACACTTTTAGTACATTCTTATAAAAACAAGGCTACATTAGGGCCATAGTTCAAGAGTTTTGTGTTCAGGGTGCAAGTGGGTGAGGGTAGAGGTGTTAGCTTCTATTTGAGTGGGCTTATGTGAAAGGGAGATCAATTTCACACAGGGTGAGGTGTCTGAACAAAATGGTGTAAATCTGG